>NC_080163.1:48551314-49151314 GCF_950295315.1 Erinaceus europaeus
TGTACACATCTTTTTGGTTGGGTGTTATGATGTCCTTGGGGTATATCCCTAGGAGAGGAATTGCTGGGTCATACGGAAGGTCTATTTTCTAGCCTTGTGAGAGTTCTCCAGACTGCTCTCCACAGGGGTTGGATCAATTTACATTCCCACCAGCATTGTAGGAGGGTTCCTTTGTCCCTCTCAGCATTTGTTGCTGCTGTCATTTTTGTTGTATGACATTCTCACAGGGGTCAGGTGGCATCTCAGTATTGTCTTTATTTGCTTTTCTCTGACAGTCAGTGACCTGGAGCAATTTTTCATTTGTTTGTTACCCTTTTGGATCTCTTCCATAGTGAATATTCTGTTCATATCCTCTGCCCATTTTTGGATGTGGTCTTTTTTTTGTTGTTGCTAAGTTTGGTGAGCTCTATTTTGGTTATTAGTTTCTTGTCTGATATGTGGCCCGTAAAGATCTTCTCCCATTCCATGAAGGGTCTCTTTGTTTGAATGATGGTTTCTTTTGCTGTGCAGAAGCTCTTCAAGTTGATGTAGTCCCATTGTTTTATTTTTGTTTTAGTCTTCCTTGCAATTGGGTTTGTATCATCAAAGATGTCCCTGAGGTTTACGTGGGAAAGTGTTCCACCAGTGTTTTCCTCTAAGTATTTGATAGTTTCTGGTCTAACATCCAGGTCCTTGATCCATTTGGAGTTGACTTTTGTTTATTTTGAGATAAAGTGGTTCAGTTTCATTCTTCTACGTATTTCAATCCAGTTTTCCCAGCACCATTTATTGAAGAGAGCCTCCTTCCTCCATTTTATAATTTGGCCCCCTTTATCAAACATTAGGTGTCCGTAGGTGTGGTGCAGTATTCTTTACCAACCGTCAGATGTATAACAGAGGGAAAAACCAAAAGCTGAAGTGTTCTAAGTTATTAATGATTTAATTGTAGTTAGAAGACCAGATGAAAGAAAGTTAAATTATAATGTTTTTAATAAACATAGATACGATCAATAAGAAGTCAAGATAAAAGTAATCTGAAATTATCTTACTTTGATGCACTTAGTATATCTAGTTTTAGTGTTTTGTTTTAAGTGGCTGGAATCTGAACTTCTAGATCATCTGTGTCAATATAGGGTGTCTAGAAATTGAAATAAGGTATATGATATTAAAATATAGTTCTCTATCCTTAAGGTATAATAGCACTGTTGAAGAGATTTAATAATACAAAGGATGTAAGTGAGTTTAATGTAATTTACTATTTTTCCTGTATAACCTTCTTGATTTAGATCATATTCTCTTAATGCTTATTTTGTTCACTTAACTTACTTTATTGATTTCACTTTTTTTAAAAAAAATTTATTTTATTTATTTATTCCCTTTTGTTGCCCTTGTTTTATTGTTGTAGTTATTATTGTTGTTGTCGTTGTTGGATAGGACAGAGAGAAATGGAGAGAGGAGGGGAAAACAGAGAGGAGGAGAGAAAGACAGACACCTGCAGACCTGCTTTACCGCCTGTGAAGCGACTCCCCTGCAGGTGGGGAGCCAGGGTTCGAACCGGGATCCTTATGCCGGTCCTTGTGCTTTGCGCCACCTGCGCTTAACCCGCTGCGCTACAGCCCGACTCCCTGATTTCACTTTCTTACAGAAATAGACTAGAGATCAGGAAGATAGACACCTGTAGACCTGCTTCACCACTTGTGAAGTAACTCCTCTGTAGGTGGGGAGCCAGGGGCTCAAACCAGGATCCTTATACCAGTCCTTGAGCTTAACCCACTGTGCTATCACCTGATTCCAAAAGAATCTTATTGTCATCATGTGAGAGTGGCTTTCATGGATGAGTGTCTGGGTCATATGGTGTCTTACACAGTAGCAGAGGGCTCGCACTTGGGGAGTGTAGGTGTGCAGGGTGCTGCTGCAACCCAGCCCTGGTGATCTTTCAGTCTGATGTATGTGAGGAGTAGAGACAAACTTTTGAAAGCCATCCAAAGTAAATGGGTGGAGCATGGTGGTTAAAAGTCTTGTAAACATTTGTAGTTTAATCTTAAGTAGATGGTTCCAATGTAAGATTTTTGTTTTCCCTCCCCCATGCATTCTGGGCAGCTTGGTTTCTGTTTTTAGTGATTTGCTTTGCAGCGTACAGAAGGATATTTATCCTGTATGACTAGAGTGGTGGGAAAAAAAGTATGGGAAAGAATCATATATTGACATACTTCCCTTTTTTCTTTTTGAGAACTCAGGACTAAGTGGAATCACAAATAGGACAATATTCTGGTTGACTTCAGAGCATACCATAGAAAAGAGAGGATTCCATATCTCCACAGGCCACTCCTACTGTGGATGACTTGCCTGACTCTAAATTCCATGATTGACTTTTATCCCCCTGCTCCTCTCAGGGTTCAAATTATATCAGTCTTTTAATATTTCAGTGTATTTCCACATACCTGATTTAATTTTATCTACATGCTTTCCATTGGCTTGTGAAGTATAATTAAGAAGATAAATAATCTATAAAAGTATGTGTAAATATTTGACCTTCCAATTGCAAACAGAAATAATTTGAAGTATTCTCAGCACTGCTTTCTTTTGTTAATGTAGGCAAGAAAGTGTTGATTATAGGCATAATAGAAAAAGCTATGTGTTTATTAAAACTTTCTTTTTTTTAAGATTTTAGTTAGATAATTCCACTGCTGTTTTTTTTTTTTTTTTACATATTCATAGTTAAAAAGAAAAGGAATCTATTAGTCATTTTTGGATAGAGACAGAAGGGGAGAGAAGAGGAGAAAGCAGACAAGGTAGAGAGAAGAGAGAAGGAAAGGGTGAGAAAGAGAGAATGCTGCAGCTCTGTTTCGTGTATCGTGAAGCTCCTCTGCAGGTAGTGATCAGAGGCTTGAGCCTGAATCCTTGCCTACAGTAATATGTACACTTTGCCAGGTGCACTAGTACCACCCTCTTACAGGTATTTTGAAAGGGATCTGAGATTCTAGGAAGGTTCAGAATTACTTCTTTGAAGGGCACAGTAAGTGTTTCTAGCATTTTCTTTTTTCTCTTCACTAATTGAGTTAGGAGTAAATGACTATACTGAGCAGAGAGGAGGTAATAATAGTTCATTGAGAAGTCTTTTATGTTTTAAAGATAAGTGTTTTTAAGAAAAAGAAGTTAAGAGTGGGTGTTGCATGGGCATTGATTTTATAACCTGGGTTCGGGTGCTGAGGATGTGTGGGTCAGTGATGAGCAAGAGTTCACTTGAAGGTCGTGATACTCCTGAGGAGGCTGGCCTTGCTGCCAGCAGAGTTGATTTTAAGATCTAGAAGGGTTTGAGTGAGTTTATCCGCAGGTATTTAGACAAAGGCTCCTGGTTCATAGGTAGTATATCAAAAGTTGCTGTACCGCCTCAGTCTCCAATGTCATCATCATTATCCTTACCTTCCTTCTTTGTACTAGCTCATAACAACCTTACAAAAAGTTCGAGGTAAGTTTTACTATTTTCAGTTTATATTGGGTTGTTGAAAAAGTCATGACACTTTTTTTCCTATGGTTTTTCTATGCAGAAATATCTCGTAACTTTTCTGAAAACCCAGCAGAATCACAGAAAGAGCAAGCAATCACACAGAACAATTAAATGGCAAAAGTACAGTTTGAACCCAGATTAGCTAATATGAGGCTATTGTGTAACAAACCTTGGGTGAGCAATTATAACTTTTAAGGTAGAGCTAGAGAGACGGGGTGGTGTTAGGGGCTAAGATCACAACGTGGGAGCTTCCTTCAGTGTGTTGGTGGCTGGACTTGAACCTGGTTTGTGCACATGACATAGCAGTACACTATCCAAATGAGCTATTTCACTTGTCCACAATTTTATTTTTTTTAAATTGATACTCACAACTTTGCCTTAATCTCTCCCCTCCCAAAAATCACATGAAAAACTCCATATTATTTTATGTGAGATATTTAACATACTTGAAAATAGGTATTTAGTTATTCTTTTTAAAAATATTTTTAAATTTATTATGTATTGGACAGAGACAGAAAGAAATTGAGAGGGGAGGGGAAAATAGAGAGGAGAGACACACCTATATTGTTTCACCACTTGTTAAGTTTTTCCTCTGCAGATGGGGATTAGAGGCTTGAACCAGGGTCCTTTCACATTGCAACATGGGTGCTAAACTGGGTGTGCCATAGCTTGACCCCATATTTAGTTATTCTTACAGGAAAACAAAGCACTGTTCAGCTGTGTTACAATCAATGCCGGTGTTCAAAGCCTGTAACCTCATACGTGCAAGTCCTGTGCTGAGTTATCACCCTGGTCTGTCAGGTTTTTTTGTTTGTTTTTGTCTTTTACTGTGCAAGGATTACATTTGCTCATTCATAAAAATACAACTGTTATGATAGATGTAGTATTAAGATTCTAAGAAGAGTTGTCCAAATTCTCATCTTCTAGTGATGACCACAGGTAGTTTTTTTTTGTCTCTAACGTTATTTCTGGGGCTTGGTTCCTGCACCATGAATCCACTGCTTCTGGAGGCAATTTTTTCCCTTTTGTTGCCTTGTTATTTATCATTGTTGTTGTAGTTATTGTTGTTGTTATGTCTTTTAGTCTTCTATAAAAGAGATAGTTTTACATTAACTAATTCATATTTTTTTCCATGTGTATGTATGTTATTTGTATAATTCTTACAGAGACCTCACCATATTAATGAGATTAGGTGTAGAACTCTGACTTACAATCAAATCTCAATTTCTCATATGTGATAACATGCTCAGTAATATTTGTCTAATGGATTATACTTCAATTCTCTTATGCCACAATACTTAAAAGTGGTGGTATTATAACACTTTTGAAACTTTATTTGTTAGGAAAGAGAGAATTCGAGAAGGAAGGGTGAGACAGAGAAGGAGAGACAAAAGGAGACACCTGTAGCTCTGCTCCACCACTTGTGAAGTCTTCCAGTTATAGTCTAGGGGCTTGAACTAGAGTCCCTGCATTCAACAAAGTGTGCCACTACCTGGCCCATCAGTGTCTTCTTTTAAATGACTGTTCAATTTGTTTCCACTTTGTGTGTGTATTTTCTTTTCTTTCTTTCTTTTTTTCCCTCCAGGGTTATTGCTGGGGCTCAGTGCCTGCACCACAAATCCACTGCTCCTGGAAGCTATTTTTTTCCCCTTTTTGTTGCCTTTTTAAAAAAAAATTGTTTATTGGGGAATTAATGTTTTACATTTGACAGTAAATACAATAGTTTCTACATGCATAATATTTTCCAGTTTTCCATATAACAATACAACCCCCCACTAGGTCCTCTGTCATTCTTTTTGGACCTGTATTCTCCCCCCCCCCCCCCACCACTCCAGAGTCTTTTACTTTGGTGAAATACGCCAATTCCAGTTCAGGTTCTACTTGTATTTTCTCTTCTGATCTTGTGCCCTTGTTGTTTTATTGTTGTTGTGATTATTATTATTGTTTTATTGATGTCATTGTTGTTGTGGTGTAGGACAGAGAGAAATGGAGAGAGGACAGGAAGACAGAGAAGAGGAGAGAGAGAGATCAACACCTGCAGACCTGTTTCACCGCTTGTGAAGCAACTCCCCTGCAGGTGGGGAGCTGGGGGCTCGAACCTGGATCTTTACAAAAAGCTTGGAGTTGGCTTGCATGCCCATCACTGAGTCAGTCACCAAAATGGGATTCCTGAAATGGGGAACATATAATATACTGATTGGCCAGATATGGGTCATGTGGTGGGGGAAGGGAAAACTACTTGGGTAGATATTTGAGGAGGAATGGTTCCTTATAAGAGGTTGAGGTTCTTTTAATTATTTTTATTTTCCCCCTTAATTGGGGGATTAATGCTTTACAGTCAACAGTAAATACAATAGCTTGTACATGCATAACATTTCTCAGTTTTCCACATAACAATACAACCCCCACGAGGTCCTCTGTCATCCTTTTCCACGACCTGTACTCCCCACCCACCCCCCACTCCAGAGTCTTTTACTTTGGTACAATAGAGGTTGAGGTTCTAATACCACCAGTGGGCATAGATATAGGACAGTTCCAAAGACTACTACCACAGTAATGCATTGGTTGAAGTTACTATAAATTAGGGATAAGCAAGTCAGTTATTTATTTACTTATTTATAACAGGGCACTGCTCAGCTATGGCAAATGGTAGTGTAGGGGAATTGATCCTGGGGCTTTAAAACCTCAGACATGAATTTACTTTTACTTATTTTATTATTTATTATTTTTGGAGACAGGGAGAAAGTGGGGAGGGGAAGGGAATGGGGAAAGGGAAAGGGAAAAGTGACCACTGAAGCATCGAAACTTGCTACAGTGCAATGGAGGCAGGGATCTCGTACTTGAGTTGCTCACATGGCAAGGCAGCACACTATTCATGTGTATTATTTTGCTGGCCCAGGCATGGAAGCCTTTTGCATGGTTATTATGCTAGCTCCCCTGCTCATATTGTTCACTCTGAAAATATTTCTGAGAAGCTAGTACTTAAATAAGTCTGGAATGAATGAATGAATGAATGAATGAATGAATGAGTCAAAGAATTAATCATCTTCCAGGACATGACGTTTTATATGAAGCCTTTAAGTATATGATTCTTGGTTTAAATTCAATTTCTGTTTCATTTTGGTGAGTTTCAGGATTCTCCAAATTCTTTAGGTGCCATAGGGATTTAGAGTTTAAATGTATTTGAGGACTTTAATATATATGCTTAGTCATTGTCATCAGAACATTATAATAGTTTGATGGGTCTGTGTATTTGATATAACATATATATATATATATATACACACACATATACAGTAATAGGCAAATAAGCTAAATTGTAACTTTCTCTTTACAGGGGCCTGGTGGTGGCCCACCTGATTGAGTGCACACATTGCAGTGTGCAAGGACCCAGGTTCAAGCCCTCAGTCCCCACCTACAGGGGGGAAAGCTTCACAAGTGATGAAGCTGTGCTGCAGGTGTCTCTCGCTCTCTGTCTCTCTCCCTTTCTATCATCCCCCTCTCAATTTCTAGCTGTCTCTATCCAATAAATAAATAAGTAAAGATATTTTTTAAAAATAGAAAATAAATTATAGAGAAAGGAGACCTCTATATTTTTTTGAAGATTCCAATTGCCTAGAATTTGATAGTAACTAGTGGGTGTTAGCTATTGCTAACTTACATACCAGAGACCGTCTTTTCCCCTTTTCCTATTAGGTGTGGCCTTGTCTCTTTGAAACCTTGAATGAGCTGCTACTCTTTGTCTGGGAAATTTCCAGAGTACAACTAATTAACTGTATTGTGGGAAGTTTGGGCCTCTTAAATCATATCTCTAAGCAGAAATCTATTTATTCTGATGTAACTAGAATACTCTGTATCTGCTCATTAGAAAAAAAAAAACTAACTGATGATGTGAATTGCTGACAACTTTTGACCTCTTACTGTATGCTATTCTTTCTGCTAAAAAATCTCCTATTATTCTGTCATAGTCCTGTGATGTACCTACCTATGTTGCAATTGAGAAAACTAAAGCCTCAAGATGTTATATCCTGAAACCTTTGTGTGCTGAGTGGAACAGTGTTGTTACAACCAGAACTTCTTGGATAATATGATCTCTTTTGAGTAAATAAAATCTAGAAGCTTGTGAGTTACACACACACTAGGAAAGAACTCTTCCTACTATGTAAATAATATCTTCTCTAGGGATGATACAAAAAGATTTAATAGTTGAAACTTTCTGGGAGAGAAACTAGAGAACTTTAACTTTTAATTTTTATGTAAACATTGATTTTTACCCCCATTCACACATATGTTCTGTTACTTTCAAATCACATCTGATAGGAATGAAAAAAAATGATACAGAAATACTAAAAGTAACTTTCTTAAGTTAATAAAAATGATGATTGTTTTTTGGAGGGGCAAAAGTGATTGCATATCCCACGACAAAGACATTTCCTTTCTTCTTGCTCCCTCCTTTTTGTAGAACTGTGCTTATGTGTTCCATGGATGTTTAAAAGTAGGTCAGCATCATAAAGAGTCTCTTCTGGGTTTGGGGTGGGGAATGTGCTAGCAGAGGTTGTAAAGTTTGCTTTCTAAATATTCCTTTGCCTTTTGTGTTTTCTGCTGGTTTCTAATGATCTCTGTCCTCTTCTTTGTATACTCTTTTAGGAGATTATTTTAGCCAAATGCAGTGCCCTAGAATTTGTAGCCTTTGTCTTCAGTATTTTATCAGCTTGTCTTTAGAGTCTATTCTTATCTTCTCTTTGTTCAGTTACATTAAACTTTATGTCTAGTCTTTTAGTCTCATCTTCACTGCTCCTGCAGTGGCTTTGATGTGTAGGTCTGATTTTGGTCATTCCTTTATTTTCTTTTTTATTCACCTCACTTTTCTCAAGTACTTTAGTGGTAGTTTTTTAAAAAATATTAATTTATTTATTCTGTTGTTGCCCTTGTTTTATTGTTGTTGTTATTGATGTCATCATTGTTGGATAGGACAGAGAGAAATGGAGAGAGAAGGGGGTCAGGCGGTGGCGCAGTGGGTTAAGCGCATGTGGCGCAAAGCGCAGGGACCGGCAAAAGGATCCCGGTTCGAGCCCCTGGCTCCCCACCTGCAGGGGAGTTGCTTTGCAGGTGGTGAAGCAGGTCTGCGGGTGTCTATCTTTCTCTCCTCCTCTCTGTCTTCCCCTCCTCTCTCCATTTCTCTCTGTCCTATCCAACAACGAATTGCGTCAACAAGGGCAATAATAATGACCACAACGAAGCTACAAGGGCAACAAAAGGGGGGAAAAATGGCCTCCAGGAGCGGTGGATTCATGGTGCAGGCACCGAGCCCAGCAATAACCCTGGAGGAGGAAAAAAAAAAAAGAAATGGAGAGAAGAGGGGAAGACAGAGAAGAAGAGAGCAAGATAGACACCTGCAGACCTGCTTCACCACCTGTGAAGCGACTCCCCTACAGGTGGGGAGTCGGGGGCTCGAACCAGGATCTTTACTCAGGTACTTGTGCTTTGCACCAGCTGCGCTTAACCCGCTACGCTACCGCCCGACTCCCAGTATTTATTTTTTTAAGTATCCGGATAATCTCATGTCTCTAAACTAAATTGCGAGTAGTTTTTCTTGACTTCCCTGATGACAGTATCTGAAGTGATACAACCAAGAACTCTCAGGCAGAAAGTGCTCTTGTTCTCCATGTTGTAGTACAAATGTCTTACTAATGTTTGAGAAGTGAAGGCAAAAGACCTTTCACATCATGTTCTCATGGATATATATTAATCACATATAACTGTGTATCTTTATTACTTTTTGGAGTCAGAGCCTCACACATGCATGTTTTCACCACTCCAAGCTGCCTTTTAATTCAGACAGATGTAGGGAGAGAGAGAGAGAAAGAGAGAGAGAGAGAGTCAGAGACAGACAGACACCTCACAGCAGCAGAGCTTCTTCCAGTGTCAAAGCACTTCCTGGGTGGTCTGGATCGCAAGCCCAGGCCATAGTATGGTAAAGCAGGTGCCCTACCCACTGAGATATTTCTCTGACTTAGTGTGTTTTATTTTTTAACAGGTAACAACTATGCACTGATTTTATGTTCATAAAACCTTTTCTCTAAATATTGGCTCATTTAATAACTCAATGGCTGTGACTACTTATTGGTGATGAGTAAGGAAGCAGAACCTCTCATGACATGTTATGGCCTTCTGGTGATAGAGCCCAGATCTGTGCTTTTCTAATCTGGGGTGAATTATTCAGACAAAGATATATATATATATATATATATATATATATATATAGAGAGAGAGAGAGAGAGAGAGAGAGAGAGAAGGAAAGACACCACAACACTCTAGCTTCCTCCTGTGTGATGGGACTGGACTTGAACCTGGTTTTTGGTACATAGCAAAGCAAGTGAACAATAGTCTGGTGAGCTATTTTACTTACTGCCTGTGCATTCCTGTTCATTCATCCACCACTTCACATTAATATTGCTGAAAACATTTGACAGGCTTTAATTCAGGAAAGTTGCACATCTCTTTGGTAACATTTTCTTCAGGAAGGTATGGGATTCTGTGGTTGATGAGGTTTAAGGAAGACTTTTTTCCAGAGCTGCCTTTCTTACATTCTTAATTTATCTTTCAGTTCCGGGCGGGGTGGGGGCAGTGCCCTTACAGCACTACTCCAGCACTCGTGGAGATCACTCCCTCTTTTCTTGGGGGGCAGGGCTTTGTACATGGGTTCTTGTACATGATAATGTATGCTCTCTACCAGATATGCCACCTTACTTTCATCTTTTAGTTGATTGAAGAATGCATGGATTTTGGATAAAAGTGTTCTCTGTCATTAGTTTGAAAACTGCCATGTTAGTTGATCCTCATATCACTAACTCTTGGATTCAGTTAGTTACTCAAATACTTTAAATTTGATTTGACTTTGTTCTTTGAGAATATATATATATATATATATATATATATATATATATATATATTCATATTCTTCTTAGCAGTAGGATGTCAGATATTATCCCAATAGCCTAAGATACTTTACAGCAGGAGAGAGGATAAAAACTAGGAAAATAGGATAAAGGTGACTCTAATTTTTCTGTCTTGTGACACCTGAATATTATTAAGAAAGCATAATAAAAATTATCTGAGGTTCATGCATTGATCTCAAATGACTACAACTATAAATATCCTGCAAACAACTCAAACATAATGTGGCCTCTGAACATAAGTTGCTGTTTTGACTGGTGTTCAGCTTCAGGAATTACCATGTGGAGGACAATCTCCTTGTGGAACTGACAGGCAGTGCAGTACAGTTTAAACAAAGCCAAGTACATTGTGCTGTGTGCATGGCCTAAAGACTCTTGAAGATTAACTCTTACTTCATCTGGATTTTGCCTTAATGTTAACTTTAGAATTTTACACAAGATGCAATATTACCATATTCTATTTTGCTCCATTATAAATTATTTCCCAGGATTTTCTTTTAATTACATAGTGATGATTCCATAGTACTGCTTTAGTCCTTTAGAACCAGTTTTGAAAATTCTTTTGAAATAGGAATATGAAAGCATTTTTTGAAGCACCTCTTCAAGGGAGTTGTAAATTAATGTATAAAGTAAGTGAACAGGCATCATAATGTTAGCCTGTGCGAGAAACTGCTGCTACTGAGGAAAGGGGAGATTCTCTTGATGTCTTCTCTTTCTGATCCTGAAAGTATCTCAAGAAAAAGGTGTCTGTAATACCAGGACATTTGATTCAATTTGTTATTTGTTTCTTTGAAGTCATTAGCATCCATACATAATAACGTATAAGCTCAACATAAATTTAGCAAAGAAAAAAAAACTCACCAAGGTTGTGTATTGCAAAATGCAGAGTTAGTAAGATATCACACTGGGCAAAGATAGTTTTTTAAATGCCAAAAATATAAATTGAGACCTATAAAACTAGATTGGGAAGACAGTTTGGTAGAGACATCTGGCTCTTTATAGGTAGATGTTTTAGCTCTTAAAAGCAAGCATGCCAACTTAAATAGTGTGTGAACTACGGAGAATTTAGATTCTGAGCCTGCTGGATCAAGCTTTTCCTTGGCATGATTCTCAGATAGGTTCTTCTCATTATGTCAGTCCTATAAACCTATAGCTTCTATGTTGTACACTCTAACCATCTACCAACCTCAGACCAGAGCTGGCTTCTTTCCCAATAGTTTCAGCAAAAATCATCAGTCAGACTTGAGTTATATTCTAACTCTGAGGTTGACTCTGCCAGACCATATAGATGAGAGAAAGGGTAGTTCCCCTAAGGAAAAATGATCAGTGTTATTAGTAGAAAGGAGATTGGATTCTCAGCAGGAAGTATCTACATATGACAAGCAGTTGGAAACAGGTATTTCCTGCTATCTACAGGTAAAACATTACTATTTGATAGCATTTGACAGTATTTTTTTAATCTGGGGTTTTTATTACTGTTTTATGGAGAATTTATTTTAGTGTTTTCAGAATCAAAAAATAGTCTACCAAATCATATTAAGTAGGGATGCTGTACTTGTAATGGGAAACTTGCAAATGAGCTTCAGAGAGGACTTGGTGGAGATGGGCAAAGAAACTGTATAAAAGGGGGAGGGGGTCAGGTGCTGGTGCACTGGGTTAAGCACACATAGTACAAAGTGCAAGGACCCCACACAAGGATCCTGTTCAAGCCCCATCACCTGTGGGGGGCGGGGTTTGCTTCACAAGTAGTGAAACAGGTCTGTAGATGTCTGTCTTTTTGCCTCCAGGGTTATTGCTGGGATTCAGTGCCTGCACTCAAATACACTGGTCCTGGAGGCTATATTTTTTCCCTTTTGTTGTCCTTGTTTCTTTTTTTTTTATTAATTTTTTATTTAAGAAAGGATTAATGAACAAAACCATAAGGTAGGAGGGGTACAACTCCACACAATTCCCACCACCCAATCTCCATAACCCACCCCCTCCCATGATAGCTTTCCCATTCTCTAGCCCTCTGGGAGCATGGACCCAGGGTCATTGAGGGTTGCAGAAGGTAGAAGGTCTGGCTTCTGTAATTGCTTCCCCGCTGAACATGGGCGTTGACTGGTCAGTCCATACTCCCAGTCTGCCTCTCTCTTTCCCTAGTAAGGTGTGTCTCTGGGGAAGCTGAGCTCCAGGACATATTGGTGGGGTCTTTAATCCAGGGAAGCCTGGCCAGCATCCTGGTGGCATCTGGAACCTGGTGATTGAAAAGAGAGTTAACATATGAAGCCAAACAAATTGTTGAACAATCATGGACCAAAAGCTTGGAATAGTGGAGAGGAAGTGTTAGGGAGGTACTCACTGCAAACTCTAGTGTACTTCTGCTTTCAGGTATATATTTTGCAGTAGTTTATGGATAAGTGTGAACATAAGCTCTCTCTCACAGAAACTGGTGTATATCTAGGTTATGGGACTTTGTTAGAAAGTGAACCACCTGAGATGAAATTAGAGTGTACTATAAAAGGAAAGGTCTCACCCGAGTAATGAAGCTGAAAGGTTGTCATTCAACATGTGAAGTCTCTGGACACAGTCTGAGGTGAAGCATGTTGAGGTGGCAATCGTTGCGATGGTTAGGTTGTGATCGGCGGATGCAATATTATTTGGTATGGATTGGGAGACGCATACGGGAAAGTGGGCCCTATCCAAGGGTTCCAGGATTGGGGGATGTAGGGGCTCTATAGTGGAGATGTGAGGTTCCTGCTGTCTTAGGGTTCAAAAAGACAATCGATATTTAATGTTATCATCACATTATTTGGTAATTGGGTTAACTTTGAAAAGTCCTTTTGTTATGGTTTGCTATACAGTATCCAGTATCTTGTATATAGCTGTGCTATTGGATGCTTCTAATCTACGTGGTCTAGGCTTTTGAGAGAGTCCGCATATCAAATAAACAGCCTATATATTAAAAAGATTCAGTTTGTGTTTTGAGAAACTTTGAGACATACAACTGATTTTCCCCCTCATATTAATTAACTAGTGATTTATATGTCTACATTTTGCTAGGAGTGTACATCACACCATTCCCACCACCAAAAGACTGTGACCCATCCCTCCCACCCACTCCCATCCCCCACTGGCCCAAGAAGCTGCATGTCTACCCCTCACCACAGGGTTTTTACTTTGGTGCCCTACTTACAATTTGATCAGGTCCTGCTTTTAATTTCCCTTTCAGATCTTCTTACTCAACTTCTGTTGATGAGTGGGATCATCCCATACTCATCTTTATCTTTCTGACTTAGCTCACTTAACATAATTCCTTCTAGCTCTGTCCAAGATGGGTCAGAGAAGGTGGGTTCATTGTTCTTAATAGCTGCATAGTATTCCATTGTGTATATATACCACAGCTTTCTCAGCCACTCATCTGTTGTTGGGCACCTGGGTTGCTTCCAGGTTTTAGCTATTATGAATTGTGCTGCTACGAACATAGGAGTACACACCTTTTTTTGGTTGGGTGTTATAGAGTCCTTGGGGTATAACCCCAGGAGAGGAATTACTGGATCATATGGAAGGTCCATGTCTAGCCTTCTGAGAGTTTTCCGGACTGCTCTCCACAGAGGCTGTACCAATTTACATTCCCACCAGCAATGTAAAAGGGTTCCTCTGTCCCCACATCCTCTCCAGCATTTGTTGCTGCTGTCCTTTTTGATGTATGCCATTCTTACAGGAGTGAGGTGGTATCTTAGTGTTGTCTTAATTTGCATTTCTCTGACAATCAGTGACCTAGAGCAGTTTTTCATATGTTTGTTAGCCTTTTGGATCTCCTCTGAGGTTTTATTCATATCCTCTGCCCATTTTTGGATGGGGTCATTTGCTTTTTTGTTGCTAAGTTTTCTGAGCTCTTTATCTATTTTGGTGATTAGTTTCTTGTCTGATGTATGGCATGTAAAGATCTTCTCCCATTCTGTGAGGGGTCTCTCTGTTTGTTTAATAGTTTCTTTGGATGTGCAGAAGCTTTTCAATTTGATGTAGTCCCATTGGTTTGTTCCTGCTTTAGTCTTCCTTGCAATTGGGTTTGATTCATCAAAGGTGTCCTTGAGGTGTAGGTGGGAAAGTGTTTTACCAATGTTTTCCTCTAAGTATTTGATTGTTTCTGGTCTGACATCTAGGTCTTTGGTCCATTTGGAGTTGATTTTTGTTTCTGGTGAGATAAAGTGGTTCAATTTCATTCTTCTGCATGTTTCAACCCAGTTTTCCCAGCACCATTGATTGAAGAGAGCCTCCTTTTTCCATTTAATCCTTTGGGCCCCCTTATCAAAGATTAGATGCCCATAGGTGTTGGGATTTACTTCTGGGCTTTCAATTCTGTTCCACTGGTCTGTGTGCCTATTTTTGTTCCAGTACCATGCTGTTTTGATGATGATGGCTTTATAATATAGTTTAAGGTCTGGGAGTGTGATGCCTCCATTTCTGTTTCTTTTCCTCAAGATGGTTTTGGCAATTCTGGGTGTTTTCAGGTTCCAGATAAATGATTGTAGTGTTTGTTCTATTCTCTTAAAGAAGTTTGGTGGAACTTTGATGGGTATTGCATTAAATTTGTATATGGCTCTGGGGAGAATATTCATTTTGATGATATTTATTCTTCCAATCTATGAGCATGGGATATCTTTCCATTTCTTGGTATCAGTTTCTATTTCCTTGAGTAGCAACTCATAGTTTTCAGCATACAAGTCTTTCATTTCTTTGGTCAACTTTATTCCTAGGTATTGGATTGATTTTGCTGAAACAGTAAATGGGAGTGATTTCTGGATGTCTTCTTCTTCAGATTTAGTGTTTGCATAAAGAAATGCCACTGATTTTTGTACATTGATTTTGTAGCCTGATACCTTGCTATATTGCCTAATAACTTCCAGTAATTTTCTACTGGATTCTTTAGGTCTTTCTATGTATACTATCATGTCATCTGCAAATAGTGAGAGCTTGACTTCTTCCCTTCCAATCTGTATCCCTTTGATTTCTTTCTCTTGCCTGATTGCTATGGCAAGAACTTCCAATACTATGTTGAAGAGTAATGGTGACAGTGGACAGCCCTGTCTAGTCCCCGATCTGAGGGGGAATGCTTTCAGCTTCTGTCCATTGAGTATGATGTTGGCTGTAGGTTTGCTATATATAGACTCCACTATCTTGAGGAATTTCCCATCTATTCCCATTTTTTGTATTGTTTTGAGCATGAACGGGTATTGGATTTTGTCAAAGGCTTTCTCTGCATCTATTGAGATAATCATGTGGTTTTTGGCTTTGCTTTTATTGATGTGGTGAATGACATTGATTGACTTACGGATTTTGAACCAGCCTTGCATTTCTGGGATGAATCCCACTTGGTCATGATGAACAATCTTTTTGATATGTTGCTGTATCCGGTTGGCCAAGATCTTGTTTAATAATTTGGCATCTATGTTTATCAGAGATATTGGTCTGTAGTTTTCCTTTTTTGTTCTGTCCCTATCAGCTTTTGGTATCAGGGTGATGTTGGCTTTATAGAAGGTGTAAGGGAGTATTCCTGTTTCTTCAATCTTATGGAATAGCTTAAGAAGTATGGGTATTAACTGTTTCCTGAAATTTTTGTAGAATTCGTTTGTGAAGCCATCTGGTCCAGGACTTTTGTTGTTGTGGAGATTCTTAATAAGGGTTTGTTGTCCTTGTTTCTTATCGTTTTTGTTGTTATTATTATTGTTGTTATTCCTGTCATTGTTGTTGGATAGGACAGAAGAGAAAACGCGAGAGGACGGGAAGACGGGGGAGAGAAAGATAAACACCTATCTTCTTGTACATTTTTTTTTAATGAGAGAGAGGGAAAGAGGGGATAGAAGGTGCCGGGCAGTAGCACAGCAGGTCAAGCTCACATCACACAAAGTACAAGGACCACTGTAAGGATCCTGGTTTAAGCCCCTGGCTCCTGAGTTGCAGTGGGTCACTTCACAGGCAGTGAAGAGAAATCGAGAAAGGAGGGGAAATCAGAGGGGGAGAGAAAGATAAACACCTGCAACCCTGCTTTACCACTTGTGAAGGGACCCCCCCTGGAGGTGTCTCTATAGTCCAATCCCCTCTCAATTTCTGTCTGTCCTATCAAAAAAAAAAAAAAAGGAAAAAAGAAACTGGTTGTTCTTTGAGATTATGGTTTCACTAGTTTCATAATCTGTGCTTTTACTTTGTGGCATTGCTAGCTCAATAAAAAATAGTAATAATAATAAACTACAGTAAACTATAAAGAGAACTCAAATACATATTCAGCACTTTATCTGAAAGTGGCACAGAAAGTCATCAGTTAACTTGATTTTGAATAAAAAAAAAGAGGAAGAATCATGTGCTTTTTTGATTTGTTTCAAAAGTACATAGATGATCTGAAAATCTCTATTGGATTGACTTCACTGGAGGTCATGGGGCTACTGGAGGTTACTGGAAGTCAATGCAGGTGGGTTTTTCTCTGCCCTGTTTTGGTATTTGACTAGTTGTCTCAGGCTTTCTGCTGAATCCTGAAGTTTCCTGGATAAGGAGTTAACCTTTGTACCCTCAATTCCTTTCACTTGGCAGCATCCTGTATAGCTGCCTCCAGGACTCCCTAGCCATCTCCTGAGTCAAAAAGAATATGGGAGGAGAGGAAGCAAAAACATTTCACACTTTGCATCCCCAGAGAGATCTGTTATCCTCCTTTGACCACAAAAATTCACTGAGAAAGTTAGTGAGTCAGAGTAGACACAGTGAATGTCAGTCTTATCACACATCAGCAAGCCTCTGGTAGATTTGTATTCTTCTGTTTTTACCACTGTTGCTTTTCTTCCAGGGTAAATTCACCAGCATGAAGAAAAAAACAGCAGTGCCTTGATAGGTTTCCTCAGGCCTGTGGCCAGAGTGGTTGACAAGTCACCCACAGAGCCACAGAGCTCTAATGTTATTTTCAATAACTGACTTCTTGAAAATATTTTCCATTTCATTCTGGTACTGTTGCAGAACTTCTCATAAATAAGCACATTCAGTCTTAAAATTTTCCTTTCTGTGTTAATTAGTGGTATGGGTTTGGGCCAGGTTTTGTCTCCTCTGGTTTCAGCTGGGTTCAGAGGTGCTACTTATACTTTCAGGCCTCCAGGACTCTAGTAGTACAACCTGCTCATCCCTCTATAGTAGTGTATCCCCAGATTTATTTCCCACCTCTTAACCTTTCTTTGCAGCACCGGGGAGGTATGTGATAATGTTTGAGAAATCCTTGGTACCCTTTGGAGAAAGGCACACTGTCCATTTGCTTCGTGTCCAGGTTCCTCACTCTGTAAAAGTTAGCCAGTGGCTACTACTAGAGTTGACCTAATATAATCACACTGAAAAAATGGAAGCATAAGTGGCCAGGAAATGGTCTGGCATCAGACAGTTTTGGATTATATTCAGGCCTCATCACTTACTTTTTGAATACTCTCATGTCCCAATTTCCTATCTACTAAATGGATGTGATTTTAATACTGACCTCACAGAGTTCTTGCTAGAATTAAATGAGATAATCCATAGAAATCACTTGACATAATACTTTCAATGATATGAATATTCTGCCAATGTTATCAGAATTGTCTTATTATTGATGTTTTATGTATGTCAAGAAGGGTGTTTGCCACTTTGGGTTGAAAATGCACAGATATAAAGATTGTTCAGTGACCCAATTTTGTCTCATCAATCAGTTTGATAGGATCTCAGTCCTTTACTACATTTCATATATATATATCATTATCATCATCATCATCAGTTTGCCAGAGGCGTGTGTGTGTGAGAGAGAGACACACAGAGAGACACAGAAAGGTAGAGGGAAGACACCACACCAGTTAAGCTTCTTGCAGTGAAGAAGGGGTTGGGCTTGAACCTGAGTCATACATGTAGCAAAGCAGATACACTAAACAGGTGAGTTAAAATATTGCAAATTAAAATCCTCTATTAAAGAATGCTATGTAGGATATTCCTATTTAAAACAAAAATTATTGAAAACACCTAGCTAAACATAATGTGTGAATCTGGGTTAAACCCTTATTTGTGTAAACCGTTTACTTTTGTGAAGCAGTTGTGACACTTTACTGTGGACTGCTTATCAGATAATATTAAGGAATTATTACTTTTGCTACCAATCCTAATGGCACAGTGATTATTTAAAAATCCAGTTGTTAAATAAAATGAGAATTTATAAGAAGAGTCATCTTTTTTATAAATTTTATTTATTTTCCCTTTTGTTGCCCTTGTTGTTTTTTTATTATTGTTGTAGTTATTGTTTTAATTGATGTCATTGTTGTTAGAACAGAGAGAAATGGAGAGAGGAAGGGAAGACAGAGAGGGGGAGAGAAAGATAGATAGACACCTGCAGACCTGTTCCACCACTTGTGAAGTGACTCCCATGCAGGTGGGGAGCCAGGGGCTCGAGCCGGGATCCTTCCATGGGTCCCTGCACTTAACCCACTGCACTACCACCCAACTCCCCAAAAGTCTTCTTCTTAATTCTCACCCCCCCATCACCATTATTGCTGGTCTCAGTTTTTACAGGCTTTTGTTGTTGTTGTTGTTAGGAGAGAGAAAGAAAGAAGGAGCAACACTGACTGTACTACTTCACCATTAGTGAAGCTTCCTCCTGCAGGTGGATACTAGGGACTTGAACCCTGGTCCTCAAGCATGATAATGTGTGTACTCTACAGAGTGAGTACAACCAGCCCCCCCCCTTTTTTTTTTACACCTTTAATGACAGCTACCTTGGCAACCACAGTTAGATGCTGCTTCAGTCTTCTTTCCCTCCTTCCTTCCCTCCCCTTCAAATCTATTGAATTCTGAGGCCACACTATTGATTTGGTTTACTGTGACTGCAATTGGAGTGAGCCCTCTTAGGAAGCAGGAATTATGGTACACCAAGAGAACAGTGGCATGCTCCTTTAGATGTAGTGGTTTTTCTCACTTAGGATTTGACCAAAATTGGCATGCCTCTTGAGGACTACAATTAAAGATTTTTCTTACCAAGACCTGCAAAGTGATGGATGGCTTTTGAAATATTAAAAATTCTACCATACCCAACCAAAGTGAAAAGGAGAATGCAGGGAAAGAGTGTTTTCATGAATTCACTTGGCATAAGATATCTGAGGCAAGGAGAGAGTGTTTTTGTGAGAAAGAAGGGAAACAGCCCCACTCTACTCTACGTGCCCTCCCAGGAACTAGTCAATAGGAAATTTACTCTACAGCCACTGTTAGAGTTGTGAAGGAGGCCAGTGAAGAGTGTAAGAGTTAGGCCAGCAGGACTCTGCCTATAGCAGTCAGCAGCTACAGATTCTAAGGATTTTAGGAGAGGCATCTCAACTGACTGAATCATACCTGTTGTCTAACCACCATCCAGATCCAGAGAGTATTTTTAGTAAGCCTAAGGGCCCCCTTACTGCATGTAGCCAGTACTACCTTCCAAATAATTCATCATTACTATAACTTATATCATCATTTTTAGTTTCTCCTTGTTAAGTATCATAGAAATAGAATCATAGTGAGGATGGGTAGTGATGGTGCAACTGGTTGAGCTTCCACATTGCTACTTGCTATATCCCACATGCTACTTCGAACTCCCTTCCCTGCAGGGGAGGGGAGGACAGGCCACAACTAGTGAAACAGGGCTACAGGTGTCGGTCTTTCTCCCTCTCCCTCTCTGTATTCCCCTCCCCTGTAAATTTCACTCTGTCCTATCAAATGAAATAGAAAGAATAATTTTTTAAAAAAAAGGAAAAAATGGCCATGGGGAGCAGCAATTTAATTAATGCTGGCACTGAGCCCCAGAAATAACCGTTATAGTGTCTGTGAGGTCTCTCCATGCTTGCATGTAGCAGTAGTTTTTTTTTTTTTCTTTGTCATAAGTTCCTTAAACTAAAATAAATGAGTATTTCATTTTAGGGAATGCATGACAAGTTGTTTATTATTATTTTTTTAAAGAATTTATTTATTTATGAGAAAGGTCCTTCTATTTCTTTTTTTTTAATTTCTTCATTGGGGAATTAATGTTTTACATTTGACAGTAAATACAATAGTTTATACATGCATAACGTTTCCCGATTTTCCATATAACAATACAACCCCCACTAGGTCCTCTGTCATCCATTTTGAACCTGTATTCTCCCCCCACCCACCCCAGAGTCTTTTACTTTGTTGCCATGTTCCAATTCCACTTCAGGTTCTACTTGAGTTTTATTTTCTGATTTTGTTTTTCATCTTCTGCCTGAGAGTGAGATCATCCCATATTCATCCTTCTGTTTCTGACTTATTTCACTTAACATGAATTTTTCAAGGTCCATCCTTAAGTATGCCATGTGGACTTGAGTAAAATGTGTATTCCAGTTTCTTGGGATGTATGATTCTTAAAATGTCCCATAGTTCTAATTTATCTATATCCTTATTTAGCTCCCTCATGTCTTCATTGATTTTCTGCCTGAATGATCTGTCAAGTTAAGAGAGTGGGATGTTGAATTCTGCTACTATTACTGTGTTGCTATTAATATATTGCTGTAGCTCTTTCAGTAGATGTTTCATGTATTTAGATGGCTTCTCATTAGGTGCATAGATGTTAATAATTGTTAAGTCCTCTTAATTGACTGATCCTCTGAGCATAAAGTAGTGTCCTTCCCTATCTTTTAAAATTTTATTTATTTCAAATTCTTATCATGTCAGATAAGAGAATAGCTGTTCCTGCCCTTGTTTGTGGGTCATTGGCTTGTATAATAGTTTTCCATCCCTTCATTTTGAGTCCGTGTTTGTTTTGTTGAGTTAGGTGGGTATCCTGTAAACAGCATATTGTTGGGTTGTGTTTTCTGATCCATCTTCCTACTGTGTGCCTTTTAATAGGTGAATTCAGGCCATTGACATTTACTGATATCATAGATTGAAAATATTTTAATGCCATTCTTGTAGATTTTTAGAGTGTTCTGATCTATGGCATATTTATGGTGGTCTGACTGTTTACAGGAGAACTTTCAGAACTTCTTTCAGGGAAGGATTGGTGATAGTTGATTCTTTCAACTGTTGCTTGCCTGCGAAGGTTTTTATGCCTCCATCTAGTCTGAATGACAGTCTAGCAGGATGCAGTAGTCTTGGTTGAAAGCCTTTCTAATTGAGCACTCAATAGATATCTTGCCATTCTTTTCTGGCCTGTAGTGTTTGTGTGGAAAAGTCTGCTGCTAACTTTACGGGTTTTCCTCTGTAGGTGACTTTTTGTTTTTCTCTTGCAGCCTTCAGGATCCTTTCTTTATCCTTATTCCTTTCTATTCCATTCTAAATATGATTTGTCTTGGTGTCTTTCAGTCTGGGTTAATTCTGTTTGGGACCCTCAAGGCTTCTTGAACCTTTATGTCTTTTGTGTTATCTAGACTAGGGAAGTTCTCAGCTATTATGTTCTGAAGAATGCTTTCTTCACTTCCATCTCTTTCTTCCTCTTGGAAGCCAATAATGTGTATATTATTTCTTTTGAAGTCATCCCATAGGTCTCTGTTGTTGTTTTCAGTATCTTAATCTCTTTTTGAGATCTCTTACTTCTTTTTTAGTTTTCTCTAATCCATCCTTGATCTTACTAGTTCTATCTTCAGCCTCATTTATTCTATTCTCTCTCCTCTCTACTGTTTTCTGCAGTTCATTTTGTTACCCTTTTCTGGTACTGTTTTAGCTTTTTCTGCTAGTTTTTCTTAGCTCAGCTATTTCAGCTTTCAGCTTTCAAATAACCTTCAGATAATTAGTGTTTTCTTCCAGACTTTAATTTGTTGTTTCTGCATTTCTGATGACAATTCTTTCAAACTCTTAACTCACTCCTGTGATTATTTCCTTAACTAGTGCTTGTATGTTGACCTCATTATTTTGTGCTTCAACCTTTGTGGGGCTTTTAGCTGGACTCTTGTTCTGGTTCATTTCTCCAATATTTCTCCTTATTGGTTTAAGCATTCTATAGAGTGTGTTATGAGGTCCCTCTCTCAGTACTTCTCAAATTACTGATCACTCTTACCTGGATTGACTTGTGTCTAAGTAAGGTACTTATTTAGACAACAGTTGTTTTAATATTATTCATTCTCCTGGTTGGAGTACAGTGGCTATTAAAACTTCTTTTGTTCTTTTTCTTCCCTGTAGGCTGTGGGAGCCTGTGAGCTTTTAAACTATAAGTAGGCTTTTTAGCTTAATCCCTCACTCCTGACCAAGAGATAAAGCATGGTGGGGGAGAGAAAGCACAGTGGTTATGCAAAGAGACTCTCACCCCCCAAGGATCCAAAGATCCAGGCTCAGTTCAGCTTCTCTGCCAAGCCAGACAGCACTGCTGGGCCCTGTGAGTTTCTAGACATGTCCAGTTTATAGTCTGTAGGTTCTGAGGCTATTATTCACCATGTTCTCATCAGGAGAACAATGTGGAAAGACTCCTACTATACATCCCCACTGCTTAGCCACTGAGGTGTAACTCTTCTCCTGAGTTTCCTGGTCAGTTCTCTGTTCCCGGATGTCAGCACAGGGCCTCCCCACTGCTGCGCCAGCCACTGAGGGCAGTAGCAATGGAAACTCACAGTTCTATTTGGTGAGTCTTAGGGGAGTCCTCTCCTCCCTTCAGCAGTGTTTTTATTGGTAAAACAGACTGGACTTGGCTCCTCATCTGGTAAACTGCCAGACTGTTACCAGCCACTCAATCTCTCCTTACGCTCCTCGCTGTCCATGAGCCTCACGTGTTTGCACTTACCAGTGATTTGGTGGGTTCCTGAAGTCATTCTTCCTTGTTGTAGTCCCAGATGATCTTCTTTGATACTCCTAGTTGATCCAGGATAGGTGAGGAGAGGAGAGAAACACAGCTGTTGTTGTCACCCCACCTTCTCCTCCTTTCTAAGTGACTCTTTTACCTATTACTACTTCTGACTGTTGTTCCTCTTTTCCTCTTCTCTCTGAGTCCTGATGGAGTTGGAGTTGAGAGACCTCTAGTCTTCTTAGCACTTCTCACCCCCCTCCCCTGGGAGGTATGGATCAAAATTCTTTCTGGGATCTGGAAAGTGGGTGTTCTTTCATTACTTCTCTGATGGACATGAATGTTGGCAGGTCAATACATACTGCTACAGCTACTGTTGCTCTGCCTGGCTAGTGTTGCGGGTGGGAGAGAGGATCCAGGAACTCGTGGCGGAGTGGTAATACAATTCTTTATTCACACAGAAACGCCCCAGAGTCAGGTGTGAGCACTGCGGGTTAAGCCATGTGGTGCCAAACTGCAATGGTCGCCTCCTGCTTGGCATGCCAGCCCTTCTCCAGGTCGGGAAGTGGGAGAGAAAAAAAAAAAAAGAGAGTGAAACCAGGAACAGAAGTGGATTTGATGGGATAAAACCAGAAGTGGCAAGTTGGGAACAGAGGTGGCTAGGAAAGGGGGTGGAGAAAAGAAAAAGGCATGCTGGGAACTTCCTTAGCTACTGTTCCTATGCTTTTAGCTGGCCGGAATTAGCAATACCCTGAGGGGATAACGTGGTGGGGAGACCTTTAGTCATTTATAAGACAAAGCAGAAGAATGGTATGTAGATAAAGGGGCCGGCCATAGGCCATACTAGCATAAGGTAGTTTGTGGGCCCTGCCTAACTCAACCACATCTGCACAATTTCCCAACACTGCTCCGTAGCCCCTCTTCCTTTGTTTCCATGGCTGTTTTCTTTTCATTGTGAACCTGAACTTGCCCTTTTTTAAGAAAGACAAAAAAGAAAGTGAAGAATTACTGTGAAGAGAACAATACAGACTAGAACTACCACATGTTGAAAGCAACATCACCTGAAAAGTGATAAAATGCATGGACTTTGCTGCCTGACACCTTGACTTCCAACTCTAGTTATTAGGATATGGCTTACCCAATAGAGCACACAAATTATCATGCTTATGTCCCTGGCCATTACATGGTAATACCAAGCTAAGGGGAAGCTTTACTAGTAGTGGAGTAATACTGTGGTCTCTCTCCTCCTCTCCTCTCTGTTTCTTTCTCTGTTCTCACCTTCTACCTGGAATAGAGAGAAATAAAAAGAATAGCTTCTGCCTGTAGAGGAATTATGCTAGTTGTGGTGTGGGGAAGGATGACAACTAATCACAGTCTCACTGTCTGCTGGTTGTGTATAAGTCACTTTTATTCATTAATATGTATATGAAAGAGTTACAGAGAGAGAGACTGAGAACAGAGCATGGCTCAGTTCTGATATATGTCCTAACTGTCTGTCATTGTGAGACAATGGGTAGTCATCCTCACCCATTGGGTGGTTCAGCTCCTGAACTCCTTTCTGGCACTGAAGCAGTCTTTTTATTTTCCTTCCACTTTGAGTTAGATGGGTAATGTACATTTTCTACACCACTGCTTTTTTAAAAATGGTTTGTTTATGGGCTGGAGAAACCTTTGTTTCTGAGGCTCAAAGGTCCCAAGTGCTATCCTTAGCACCATCACAAGCTAGAACTGAGCAGTACTCTGCCTAAAATTAAAAAAAAAAAAATGACTGGTTTCATGTGAAATAGAGCACTACTAGTCCATGGAGTATAGGAACCTCAGTGTGGAGGTCTTGTGCTTTAGCAGCTGAGCTATTTCTCTCGCCAAGCACTTACTTACCATAAACCCTCTGCTAGGTTATTTTGGAATTACAACCCAAGAGCACCAGTTCCAACATTCAGGAAACTTGATACACAGTTTAAAAATAGGTTCTTGCATATTAATTGTGTGCCAGGTACTAGTCTAAGTGTCTCCATGTCATTACATATTTCACTGTAACACTTTTATAGATGTATATGTTATTGTTATCATCTCTACTATCAGTATTGGGAAATACTATCCAGGGTCACATAACCAGCAAGTGTCTGAGCCAGCAACTGTACTTAGATCCAAACCCATTCTCTTACTACTATTCTGTCTTTTCTAAAATGTCACTAGCAGAAAAAACTTTGGAAAAATTAACAAAGCACTTCTACCCCTCCCGCACCATGATTTTGTGAGACTGTGAACTACCCTTGAGATTAGATTTCTTAAACTGATAAAGTCTGTTTTAGTAGGCAGCTACAAGCTAATGCTTGAAAAGTCTTATTCATAGGGCTGTGTGCACCTCTGATAATCATTCTTTCAAACAACAGGTTGTTTACTCTTCCACAGGGGAGAATTACCTTCAATCAAGTGATGCTTCTGTGTGCCTTTCTACTTAAAAGGACTAATTGCTTCCTCCCTCTTGCCTCCTCCTTTACTTCAGGGCTTCCAGCCAACATCATACTGAAGTTGCCTTTGTCCATGGTCAGGGAGAAAATACTTTACTCACCATGATGTCATCACTCTCCCCCCACCCACCCCCACACACCTTAAAAGTGATTCATAACTTTCTTCCCTTGCATCTTTTTTTTTTCAAATGTGAAAAGTTAACAGTAAGTGAAAGCTTTTCGTTTTTCTCTTGTCTCTTACACTTCTATATCTGCCTGCATTTATACTCTGTACCTTGTTGATATGGAAAAGGGTCTCTTGGAGGCCTTTATTGCATTACCCCACTCAGAAGCCTTTTTTCCAATCTGTTTGACCTCAGACACCTGTTTTGTCGTTGCCGCATATAAACTGAACTAATCTGGTTCACCTTATGTTGCTTTTGAAGGTGAAAAACACCCTGTGACAGCTCTCTCTCAGTCCATTTATACACACACACACACACACACACACACACACACACACACACACACACACACACACACACACACACACACACACCCCAAAGGTGGAAAACTCACACATTACCTAAGTTGCTGGAGCAGTCCAGATGGTTGGCCACTGGCCCAAGCAAACTCAGCACTGAGCACCAGGGAATTGCCTGCACTGGCAATAACACGTGAGCTCGTTTTTAATGAAAATAGTCTTTTTGTTTTTTCTCAACTGTGTGAATAGAAACAGAAAGGCTGAGCATTATCAGCTGTGAATCTTTAAGCATCATGGCTGGGAGAGGGGAAGGGGTTGCCTGTGGTGGGAGGGTATGGTTTGTATCTGTTTAAACTTTAAACAGGAAAAGTGGGTAGAACAGCAGGACTACAATTACACTGTCATATAACCTGGTATCCTGGTGGAGTCAGCCAGGAGGCAGAAAGAAGGAAGGAATCTGAAAAGGGAAGAAAGTGTAGCAATACTGTTCTGCATACGCTGTATCTATGCTTACCCTTTTATTGTGTCTTTCTTCTTATGAGATTTGAAGCATAGTTACCTCAACTTTGCGACACAGTGTAACTAAACTTACTCCAAATTGCAATTTTGGCTTCTTAAACCTACCATTTTTTTATTGTTTTTAAGATGGAAATAGGCTATTAGCTTCAAAAAGGCCCTGACAGGATCCTTCTGATGGTGGGGGGGGAGGGTTCAGGACAAGTAGTCTGTCTCTGTGCATTGGATAGAAATGACCTAGAAGCAGTTATCCAAGGTCTCTGTGGATCTATAGGCCTTAAATCTTGGATTGATGATTAGCTTGTCCAAATATGTGTCTCAACAGAGAGCCCTCCACCATGTGGACTTCACCTTGTTGGCAGGTGGGGTACTGTAGGACAGGACCTGACTGTTAATTAAGTTCACTTGGAGCAGATATGTCTGTCCTTGCTGTGTGGTGCTAAACCTTCCATGTTATTCAAAATAACTTACTATGTCTCTGTCTTATGCCTTTATTTATGTCACTATACATA
Source organism: Erinaceus europaeus (assembly GCF_950295315.1). NCBI lineage: Eukaryota > Metazoa > Chordata > Mammalia > Eulipotyphla > Erinaceidae > Erinaceus > Erinaceus europaeus. The sequence goes on from NC_080163.1 coordinate 48,578,450, forward strand.
TGGAATGACACACTGTATATAGGTACGTGATCATATAAAGATCCAAAAGAGGTCATTTTTACATAGTATATTTTAAGTAATATTTTCATTTAGTCATAGTGTCCTCAGATGTATCACTTTAGCTGTAAATTTTACTAGACAACTGAAAACCCAACCAATGATGACTTACATGAAAGGGTGGGACGTGCTATTTAAACATGAAGATGTTGGATAGATAACCTTGGTGTGGCAGGGCAGTTCCACGAGGTCTTCAGGAACCTAAATTCTTTCCATTATTTTGCTATTTCATTTTCAGAATATAGGCTTTTTCTTCCCCATCATATGATTTCAAGGCAGTTACTACGTCTCCTGAATGCTATACTGGGATTAAGGAAAGAGAAGGAATTTAGGGAGAAGAGAAAGTAGGGTGTTGGGGGTGGGAGAGAGAGGAATAAGTTTCCTACAAAATTTCAGCAGACATCTGCTAGTGTCTTTTGGCCAGACCTGGGTCACATTTCTCACACACAAAAAATAGAGTGTTTTCACTCAAATGGCATTTTGCTTCCCTGTAATCAAGAACCTGCTGTATTACAGAAGCCAGACCGTCTACCTTCTGCACCCTATAATGATCCTAGGTCCATACTCTCAGAGAGTAAAGAATAGGAGAGCTTCCAGTTGTGTGGAACTATACCCCTCTTATCCTGTGGTCTTGTTGATCATTAGTAAATCAATCAATAATTTTTTTTTAAAAAAAGAATCTGCTGTTAAGAAAGAAGGTAAGAACTAATATTGTATAGACAACTAGTAGTGCTTGCTATACCTTATTTCTGATCATTCTATAACTGAAAGTTCTTGAATGACTTAGAAATTCCCTTGGTTCTAAGAAACCAAACACAGCCATCCAAAAAGATCTGTGTATACCTATGTTCATAGGAGCACAATGTGTAATAGTCAAAACCTGGGAGCAACCCAGGTATTCAATAGCAGATGAGTGGCTGAGTAAGTTGTGGTGTATATACACAATGGAATACTACTCAGCTATTAAAAATGGTGAATTCACCTTCTTCACCTCATCTTGGATGGAGCTTGTAGGAATCCTGTTAAGTGAGGTAAATCAAAAAGAATGGGATGAATATGGGATGATCTCACTCATAGACAGAAGTTGAAAAACAAGATCAGAAGAGAAAACACTAAGCAGAACTTGGACTAGATTTGATGTATTGCACCAAAGTTAAAGACCCTGGGGTGGGGGTGGGGAGGGTTCAGGTTCTGGAACATGATGGCAGAGGAGGACCTAGTAGAGTTTGAATTATCATGTGGAAAACTGAAAAATGTTACACATGTACAAACTATTGTATTTTACTGTCAACTGCAAACCATTAATCCAAAAGAAAGGAAGGAAGGAAGAAAGAAATTCCCTTGGTGATAATAAAAACCCCTGTGCATTCTGTCATCAAGAGATATGTGTAAAAAATATAATTTGACATGTAAGGAGGATTTATGTAGGTAATGAAACTTCTCTATGGGCTGTTGTCCATTATTTGTTGATTAGCATAAATTCATGGGAGTGGAGTTAGTTGGTGAACACATATCTCTATTTTTGAAGCTTGATCTCCATATAAACTCAGTTTCTACTTCTGAAAACTATATACAAGAGTCCAAAACCGAAAAATTTTATACATGCACCAATAGCTGTATCTAGTGTAAACCATTAATCCCTCCAGTTAAAAGAAAATGAACAAAAAAATGAATAATCCTGAGAGAGAGAGAGAGCGCACCATTCTCCTGAGTCCACATCAATATTAGATGTCATAACCTTTTTAAAAATCTGTCACTTCAGTGCTGTACAGTGACATACCTAGTTGAGTGCGCATGTTATCATCCACAACAACCAGGGTTCAAGCTCCTAGTCCCCACCTGCAGGGGGAAAAGCTCATGAACAGTGAAACAGTTCTGCAGCTGTCTCTCTCTTCTTCTCTAGGTCCTCTTCTGTTTATTTCTCCCTGTTGCTATTCAAAATAAATAAACATTATTTTAATTCACCCTTCCTTTGTAATTGTTTAAATTAATTTATTTATATGGTATAGAGACAGAAATTTAGAGGGAAAGGGATAGTGAGAGTATGTGTGTATATGCGAGAAAGAGAGAGAGAGACAGACATGTGCAGCATTGATTGGCTGCTTATGAAGCTTTCCCTCTACAGATAGGAACCAGCAGCTTAAACCTAGGTCCTTGTACATGATGGCATGTGTGCTCAACCAGGTGTTTCACCATCCTGCCCCAAATAATTTCTTTTTTCAAAAGGGAAATTAATAACAACATTGAATTCCTTTTTTGTTTGTTGAATTGGATTATTCCTCATGTATAGTTGTACTTGTCATTCTTTCTTAGATACTTTATTCTTTTTTCATTTGTTCTTTTCTATTGTTGTATTTAATTTTCCTTATTGTAAAAGCTCTTTATATATCATGGTTATTTTGTGTATTTAGATTTGCTTGAATGCGTCTCATTCTAAGGTAAATATTTACTTGGTAGCTGTTTTGGTATCAAAACATAATAGATGGCAGAAATCTACCTTTATACTTTTCCCTTTTCCTCCAAAGGATTATTCTTATGTCAATATTATTTCCCTCATTGAAAATGCTTCAAAATTATGCAAGGAGTACAGGGTTTTTTTGTTTGTTTGTTTGTTGCACATGGCATATATCAAGGTTAGCTGTCATTTATGAGATCATGAACTATCATGTTTTAAAGACCCCATTTCTTTCATTACTGGCACACATTTGGGAGTGAAAACATTAGGGTTCTTTGCCTTGTCTTTGCCATCCTTTTTTTTTCTCTCCTCCTATTTTTTATGTTATAATTGTACTTTGAACATTTGTGAACCACTTCTACTGGGCCAATTAGTCATTCTGTGGTTTGTGTGTATGTGTGTGTGTGTGTGTGTGTGTGTGAGAGAGAGAGAGAGAGGGAAACAGACAGACATGATACAGCTATACCATAGCACTATTCCACCATCTATGGAGGCTTCTCTGGTGATTATTCCCATGTGGTGCCTGTGCTCACACTCAGCACTTTGGACATGCTAAGGCAAGCACTTTCTACTAGGTGAGCAGTGGGCCCTCTTGGGCCCTCATCTAGAGCCTACCTGCCAAAATTTCCTAGTGTGAGTAAAACTAAGCGAGCAATTTAATACTTAAAATGCCGGTAGACAGATGGCAGTTTGCTCTTCTTGGATTTTAAGAGCTAAGCCCTAAATTTATTTTAATTACATAACCTCTGAGTGAATGGATTGGCACTTTTTAAGTTAATGTAAACTAAGTCTAGGATACATTCCTAGTAATTTATTCTTGGTTTATAATGTCATTTATCAAGTATTTATTGAGTGCCAACTATATAATGTCCTGGGGATCTGATGTGATAAATCTGTCACCTTGTGATGATTTCAGAGAAAAGAATGAATGTGAGATGTAAGCACAGTGTTTTGAATAGAAGAGATAATTTTAGACATAGGAAGCTGAAGATAGCTTTATAGAGGAAGGACATATATGTAGGGGTTTGAAGGTTATTCATAGGCACAGATGGATATAAGAGCTTTCTCATCAATAAATAAAGGAATAGTGATTCTTAGGAAAGTATGAGGCAGGTATAGGAAACAGGGATTATTGTATATAACTGTTACATGAAGTTTGGGAAGAGACAATATGGAGTTAGATAGGAAATGTTGGTGGCAGCTTGTCAGGAACTTCACATAGAAATGTGGATATTGATGTTGGGTGGTGGCACACCTGGTAGAGTGCACCAGCTACCAGGCACCCCAATCCAAGCTTCAGGAGCAGCTGAGCAGTGTTCCAGGTATCTCTGCTTCTCTGTCTTTCATCTTCTATCAAAAACAGAAAGAAAAAAAATGACTGCTGAGAGTGATGTAGTTGTTTGAACACTAAGTCTCAGTGATAACCCTGGTGGCAAAAAAATAAGATAGTGTACATTGTGCTACAGGGGTTATAGACCATAGCATCTAGATGTAGTTATAGAGCTATGGCCGTGAGAGAAACTAGTTAGAAACAAGAAGGAGGATGCTAAAGCAGTTTGAAGGTATTTCAAGTAGGAGGCATTGACTCCCCAATGGGAATCTTGGGTCTGAAAATTTAAAAGTTAGTACTACTATCATTTAAAAAATAAAATAATTATTACACATGGTTAGATATAGAAATGAAAAAATAAAACAGAACCTGAAAATATTAGGGAACAGCTACTGAGATAAAAGTAATGCCATTGGGGGTCAGGTGGTAGTGCAGCAGGTTGAGTGCACATGGCGCAAAGCGCAAAGACTGACATAAAGATCAGCGTTCAAGCCCCCAGCTCCCCACCTGCAGGGGGTTTGCTTCACAAGCGGTGAAGCAGGTCTGCAGTTGTCTATCTTTCTCTCCCCCTCTCTCCAGTTCTCTCTGTCCTATCCAACGACAGCATCATCAGTAACAATAACAGCCACAACAATGATAAAAAACAAGGGCAACAAAAGGGGGAAAAAGCCTCCAGGACTGAGCCCCAGCAATAACCCTGGAGGCAAAAAAAAAAGTTTTCTTTTCTTAAATAGTAATGCCATTAACTAAGATGGTTAACGACTGTTTACTTTGCATTTACTGTGTGCCAGGCACTTTACTGCTAATATTTTCTCCTTTAGGTGGAGTGAATTCATCATTTATATGGAATGTCGAGTCACAGTTAGGTGTCACAACTAGAAAGGAACAGAGTTTCTATTTAAAAAAAACATTTTTTAAAATTATCTTTATTTATTGGGTAAAGACAGCCAGAAATCGAGAGGGAAGGGGGAGGTAGACAGACAGAGAGAAAGAGAGACACCTATAGCACTACTTCACCACTTGCAAAGCTTTCCCCCTACAGGTGGGGACTGGGGACTGGAACCTGGGTCCTTGTGCATTGTAACATGCGCTCAACCAGGTGCACCAGCACCTGGCTCAGTAACAGAGTTCTTATGTGAAAATACAATCATGTTTTTTGTTTTTTTCTTTTCTACTAAATGATCTTCTCTCCCCTCCCCCATTTTATTGGGGCTAATGGTTAAGAGAACAGTTGTTGACACATGGGTATAGTTTCTCATCTCCCTGTGGTAGGTACTTGCAGAGCACTCTCACCCCCAGGTTAGGTCCTTTACCATCATCATGCACTAGGACCCCAAGGCCCTCTTCACCCCTCCTTACCTCCTTTTTTCCCAGAGCTTTTTGCTTTGGTGCAGTATACCCCACTCAGCCCAAGTTTCACTTTGTGTTTTCCTTTTCAGTCCATGTTTTGTGAGCTCTACCTATAAGAAAGATCACCTGATATTTGTTCTCTTTTGGGCTTATCTCACTTACACAATGTCTTCTGTTTTCATCTAATATAAACCAAGCTGACATACTAAAAGCAAATTCCATTGTAGCTGCTTGTTCTCAAGTGTTACCATTTTACCTTTATCATTGTCTGAAGAAACCCCTCTTGGTGGAAATAGGATGAAGAGATGCTGCATTTGAAGGAAATTTCCAGAAGGAGATGACTAACAGGTAGTTAGAAATGCAGGTGTGCTACTAAGAAAGCAGGAGTGATGGATGCTAACTTGCAGATTTAGAGGTACTGTGCCAACTTCATGAGTCATTTGTTAAAGCAGCAGGAGTGGACAAAATTTGTAAGTGTTGTGTGTAAAATGAGAGAGTACAATAAAAAAGCCAAGGAAGAAGCTTTAAAGATTGTTTGTTAAAGTGGAGATCTCAAGATAAACTGCAGATGTAAATTGGTAAATCTACCCTGAATCTAGTAGAATTGTATAGTCATGAAACATTTACTGAGGCAAATCCACTCTGCTGTTTGGACATAAAGAAAGCTACAGATAACATATAAGTGATAGGTTATAGTTTTTTTTTTTTTTTAGAATTCTATTTATTTATTTATAAAATGGAAATATTGACAAGACTACAGGATAAAAGGGGTATATTTCCACACAGTGCCCACCCCTAGAGCTCCATATCCAATCCCCTCCCTTGATAACTTCCCTATTATTTATTTATTTATTTATTTATTAGACAGAGACAGACAGATATCGAGAGGGGAGTGGGAAACAGAGAGGAAGAGAGACACCTGCTGCCCTGCCTCACCACTTCTGAAGCTTCCCTATTCTTTATCCCTCTAGGAGCAAGGGCCCAGGATCATTGTGGGGTGCAGAAGGTGGAAGGTCTGGCTTTTGTAATTACTTCTCTACTGAACATGGGTGTTGACAGGTTGATCCATACTCCCAGCCTGTCTGTCTCTTTCTCTAATGGGGCAGGGATCTGGGGAGGCGGGACTCCAAGACAAATGGTGGGGTCCTCTGCTCAAGGAAGTCAGATTGGTATCATGGTATCATTTTGAACCTAGTGGCTGAAAAAGAGTTAAGATATAATGCAGAACAAATTGTTGACTAATCATGAGCCTGAAGGCAAGAATATTGCAGATGAAGATTTGGGTTCTCTGTTTTGGAAACAGAGGGCCCATGACTTTACTAGTTTTTGCCTTCACCTGACATCTAATATGCAGGTGGGCCAAGGTTATTGTCTAGGGAGATGGTGTCATATTTGGAAAAATTACTGTAAAGCTCAATCAGGGAAGAGAGTAGCTCCCAGATATGGGGAAAGTTTATAAATATTGCTAACTGTAAGCCCCAGCAGTTTGATCTGGGACCCATATTAAGCACAGGAACCTCTGCATCCCTGTAGGTCTGGGCTCACATTCTGTGGCCACCGCTAGGAACATTCCAGGCACCCATCTTCCTCAGGGGGCCTACAAAGATGTCCATTGTGTTGCTCCTGATGAAGATGATCAGTAACAGTGGTGAGAGGGATCTGTTAGAGGTCTAGACCCATAATATCTGTGTGGAAACCCCTGGGCTCCCTGACTAGGGCCCCAGGTGATGGGGTGGCCTGATAGTGACTAAAGATGCCAGTCTCTTGTCCTTATTCATCTTTTATAGTCCTTACTTTGTCTGAGACGGTTAGCTTTAGAATTCTTATAAAACACAAGGCAGGCTAGATTTAGCTTGTGGGATATAATTGGTTATCTTTACCTTGAGAAACTCATGTGTGTACAAAGGGAGAAAAGTAAAAAGACTGTTTTCAGTAGTGAGTCTTATAATGATGAAAACTTAGAGATAACCTATAGTGTTCATCTATCCAGAAATGGAAACAAACTAATGCTTATTCATATCCTGATTACCCAGCCTGGTTTTGTTTAGAGAAGAAGCAAGAGGATCTTCCATTTGGCAATTTGTTCATACGAACAGTAATAGCAACCCCTTTCTTCATGATGAACTTTCAACAGTATTGTTCAGCAAACTAAGCTGGTCTTTGATTAAAAGACTTCCAATATTCCTGCTTCCTTTTCTTTATCAGTCCTCATTCATCTATTCCTCTAAATTTACCAGGGCCTCATTTTTAACCTATTGTCAGCAAATCCCAATTTAAAATTTGCTGATAAAATATCTGGTGCTACTGTCTCATAATGGGAAATCTTTAGAGTGAGTGGAGTCTTGACTCAGAGACTCCTGCAGAATCTAATTGACTTTATTTTTAATGATGGAATATTAGAAATGTCAGTTCTACTCCCAGCCTATTTCTGTCTTTCCCTAGTGAAGCAGGGCTCTGGAGAGGGTGGGTTTAAAGACACATTGGTAAGGTTGTCTGCCTAGGAAGTTAGGTTGGTGTCATGGTAACACCTGCAACTTAGTGGCTGTAAAACCATTAGGATATAAAGCGGAACAGATTGTTTAATAATCAGGAACCAAAAGGTAAGAACATAGTAGATGACACTTTGGAAAAAGCTGGTAAATCTGTTTTAGGTATATTCCAAGGGGCCCATGACTTTACTAATTTAGGCCTGAGCTTGACAGGAAGAAGCAATTACAGAAGCCAGACCTTCCACCTTCTGTACCCCATAATGATCTAGGGCCCATACTCCAAAAGGGATAAAATAGGAAACCTTCCAATGGAGGAGAAGGGATATGGAACTCTGGTGGTGGGATTGTATGGAATTGTACCCCTCTCATCCTAAGGTCTTGTCTATTATTGTTAAATTTATAAAAAGGGGGGGGTGTTAGTTCAGGACTTTAAAGCAGACTTGTTTGAGACTTTTCTTTGATGGCTCAGAAATTAAGATCCAGAGATTAGAAGAGGTTAAAGTTGCATAACTAAAAACTGGTTAAGGTCTCTAAACTTGTAAGCTCCCATTCACATCAAACATTATAGGTAGTTATGTGGGCAGCTGTATGTGTTCTGAAAACTAGCACTGGGCACATTCATAGGACTTTACAAAGTTCAGCATACTTACTTCTTTATCCTGGGAGCTGAATGACAGTGAGCAGAAATAATTACCACATTAATTTTGTGAGGACCTCCAAAGATTGTATGGGTAGATTCCATGTAGCAACTTTCTGGGGGAGTAAATAGAAGCAGAGGGGTGGGGCAGACGGGTAACTTATCCTTACATTTGCATTTTAAGCCAGTGAGTTTCAAATTTGGACTGTGACTCAGAAGCACCTGTAAATTGTTTATAAACTTCATGAACTAGGGAAATTAATTCAAGATGGATCATAAACTTAAAAGCAAAGGAAAAACACAGGAGAGTGCAATAAGAAAGTCAAGGAAGGAGCTTTAAAGATATTTGTAAAAGTGGAGATTTCAACATATACTGCAGGTAGGGGTATAAATTGGTAGATCCACTCTGAACCTAGTAGAGTTTGCAGAGTTTTCTTACCCCCTTCTCCCACAGAGATTTTTTTCAATAGGGTACAGAAAGCAATAGTTGTAACAAAAAGAAGCAAAATATTAAGTTTGTTTAAATTAAAAATGTGTGCTTGTCAAAAGGCGCCATTAGGAAGTCAATTGGAAAAGCACAGATGGAAGACAGCATTCACTAGACATATTTGGGAAAGTTCTTATTTCTAGAATGTATAAAGAGCTCAAGAAACAGCTTAAAGGATGAATGAAAGACTTGGTTATTTTTGACATGAGGCACAGAACTTTGGTGGTGAGATCTGATATGGAACTATACCTCTGTTATCTTATAATATGTAATTCACTAATAAAATGAAAATAAAAATAATAAAAGATGATCTAAAGTAGGTAAAACTGAAACAAAACTCTGTGTGTGTGTGTGTGTGTGTGTGTGTGTGTGTGTGTGTGTGTGTGTGTATCTCAAGATAGAAACCTTCAGGGCTGGTGCAGTAGTACACCTGGTTGAGTGTACATGTAACAATATTCAAGGACCCAAGTTTCAGTCCCTAGTCCCCACCTTCAGGCTGAAAGCTTTGCAAGTGGTGAAGCAGTGTTATAGGTGTCTCTCTGTCTTTCCCTCTTTATCTCCCCTACCCTCTCAATTTCTGACTGTCTCTATCCAATGAAGATAATAATAAGAAAATTAAAAAAAGAAAGAAACCCAAGAGAACTCTCCAAAGTGGTGGAAAAGTTTATGTCAAACTTTGTCAAAAATTAAGATGGATTGATGGGTGGATAGATATGCAATAATAAGGCAAATGCAATACAATACTAACAAAAGTAAAATAAATGGGGTGGATACATATGTATTCAATATTTAGTTATTTACCTTTTTTTAAAGTATCTTTCTTTATTAGATAGAGACCGCCAGAATTCAAGAGCAAAGGGCATAATAGCGGGAGAGAGACAGAGAGACACCTACAACACTGCTTCACCACTCACAAAGCTTTCCCCCTGCAGGTGGGGATCAGGGGCTCGAACCTGGGTCTTTTTGCATTGTAACTCGTTCTTGTGCACTCAGCCAGGTGCACCACCACTCACCCCCATATTTATATTTTCTGTATGTGTGCATTAAAAGTTTTTATGAGAAAATATTGGGAATAGGGAAAGAATATGTTGTTCTAGCTATTCATACTTAATACTGTCTCTCTGTAGCAAAGGACAGACACTCAGAAGCATCAGAAGCATAGTTCAGTTGCCTAAGGAATTGTGAATAACTAATAGCATAAAAATAAAGATTCAGGGGGTCAGGCGGTAGTGCAGCGGGTTAAGCGCAGATGGCACAAAGTGCAAGGACCGGTATAAGGATCCCGGTTTGAGCCCCCAGCTTCCCACCTACAGAGGAGATGCTTCACAGGTGGTGAAGCAGGTCTGCAGGTGTCTATCTTTCTCTCCCCCTCTCTGTCTTCCCCTCCTCTCTCCATTTCCTCCTGTCATATCCAACAATGGCATCAACAACAACAACAACAATAATAACTACAACAACAAAAGGGCAACAAAAGGGAAAATAAATAATAAAAATAAAAATAATAAAATAAAGTTTCATTTTCCAAAGTATTTGAAAATATTCTAGCCCTACCACTTACTCTAGTCATTGCCTGGAAAATTCTAGAGATGCTTAAGAAACTTTCACATTATCTGGAGATAGAGAAGTTCTGATATCTAGAGGACTTTCAGGTCCTGTTGCATGGTGGTAGAGAAAGACCTAAACTAGGCTTGAGAATGTTTTGCAGAAACTTGAGGAATTTTATACATGTGCCAACAACTGTATTTACTGTACACCATTAATCCCCCAATACAAATATTTTAAAGAATAATACAAAATAACTTGGATCCTTTGTAGAACCAACTCTATCCCTCCATTTTGCAAATTCCATTTTGTTTGTTGAAAATTATAGGGAAATATAGAGGTTTCTCTTGTCTTAGAGGATTCATCTTCTCATTGGCTCAGATTTCCTGGCTGTATCTGCCTGGGTTGACAAGAATTATTGTTCGATTTTGGGTAGGACCTGTATCTAAAGAAACTCAGCTTTAAGTCATTTATTGAGAACTGTAGTATTCTGACTTCACAGTTGTCTGCAACAAAGAAAGAAGTCACTTAAGTCAGTGTTGGATAAAGGCTCCTCCTATTTCTCAAAGGGGCATTGTGGGAATTAAGGAGACTGTTGTAAATGCCACTTATCTTATGTCCTATGGAGGAAGTGGAAACTGGAAGTCAAAAGGAATGGATTTGTGTAGTGACTCACTCTGGTTGTTCAGTCTTTCCTGGGCGGGACCCTATTCAGGCAAGCTGCAGAGCCTCAGGAACTCCTGCTTTGAAATCCTGTATACTGTCCCAAGGAATTTTCTCATTTTCTGTTTTCCAAAGCACAAATAAGGGTCCTTCTTTTTTTTGACAGAGCTGTGTCACTGTTTCCAAAGACATGGCAGAAGAGAAAGAAAACCACAAACATAGTTGCTGTTTAAGATTGCACTTTTAGTTTCAGGGTTGGGGGCATGTTCTCTCTACTCTTTCCCTCCCTCCTCCTACCTCCCCCAATAAAAACACTAAACTGATGGGCTAGTGGGTTCACACTCACTTTTTAATGTTACTCAGCATGAAGTCAGGAAATGGTAAAGGCAGAAGACAACTAGCCACATCCTACATAGATGCCAGCTTACATGCAGTGGCTTAACTGTGTTTGTTGTCCAGCAAACTGGTCTCTGTCCTTTTTGTTACCTTTAAAATTTTCCTGAAATACTTTTCTGACTTGTGCATTAATTAGATTTTTTTCTCTTTTGCATGCAGTTTTTTTTTCATTTGTTTGTTTTGTTTTGTTTACATTGGCTTAGACTCTGATCTTGTTGAAATATAAGGGAGCTGCTTAGAGGGATTTTCAGGATTTCTGAATATGAAATGCAAGGAAATTGCATAATGTTGCAATGCTTCCTCCTCTTGTTGTGTGCTTGTTACCCAAAATATAATAGTTCCTTCTAGAAGCTTGTAGGAATTTGGCAGGTCCTGTCCTCTGATAGTGCTATGCAATCTAGAGAGTCAGCATTTGAGGTTGATTTTTTTTCTTGAGGTCAAACAGCAAAGCTTCCTGAATTATAACTATAGCAACAGTGTTTATATAACACACAAGTCAAAGTCTTATTGGGGTGGGGCAAGAACCCATGGAATTCAGTGTTGACACCCCTAGAAAAGTTTTCACCAGGACTGAAAACATGTTAAAATTAATTGTCTACCTGCTTGCTAGGTATCTGGGTGTCATCAACTCCTCTGTGCTCTGGGAGGAGCTGTTTTTCTTTTTCCCTTGAAATTATATCTGCTTAATTTGAAATTTCTCACAGGGATGGTCAATAAGTGCCAGCAACACTCCAAATGCAAAAGCATTGCTGTAAGGATCTTCTGCTCATTAAGGTCATTATGACCTGTTTCTGACCAACTGAGGACTGATAAAAAGTATAAGCATCCTTTGTCCCCCAAACAGGTCATTTCCTCAGACACTGAATTTATGCCCAGCACTGTCTTAGATGCCCGGCAGACACTCACAGAAGTTAAAATACATCCAGTCATTAGAGACCTACTTGGAAATTAGAAATAATGAAATCAGTGTATTCTAAGGTTTTACATTTTATAGATTAGACATGATATTAGTGAGGAGTATAAGAAAGGAGCTTTTCAGGTACTCTGTAGCTATCAAGTAAAGTTCAAAACTCTGTGGGTTAGAGGAAAGAAATAGCAGTTATGAGCACTTTTGGGTGCTAAGATGCTATTTTAAATTTTCTCAGTATCCCCAAAAGATATTGTTATTTAGCTCTACATTGAGAAAGAAAGATTCAGACATGTGAAATAATCATCTGAAGACCCATAGCTAAAAAGTGAGGGGAGGCAGACTTTTGTGCCCTGTTTCATAGCCTGCAACACACTATATTCCCCTTAATTTCATTTACCATTACGCATTTGCCTTTGCCATAGAATGTGACCAAGATTTCTACAAGTGTAATGGCAGGCTAGTGATAAATAAAACTAAAATGAAGCTGATTTTGTCAACCCAGAAATGCTTACAACTACTTTCGTGATGAAGCAGAACTGAGTCCTGTATGTAAGAATGACATTCAGCCAGCCTCCCTGCTGTATTACCAGGCCAGGAAGAGCTCTCAACTACTAGTTATTTATATCCAGCTAAATGTGCCTTTCTGGAACCTCGCTCAGACTTTCATCTACATTTAGAATAATTCTCCTTATTCACATGACAGCCCTTCAAGTACTTGAAGACAGGTATTATGCTATCTCAAAGACTTTTCTTCTGTAGCCCAGAGCTGTGATAAAGGAAAGTACACTGTGTAGAACAGTATGTATGACAGATGAGAGCAAGAAGACAGTAGAATCAGCATGACTATGGGCCAAGTCAAACCTGATAGAAAACAGTAGAAAAAGCAATGGAGGTAAAGAATAGATATGGCTTTTTTTTTTTCTTTCCCTCCAGGGTTATCACTGGGGATCAGTGCCTGCACTATGAATCCATTGCTCCTGGCAGCCATTTCTCTCTCTCTCTCTCTCTCTCTTATAGGACACAGAGAAATTGAGAGAGATGGGAGGATATAGGGGAGAGAAAGATAGTCACCTGCAGACCTGCTCCACCTCTTATGAAGCAACCCCCCTGCAGGTGGGGAGTCAGGGCCTCAAACAGGGATCTTTGCTCTGGTCTCTGAACTTTATACTATGTGTGCTTAACCCAATGCACAGCCGCCAGTGGTTTATATGTGTGTGTGTTTGTATGTTTGATTACCTGCAAAAAGAAAGGTAATTGAGCTTTATTTTTTTAATATTTATTTTCCCTTTTGTTGCCCTTGTTTTTTTTTATTGTTGTAGTTATTACTGTTGTTGTTATAGATGTCATTGTTGTTGGATAGGACAGAGAGAAATGGAGAGAGGAGGTGAAGACAGAGGGGGAGAGAAAGACACCTACATACCTGCTTCAGTGCCTGTAAAGCCACTCCCCTGCAGGTGGGGAGCCAGGGCTCAAATGGGGATCCTTAAGCTGATCCTTGCTTTTGACACCACCTGCACTTAACCCCCTACGCTACCCCCTAGCTCCTGTGATTGAGCTTTTAAAAAAATCAAGATCCTCTTGCTGTAAAAGTTAACTTTAGATGGTCTCTTTTCCTTTCCTCAGTTTCAGTCATATGAATTTCATTGCTAAGATGGCCTTCACTGTTGGAGCCCTCAACTACATTCCCATCTTTAACCATTTATTCCAAGGATGTCTGTAAACAGAAGGAAGGAGGGTGGGTGTAATGAATTGAGAGTTAATCTTTATAGATTATTCTTTGTGTTAAAGATTTTGTTCTATGATATGTGTAAAGTATTTCATACCTACTACCTTGGTTAACTCTCAGAAAAAAACCCAAGAAATAGGGAATGTTTTCAGATAAGTCTGAGATTTATAGTTGTTAAGGACTGAGAATTACATACTTGATGAATGATAAAACTGAATTTTGAGCTTAAGTAGTAGATTACACCAGATCTGTCACCATAGACAGAAAACAGTTAAAAGAGAGTAGGCCCTGGTGCTGGTAGATTTATGGCATCACACAGAGAAGGGACCTAGTGATATCTGATGGTGAGAATTGGCTCATGTAGAGTTTTAAGATATTGGCAGGGAGATTTTTTTTTTTTTTGCCTCCAGGGTTATCGCTGGGGCTCAGTGGTGCCTGCACTACAAATCCACTGCTCCTAGAGGATATTTTTCCCATTTTGTTGCTCGTTGTTATTATTTTTGTCATAGTTTTTGGATAGGACAGAGAGAAATCGAGAGAGCTGGGGAAGACAGAGAGGGGGAGAGAAAGATAGACACCTGCAGACCTGCTTCACCACTTGTGAAGTGACCCCCCTACAGGTGGGGAGCCGGGGGCTCGAACCGGGATCTTTATGCTGGTCCTTGAGCTTTGTATCATGTGCGCTTAACCAGCTGCACCACTGCCTGGTGCCTAGCAGGGAGATCTTTTTAGTGTGTCTTCACATGGCTACATCAGGAAAATGAATAGATGGGAGGGGTTAGAATCCCAGTCTAAATGAAAGAGACATCAAGAAATTATAACATTTAGGTGCAATGAATGTTTAGTGGGTTTAAATAGGAGAATGAACTTATTACTCCACAGCTTTCAATTTTGTGCAGATTTTGATCAAAATTTGACCATATCCTAGTAGATGCACACGAGAGAGGAAATACTTAGATTGTTTTGCCTAATTACTGCTGTTTATTTTATTTTATTTATTGGATAGAGACAGAGACATATCAAGAATGCAGGGGGGAATAAAGAGTGACAGAGAGAGACACCTGCAGCCCTTCTTCCTCATTTGCAAAGCTGTAGGTGGGGGCTGGGGGCTTGAACCAAGGTCCTTGTACATGGTCACATGTATACTCAACCAAGTGTGTTATCACCTGGCCCCTAATTTTTGCTTTTTTTAATTGTTATAATTAATAACAATTAAATCCTTTCAGTGCTATCTTGATAAGGCCAGGGTAATATTAACTAAGGTTTCCTGTAGAAAAATTCTCTGAATTCAGATGGCTTTGTTTTCTCTGTAAATTCTACAGGACAGGAAAATTGAATTGACTCAGCAGTGAACAGAATTTATTGCAAAATCACATCTTACTGTGAAGGAAGCATATGAAGGCTTTTCTCACCTTCCTTTGATTTATTAAATTGTACTCCCATTGTAGCTTCTGGGTAAATTGTGGTGCCCTGTGATTTGTATCAAAGACCCACTTTCCTGCTCTGGTGTTTATCTTTTTTTTTTTTTTTGCCTCCAGGGTTATTGCCAGGGCTCCGTGCCTGCACCACAAATCTACTGTTCCTGGAGGCCATATTTTCCCTTTCGTTACCCTGGTTGTTTTACCATTGTTGTGGTTATTATTATCATTGTTATTGATGTCATTGTTGTTGGACAGGACAGAGAGAAATGGAGAGAGGAGGGGAAGACTGAGAGGGGAGAGAAAAATAGACACCTGTAGACCTGCTTCACAGCCTGTGAATCACTCCCCTGCAGGAGGGAGCCGGCTCAGAACTGGGATCCTTCAGCTGGTCCTTGAGCTTTGTGCCATGTGAACTTAACCCACTGTACTACTGCCTGGCTTCCCCCCCTCACCCCGTGTTTATCTTAAGGATTGAAGAGGACCCTGTGGTTTGGGGAGAATGGAAGTGTTTACCCTGTGTTAGATGCCAGCTGGTTACATGGTTTAGTGGTGAATTCATCAAGCCTCATTCCCAGTTTCATTTTCTCTTTGAGTTAAACAAATTCTTCCTTCCAGTGACTCACCTTCCCTAGATTCCCAGGACATCACATTATCTTTATCATCATCATGTGGTTAGTAGTTAGAAAGTTGGACTCTAGAATTTGACTAGAGAACTTCCTGTCTGGATTGTGCCCATTTTCAGCTCCCTAACACTGGATAAGTGGCTTCACCTCTTTCGTGCCTCAGTTTTCTCATCTATATGAATAATTAGATTGCTGTGGAGACTGAAATTGATTTTTTTATTTATTCCCTTTTGTTGCCCTTGTTGTTTTATTGTTGCAGTTATTGTTGATGTTGTTGTTGTTGGGTAGGAAAGAGAGAATTGGAGAGAGGAAGGGAAGACAGAGAGGGGGAAGATAAAGACAGACACCTGCAGACCTGCTTCACCACTTGTGAAGCGACCCAACTGAAGGTTGGGAGCCGGGGGCTCGAACTGGGATCCTTAGGCTGGTCCTTGCGCTTAACCTGCTGTGCTACAGCCCGACTCCCTGAAATTGATTTTTAGTGGTGAATTTAATGAATATACACATGGGGTATATTCATTAAATATTGACATGGGGTCTAAAGCAAAGCAAAACTCTTTTCTTGTTTTATCATTGCTGTTGTCATGATTTTATAATGACTTGAAGTCCTGGGAGGGGTAGCCAGAATAGCCATGATCAATCTTATTTGTGTATGAAGCCTTTAAAGCTAAGCATAATGAAGTGCTGATGGGAAACCCAGTCCAGGATCAATCTTTTTACCCCTAATCTCTCATCTGCTAGCTATTTTCTCAGTTGTGTTTAGCAGTTTAAGCCAAATGTCTTTTCACGGTGTAGAGTCAGCACAGGAAAAACTAAAAATCTTTTTGCGTTCTCATGAAAGTCACAATGTATTTTTCTATGCAAATATGTGTTGTCACTTTTCCAACAAACCAGTCTAACCTATAGGCCATATGAAGCTCATAGACCTCTCTTTTATATGACCTATAAGGGTAGACATCATATTTTCAGATGAGTATCTGCAGTTGATTTTATGATAGGAAGTACTGATTTTGAACCTTAATTAAGCTATGTGTTATCCTTCGTGTGTGTGTGTGTGTGTGTGTGTGTGTGTGTATCATTCTATGTATGATAGGTCTGTATTTCAAAAAGGTGTGCTTCTTGAGTAAGTATGACAGTTGCTTATGATAGCCATTAGTGGTTAAGAACAACTTATTTAACCCCCTAGAGGAACTGAGGCAAGCAGACTGAAAGGAGAGTTATACAACTTTTAAAAGGAGGTTTTAACTGCTAGGGATATTATACATCTATTTAGAAAAATTACTATATTTTGATTATTTTCACAAAATGTTTGTTTTCTCACATTGTATAAGGGCCTATAGAATATCATCTAATTTTTTTTCCTCACCCAAAAGACCTAAATTACTCTCAGGGCCTTTATAGAGAAGACTTACTCCTAGAATATGACTATATATATTTAATTTTTTCTCCACCAAGGTTATTCTTAGAGTTCAGTGGTGGCACTGCAAATCCACCAGTCTAGGCAGCCATATTTTTCCTTCTTTCTATTTTTTATTTTGACAGGACAGAGAGAAAGTGAGGGGAGGTGAGGGAGATAAGAGGGAGAGAGAAATATAGATACCAGCAGACCTTCTTCACTTCTTGTGGAACCTTCCCCCCTGCAGGTGGAGAGTGGGAGCTTGAACCTTGGTCCCTGCACTTAACTGGGTTTGCCACCTCTCATTATATGTTTTATAGGGGGTCACATTCCCTTTTTCTGTGTTGGGTGATTTCTTTTTTTTTAAATTTCTTTATTGGGGGGATTAATGGTTTACAGTCAACAATAAAGCACAGTAGTTTGTACATGTATAACATTTCTCAGTTTTCCCGCATAACTATTCAGCCCCCTCTGGGTTCTCCTCTGCCATCATGTTCCAGGACCTGAACCCTCTCCCCCATCCTAGAGTCTTTTTTTTATCTTTTAAAAAAAGATTTCCTTTTTTTTTTAATGTTCAAAACTCATATAGGGATTTTAAAAATTAAAATAGCTGCCTTGTTTTTATAAAAATCAGATTGACAGAAGTATATAAAGTTAAAAGGGATTGTTCCCATGTCCATAGCAAACTAGATTTTTATCCTGACTTTGCCACTTCTTGCTGTGATGCCTAAGTTAACCACTTCTAATCGTAGATTCTCCATCTATAAAACAGTGGCGGCAACAGATCCAACTCAACAGAATTGCTGTGACTCAGTTGAGACAATTAATGTGAATTGCTTGCTTAGCATATTGTTTGATACACTGCTATTGCCTCATGATTTGTAACTAATTTTTAAGTTTATTTCCTTTCTAGTTTATGTACACACCTAAGTTTAGTCATTTTTTAAAAGAAATAATGGGTCGTTTTTTACATTAAAGTTTCACAGGTGATTCTGTAGCACACAAATTTAGGAACAGCTTTTGTAAATCCTGAGAAATAAGGAATCATAGAAGGGATTCATCTATGGATGCCCAAAACTACTTTTCATTTACAGTACAGAATAGAGAAAAAGAGAAGATAATGGTTCTCTTCAGTGAATATATGTAATGGTATAAAATGCACATAAGTAAAATACTTCTTTCTATTTTTTCAGGTCTACAATTCAAACAAGGACAGTCAAAGTGAAGGGAGTAAGTATATTGCTTGGATAATTTTCTGTAAATGGGTTTCAAGAAGTTGCTATTCAGGGGAAGAACCACCAGGAGGTGCTGTGGACCTATTGGGCTTTTCCCCCTACTTCCCCAAATGCAGCATGACCTTTCACTTTAAACTTCCCACACTGGTAATACCTTTAATTTATTTAACCTTCCACACTTTACAAAGCATTTTAGTATACATTATCTTTTTTATAATCCTAGGTCTTTTTAAGGATGTTGTTCTAATTACCACTTAAAAGTAAGGTCCGATAATACCCTGCTCCTCGAGACTCCACTTTGGACAAAGTCAGCACTCTTGCTTTCTTCATTGCTTTTCTCAAAGAACTGAAAAGGCAATAAGTACTTTATGTGATCACTTTGTAACTCTGTCCGCTTTCTTGCCTTTTTGGAGAGGGAAGTGTGGAGATGGTCAACTCTGTAATAACATTACTCTTTTATGTAGGTGACCCTGGACAATTTCTGTAGAATATACAACACATCTTCCCTGTCTCTGGCTCCACTCTTTGGTTAATTATGATTTCCAAGGGCACCTGTAATCTTGTAAAGATGATGGGATTACAATGAAACTGCAACTGCTAGGCTGTTTGGGCTGATTATCTCCTTGGTAAATAAATTTAAAAAAATGCCTTCCAGATTGCTTCAAGAATACAGAGGAAATCCTGTCTCCTGGCCTCAGATTTTTTTTTGTAAAATATATTTAGGAAAAATAAAAAAGTACTGTGAATTCTCATAGTATCATAGAAATTAGTAAAATAGTACCAACCTGTGTAGTTGAAAAGTTAAGTTTTTTTAAGTATGAAATTACAGTACAAGCTTTCTTCTCTTTAAAATACAAAATTTTTCACAAAATATCAAGTGCTCTTAATAGTTGTTATAAGTAGGTTAAGAAGTCTCTAGGAGGCTCTCTGATGTTTTTTTTTCCTTTCAAGAAATGAATGAAGAAAACTTTTCCCCCTGCCTCCCTGTTGGGTGGGTTTTTTAAGAACATTTGAAATCTGAAATTGGTTCACTTCGATTAGAATGACAGCAGCAAAACTAGCAGTAGCCAAAATGAAGAAAAATGAGAGAGTCTGTGGGGTAAATTTACAATTAAGGTAGAAAGGACTGAAAAGTCAATTTGAAAATAGGCCAGGTCAAGAGACCCAGGAACGAATGAGAAAGGGTCTTCAAGATAAGCATCTTGACTGACAGTTTCATGAATACCACATAAGTGGGAGGACAGTGAGTTCCCTCTGGTCAGAGGTGAATTAGGGAACACATTAGGATAAGAGAGTATTGATGCCCATTTTCTGCTCCAATCTGACACACACACACACACACACACACACACACACATACACACATACTTTTTTCCCCCTTTTTTGATAAAAACAGAGAGAAGTTGAAGGCAGATAGGGAGAAAGATACTCGCAAGACTACTTCACCTGTCATGAAGCTTCCCCCTGCAGGTGGGGACTGGAGGCTTGAACCTTGACCCTTGCTGATGGTAGTGTGTGTGTGGGTGTGTGTTCTATCAAATGTTCCACTGCCAGGTTCCTACACGCCATTTCTTAAGGGACCCAGGAGAATGCAATGCCAGTAAATGGAAACTTTGAACCACAAATTTGTACTTTGTAGCCATATATATCTCTTTTTCTCTGCTGGATTTATATGCCAATTGATTTGAAACACAAGCATTAATCAGTTGGAGAGCATGTAATTAGTTCTACTATTCTTTAAGACCTTTTTGGGAATGCATATTGGAAACCTTTAAAAAAGGAATATCCTTTTTGATCCAGTTTATCCTAAAGAAATAGACTAGGGTAAAAAGGTGTGAGCCAAAAAAGTTTATTGGAACACTGTTAGTGACAGAAAGGAGCTGGAGACACTCTAAACGTTTATATGACATTGTTAAAAAAGCAAAAAAGGGAGTCTGGAGGTAGCACAGCGGGTTAAGCACAAGTGGCAGAAAGCACCAGGACTGGCATAAGGAGCCCTGGCTCCCCACCTACAGGGGGGTTCCTTCACAAGAAGTGAAGCAGGTCTGCAGGTGTCTTTCTATCTCTCCCCCCTCTGTCTTCCTTTCCCCATTTCTCTCTGCCCTACCTAACAATGACGACATCAATAACAACAACAATAATAACTACAACAACAATAAGAAACAACAAGGACAACAGAAAGGGAAATAAATAAATAAGTAGATTTTTAAAAAAAGTTCTAGAGTCCTCATTAACCTTAAAAAAAAAAAAAAGGCCTGGCAGTATCTCATCTATCTTAGAACATATGACTTGTATGTCAAAGGACCCACTTCCAATCCCTAGGACCACCATATGCCAGAGCTGAGCAGTGTTCTGATCCCCGCTTGCCCCTTCCCCTCTTGCTCTGTCTCATTCAAGTTAGTAAATCTTTAAAAAAAAAAACGACATTTGGCAGTTATTCACAGATATGGTGGCCACAGTATATTGTTGGTTGAAGTTTTGTTAGTCAAGCTGTAGAACAATGAATTTAATTAAATGAATGTGGCTTATCTATGATAGAGAGAAAGTCTGGAAATACACTTATCATTTAACTTTTATTAGGAGACAATGACCTTCTACTTTAAATATTTCTCTATACTTTGCACTATGAACAAGTGAGCCTACTTTTTTTTCACAATAATAGTTGTTAGTACCGTGTATCAACCATTATGTTTCAAGAATGTTTCATGCACATTACCTCCTTTAATGATCCACAATGTGAGATAGGTACTCTTGACCTACTTTGTATTTTAGATTAGGAAATTGAGGCTAGTTAGATCAAGGGACACGATTTAATCTGAGCTCTGCCTAACCATAAAGGTTAACAAACCACAAGGATATTCTACCTCCCTAGGAAATAAAAAATATATAAAAGCCTCATTTTTTGACAATTTATAGACTTGCAACTTTGCCTTTTATATCATGTTATTCAGAGTGCAGAGTTGACTGCCTCCAGTCTGTTCTGTTTTTTCAGGTGCTTACTTGTTCATCTAGCAAACAGAATATAAAAAGATGGCTTGGAATTATACCTCTGTTGTCTTGTAATTGTGTAAATCAATGTTAAATCATTAATAGAAAAAGCATTATATGGCTTAAAACATAGTGCTCAGTTGTTTGGGAGTACTAGAGATAAAGCTTACTTTTCTAGGTTATTACTATTCTGTAAGAGACTCTATTCACTCATTTCCAAGCTGGAAAAATCAGAGCAGTGTTCATCCTGACATTAGGACTCCTTTTCAGTATCACACAAGGCCATGACTTTTCATCCTCCTTTAAATTGGTTGTACCTTTAGTATCTCTTGATGCTAGTAACTTGCATTCTCACCTAACTCCCACCTATAGGGTCATCCATCAGCCATAGGTGGCATTTTTGATCAGGGTCTGTCTGTTCTCCACCAATCTTCCTGCCTTAGCCATAGCTGAAAGTCTTAAAGGTAAAACCTCATTCAGATGTAAATTGAATGAGGCATTCATTGCTCTTCTCTCCTTTAACATTGAAATTTCAAATGCCTGTCATTTTCCTCTCTAGAGGATGTTGTCTTGAGAATTTAATTGTCAATATTTTATTATCAAACCACAGTATTTTAATGGGGGAAGGGAACAAAAAGAAACTCCGTTAGGAGTCCTTTCAAATGTGTTGCTTTCATCTTGAAGTTTCTCATGGGACATTTATTTATTTATTTCATTTATTCCTTGAGAACTTTCTTCTGCAACTCCTATTCCATTCCTCCTCTATCAGCCTCCATTCTAATGTCCATTTTTAAAATGTACAGTGGATGTCTGTCTATCTCTTACTCTGTGTTTTTAAACTATCTAAATTGTTATTATATCTTGACTTGTTTGCTACTCTCT
This sequence comes from Erinaceus europaeus, assembly GCF_950295315.1. Taxonomy (NCBI): domain Eukaryota; kingdom Metazoa; phylum Chordata; class Mammalia; order Eulipotyphla; family Erinaceidae; genus Erinaceus; species Erinaceus europaeus. Next base: position 48,601,037 of record NC_080163.1, read on the forward strand.
TCTCTCAGCATTGTGATAAGAGTCATTCATTAAGTTCTCTCTCTACTTCCAGACCCTGGCTTCTGTCTGCTGCCTACTCCAGTGTCCACTACTGGATTTCTGGTTTGCAGAGACAAAGTCATCCTACTATGCCTGAGACTCCTCATTACCAGGTGCTCCCATAAGAAACATTTTTGTACCTGCCCTCCTAAGTGAGACTCTCTTTGGAATATATACAGGAGAAAATCAATGGTCAGACAACAAGCTGTTTATATACTTAGTTAGAGGGAGGAGTACTTCCGTGTTCTGCAGTGTAGTTGGCCTGTAGACCTACCAGCCCTATGTGATAATTTCCTCTAACTCTTGCCATTACCCAGAGCTCTAATTTTTTGTCAGTTTAATTAATGTAAAATGATAGTTTATTGTCTTAATTTCCATTTGATAATTAATGGATCTGAGATCACTTTCTAGACTTGTTTGCTGCGTTTCATCCTTGCTTATTCTTGCCCTTTGCCTGTTTATTTATTACAGCTATTATTCTTGTTTTATTTTTTTTTAAAGTTTTCTCTTACCTCTATACATCAATCCCTTGTTAGCTGTAGACATTTCAGGTATGTATTCCCATCTTGTCATCTGTATTCTTACCATGTGTGTGATCTCCTTCCTTTCTGAAGTCTTAATGTTCTCTGTCCTTAGATTCTTGTTTTAGGGGTATTCTGGTTATGATTTAAAATTGTTGGTCATATTTGTTGTTTATAGTTTCAGTTGTCTTCTTAGTGATCTTAGTTAAATTAGTCCAATACTTATTTCAAAAACCAATCTGTTTGTGCCAGTCTTATAGGTGTTTCACTGTGGATCCCAATTCCAAGAGGATGTCTTCCCTGGGTCTGTTCCTGGAATATCAGGAATATGTTTCAGTCACCCTGAGCTTTCTCTAGGTGTTCAAATTTTTATCTAGTAAAAAAGAAAGGGGTCCTACCTCACTTGGGAAAGATAGAAACAGGCTGTGCATATGGATTGACCTGCCAACATCCATGTCCAGCAGAGAAGTAATTACAGAAGCCAGATCTTCCACTTTCTGTACCCTGTAAAGAATTGTGGTCTGTACTCCCAGAGGGATAAAGAATAGGGAATTTTCCAAAGGAGCGGATGGGACAAGACCTCTTGTGGAGGGAACTATGTGGAATTGTACCCCTGTTATCTTATAATCTTGCTGATCATTATTAACTCATTAATAAAATTATTTTTAAAAAGGAAAGAAAAGGGAAAGGAAGGGAGTAAGAGTCAGAGAGGGGAAAGCAAGTTCCATGAAGGATGGAGAGATCACAGCACTCTCAGTATTCTTATCAGCTGATACAAAGGTTAGGACCTTGCAATGGCAAAAACCTGCCTTCCTGGCCTACTCCTTGTGACCTCCTTTACCATGTTAGTGCAGATCTCCTAAACCTCTATCAGTCTGTGATGTGTTCTCCCTTTGACTGCCACTTGAGATTTGTGCCTCACAGAATTGATTCATTCTTCTTTTAAATGAGCCTAGGTCAGAAGCAGGGTTAAAGGCAGGAAGTGACTTATTCTCAGCCCAGGTGACTATTGTCCTGTATTCTCACCTGAGGGACAACTAGAAAGCTGAGAACTTGGCAGAGAGGATACAGTGCAACAAAGTAAGCAAAGGACAAGCCTATTTTACAGTAGGAGTTGTTCTCTGAGTTTGAAGTTTTCAATAATAAATGTCACTCTTTCTTAGCTCTAAACAGATTAGCTGGTTTACAGAAATGCTGCTCTCCCACAGCTTCTCCAACTAGTTGAAAGCTGAAGTCTGATAGAGTGAGGCAGAGAAGTCTCAGTCCTCTAATCTTGATTGCATACTGCCACTTTCCTAATGAGTATTAATTCAAATTCCATAGGTTAATCAGATTATTTCAAAGGAATATGCCCCAAACATGCCTTTTCATGCATTCAGGGCCCAGCTCAACACTGACCATCTGGCTTTGGAGAGGATATTGCAGCCATTGACTGCCTCCCACTCTTGTTTAACATGCTCCTGTTTGCTACTGCTTGAAGTTTTTACTAGATTTAACTGCAGGAGTTCAGATTTCTTGTAGCTCTTGATTCAATTAAAACCTCTTTGAGTTCTTAAGGTTCTGTGGCTCAGATCTTTGTGAACTGTGAGAGGTAAAAACAACCAGTGGTGGGAAAAATGCCTATTGCATTTAAGGAGTATATGATCTGCCAGGGAAGTTCACTCCCCTGGGAGACAATAGATAGATGTTGCAATCACATGTGTGAGGGGTGTGTATGTCTATTCTATCTGCAGCTGTATCCATTGTGCTGACAGATTGCTCAAAACCAAATGGGCTTCCATGGAGACTGGGCAGTTTAAGAAATGAAAATTTCTTGCCTTCTCTTCTACTCAGAAGAAAATGTAGCACTTTCCTTTGCTTTCAAGTGCTAATCCCCTCCTTCCTTCCTTCTAAGTTGGTTTGTTTGTTTATCTAGACCACCACTGCTCAACTCTCCTTTAAAGATTGAACCTAAAACCTGAGGACCTCAGACATGAGATACTTTTTCATAAGCTTTTATGCCATCTCCCCTGGCTCTTTCAAGCTTGTTTTTAATCTAGAGCTATATGTTTGTAAAAACAAGGAAGAATTCACTGCAATTTGCATTTTGTCATTGCCACTGGTAAGTGGGATGAAGAGCTATTATTAGAGAGAGAATGCTAAAATGGAAGCAGCATCTAGTCATATGTAGGTTCCTAGACAATGAACCTCACTTCTAACCAAGTTTAAAAGCATAAACTTGCACTTACTATAAACATAATAGGAACTATTAAGCAAATACAGCAATAATTTGAAAAATAAGAAAAATGATCTATAATAACATTTCAGTGATATTTTCATCTTGGTTTTTTAAAAACTCTGTCTTCTATCTAGTTTGTAAGTCAGTAGGTATTTCAACTTAACACTACACTCAGTTATTGAATTTCTACCTAAAAATTACTAATACATTTTTCTCACATGAAAAGTATTTACAACTACTGCTGTTAAAAAAAATTTAATGGCGGGAGTCGGGCTGTACTGCAGCGGGCTAAGTGCAGGTGGCGCAAAGCACAAGGACCGGCATAAGGATCCCGGTTCGAATCCCGGCTCCCCACCTGCAGGGGTGTCGCTTCACAGGCGGTGAAGCAGGTCTGCAGGTGTCTTTCTCTCCTCTTCTCTGTCTTCCCCTCCTCTCTCCATTTCTCTCTGTCCTATCCAACAACGACAACAACAATAATAACTACAACAATAAAACAACAAGGGCAACAAAAGGGAATAAATAAATAAAATAAATATAAAAAAAATTTAATGGCGATTACATATTTGGTTATAGGATTGAATCCTAATTTGTTGAACCATTTCCTGTTATCAAACTTGACCATTCTTTCTAGGCTTTCCATCTTAGGAATAATGATTTCTTGTGCATCCTTGTCAGACTTTTTCTTTGTCTCAGATAATGTCTTGTGGGCAGGCGCTGCCCTGTGGATTTGGGCTATTTCCCTGGAGGGAGCAATGTGAATGGTGGAGTTAGCATATTGGCACACCCAACTGTAGAACAGTGAACTCTAAGCTTCCACTTTGTTTCTGTAGAATGGAGACAAATAATGACACCTTCCTCATAAAGTTGCTATAAGGATTAAAGTTCAACACTGTGTCTTATATACAAGCTTACAAAGCACCTAATTATTGCAGGTTATTATCCTTCTCATTATCTGAATTGGCAGAATGGCTAGTGAGTGAGAGGGGAAGAGCTGGAAGGCAGTAGCCAACACTTCTGCTTTGTTCAGGCTTGGTGCCATGCAGGTGTTCATTCAGCACTGGAGACTGCATTTCTCGAAGTGGAGTGTGCATGCCAATGGTGACTCCAAAGATCATTTTATTTTCATTCATTTATTTTTCTTACTGTTATTGCTGGGACTTCACCACTTTGGATCCAAATTTTCAGATAGAGACAGGGGAAAGGTACCACAGCACCAAAGCTTCCTCCATTAAAGTAGAGTTAGGTTTGGACTTGAGCCATTTATATGGAAAAATAGACACACTATTCAAATGAGCTATTTTGTTGATCATTTTAGATATCACTGGATAAAAATTCGTAATTACCATCAATTTTTTTATTATTACCAGCAGGGTTATTACTGGAGCTTTGTGTCTACACTATTAACGCACCACTCCTGAGAACCACTCTTTCTCTTTTTCTTTATTTTGTTTATAGACACAGATAAATTGAGAGGGAAAGAGGAGATACAAAGAGAGACACCTGTAGGACTCCTTCACTTCTTCTGAAGTGTCCTCCCTGCAGGTGGAGACTAGGGGCTTGATCCTGGATTCTTGTATAGAGTAATGTATGCACTCTACTTGGTACACAACTACCTGTCCTCAAGATGATATGCTTATTTTAATGTGTATTGGGGGAAAGTGCAAATATATATAACCCCTGAACTTTCTAAATGTCATTGCTTAGCAATGGGGTCATCATTTTAAGGTAAGGGCTAGACAGTAAGCATCTTCAGAGATTTCCAGATAATTTCACTCTGCTACTACAGTGTGAAAGGAACCCCAGACAGTATGGAAATGAATGGTATGGGTATTTACTAATCAAACTTCATCATAAAAAAGGCAGTGATTTGATTCAGGCACTTATAATTTGGTAAATCTTGCCTTAATCCAAGAATTATTTGTTGTTGTTGTTTTAAGGCATCTATTTTGATGGGAAGCATGGAAGTGATGTGGTGTGTGAATGGGGTGCCTTGTATAGAAATGCTGTTCACTAACACTGAGTTTGCAAATGAAGAATCTTCAAGACATCAAGTGGAAGGGGAGATAGAATAGTAGTTATGCAAAGAGACTCTCATGTCTGAGGGTTCAATCCCCTTTACCACCATAAGCAAGAGCTGAGCAGTGCTCTGATAAAAAAGAAAAAAAAAAAAGCTGACTATAAGTTAATAGATAACTTACTGACCTTCCACCTTCTGCTTCCCATGAAATTCTTTGGTCTGTATTCCCAGAAGAACAAAGGATAAACTTGAAATGGGGGAAGAGGATTTGGAACTCTGGTGATAGGAATTGAATTTTATGGAATTGTACCCTCTTATCACACAATCTTGTCAATCATTATTAAATCCTTAATAAAAGGTAAATAACATAGTAGAACTACTATTTAAACCCGAATCTGATTACCAAGGTCATTCTTCCCAACATCCACCTCCATTCTTGATGGGCTTGAAACCTTTATTCTGCTATTTAGTCACTAGGTGACAGTTCATTAGAACTGGGTGGAGTATGGGATGATCCCACTCACAAACAGAAGTTGAGAAAGAAGAACAGAAAGAAACTCAGATGCTAGCAGGATGTGACCAGACTTCCCTGGACAGACAACCCCACCAATGTGCCTTGGAGCTCCCCTTCCCCAAAGCCCTTCCCAACTAGGGAAATTGAGAAGCAGGAATAACCTGTCCACGCCCAGGTTCAGAGGGAAAGCAATTACAGAAGCCAGACTTTCAACCTTCTGCATCCCCCAGTGATCTTGGGTTCATACTCCCAGATGGTTAAAGAATAGGAAAGCTATCAGGGGAGGAGATGGGATATGGAGGTCTGGTGCTGGAAATTTTGTGAAGTTGTACCCCTCTTATCCTATGGTTTTGTCAATGTTTCCTTCTTATAAATAAAAGATTAAAAAAGAAGGAAACTCAAAGCAGAATCTAACTAAGTTTGGAGTATGTCACCAAAATAAAAAAAATCTCTGGGTGGAGGGTAAGGGTAGATGTTCAGCTTCACTGGGAGGAGGGGAGGATGGAACACAGACCTTTGGTGGTAGGAATGGTGTTAATACACATTCCTATTAACTTATAGTCTCACAAATTAAAAAAAAAAAAGAACAACTGGGAGGAGTTTCATCACTAGTCTTCAGATCTAGTACACTTGACTTTCACTCTTGAAGGACCAACTCATATTCTTTCTTAATGAGTTTCCTTATTAGGCCAGCCAGTGGCCTCTTGCATATTGTGCTGATGTTAGAAGTATAATTCACTATGGTCCACCACTTTCTTTATTTTTCAACACAACCAAAGCTGCCTTATATGTTGTTCCTCTTACATACACTTGAAATTCCTTAGACCTTTATTCAGCTCAAACTTCTGGCTATTGCTGCTTTGTTTAATGTGAATAAGATTGAGGGTGAGGAGTGTCATTGGGAAGGGCATCTTGGCTCAGCCCATTGCCCTTCTCTGACTTGTACCTTCTCTTTCTCTCTGTACCTCAGCTTCCCTTGATCTGTAAAACAGAAAGAGATGTGGCCTAGAAGACTGCAGTGAAAAGCTTGCTGGGAGCCAGTCCTCTGAGCACAGTGCCCTCATGAAAGCATCAGAGTGCAGAAAAGAGGATATCATTTTTTTCCCTCTATTTTCTAATCTCCTTAGGCCTTCTCATTAGACAGGAGAAGTCCTCCACTGGAAACCAGGATCCCTGTGGTATCAGAGCCATCCAGTGGCTGCCAAGTCACCTCTGGTTGATAGCTTATAAATAGAACATTTCCCCCTTTAAGCCAGAGAAGTATGGTTGGCATTAATGGACGTGGTGGCTTGGCCTCCTGTGTACTAGCCCATGAGACAGTCAGCTGAGTGTACCTTCCCTTCAGCTTTTCATCTGCACCTGTCAAGCATAGTCTGACAGAAGACAGATATGCACTCTCTTCCTTCCTTACATTCCCTTGGGACTACCTCCCCCCAAAAACCTTTGACCCTTTTTCCTTTCTCTTCCCCCTTCCCTCCGGTACCATGGCAGGTCTTTCTGGTCACTACTTTATTTTTTTTAATTTTTATTAGTGATTAAATAATGATTGACAAGATTGTGGGATAACATGGGTATGAATCCATACAATTCCCACAACCAGAGTTCCACATTCCATCCTCTACATTGGAAGGTTCCCTTTTTTTTTTTTTTTGCCTCTGGGAGTATGGACCAAAGATCTCTATGGGGTGCATAAGGTGGAAGGTCTGGCTTCTGTAATTGCTTCTGTACTGGGCATGAACATTGACAAGTCAATCCATACCTCCAACCTGTTTCTATCTTTCCTTGGAGAAGTTGGGTTCCAGGACAAATTGGTGAGATTATCTGCCCAGGGAAGTCAGGCTGGCATCATGGCAGCATCTGCAACTTGGTAGCTGAAAATCATTAAGATATAAAGCAGAACAAAATGTTTAATAGTCAGGAATCTAAAGGTAAGAGTATAGCAGATGAGCTTTGGGGTCTTCATGTTGAAAGAAGTTAGAAAGTCAATATTTTAGGTATATTCCAAAGGGCCCCTGACTTTACTAATTTTTGCTAGAGATCCACAACTAACATGCAGGTGGGCTAAAAGTATCATCTGGGAAGATGGTGCCAAAATTGGGAATAGGACTAGAAAGCTGGATCAGGGCAGAGAGTTACTCCCAAGTAAGTGAGAAGTTTATAAATACCATTGACTGTCAATATGGCCTAGAGCCCATGTCTATTCATATTTAGCACAAGAGCCTGTATAACCTCTGCATCCATGTCAGTCTGATCTTGAATTCCATGGTCATAGCTAGGAACATTTTAGGCTGCACTTATGTCAGGACCAATCTTCCTTGAGTGGCAGAGTATGTTGACCCAGCTCCCTTCACATAGTAGGGCAGTCCCTACCGTTGTTCTACATTGAGGGCAAGGTCCTGCAGAGACCCACAAGAGGGTTTATGATGTTGTTCCTTATGGAGATGACCACTTATGGTAGAGAGAGGGATCTGTTAGAGGTCTATGACCATCATATCTGTGTGGGAATCCCATGATTCCCTAACTATAATTCCCCAACTAAGATGATGGCCTAATAGTGACCAAAAGGGCCATTATTAAAAAGTGCTTGTATCTTTCCCTTATCTATGATTTATTAGCTTCTTGTCTGATATTTGACATGTAACGATTCTTTGAAGGGTCTCTTTATTTGGGTGATGGTTTCTTTTGCTGTGCAGAAGCTTTTCAATTTGATGTAGTCCTGTTGGTTTATTTTTGTTTTAAACTTTCTTGAAATTGAGTATCATCAAAGATTCTCTTGAGATTTAGATAGGAGAGAGTTCCACCAATATTTTCCTCTATGTATTTGCTAGTGTCTGGTGTAACATCCAGATCTTTGATCCATTTGGAGTTGACTCTTGTTTCTGGTGAGATATATTGGTTTAGTTTCATTCTTCTGCACGTTTCAACCCAACTTTCCTAGCAAAGGAGAGTCTTTTCTTATTGAAAAGACTCTCCTTTCTCCATTTAATAATTTGGACCCCTTATTAAAGCTTAGATGTTCACAGGTGTTGGGGTTTATTTCTTGGCTATCAGTTCTGTTCCACTGGTCTTTGTTTCTGTTTTTTGTTCCAGTAATAGACCGTTTTGATTACAGTGGTCTTATAATACAGCTTGATATCAGGGAGTATGATGCTTCCATTTCTGTTTCTTTTTCTCAAGATTGTTTTGGTGACTCAAGGTATTTTCTAGTTCCAGATAAATGATTATAATTTTTGTTCTATTCTCTTAAAGAAAATAGGTGGTACCTTAATGGGTATCACATTATATTTGTATATGGCTCTGGAAGTGTACTCATTTTGATGATGTTAATTCTTCCAGTCCATGAGCATGGGGTATCTTTCCACTTCTTTGTATTATTTTCTATTTCCTTGAATATTAGCTCATAGTTTTAAGTGTACAGGTCTTTCACTTCTTTGGTAAGGTTTATCCCTAGATATTTTATTGGGATAGTAAATGGGAGTGATTTCTAGATATCTTTTTCTTCTGACTTAATGTTTGTGAAAAGGAATGCCACTGATTTTTGTATGTTAATTTTATAGTCTGACACCTTGCTATATTGTCTAATAATTTCCAGAAGCTTTCTGCTGGATCCTTTAGGTTTTTCTATATATTCTATCATATCATCTGCAAATAGTAAGGGTTTGACTTCTTCCCTTCCAGTCTAAATTCCTTTGATACCTTTCTCTTGCCTGATTGCTGTGGTGAGAACTTCCTATACTATGTTGAAGAGTAATGGTGATAATGGGAAGCACTGTCTAGTAGAATCTGAGCTTCTCTCCAATGAGTATGATGTTGGCTGTAGGTTTGTTATATATGGATTCTACTATCTTAAGGAATTTTCCATCTATTCTCATCTTTTGTAGTGTTTTGATCATGAATGGATATTGGATTTTGTCAAAGGTTTTCTCTGTATCTGTTGAGATAACCATGTGGTATTTGGTTTTGATTTTTTTATTTATATGGTGAATTACATTGATTGATTTATGTATATTGAACCAACCTTGCATTCCTGGGAAAAAATCCCACTTGGTTGTGATGAAATCTCTGTAATATACTGCTGTATTCAGTTGACTAGGATTTTGTTTAGTATTTTAGCATCAGTGTTCATCAGAGATTTTGGTTAGTAGTTTTGTTTGTTTATTTTTTGTGTGTCTGTCTCTGCTTTTGATATCAGGCTCATGTTGGCTTCATAAAAGGTGAAAGGGAGTATTCCAGTGTCTTCAATCTTGTGGAAGAGTTTTAAAAGTAGAAGTATTGTTTCCTGAAAGTTTTGTAGAATTCATGTGTAAATCCATCTGAGCACTGCGCCAGTAAAAAAGAAAGAAAAGGAAAGAAAGTAGGAGGAAGGAAGGAAGGAAGGAAGGAAGGAAGGAAGGAAGGAAGGAAGGAAATTAGTAGAAAAAGTAACAAAAATTTGTTAAATATTAAAAAAAAAAATAGTGGAGACTGTCTTCTACTCTTGCCACAGTGGAGACAGTATTGAATATTAGTACGGAACTTGTGCCCTGGAATATGACTGGTATATAACACTCCATGCTTATTTAATGGGACACACATGATGCAGGCTCATGACTGTGTGACCCTGGGAAATCAGTTGCTTTAGCCTTTTTTTAAATTTCTTTATTGGTGAATTAATGTTTTACATTTAACAGTAAATACAATAGTTTTACGTGCATAACATTTACCAGTTTTCCATATAACAATACAACCCCCACTAGGTCCTCTGCCATCCTTTTTGGATCTGTATTCTTCCCCCTCATCCACCCCAGTGCTTTAGCTTAAGAGTGTTTCTTAGACAAGAAAGGTTTTGGTACTTACCACACTGATTTGTTGGGATAATTCAAATGGATTAAGTTGGAAATCTTTACTTAAGTGATACCTAGCATTCTAAGTAATCACTAAATATTTCCTTTGCCCATTATTAAAAGCATTATTATACCAAATGAGTGGGTGTTTATGTTAAGTGACCTTAGAATGCCTCCAAGTGACTTCACAGAAATCATCCTATTTAGTTTCCACAGTGTCTGATCTCACAGACAAGAAGGGTCAGAAAGGTGAAGTATATCTACCTCACACAACCAGTAAATGGTGACTCCAAGCTCCAATTTTGGGTCTCTGGTTCTGAGTGGCATCTCATTCCTTGCCCTCTGCTGCCTCAGAGTTGTGACCAAAAAAACAAACAAACAATAAAACCTCTTATTTTCCAGGGCAGGTCAAGGTCAAAATAGAAAACAAAAGGGATCTAGATGGCAGAGGCAATGAACTTTCTGCTTGAAACATTTCCACCTTCAGAAAACTGGTAATGGTCTCTTTATGTTAAAAAGCCAGAGTACCCTGCCTCCAAGGCAGAAGGGAATTGAGATGACTGAATGGTAATTCATTCTTGGGGATGTCCAGATCCCTAGGCAAGAGATAAATGGTCTTGATTAAGCTAGTTGGCTTTTCTCAACTGTGTATTAGGCATTGCTCTTTTACTACTTTCCTGATCTGGAATTGAAAGGTGAATGAGGACATTGCAGAGAAAAAAATCTTACAAGGAAACATCTCTTCTCTTTCAAGATGATCTGTAATCCTTTGCCTTCCCTAAGAATCCAGACACTGCTACTTTGGTCACCATATCTTTCCAAGAATTGGAACCTTTTACCACTGTCTGACAGCCTCCCTTGACTCAGGCCGTGGGCTGGCAGGTTTATTCTAGGCTAGACAGGAACATAGTTTCTCTTCTACTCCTCACTTTCTTTTCTTTTCCATGTGTCCTTCTTTGCTGATTTTTTCTGTGTGCCCAGAAACCATATTAATAAGATTTGTGTGTATCTGGTAGGGTACATAATTCTGATTGGTGGTATTCATGCTAAGAGGACCAGGAATAAATGAGATCCCCCCAGATCCCATTTGTCTTGTGCTTCCTACAACAGTGCCCCTAAAATTTAGAAATACATTCAGCTCCTTGGTTGCAGGCATTTCTTTACTAATTGGCTCCTAATATCTCAGCAGGCAAAAATGGGAAGTGTGTTTGTTCCTTCATTCAGTAAATATTTCATGGCGCTACAGTAATGAACAAAACAGATATACTCCATGCTTTCATGATCACACTTTTGAAAGAAACAAATAAATAGTAACTATTAAACAAAGGTATATTTTCAGGTGGAGAGAAGGATTATACAGAATGGAATTGAGAAAGACTAGAAGTAGGTTCCCTCACTAGAGCATACACATTGTTTGTTATATAAGAAGATATGGATTAAAGCTCTGGGCTATCACATGGGAGCACCTGCAGGGGGAAATTTCACAAGCAGTAGAGCTATGTTGTGAACTTTTCTCCCTCTTCCTCTTCCCTCTCCTCTCATACTTCATCTCCATTTCCACCTCTGCCTCCACCTCAAGTTCCATCTCCATCTCCTTCTCCATCTTCATCTCTTGTTTCTCATCCTCTATCTAGAGGAAAGAAATCATATGAGGACATTAGTATAAATACTGGCAAGTAATTGACAGTCAGCAATCATTTTTCTTTGTCTTTAGTGATGAAGGTTTCAAATTATTTGAAATATTGTATAGTGTTTTCCCAAGCATATTTCACACACCTACACTTAGGTTACCCAAGTGTATCCTCTGGTTGGGTATCAGAATCTTCCTTGCAATAAGCCATGTTCTTGCTTCTCATTTAGAGGTCTGAGGACTACTACTGGATAGAGTGGGGAGTATATGTGGGCTTCTCTCCCTCTGTATCTTTCCCTCTCCCCCATTTTCAAATCCTTCCTTACTAGTCATGTGAACTCAGGAAAAGAACAAGTAGTAGAAGAGGTTAAATTCTAGTCAGACCAAGTTAGAACCCTGGGCCTACTATTCACTAACCCCATGATCTTAGAAATTCCTTAATCAGGTATGCTTCAAGATTTCTTATCTAAAAATGAGTGGTGGTGATGGTATCAAGTTTTTAAGTGCTAAGCCAAGAGCAAAGCAGTCTGCTCAGTAAGTGTTAGTTATTGTTATCATCATTATTACCACTTAGAACTATGGTCTGTTTTTTCTCATCATCAAAAATAACAGGTTTATTAGTAAAATCAAATAAGCTATAATTTATTCTTTAAAGAGTAAATATGTTATCTTTCATTATTCTTATTAGTTGGGAAACCCAGCAAGAAATTATTAGTAAGATTTGCAACAATATGTATCTCCTGGGACTATTATAAGAAAATAAGATGATCTTGGGATAGAGAAATATCTCATTATCTAGAATGTATGTCTCAAATAGTAGGTAATAGTAACCTTGTAATAGTGAGTATACAGATAATGATTTTTATTGCATGCTAAGTAAGTCACAGATATTGTATATTTCATTTGACCATCCTAACCTCTAAATAATTTATCCTCACTATACAGGTGAGGTATGTGAGTCTCAGAGAGGTGAAACTGCTTCTCACCTGCCATGTTCACCCAGAGGTGTAGAGTCAGGGAATGCTGGCAACTCTGGAAGTCCACATGATTTAGGAGAGGATGTGTGAGCCAGTCAGTTGGAAATCTACTTTCTAGGTAGATTTCACATTCAATTCAATGTGGGTGTCTTTTCTTTTCTTTTTTTTAAACTTTTTTAAATTTATCTTTTATTTAAAAAAGGAGACATTAACAAAACCATAGGATAGGAGGGGTACAATTCCACACAATTCCTGCCACCCAAACTCCATATCCCATCCCCTCCCCTGATAGCTTTCCCATTCTCTATCCCTCTGGGAGAATGGACCCAAGGTCATTGTGGGTTGCAGAAGGTGGAAGGTCTGGCTTCTGTAATTGCTTCCCCGCTGAACATGGATATTGACTGGTCGGTCCATACTCCCAATCTGCCTCTCTCAATCCCTAGTAGGGTGGGGCTCTGGGGAAGCTGAGCTTCAGGACACATTGGTGGGGTCTTCAGTCCAGGGAAGCCTGGCTGGCATCCTGATAGCATCTGGAATCTGGTGGCTGAAAAGAGAGTTAACATACAAAGCCAAACAAATTGTTGAGCAATCATGGACCCAACGGTTGGAATAGGGGAGAGGAAGTGTTGGGGGGGTACTCACTGCAAACTCTAGTGTACTTCTGCTTTCAGGTATATATTTTTCACTAGTTTATGGATACATGTGAACATATGTTCTCTCTAACACAGAACCTGGTCTATATCTAAGTTTTGGGACTTTGTTAGAAAGTGAACCACCTGGGATAGAATTAGAGAATACTATTAAAGGAAAGGTCTCACCTGAGTAATGAAACTGAAGGGTTTTCATTCCACACCTGATGTCTCTGGACACAATCTGAGCTGAAGCATGTTGAGGTGGCAATCATTGTGTTGATTAGGTTGCGATTGGCAGATGCAATATTATTTGATATGAATTGGGAGAGGCATTCGGGAAAGTGGGTCCTATCCTAAGGTTCCAGGACTGGGGGAAATATAGGCTCTATAGTGGAAATGTGAGGATCCTGATGTCTTAGGGTTCAAAAAGACAATGGGTAGTTATTGTTATCATCACATTATTTGGTATTTGGGTTAACTCTGAAAAGTCCTTTTGTTAGGGTTTGCTGTATAGTACCCAGTATCTTGTATATAGCTGTGCCACCGGTTGCTTCTGATCTACTTGGTCTAGGCTTTTGAGAGAGTCCGCATATCAAATACACAGCTTATATATTAAAAAGACTCAGTCTGTGTTTTAAAAACTTCGAGACATACAATCAATTTTCCCCCTCTCATATTAATTAACTAGTAATTTATATGACTACACTTTACTAGGAGTGTACATAAACACCATTCCCACCACCAAAATACTGTGTCCCATCCTACCCACCCACCCCTAACCCCCACTGGCCCAGGAAGCCACATGTCCACCCCTCACCACAGGGGTTTTACTTGGTGCCTTACTTTCAATTTAGTCAGGTCCTCCTTTTAGTTTCCCTTTCAGATCTTCTTTCTCAACTTCCCTTGATGAGTGGAATCATCCCATACTCATCTTTATCTTTCTGACTTAGCTCACTTGACATAATTCCTTCTAGCTCTGTCCAAGATGGGTCAGAGAAGGTGGGTTCATTGTTCTTAATAGCTGCATAGTATTCCATTGTGTATATATACACCACAGCTTTCTCAGCCACTCATCTGCTGTTGGGCACCTGGGTTGCTTCCAGGTTTTAGCTATTATGAATTGTGCTGCTGTGAACATAGGAGTACACACATCTTTTTGGTTGGGTGTTATGGAGTCCTTGGGGTATATCCCCGGGAGAGGAATTACTGGATCATATGGAAGGTCCATGTCTAGCCTTGTGAGAGTTCTTCAGACTGCTCTGCACAGAGGCTTGACCAATTTACATTCCCACCATCAATGCATAAGGGTTCCTCTGTCCCCACAGCCTCTCCAGCATTTGTTGCTGCTGTCCTTTTTGATGTATGCCATTCTTACAGGAGTGAGGTGGTATCTTAGTGTTGTCTTAATTTGCATTTCTCTGACAATCAGTGACCTAGAGCAGTTTTTCATATGTTTGTTAGCCTTTTGGATCTCCTCTGAGGTGAATGTTTTGTTCATATCCTCTGCCCATTTTTGGATGGGGTCATTTGCTTTTTTGTTGCTAAGTTTGCTAAGCTCTTTATATATTTTGGTGATTAGTTTCTTGTCTGATGTATGGCATGTGAAGATCTTCTCCCATTCTATGAGGGGTCTCTTCGTTTGTTTAATAGTTTCTTTGGATGTGCAGAAGCTTTTCAATTTGATATAGTCCCATTAGTTTGTTTTTTCTTTAGTCTTCCTTGCAATTGGGTTTGTTTCATTAAAGATGTCCTTGAGGTGTAGGTGGGAAAGTGTTTTACCAATGTTTTCCTCTAAGTATGTGATTGTTTCTGGTCTAACATCCAGGTCATTGATCCATTTGGAGTTGATTTTTGTTTCTGGTGAGATAAAGTGGTTCAATTTCATTCTTCTGCATGTTTCAAACCAGTTTCCCCAGCACCATTTATTGAAGAGAGCCTCCTTTTCCATTTAATACTTTGGGCCCCCTTATCAAAGATTAGATGTCCATAGGTGTGGGGATTTATTTCTGGGCTTTCAATTCTGTTCCACTGGTCTGTGTGCCTATTTTTGTTCCAGTACCATGTTGTTTTGATGATGATGGATTTATAATATAGTTTTAGATCTGGGAGTGTCATGCCTCCATTTCTCTTTCTTTACCTCAAGATGGTTTTGGCAATTCTAGGTGTTTTCAGATTCCATATTAATGATTGTAGTTTTTTTTCTATTCTCTTAAAGAAGTTTGGTGGAACTTTGATGGGTATTGCATTAAATTTGTATATGGCTATGGGGAGAATATTCATTTTCATGATATTCATTCTTCCAATCCATGAGCATGGGATGTCTTTCCATTTCTTGGTATCAGTTTCTATTTCCTTGAGTAGTGACTCATAGTTTTCAGTATACAAGTCTTTCATTTCTTTGGTCAACTTTATTCCTAGGTATTTTATTGATTGTGGGTGTCATTTCTTCATTGCTTTTACAAGTGCTGAAATTGATTCAATTCATAATCAACAAGGCAGACCAGACTATAAAAAGCAAGTCACATTGGTAAAATGAGTAAATTTCTGTGCTAAGAATATGCCTCTGGAGCCATTCATAAAATGTTCCCTGTTTACAATAACTTCAGATAAACTCCTACATCCACCTATATTAAGAATGGGGTACCTCTTATGCCTCTCCTTTTAGGACCTATATTAAGAATGGGGTACCTCTTAGGCCTCTCCTTTTAGGACAAGGATCCAGCAAATTTCAATTCTCCCACTTAAAGTTCTTTTAGTAGTAAGTTTCGTGGACAAAAATTTCAATTCTCTCCACTTAAAATAAATTCAAATTCAGATTCTCCCACTTAAAGTTTTTTAGTAGTAAGTTTCGTGGACAAAAATTCAGACTAGAAAAAAAAACTATTGAGGTGTTTAGAATTTCCAGGCTACACATTTGAGGGTATCCTTGGAGTGGGTCTTAGAGTACTGTTGACATAGACTTTACTGTCCACAGCCAATGTTGAGTATAGAAAGGTTCCTTCTTTTCAAAACTGATGAGTTACTACTTACCTAATCTTTTGGTTTTCTGAGTTCTGGCAGCTGGAGTGGACAACAACAGATAGATGATTTGGGGGGAAATAAATGACTTCTATTTTCAGAGGAGTGACATCTGTCAGGTAGCACAAAGTACTAAGCAAGAACTCTCTCCTTTCATTATTCAAATCATTTTATTGGAAAGGTGTAGTGTTTATAATATAATTGTTGACACAATGTCTCATCTCCCTGTGATATGTGTCTACAAAAACACTTTCTCTGCCACGTTAGGTTCTTTTCCATGGTCGTGCACCAGGACCCCAACACCTTCTCTGACCCTTCCCATCTCATCCTCCCCGAGAATACTTGCAATACACCACTCTCAGTCCAAGTTTCACTTCTCTTTCAGGACCTTTCCTAATCCTCAAACCTGTGACTATGAAATGAAATGCTCTATACAGCTCAGTGATGATAATGCTTCAGTGAATGTACAAAAGATTTTTAATAGCATCCAGGAAACCACTAACATGGTTTTTTCTTCTATATCATGTCTTAACTTGAACAGCTTTTGTTTTTCTTTTATTTTTTTTTAAATTTTATATTGAGGGATTAATGGTTTATAGTCAACAGTAAAATACAATAGTTTGTACATGCATAACATTTCCACATAACAATCCAACCTAGGTCCTCCTCTGCCATCATGTTTCAGGACCTGAACCCCTCTCTCTGACCCCAGAGTCTTTTACTTTGGTGTAGTACACCAAGTTCTGTTTAGAGTTTTCCCTTCTGGTCTTGTTTTTCAACTTCTGTCTATGAGTGAGATCATTCCATATTCATTCCTCTGTTTCTGACTTACCTCACTTAACATGATAGCATTGAGCTCGTCCAAGATGGGGTAAAGAAGGTGAATTCACCAGGAACTTGAAACTTTGGAGCCTCAGGAATAAGAGTCTCTTTGCATAACCATTATGCCATCTACCCCTGTTCACATGTCTCAGTTTTCCACATAGCAATTCAAACCTCCCCTCTAGGTCTTCCTCTACCATAATGTTCCAGGAACTGAACCCTCCTGCCCCCCCTACCCTACCCTGGTGCAATACAACAGACCTAGTCCAAGTTCTGCTTTGCCTTTATTGTTAATTTTTTTTTTGTTAATTGGATTCATTTCATTGAAAATGCCTTTAAAATTTAGATGGATAGAGAATGGGAAAGCTAGTGGGGAGGGGATGGGATATAGAGATTGGGTGGTGGGAATTGTGTGGAGTTGTACCCCCCCATCCTATGATTTTGTTAATGTCTCCTTTCTTAAATAAAAAAAAAAAGAAAAAAATTTAAAAAAAGAAAAGAAGAAAAAAAAGTTAGATGGAAAAGAGTTCTGCCAAAATTTTCCTCTTAGTATTTGATAGTTTCTGGTCTAACATCCAAGGGGTATTGAAATTTACTATTACTGTGTTGCTGTTACTATATTGCTGTAGCTCTTTCAGTAGGTGTTTGATGTATTTAGATGACCTCTCCTTGGGTGTATAGATATTAATAATCATTAAGTTCTGTTGATTGACTGATCCTCTGAGCATTAAGTAATGTCCATCCTTATCTTTTTATTTCTATTTTATTTTACTTTACTTTATATTATTTTATCTTATGGTGTATCATGTCAGATTGAGAATACTGGTTCCTGCCCACTTTTGTGGTCCATTGGCTTGTATGTTTTCCATCCTTTCATTTTGAGTCTGTCTTTGTCTTGTTGAATTAGGTGGGATTCCTGCAGACAACATATGGTTGGGTGTGTTTTCTGATCCATCTTCCTACTCTGTGCCTTTTAATAGATGAATTCAGGCCATTGACATTTACTGATATTATAGATTGAAGATATTTTAATGCTATTATTATAGACTTTTAGAGTGTTCTGATATATGGCATGTCTTTGATTATGTGATTGTTTATAAGAGAACTTTCAGAATTTATTTCTTCCAGGGCAGGCTTGGTGGTAGTTGAATCCTTAAACTGTTGTTTGTCTGAGAAGGTTTTTATGCCTCCATCTAGTCTGAATGACAGTCTAGCAGGTTGCAGTAGTCTTGGTTGAAAGCTTTTCTCATTGAGCACTCAATAGATAATCTTGCCATTCTCTTCTGACCTGTAGAGTTTGTGTGGAGAAATCTGCTGCTAATCTTATGGGTTTTCCTCTGTATGTGATTCTTTTTTTTTCTCTTGCAGCATTCAAGATCCTTTCCCTATCCTTGTTCCTTTTCATTCTAAATATGATGTGTCTTGGTGTCTTTAAGTCTGGGTTAATTCTGTTTGGGACCCTCTGGGCTTCTTGGACCTTTATGTCTTTTATGTTGTTTAGACTAGGGATGTTCTCAGCTACTATGTCCTGTGGAATGCTTTCTTCCCCTACCTCTCTTTCTTCCTCTGGCAAGCCAATACTGTGTATGCTACTTCTTTTGAAGTCATGCCTCTGTTGTTTTCAGTATCACTTAATCTCTTTTTGAGATCTCTTCTTTCTCGGTTTTTTTCTAATTCATCTTGTCTTGCTAATTCTGTTTTCTGCTTCATTTATTCTATTCTGTCTCCCCTTGTTGTTTTTTGTAGCTCAGCTATTTTGTTACTCTGTTCTGATACTGTTTGTATATTAGTTTGTATATTAGTTTGTATATTAGTTTGTATATTACTGTTTGATATTAGTTTGTTCAGCTAGTTGTACTCTTATAGCTCCACTATTTCAGCTTTCAGCTCTTCAATCACCTTGAAGATAGTTAGTGTTTTCTTTCAGTCTCATTTGTTGTTTCCCCATTTCTGATTTTACTTTCATAGTCTTTCCTCACTCTTGTGACTGATACCACAATTAATGTCTGTATCTTGTCCTCATTCTTATGTGTTCTATCTTTATGGTTTTATCTGGGCTTTTGACTTGGTTCATTTTTCCAGTGTTTCTCCAATGTTGCCTCTTGGTTGTTTTTTTTTAAATTTTTTTATCTTTGTTTATTTTCCCTTTTGTTGCCCTTTTTGTTTTTATACTGTTGTAGTTATTATTGTTGTTGTTATTGATGTCATCATTGTTAGGTAAGACAGAGAAATGGAGAAAGGGGAAGACATCGAGGGGGAGAGAAAGACACCTGCAGACCTGTTTTACTGCCTGTGAAGTGGCACCACTGCAGGTGGGGAGCCGAGGGCTTGAACCGGAATCCTTAGGCTGGATCCTTGCCCTTTGCACCACCTGCGCTTAACCTGCTGCACTACTGCCTGACTCCCTTGCCTCTTCGTTTAACCTTTGTATATGATGTGTTATGAGGTCCCTCTCTCAGTATTATTCAGTCCACTAATCACCCTTGCCTACACTGACTTGTGTCTAAGTAAGGTACTTAAAAAATCCACAGTTATGGAAATTAACAGTTGTTTCAATGTTGTCTCAGTCCTTGAGGTGAAGCATCGTGGCTCAACCCTCTTTTGTTCTTTATCTTCCCTGTACGATATGGGACCCTCTAGGTTTTTTTTTTTTTTAACTATAAATAGATTTTTTTTAGATTTATTACTCACTCCTAACCTAGATATAAAAAGGGTAGGGGGGAGATAGCACAGTGGTTATGTAAAGAGACTCTCATGCCCCAATGGTCCAAACCCCATGCCCAATTCAGCTTCTCTGATAGCAGTCAAGGCCAAAAAGGACACTCACCCCTGACTTGGTAAGTTCCCACGTAGTCTGAGTCTTTTCTTGCTGTGTTCTCAGATGATCTTCTTTGTTATTCTCAGTTGTCTGGCAGAGGAGAAAGACACAGCTGCTGCTACTCTGTATCCCCTCCTCCGGAAGTCCCGTTTTTCCTTCCTGTTGGACTCATTCTTGGGGCTTTACTCTAGGTGGTAATATCTCTTTGTATTGAAACAGGAAGGACGGAAGTGGTTAGATCAGGCTATTCATTTCTTTATTTAACCTTTATATCCTCACAAAAGATGAAAAAGCTAAGGACCAGAAGCTTTAATATCTCATCTACTTGCATAGGGTTTTGAAGAAATCCTGTGGATTTCTTTTGTGCCAATATCACAGAACTACTAGTGGGGAGAACAATTTGAGGGAGAGAAAGGTCTGACAACAGATCATGAAAGCTACAGCTTAGGTGGTAGTGAAGATGGTAAGGGCTAAACACAATGGAGAGATGCTAAAAGGATAACATTGAGGAACTTGGTGATAATTTGGACATGAAGGGTTGAAATACAGAGGAGTGCTAAGAGCTGTGCCTGAGATTTTTGTTGTAGCTCTTATCCCTTCATCACCACCTACATACCTCATTTGTTTTTAAAGACAGAAATAGCTGGAGAAAACATCTTAGAGATACCAGATGCTGCAGAGCATAGCAGTGATGGCTAGGGTAAAATCCATGCCTGTCTGACTAGCCAGCTAGCCTCCTCTTATTAGACAAGAAAATGATTTTATTAAACCTTTGAATATGTTGTTCTTTGAAACTTTTTACAGTAAAAGTCATTTTCTGGACTCAGCTGCTTCCCTCCCCTTAGTTCCAGCCCAAGACCTGATAACAGAAACCCCAGTAGTCTACCAGACATCCTCCTCCCACTTCTAGTTTTGCCCTAAGCTCTCCAAGTTCACTGAGTGTCTACCTACCTCTCTGCTGTTCTTGTGTTCTCCATAGACCTTTGAGAAAATGGGTTCATGCAACCCTGACCCCTTTCTGTCTCTAAAAGAAAACAAACAAGGCTTCAAGAGTTGGGACATGAAAGTTAAGAGGATGGCACATTTCTCACTTGGCAGGTCAACCTGGCATTCAGTGCAAGCTCTGAACAGACATTATACAATTTTTTGGGCTGCTATGTGAGAAATCCAGGCAGAGCTGAAGTTGAGACTGAGGAAGGAAGATAAACCAATCCAAACCTTTGCTTTGGGATGGTGGACATTGGACTTAGGAGCCACCAGCCCTGCAAGAACTTATCACAAGTCAAATTAAGGGAATAATGCAAGCCTAGTAGATATTTAATGAGAGATTATTTCTAGAGATTTTAAGGATACAGAAATTGCAAATAAATCCCTGACCTTTTCTGAGTCTTGGCTCAGTGAAAGAGCTGAATCACCTGCTTGAGGGGATTAAGGACAGCCGATTCCATCTGGCAGGCCACTCAGACTTTTTCTGACATTAGCAAACTGTGTTCTAAACCTTTAGCTGCCACCTCTCTTTTGCAGAGTAAAAGATCTCAATTAACTTAGATTACATACATGCTAGAGAGATATCAAGACTAATAATCTGGTTATGTCTGCACTGTAGTCCCTATCACTATAGTGGTACATGGCACATTTTAAATAATAAAGCACTTAGTAATCATTAGTAACCTAATCATGAGGTCAGCAGGAAACTAAGGCTGATGAGAATAAAGACAGATCAGTGTGTGTGAGTGCACGCATTTGTACATGACAGAGACAGAAAGATATGAGCTGCTGGGGCATTTGTCACTGTAAAAACTTAAACCAGTCCCAGTTTAGGGACTAGGAGCAATGACTGCTAAACTACATTTCATGAGTTCCTTGTTGATGAAACTTGCTTAATATGATTTCCATTTGTTAACAGTTTTATGTGTATAATACTAAAATAAGTATTAGTATGCAATTTGAGCACATTGGTAATAAAGTTATCTTAGCACTTTGCAATAAATAAATGTTATGTACATATACATTTATTTTTTATTTCTTTATTGAGGGATTAGTACTTTACAGTAGACATTAAATACAATAGTTTGTACACACATACTAACATTTCTCAGTTTTCCATACAGCAATACAATCCCCACTAGGTTTTCTGTGTACACTTACTCTTAGCTAACATATGCTGACAAATACTAGGTTACATATATGACAGTTATTAAGCCCTTTATGTGTAATGTCTGTTTACAGTTTACTTTAAGAAAAAGAGATTGCTGGCTAAAACAAAGTGGAAAGCTTCTAATGTTAAGTAAACCAAGGTATACTTAGAGATTTGACAGGAAGAGGGACTATGTCAGTTTCTAAGAGAAGTAGTTTCTAATGTAGGTTGATAGAATTTTGTTCTTTTTGGCTGTAGTTGGAAATCCATTTTGTTTGTTATTTCCTTTAGATATCACTTATCTAAAAAAAAAAAAAAAAGAAATAAAGAAAGAAAGAAAGGAAGAAAGAAAGAAAGAAAAAAGATCCAGCTTCCTATAGTTCCACAAGAAAGGGTTCTGTGACTGATCTCTATTTCTGCCCTTACTTCTTCTGCCAGTTGTGTTGGTGCTTTATAACCATCTACCTTTTGGCCATATGAGACATCATAACTAGCTGCTAGGTTATTTTACATATTCTAAAACTTTTACCAATATTCCTTCAGGTAAAGAAGAAAAATAATTTCTGTCTGGACAAAAATTCACCAATTTGTATGCCATGACCATGTTTATAAACTTACTCTTAAAACATTTAAGCTTGAAATAAGTTACTGCACCTATAGATAGCACTGTGCAAAATGACCATTCTTTCTCTAGCAAATTTTTTAACTATAATCTCATAAAAGCACCTTTTTCTTTAAGTATTTATTTTATTTATTTATTCCCTTTTGTTGCCCTTGTTTTATTGTTGTAGTTATTATTGTTGTTGTCATTGTTGGATAGGACAGAGAGAAATGGAGAGAGGAGGGGAAGATAGAGAGGAGGAGAGAAAGATAGACACCTGCAGACCTGCTTCACCGCCTGCGAAGCGACTCCCCTGCAGGTGGGGAGCCGGGGTTCAAACCGGGATCCTTATGCCGGTCCTTGTGCTTTGCGCCACCTGCGCTTAACCCGCTGCGCTACAGCCCGACTCCCAGCACCTTTTTCTTTAAGCACCTCTCAAAAGACGAACTATAAAGCTTCAACTGATGATTGGATTACAATTATGAACACTTGGAAGCCTCCTTAAATGAAAAAAAAATCTGCTTCTGACAAATACTTTCCTGTAACTGTATTCTGATTACTGTATAAAGAAATGACAATCCTTCCCTGCACATGAAAAGTTGCCCAACATCATTAGTCACTAGGGAAAAGTAAATAAGAAAACTACAGTGAAAAACCATTTCACACACCCACTAGAATGGCCACCATCAGAAAGACAATAGCAAATGTTGGCAAGGATGTAGAGAAATTGAACCCCTCCTGCATTACTGGCAGAACTGTAAGATGATATATTGCTTTAGAAAAGCAGTTTGGTAGTTCCTGCAAAAGTTAAGCACAAAATTACCAGATAGCTCTGAAAGAATTGAAAAGGTGCATCCACATAGAGATTTATATACTAATGTTTTTAATATTACTGCTTATATAATAGCCAAAAGTAGAAATCACTGATGAATTGATAAGTGAGATATGGTCTATCCAGACAAGGGAATATTATTTATTTATAAAAGTCAGTAGAAATACTGATACTGCAACTTAGAAACCTTGAAAAAATTATACTAACTGAAAGAAATAAGACAAAAAAGATCACTTGTTATATGATTGCTTTATATGAAATGCCCAGTATAAGCAAATCTGTAGAAAGAGAGAAAATAGTGTAGTGGCTTCTAAGAGCTGATGAAAGGGATAAATAGAAAGTGTTAGTGTTAGTGTTCATAAATGTTCTTTAGGGTTTAATACAAAGGTCATGGAATTATAGTAATAATTGATGTATAACTTACAAATTTCCAGGAAATAGTTGGATTGGGAGTTTTAGACAGGTCATCTTTATGGTGCATCGGTTATATATCAATAAAATTGTTATTTTTCAAAATCTCATTCTATATTCTAGTGAGTATCTAGACTTCACATTATTACTTGTTATTCAGTTTGTTTTTTTAAAACAATTGTTTTATTAACCCCAGAGAGAAGAGAAGAGGGAGAAAGAGGGAATGAGAGAAACTAGAGCATTGCTCTGGCACGAGTTACCAGAGATCAAACTTTCGACCTCATGCTTAAGAACCCTGCACTTTATCCACTGCACCACCTCCCAGGCCCAGTTATTAAATTTGGGAAATGATCATTGTGTATGTTGATTGAGTTCTATTTGAAGAAAATAGTTTTGATTTTGCTTGCCTCTACTAATCAGAAAGCTTACCACAACACAATTTGCAGAGTAAGTACATAGTTTGTTCTAGAAAGGCAAGGGACTATATTAGATTTCTTATAACTTTATATGTATAAAATCATCAATGGTTTGTGTAGCAGGTCATGTCAAGGGATAAAAACATATATATCCATCGTTGTATTTAACTTACTATCCTAGAGGCCAAAAGTGATTATAAAAAGTAACTCTAGAGGGACCAGGCAGTAGTGCAGAAGGTTAAGCACACATGGAGTAAAGTGCAATTGAAGGTCAGAAGGACTCAGTTTGAACCCCTGCTCCCCAGCTGCAGAGGTATTACTTCACAAGCAGTGAAGCAGGTCTGCAGGTGTCTGTCTTTCTCTCCCCCTTTCTGACTCCCCCTTCTCTCTCGATTTCTCTCTGTCCTATCCAACAACGACGGCAATAACAACAACAACAAGGGCAACAAAAAAGGGGGGATGGCCTCCAGGAGCAGTGGATTTAGAGCACAGGCACTGAGTCCCAGTGATCACTCTTAATGGCAAAAAAAAAAAAAAAAAACCACCCAATAAGGAATAAGTATGCATGTAAGAGTAAGAACTACTTCTTTTTGAAAGAAAACTTTGTGGAAATTAGCATTTCCTTTTAGTTTGATTTGTGGGAATTCTAATTTTTTTTTTGCCTCCAGGGTAATTGCTGGGGATCTGTGCCAGCACCACAAATCCACTGCTCCTGGTGGCCTTTATCTCCATTTTATTGGATAGGATAGAGAGAACCTGAGTGAGGAGAGGGATATAGAGAGGGAGAGACACCCACAGACTTGCATCACCATTTCTGAAGTGACCACCCCACCCCACGTGAACCAGGTTCCTTGCACAGGTCCTTGCACTTCATACTATGTGCACTTAACCTGGTGTGCCACTGCATGACCCTCTAGAGTGCTAAGGTTTTTATTAAAGGATCTTTGTCTTCATTGGATCTATGTTCACCCATGTACATTAAGAATTAGGGAGAGTCCCTTTGGATGGAGTCCAAGATAATTTCAAGTGCTGCTCAGTTCCCATAATTCATGTTTATTTCTTGCCTTGGAATGATACCAAATCATTTATAAATTCTCATCTTCCTACTTTCTGTCATTTCTTGTCCACCTTTCATATTTGTTTGTCATGTTACCAGAGATGAAATCCAATCTTTTAGTTTACCATACATTTCTTCTTTGGACAGCTGAAATCTGCAGATGAATTTCAATGGGTTACCCCCCCCCCCCCCCAGTTGCCAGGTTGGAAAGTTGTCTCTGTGCTTTGGGAAAGTTGCTGCTGTTCATCAGTTTTTTTTTCAGTAACATTAGTGGGCTTTAGAGCAGATAGAGAGCTGATCCCACCTGCTGTTCTACTGCATAAAGGATAGCTCTATTGCACTAGTGCTTTCTTCTCCGATGATTTCTGTGTTCTAGGCTATTTTAATTTTACCTTTTTATTTCTTTCCTCTTTTCTAGCCTCCTGAACAAAAATTTCCTCCTCTTTAAATTCAGTATCAGATTCACACCAATTTTGGTGGTTTATACTCTGAAGTGAATCTTTCACACATTAGCTCTGTAACTTTGTTTAAAATATTTAGCATTGCCAAATCTCAGTGTCTTCATCAGCAGTGTGGAACTAATTATGGTTTATTCCAAGATGACTTTCTAAGATTAGTGGGATACTCTGTGTCAAGCATTTACCCAATGGTTACTGAGATGTAGTTTATACTTCCTGATGGAAACCAAAATAATGTAAAGGATGCTTAGTCTTTTGGTGTAATGGAGTTGTAAATGCTTCATTTATAAATTGAGGGTAACATTGCTGTGTGTCCTTTTATAGTAATTCTTACTATGATAATTAAATGATAGCATACAAAACACTTAGAACTATACTTGGATGTATTATAACTGCCAGTGATTGCCAAGTAATTGTGTATGGTGTGTGTGTGTGTGTGTGTGTGTGTGTGTGTGTGTGTGTGTGTGTGTGTGTGTGTGTGTGTGTGTGTGTGTGGTGTGTGTATGGTGTGTATATTTCCTATACCTTTTAGTGGGAAAACCTAAAAGATCCATGGCCACCATGTGGGACTAATACCTGCAAGGTTGGTGAAGTCTTGGCCAGAGTTTAATTTGCACAGCCAGCTACTTGACTGCTCTTCTCTTCCTCTTTCAGCTGCACAGTTGGATAGTATTGGCTTCAACATAATCAGGAAGTGCATCCATGCTGTGGAAACCAGAGGTAAAGTAGCTCAACAGATGGCATTGTTCTCAGTGAAGGTCACATCAGACCTGCTACCTGCTTTTTTCCAATTTTTTTTTTGTTTCCCAATTTTAAGTGATTCATTAAGTCCCCCAAGTGCCACTGTCCATGTGTTTCCATAAGCAAAAGTACTTACCAACTAAGGAATTAGCAACCTTCTTAACTGATCAGAAGAATGTTTAAAATGCATAGTATCAAAGCCATAGGAATATTAAGAATCCACTTAATGACATTTCAATTAAAATATTATAAAACTTAGTTGTTATATAAGAATATAACATATATAATATAGAATCTCTACTGACATTTTAGACAAAGGGTTATACATAGTATGTCTAATAAATAGTAAGGTTTGGAAATGGTGCGATATCAAGATCAATATAATAATTTAGGGTGCTACAAAAATAGTGGTGATTTCTGACCAAGCTTTCTTGCTACTACTACTCATTACGTATAGGTCATACTGGAAAGAAGTGATTAATTTCAGTTATAATTTAGTGAAAACGAAGGTGTACTATTTTTCTTGTCTAAGCTCATAGATACCTTGAATTCTCTAGTGAACTTCTTGGGGGCTGTAGTACTAAAATTAAGAGTCTTACTCTGGGGGGGTGCGGGGACAGGTGTTAGCACAGTGAGTTAAGTACACATGGCACGTGAAATGCAAGGATTGGTATAAGGATCCTGGTTTGAGCCTCACCTTCCCATCAACAAGTGGTGAAACAGGTCTGCAGGTATCTATCTTTCACTCCCCCACTCTGTCTTCCCCTCCTCTCTTGATTTCTCTCTGTTCTATCCAGCAGCAGCAGCAACAACAACAACAATGGCAACAAAATGGGAAAAATGGCCTCCAGGAGCAGTGGATTCATAGTGCGGCACCAAGCATTGTTATGGTCAGATCTTGCCTGTATCATCTTGATCTTTACCAGGTTCAAAAGAACAGGGCATTGAGATCAGAGGTGCTAGTTCATCCTGATGATCTCCATTCTCTTTGGAGAGATTACTACAAAGGAGATGCCTCCATTCAGGAGCTTGGAACTTTGTGATTTACTATTTTTTTGAAAAGTAGCTGATAACTGTCTTTCTATTGGATTTCATTGGAACCATTGTAAAATGTGAATTTTATTTACTCTATAGTACAGCTTCCCAAGTTATTAAACCTTTTTTTATTATAGCAAGGAGTTCTATCTTTTGTTAGCATAATCAATAACTCATAAGTTGAGAAACATAAACATCTTTATAAAGGTTATAAAACAGAAGAGAGAGAGGAAAGAAAATTAGCCTTGTAAGGCTTTACTACTATGTATCCAGTGAAAAAATATTCTTTCTAAGATAGTCATTTTAATATGTGCTAATATTTTTAAGGGTTTGCTTATCATCACTACCAATAAAGAGTTATAAAATGTTGCAGAGATATATAAAATATATCCAGAGTACAAAGTAGAAGTAGCTGAGATTTCTAGGGATTGGTTTTGAGGAAATAAGGACATGCTTCAGATTGAGCCATAATAATGTTTATATAATGGTATTGTTAAGGGAAAAAAATAAGAACTGGCCAAATATCTCAAAAATTAGTTAAATCAACAGTGGTACAGCCATGTAGTAACATGAATCTCTAGAAATGAAGTGGAAATAAATTTATTGATACCATCATTTTTACCATGTGCATAAATGAAAAGAAAACAAGCATCTCCTTTACTGTGAACTTCCTATTGTTGTCTGAGGTGGGCCAACAGAGTGACTTGCGATACTCAGCAGTCAAAACAAAGGGAAATGAACCATTTAACATGTTTCAACAGATCTGTGGAATAATTGCACACCAGATAGTTAATATGACAAAGTTTTCTGATGTAAACGCAGAAAATATATATGATAAGTACTATAAAGGAAGAAGAGGGTCACTGGTTGACTTGGTCCTGTAATTTTTGCCTCCTTGTTTATCTCTCTCCTGCCCTGAAATATAGGATGAAAGTTTCATCTAGCATAAAAAGCAAATGCAGTGTGAGTTAAAGATTTTAGCATAACTATTTGAAGGAAATGGCTCTTTCCCTTTTGTAGTGAATCTATATACACACCTGTTTTTGGTGACCTGCCATGTTCTCTGTAGTTTGTTAATAATTGGGTTTATGCAGAGTCTCAGGGAAGCACAGAACAAAAGAGACAGAGACATTTCAGGAAAAAAAAGCAAGCATTTAGAGCTATGTTAAGAAGTAATAATTTTACTGCTAAGTTACTTCAGTTCATCCCTTGGTTTTTGCATAAGAGCTCCTACCCCATGAACCTTGCAGGATAATGTTCATGCATTTATACGTTTTTTTTAAAGCTGTATAATTCTGTCACTCCAGATTACTATTTTAATTTATTAGTGCCAGTTCTACAGTAGTGTCAGAGAAGACATGGCAAAATCAACATTTTCCGTAATTTTGTCTAGAAGATTTTGTTTGAGCCCCAAGTAATGGTCTGAAACTTAGTGTTTTATTCATTCTATCATGTTTCATATATTGATCTAGGTCCTGGGGATATTAATTTTTAATGGAGTCTATTGAATGTTGTGGGGATACAAAGGCATAATAGTTCATATTGTAGTTGTGGGGAGGAAGACAAGAAAATAAGAAAGAGAAGTCAAATATTGTTAACTACTATAAGGAAAAAGGGGTAAGGGCCTGGCCACTAGTATTGATCATGCAATCAACATGATTGCATTTAAACTAAGAACGGAGTGATGGAAAGATCTGAGAGATGAATGATTTCAGTAGCAGAAAAAACAGTTGGGCTGACACTGTGATTCAGGAGCATGAACTTCATCTGTTGGAGTAAGAGGAACACCTGTGACTGAAGTATTATGAAAGTGGTTGATATTGTGCTCAGAGGTGGGTCTGTGTTCAGTTGTGTAGGACCTTGTGGGTCCTGTGATCTCAAATCAGTGGGAAGCCACTAGAAAGTTTTTAGAGAATGAATTTCTGATTTCAGAAACTCAGCTGGGCTACTAGTTGGAAAATGGTCATCAGCGGAATAGGACAGGAAGCAGGAGTCAGTTAGCTGAGATGTCAGATTGACTATCTTAAGAGAAAAGATTTCATACTGCTTTGTCCCCTTTTGTAAATTGTATAGTGATGTTCTAGTCCCTGCATTTAAATGAGCTAAGTACCCAGGTGGGTTAGTTTTGGGGTCTTTGATTGGGTGTTTGAAATTAAACCTCATCTAGTTCAGCTGTGAATTCTTATAAGTGACCTTTTATTTTTAAGGAATAAGTATAGTACAATTTAATGGATAATTAAAAATTGCCTTGTACCTCAGTGCTTTTATTCTGTATATGAAAATAGAAAGTCTTTTATTTCTGTACTATGAATTTTTATCATTTCATTTTTGGCTTTTTACATTAAAAACTGATTAAATATGACATATTTTAAAGTATGTTTTTGCATCTTTTAAAACTCTTCAGATGCTTCCATTGTCAAGAGAAGGTTTCTTTTCTCTCTGATAACTGAACAAGGGCTGCAGTGTGCAGCACAGCCATGAAATCTTAGACAGCTGTACCAAACCCCGCTCCTTTGCTAAGAACAGAGCTGAATGACAAGGGACTTTAATTAGAGCAGCTTTTAGGAGGACTGAGAAAATAAAAAAGAAAAAAAAAGTGCATGTGGATGGGTTGACTTGACTTGTGTTCTGATGGTCCTCTAATTAAATCATCTGCTTCTCTTCTCAGGGATCAATGAGCAGGGGCTCTACCGAATTGTGGGGGTCAATTCCAGAGTTCAGAAACTGCTGAGTGTTCTGATGGGTAAGTGCACAGTGGCCCTGCCAGTCAGGACCTCAAGTGTAGAGAGACAACTGCAGAATGTCACCAGTTCTTTAAGTCTGGACCAGTTCTTTGGAATTGGGGTGTCTAAGAAATAACTCCCAGAAATCAGCTAACCCACTCACCAGTTGTTCTGGCTGGAAAAATTAATGGGCAAGGTACTGAGAGTGACTAGACAAAATTGGCAGGTCTGAGGAACCACACCCTCTCTGTGGACTCAGCTGCTGCCAGTCTCAGTGGCAGTGAGTCTCTCATTTGATGATCCCACCTGACTCTGTCTTTAGTAGCTTGTGACTGCCTCTACCCTCCTTAAAGACAGTTATTTAGTAGGGCTCATCTGATGCCTAAGGAAGACCTCTTCGAGTCTAAAGAAAACATCAGTACTTGTGTTTCCTGTTCCTGAGAAAGTGTCTTGTGATTCCCAGATAAAATGTATATGAGCAGATAATTCTTCTGCTCCCTTTTGCTTCTAGACTTCAAACTAGTTTCTGTCATTTGAGCAGCTCCTTTGCAGCTGGCTGGTGTAAATATCTTCAAGTGTGCAGTATTAAAATAAAAAAACCCATGAGCCAAATTTGCTTAGGCTGCAGATTTCCTATATTTTTAGGTCTGAATACAGCCAGCCTGAGTGAGTCACATGGGTCTAAATGGCAAACAGATCAGATTTCACTGAGCAGTAGCTGTTATTTATCCCCAAGGAAGCCCACAGGGCACAAGTAGAGATTGACTTGGGGTCCCAGTCTAGTGTTCTGGGCACAGATACTTCTCTTGTTAGCAATTGTCATTTCTTTTGCTTTCCCAATTTCTGGAAAATACTTTTCATAAGTAAAGAAATATCTTTCATGCTGGCAAAATTGCTTTTTACTTCAAGAGAGAACCTTTTGCTTCTCTGGGCAGAACTATCACATTTCTAGTCTCAGAGAGATCTTGTGTTTGAAATGATGACTGTTGAAAGGTAGTTAGTTACATTCTGAGTGTGGTTTATATTATTAGTGTCCTCCCCCCCCCACACACACTCACACTCTTGACCCTACTAGCAGTTTTTAGAAGTCCAGTTTCTCACCTCTTCAAAACATTTTACCAAGCACCAACAATCCCTCCACTAGAGTCCATGTGACCACCTCCTTCCCTATTCCTTCTCCACCCATGTCCCCTTTGGTAACCTCAGTTCTATAGTTTGTCAGTGTTGCTAGTTTACCAAATCCCTTTAGTATGGTTAGTCTTAAAAATTTTTTTTTGAAGTCACTGTAGTTTCATGTATAGTTATAAGAAATAATGTAGAGAGATCCAGGTACTCTTTACTGACTTTCCTCTGATAACATCTTGCTATAGTGTAATATCACAACCAAGACATTATACAGTTCCATCACTATAAAGATCCCTGTGATGCCTTTTTATAGCTGTATCTGTCTGCCTATTTCCTACTTCACCACCATTCTTAATCACTGATAACTACTAGTCTGTTCTTTGATTCTATAGTTTTGTCAATGTTGTTAGGTAATGAAATCACAAAATAGATAACTTTGGGAAATAAATATTTTCAGTTAGTATAATTCCCTTAAATTTTATTCAGGTTGTTATGTATATTAATAATCTATTCCTTTTTTCCTCTTTATTGGAGGGGGATTTATTGTTTACAGCCAAGAGTAAAGTACAGTAGTTTGTACATGTGTAACATTTCTCAGTTTTTCACATAACAATTCAACCTCCTTTTGGTTCTCCTCTGCCATCATGTTCCAGGACCTAAAATCTCTCCCCCATCCCAGAGACTTTTACTTTTGGTGCAATACAACAACTCCACTTTGTTCTCTTTATTCTTGAGTTGTATTGTTAGTCCATAAAGTGACTAAACCATAAGTGTTTGTGTACAGGTTTTTATATGAATGTTAATTTATTTCTGTGGAGTAAGTGCCTAAGAGTACAATTGTATAGTCATATTGCTATTTTTTAAATATAAAGATAAATTAAGAGTCTTAACATTATCAGTCCTTAGCTTTTCATTTATGATCAAAGCTGCAAACATCTATGGAGTTTCCATTATCCAAAACAAATTGTCTAGTGCTAACTCTGAAACTTTAGATCCAGTTCCTGTCGGCGAAGTTATGCATGTATCTGCAAGCTATAATGTGAAATACAATGTCAGCACCTAGTAGAAATTGTATTTGACAGATTAAGTTAGTAAAGAAGAGAATAGAAGGATAATTCATATTCAGGAAGGTTTTTATTGTATTTTTTGTTTATTATTTATTTTATGCTATTCTTTTTTCATAATTTCTTTATTAGGGGATTAATATTTTAATAGTTTGTACATGCATAACATTTCTCAGTTTTCCATATAACAATACAACTCCTCTGCCATTGTGTTCCAGGACCTGAACTCTCCCACCACCCCCCACTTACCCCAGAGTTCTTTACTTTGGTGCAGTATACCAACTCCAGTCCAAGTTCGGCTTAGTGATTTCTCTTCTGATCTTGTTTTTCAACTTCAGCCTATGAGTGAGATCATCCATATTCATTCTTCTGTTTCTGACTTATCTCACTTCACATGATTCCTTTAAGCTCCTTCCAAGATGGGGTGAAAAAGGTGAAATCACCATTTTTAATAACTGAATATTATTCCATTGTTTATATATACCACAACTTGCCCAGACACTCATCTGTTGTTGAACACCTGGCTTGCTTCCAGGTTTTGGCTATTACAAATTGTGCTGCTATGAACAGAAGTATACACAATTCAGGAAATACATTAAGCAATGCTACAGGGTGCAGAAATGAGGATCTGAGATAGCTATAACTGAGGGTATTGATTCTATTACTGTTAGTTCAACATTTCATTTCATGTTTAAAAAACTTGAGGTTGGGACAGGAGAATTAGAAGAACTTTAATATTGTGCTAAGAAGTGTTTTTTTTTTTCCTTGTAGGAAGTAAATTGCTGATAAAAATTTTTATAGAATTTATTTTTTTCCTTTTTTATATTTATTTTATTTTAATGAAAGAGCTATAGGGGGAAATACAAAGAGAGAGAGACAGACACCAGAACACTGCCCAGCTCTAGTTTATAGTGGTGCAGGGGATTGAACCTGGAAGCTCAGAGACTTAGGCACAAAAGTCTTTCATATAACCATTATGTCATCTCCTCAAGCCTGCTAAAAATTACTGTGTTATAGTGTTATATATGTTAGGACTCTTGTACACCTGTCCAGAAGATTTTTCAGACACTTTTAAGGAAAAATAAAAGACATTTATTTGCTCACATAACTAGTAAGTCCAACATAGCTGAAGCATGGAAGGATCTACTCTTTCTACTGGCATGTTTATATTCCTTTTCTCTTTCTTATTCTTTTTATCTGTGACCTCAGCTTGTCATGGGTTTCTGTGTGCTCCTCGGGAATGTAGCAGTTTAGTCTCGGTGATCCTTACAGCTAGCATCACTGAGAAGAAAGTTTATTAACTATTGTGGAGAACTTTAGTGAATATGGGGCTTCTGGTCACATGATTTCATTTCTAAATCTCAAACTAGTCACATAACTTGAAGCAGATGAATCTAAATTGCCTGAATCCTCTGCTTCTCTTTGGTGATGTGAGTATTGTGGGTAGATTAGGGAGGTGGTTCATTAGAACTCCATGGACTGAACAGGATTATTAGTAGAATGATAGAATTTTTTCTGGTATTAATGACTACTGGCTAGATTAACAAAAAGTATGTTCAACAAAGGTGTAGCTAGATCATATTCCACTTTAAGAATATAATGCTAATAGTAATGTGAAGTATTTATTTGATCATGAAAAGACATGAAAGAAATAGTTGGAATAGATAAGGTAGAGCATATCCTATCAACACACAAACCAAATATCTACTCTGATGTCAGAGAAAAGGACAGGCTCAAAATAATGGAAGACAGAAAATCAACAGGGCTTTACAACATACTAGATTTGGAGATGGAAAGACTACTATGTAAGGTGACACCAATGAAAAGAAACATGACATTAAAAAATGCTGATCTAGAAAAAAAACTCCATTGTACGAACGGATTATGAATATATATATGACCGGAAATCACCTTTTTGTCACTTCTTTTCATAACCCACAATCAAGTCATTTGTCCTGTTTTCTTCCTCAGTTTTCTTAGTAATAGAGAATATAATCAAGGGGACCAGGCGGTGCCACACCTCGTCAAACATTCACATTACAGTGTGCAAGGACTCAAGTTCAAGCCCTTGGTCCCCACCTGCAGGGGGAAAGCTTCAGGAGTGGTGAGGCAAGTCTGCAGGTATCTCTCTCTCTCTCTCTGTCTGTCTGTCTGTCTATCTATCTCTTCCCTCTCAATTTCTCTTTGTCTCTATCTAATAATAAATAAATATTTTTTAAAAATATAACCATAAACACCTAAGGAACCTCATAAAAAAGTAGTATGTGGCAGTCAAAACTCACAAAGCCCAGCTGCCTCATCTTTGTCAGTTCTTAGTATTATTAGTCTTGTTAACCAAGAATGGAAGATAAATACGATTGTTAAACTCCAGAACTTTTCCCTGATGTGACAGAGTCAAGGATGAACCATCCACTCACTATTCCTTTATAAGGTTCTTATTGAATGACTTACTGTGTGCCATGCACCATGTAAAACTTGACTTCCCTGAGCAGACGACCCCACCAATGTGTCCTGAAGCCCCACTTCCCCAGAGCCCCACCCCACTAGGGAAAGAGAGAGACAGGCTGGGAGTATGGATCGACCTGTCAATGCCCATGTTCAGCAGGGAAGCAATTACAGTAGCCAGGCCTTCCACTGTCTGCACCCCATAATGACTCTGGGTCCATACTCCCAGAGGGATAAAGAATAAGAAAGCTATCAGGGGAGGGGATAGGATATGGAGTTCTCATGGTCGGAACTGTATGGAGTTGTACCACTCTTATCCTATGGTTTTTGCCAGTGTTTCCTTTTTATAAATAAAAATTTAAAAAAAAAAAACTTGACTTGTCAAAAGTACATTTTTATTATTGAAAGTCTAGGTTTGAATGAAGTAAAGTCAGAGACTTCCTTATTTTGAGTATACTTTGTGTACTCTTTTTACCTTGGGGGGGAGTGGATGGATGAGTCCAGGTTGGACAAGAAATATAAGAACTAATGCTGGAGCTGGAAGGTAGCTCACTTTGCCGTGTGAGAGGATCCAAGTTTGAGCTCTTGGCCTCGACGTGAATGTGCCATGCATGACAGGTGCTGTGATTTTCCTTTATCCCATCCTCTTTGTCCCTCACTCTTTCTTGTTCTCTTTGTAAAAGGCAAGAGACCATATTGGACCAGGAAAATCACACAGGCGTGAAGCCCCAGCATGCCATAAACAAACAAACAAATATCTACTGCTATGAGAAAACAATTTTATTGACTAGAGTTTCTTTTCCTTTTTTTTACTAGAGTTTCTTGAGAAAGCTTATTAGAATTTCTCATAGTATGTAGATTGTGTAGATTGATGCTAGTTTTGTACTAAGAGCATCCATTTCTCCCTTCCTCCTAGCAATAGAAATCATTTGTCTTTGACCAGTGAGAAGGAGAGTGAGAAGAACTCAGGAAGATTTGCCAATTCCTAGAAATAGAGTATCTTCCATGTGCATAACATTTTTCTCCCTTCCTGAATGTTATATGGAGATAAATGTTTGCAAATTTTAGCTAACTTTTTGTTTATATATCAGCTACTATTATTCAGTCCACATTTGCCTCTCTTATAGAAATCTGTTTTAATGACTTTTTCTATTTTTCCTATTTTTATTTATTTTGAGTTATCATTATTACAGATTTGAAGAACTGTAAGTGAAAAGTAAAAAGACATATCTAGAAGTATCTTTTATTGTGAATTTTTATTTATACAGTTTGAATTATACTGCATATATATTGCTTTTTGACAAACTTTTTAGTGTAGTAGTACAGTTTGTGTGTTTTCATATTAATTAATTTCTTTTCATGAGGGAGTAGGGGAGAGAGAGACCAAAGCACTGGTCAACTGTGGTATATGCAGTTATAAAGATCTAACTTGGACCACCGACATGGAGTCCTCTACTTTGCCACTAAACAGTCTCCATACTTTCTTTCTCTCTCTTTTTTTTTTTTAATGCTATAGAATTTCTTCTACAATGTAATTATTTTGGCTATCTATTCTGCAGACATACTACTATTCCCTTTCCTCCTCCTCCTCCTCCTCTCTTTCTTTTTCTGTCCCTGTTCTTAGAAAAAATGAGAAGGCACTTAGTTAAATATCATCATGGTTGCAGGATAGCATAGGATAAGCATGTGCATTTTGAACTTAAGCTGCTGTTTCACCGCCTGTCTGACCTTACACAAGTTATTGAAGTCTGTCTAGTCTTCTCTCAGTAATTATAGACTCTGCCTCTTTAATACTGTGATGATGACATGGAAAAAATGGGATGTGAGTTGCTGAGCCTGGATCCTCATCTTGTTAGGTAACAAATAGTAGCTTTTTTCAAAAATAATTAAGGGACCAACATATATACAATGGAATGAAGACTGAGACTTGGAGCCCCAGGCAGTGAAGTCCTATACCCTACCCAGTAGTAAGGTGGATCCTCTGCCAGGTGAACTATTGGTATTTTCTGGCTCAGTGTTTTAAGTTTTTATGAAATAGAATATTTTACAAAGCCAGTCTTTTTTATTTTTAGATGGATTGTGTCTTCAAAGACTTCTTAATGCCAGGATTGCAAAACCTGTTTTATTTTCCTTAAAATTCATCTGGAAAGGTTGGGGAGATGGCATATAGTTATGCAAAAAGACTCTTGCGCCTGAGGCTCCAAAGTCCCAGGTTCAGTCTCCTACCCCACCATAAACTAGAGCTGAGCAGTGCTCTTGTAAAAGAAAAAAATATTTTAAATCCTTATGGAATATATTCATGCAGATTAAATCCTCTCATTGTCTCAATTATTGGTCCACTTGATGAATGATCATATAATAAGAAAATTTCTCTTCCTTGTTCCACTTTAAAATATCACAGTGTAATCATTCTTTACACATACTAGGACTCATTGAGTTCTTAAACATATTTTGTAGAGAAAAACACATTCATTATTTCTTTGTTATTCTATAATTCTATATGCTCCACACCACGGTAAGGGAGAGCTGAGCTGAGCAGTGCTCAGATGAAAATTAAAAATAAATAATATATATGCAAATCAAATTTTATAATTGAATTTTAGTGTCTTTAATAATTTTATTTACTTGTTTTCATTTTCACCTTTTAGTTATCACTTTTATTTGTCTCAGTCTCAGTTTCATTTTTCACTTTAGTGAGGTATTTCACAGCATCCATGTTTTTTCATATTTATTTTTAGCACAGAAAGTAGTTTTAGGGGTGGGGGGAAATGCATGGTGCTATTTATTCATTTATTTATTCATTTATTTTTAACCAGAGCACTGCTTAGCTTAGGCTTTTGGTGGTGTGGGAGATTAAATCTGGGACTTTGGAGCCTCAGGCATAAGAGTCTCTTTGGGGGAGTAGGAAGGTAGCACAGCAAGTTAAGCTCAGTGGTGCGAAGTGCAAGGACTGGCAGAAGGATCCCGGTTCAAGCCCCGGCTCCCCACCTAAAGGGAAGTCGCTTCACAGCTGGTGAAGCAGGTCTGCAGGTGTCTATCTTTCTCTCCTGCTCTCTGTCTCCCCTCCTCTCTCAATTTTTCTCTGTCCTATCCAAGGACAGCAACAACAATAATAACCACAACAATGATAAAACAACAAGGGCAACAAAAGGGAAAAAATGGTCTTCAGGAGCAGTGGATTTGTGGTGCCGGCATGGAGCTCTGGCAATAACCCTGGAGGCAAAAAAAAAAAAGTCTCTGCATAATCATTAAGCTATCTTCCCCACCTTGGTGCTTTCTTTTAATCAAGCTTGAACACAGTAAAGTATAAACAACTTTGCCATTAAATTTAATGTGAACAGTATCTCATTTTTCTGCTACCATATTCTTGAATCCTTTGAAAATTTTCTTTCATTTGATACTGGAAGACTACTGTTACATGATTCTGTCACCTGTACCTCCCCTCTCCCTGCCCAACCCTCACTCCATGCAGGGTTGTGGAATGAAGCCTGGACCTTGTATATATGTGATACTGCTGTTAACCGCCTTGACCTAAATTAATCCTATATATTGTTATTTCTCTTTTTTTTCTGAGAGAAAGAGAGACACAGAGAGACCAAAGTATCACTGACCTCTAATTTATAGTGGTGCCAGGGGCTGAATCTGGGACCTCTAGAATGTAAATCCTGTGTTTGAAAGCTGAACTCTTTCTCAAACCCTATTCCTATATTTTTGTGGAAGAGAGGGATAGATGTCAAAGTATCTTTCCACCATCCACATACCAGTTTCCACCCTTGGTGCTGTTCATGTTGTTCCCAGATGTTGCCAGAAGTTAAATCCAAGACCTTAGATGTGGAAGGCATGCACTGTACACAGGAGACACCACCCAGACCCTTTATGGAATTGTTAAAATTTTCATCTAGTGTGATCCAGTATATCCTAATAGCTTTCTCCTGCTTCTGCTTTTTGTTTGTCATTCTGGGAGAAGTGTCACTGTTCCTGGCTAAAGTGTGTTGTGATTCTTCCTTAGATATTCTCATGTTTCTTCTTTGACATTCCCCCTTCTGAACTCATTTCCCTGCATATAGAGGGACATTCTTTTGATTCTGTGTCCAGTCTCCTTTCAGAACCTGCATTATAATCATTATAGCAGAAATGGGGAATGTGAAAGGCTCAAGAAGATAGTTAGAAAAGAAATACAATTTATTTAAATAAGAAAAAGCAAGACCTTATGATATTGCCTAAGGAATTACTTATAGTTTAGTGGAACAAATTGATCTTTGATAAAAATGTTACATAATTCAGTGAAGGAAAGTGTAGTTTCCCCTCTACATCCTTAAGGGGTAAAAATGCAAAAATTATTATCTCACAATATTACAAAATTAAATAAAAATTGATAAAGTTCCTAACTATAACAGCTAAAACAAAGTTTATTTTTCTCTCTAGAAAAAAAAGTCCTTGTGATTTTGGTTTAGAAAAGATTTCTTAGGGTCAGGCAGTAGTGCACCTGGTTAAGTGCACACATTACAGTGTGCAAGGACCGGGGTTCAAGTCCCTGATCCCCATCTGCAGGGGGAAAGCTTCATGAGTGGTGAAGCAGGGCTGAAAGTGTCTCTCTATTTCCTTCAAACTCCCCCGCCCCTCTCAATTTATGTTTCTATCCAATAATAAATAAATAAAAGTTTTATCAGACTAGGGAGATAGTTCAGCACTCAAACACAGGACTGACCTGCCTGATGCCCCAGAGGCCTCAGGTTCACTCCCTAGCACTGATATGTGCCAGAACTAAGCAGTGCTCCAGTGCACTCTCTCTCATAGAAGACTGGTATTTGATAAAGGATCTGTGTCCAGAATATATTAGCAATGGTCCTTGCATCTCAACCCAAATTATAAAAAATTGAGGGAGTTGGGCGGTAGCACAGCGGGTTAAGCGCATGTGGTGCAAAGCGCAAGGACCTGCGGAAGGATCCTGTTTTGGAGCCCCCTGACTCCCAACCTGCAGGGTAGTCACTCCACAGGCAGTGAAGCAGGTCTGCAGGTTTCTGTCTTTTCTCTCCCCCCTCTGTCTTTTCTATCTTTTTCTCCCCTCTATCTTTTCTCTCCCCTCCTCTCTCCATTTCTCTCTGTCCTATCCAACAACCGGCGACATCAATAACAACAATAATAACTACAACAACATTAAAAAGGCAACAAGGGCAACAAAAGACAAAATAAATAAATAAAATTAAAAAAACTGAGAACAGAGTTCACCGATGAAAATATACAAAGTGAGATAATGAGATGATTCAGCAGTGAAGCAGCAACCTTCAGTACGTGAAGCCCTCTGTTCAATCCCTGGCATCACTTGAAAGCACCAAGGACAGAAATAAGGGGCATTTCATGCAATAGTGTTTTTCCAGTCCCCCCCATTAGAGGGCTGAAATAACTCCTGGAAGTAGGGGTGCCTCCTTTGTCATGTGCAGGAACCAAATTCAAACCTGGCCCTCATGACATTAGAGGTATCTTCAGTACTGTGTTATCTTTCTGTCACTCCCTCTGTCTGTCTTTGAAAAATTCATTTCAAGGTGGAGAAGCCCTACTATGAGTAGCAATGAATCTCTCTCTGTCACTCACTCACTCACTCACTCACTCACCCACATGTGCATGTGCACATACATGTACAGATTATGTACACATACGAGAGGTGGAGAGAGGAGAGAAATGAACCAAGGAATGGCATAGCAAAAGAGCACAAGTCTCTGGAATTAACTCTTGACACCACATTGAAAAATAGGAATAAGCAAACAGAAGTGCCCAGAAAGGATATGAAAAGACTGCTGACACTGCCTGTCATTAAGGAAGAGCAAGTTTTTAAAATTAGATATCTGTACATGCCTGCTAGAATAGGTGAAGTTTATAAATTAAACACCCAGTCATATCATGTATTAATGAAGGCACAAAACGTCTAGGGCTCTGGCACTGCTTGTGGGAATGCAAATGACCAAATGTCTTGGAAAACATTTGACTGTTTCTGATAGTTAAGTGTACTTACCATATGACTCACTCTTACATATTTTTACCTAGTTCCATGTCAGTTGTTTATCTAAGAGATAAGAAAGTAGTGCATATAAAGACCTATATGTAAATATTTATAAGCAGCCTTATTCATTACAGCTAGACTTTGTAGGTAGCCAAAATGTCCATCAGCTGGTGGATGTGTGTGCTTCGTGCACAAGGCAATAGTAACAAAAGGAATGGAATGAATAGTCATAAAAGAATTGAACTACTAGTACATTCAGCAACATGGATGAACTTCAAAAGCATTTTGGATATTAAAGCACTTGCTAGATGTTGGAGTAGGGATGAGGATCAACTCTTTATTGAGACAAAAGGGAATCTGGGAAGGTGAGAATGGTTTATCTTGATTTTGGTGGTGGTTATTATAGCCATATATACCTTTCAAAAAGTTACAAAGCTGTATATATAAAAGGATGAATATACCCAATAAAATTGACATTTATTGGAGGCTGGGCTGTGGCACACCAGGTTAAGCACACATAGTGCTATGCATAGGGATCGGTGCAAGGATCCTGGCTCAAAGCCTCTGGGTCCCTACCTGCAAGGGGATTGCTTTGCAAGCAGTGAAGCAGGTCTACAGGTGTCTGTCTTCCTCTCCCCCTCTCTGTCTTCCCCTCCTCTCTCAGTTTCTCTCTGACCTATCCAACAACAACAAAAAAAAGGGGAAAATGACTGCCAGGCGCAGTGGATTTATAGTGCAGGCACTGAGCACCAGCAGTAACCCTGGAGGCAAAAAAAAGAGAGAAAGAAAAAAAAATGACATTGATTAAACAAAAAAAAAAATTGCAAGCTTTTTGTTCATTAAAAAAAAAGTACAAAATTAAAGTCAGAAGATAGCTCACCAAGTAGGGAGTATGTCTTGCCATGGTTTAAACCCTAGTACTGCATGGAAGGTACCAGGACACTGGGGGAAACTCTGAGATTGTTGGTATGCTTCTAAAAACCCCTTCTGTTTCATTAGTTTAATCCCCCTGCTTAACACTATTCTATTTACATAACCACTTCATTCTATTTACATAACCTCTGTTAACAAGCACCACCCTCCCTCCAGGGCATTGGTGGTTCAGTGGTAGAATTCTTTTTTTTTTTTTTTTTATTCTTTTTTTTTTTTCAGTGGTAGAATTCTTGCCTGCTCTGCCCCCTCTCCTTGTCATACCCTGATTTTCACCAGTCACTTTTCTCTCTACCCTCTCTGCATCGCATCCTGTTCCCACCCTGATGGGCTAGTATATTTATAAGGACAAGATTGTTTGTAGTTTTAGTTTAGCTTAGCTAGGTATAGATTGCTCTGCGTCCTGCATGAATAAAGAGATACTGCATACAACCCAGCCTT
Source organism: Erinaceus europaeus (assembly GCF_950295315.1). Classification (NCBI taxonomy): domain Eukaryota; kingdom Metazoa; phylum Chordata; class Mammalia; order Eulipotyphla; family Erinaceidae; genus Erinaceus; species Erinaceus europaeus. The sequence goes on from NC_080163.1 coordinate 48,643,480, forward strand.
GAATCCCGGGTCGTCTGTTACCGCCCGTGAAGCCAGCCCAGCGAAAACAACATGACATTGATTAAACAAAAAAAAATTTGCAAGCTTTTTGTTCATTAAAAAAAAAAGTACAAAATTAAAGTCAGAAGATAGCTCACCAAGTAGGGAGTATGTCTTGCCATGGTTTAAACCCTAGTACTGCATGGGAGGTACCAGGACACTGGGGGAAACTCTGAGATTATATGTTCTCCACCCCACCCCCACCTTTCCCTTTCCTCTCTCTCTCTAAAACACTCATCTTAGGAGCAGTAACATCACACATGTGAGATTCTGACTCCATGTACTTCTTCTTCTAGCATTTGCCACTCCATGTACTGACACACAAATGCAAACTAAAATACCTTTTTTTTCAAGTTCATCAGATTGGTTAAAGTTATAGAGTGTTTGATTCTATATTGTGAAGCATTTGGGGAAATAAACAATCACAAGAAGCAACTATCAAACAAGCTCAAAGAGAAGAGGGAAAGAAGACAGGTAATCTAACTCAGCTATGACTGAGGCCCAGATTGGCCAGGTATTCTGTCATTCTGTCCCTCAGAGCTCCAGCCCCCTTCAAAAGGGGGAGGGGAAGGGGGGGAAAAAAGCCTTTGCTTGGAGAAATACTCTTGCTGATACTCTTGCTGACCCAGGAATCGTAATAAGGAAAATAGCTCCATAGAAGTCCTACCAGAAGTAGCTGGCATGGTGGTTGGTCTTGTGGCTGGGGGAGTGCAGAGCAAAATAGCAAAACCTAAGACTCCCAGCTGAATCTCTGTTTCCTTTGTCCTTTTCAGACTCTGTTTTCCTGCCCAAGGGCTTTTCCTTGGTACCACCCTGACCCACCCCTGCCCTCCTCCTCCACCACTGGCCCAGAAATCCTACCCTCACCTGAACTTCCCAGGTTTAAAGTAACCTCCATGCAGAGCTCACACCAGCTGTTGATGCCAAGTCACCAACTTGGCTCAGCCCCCCCCCCCATGCTTACCTTTTCAGGTGTATTTATTTTGCTTGAATGTTTTTTGCCTTGTGCTTTCTCAATTAAAGTTGAAATATTTTAATTTCCATATACTATGATGTGTCATTAGAAAACTTGGGAGTATATAACTGATTTTCCTAATTATTTCCTCCAGCAGTCCCCATGGAACTTTGTCAGCAATACAACACAGAACTAAATCATTCTTAGAACTGATCCAGTGTGACATTTTTTAAGACCACCCCCCTATGTAACCTCAGATTCATATTTGTCTCCTCCTGTGAATTGACATGGGAGGAGGTTGGGGTGGAAATACACTTCATTTCACTTCACCCACATGATAACTTTTGAGCTGCTATTCTAATTTAGGCCACTTTTACCAACTTCAGTGCAATGGTTAAGTGACACACTAAATAAAATATATTGAGCTCTATAAACAAACGCTAATTGTATCTATGTGTTGTACTCATGCTACCAGGGAGGATCTGTATGTGAGAGGAGCATTGGTAGAGAGGTATGGAAATTGGCAGCACTTTCTGAAAGGGAGGTAGCATGGGAGACTACATTCAATTTAGTTTGCTTATTAAATGAATTAAAATGGACATACTTAAGTTATGAGCCTTGCCTCATCAGTGCTATAAAAAGTCCCTTAGCCAGGCTATAATTTGACTCTCTCCTCTGTAATGTTACACAATATTCCTATGGTTACAGAGTTGAATAAGTGGAAGCTAATCATTAGTTTGCTAAATGTGGTTTATGGAACAGTTCACAACTCCCAGACCTGCCAACTGCTGCTTGTTTAGTGTCATGTTCACTCTCCTTGTTAGAAGTTGGGTTGTTCCTCAGAAAAATGTACAGTAACATTTGTCTGGCATCCAGGAACTGAGCAGTATGGCAGCTTTCCATGTCTTGGGATGGGGAGGGGAAAAGGTCATGCTAAATCAAGTCTTTGGTACAAACACTTCTGTGGGAAGAAGTCATTAAAAGAGTATAAGATGACAGAGAAAGGAAAAAAATAATAAAGCTACAGAGGTTTGGGATATTCAGAAAATCACAATTTGCTTCTTTTTCTAAAATTCACCTCCATGGAATTAACCATTCTCTGACCCTAGAAATAAAGTAACACTCTTTAGGTTCTTTCTTGTTTTTATGACCTGACAGTCTTTGTCACAGTCACCTATAAATATTCTGCCTTTAGGAAACAAACGCTTTATGAGACATGGCCATCATGTTGTTCTGTACATTCTATTTTCATTTAATAGTATCTTTAAAAACTACTCCATGAGGGTCTGAGTGGTGGCACACCTGGTTAAAAGCACATATCATCAGGGCCAGGTGGTAGCACAGCAGGTTAAGCACACATGGCGCGAAGCACAAGGACCAGAATAAGGATCCCGGTTCGAGCACCCCCCCCTGCTTCCCACCTGTGTGTGGAGGGGGGGGGTCATTCACAGGTGGTGAAGCAGATCTGCAGGTATCTTTCCCTTCTCTGTCTTCCCCTCCTCTCTCGATTTCTCTCTGTCCTATCCAACAACAATGACAGTAATAATAACGATAAACAACAAGAACACCCACCTGGAGAAGAGATGCAGTAAAGCAGGGAAGCACTGTTGCAGGTCTCTCTCTCTCTTTCCCTCTCTCTCCCTTTCTCTCTCTCTCTCTTTTTCCTTCTCTCTCTCTCTCTCTCCCCCCCCACCTCCCTCTTCCTCTCTCTCCACTTTGTCTGTCTCTTTCAAAAAAAAAAAAAAAGGCCACCAGGAGCAGTGTAGCTGTTGTGCAGGCACTGAGCCCAAGAAATAATACTGGTAGCAATAAAAGAAATAATAGCCTGGTTCAAGAAAAATGGGAATTTATGGGCCTACATGTTTTTTTAAATTTTTTAATATTTATTTATTTTCCTTTTTGTTGCCCTTGTTTTTTTTATTGTTGTAGTTATTATTGTTCTTGATGTCATTGTTGGATAGGACAGAGAGAAATGGAGAGAGGAGGGGAAGACCAAGAGGGGGAGAGAAAAGATAGACACCTGCCGACCTGCTTCACCGCCTGTGAAGCGACTTCCCTGCAGGTGGGGAGCCAGGGGCTCAAACCGGGATCCTTACAATGGTCCTTGCACTTTGCGCCACGTGCCTTAACCTGCTGCACTACCACCCGACTCCCTTCTTAAATTTTTTTATTTATACAGAGGAAACATTGACTAAACCATAGGATAATATTTGTTTTACCATTTTCATAAAAGTCTGGGACCAGAAATGTAGCTCACAGTGAGAGTACCTGCTTTTTCCGTGTGTTTTATACGGATTCCACTAATGCTCACCCCTCTAGGGAAAGCTTTAATCCTGTGGTTTATCCCTTTCTCACTCTGCTTCTGTTTTTCTCTTCTTCTTTTTTTTTTTTAATGCCAATAGTCAGGAGTAAGAGATCCTGTTTGTTCTTTTTTTTTTTTTAAAGGAAATATTGACATAACCATAGATAAAAGGGGTACAACTTCGCACAATTCCCACCATCAGAACTCTGTATCCCATCCCCTCACCTGATAGCTTTCCTATTCTTTAACCCTCTGGGAGTATGGACCCAAGGTCATTGTGGGATGCAGAAGGTGGAATGTCTGGCTTCTGTAATTGCTTCCCTGCTGAACATTAGACATCAACAGGTCGATCCATACTCCCAGCCTGTCTCTCTCTTTCCCTAGTGGGGAAACGCTCTGGGGAAGCAGAGCTCCAGGACACATTGGTGGGGTTGTCTCTCCAGGGAAGTCTGTCACATCCTGCTAACATCTGGAACCTGAGTAATGAGGGTGAAGGGATGACATTCCATGCCTTAATTCTCTGGCCTACATGTTTTAAAGGCTATATAAATGTTAGATTATATTGTATATTCAAAGGTTATATGTCATATATAATGCAATAATACTTAAAGTCATAGCCAGATGTCGGGAGCCATAATGACACTGCACATCATGCCCCTAAGATGGCGCCAGCCACGTGGTGGCTAAACCAGTAAAGTGGTAAACAACTTTGCGGAAGTTGGACGATCTAACTTCACAGACTGCGTGCTGTACATGTGAACTGTTTTATTATTGGTAGAAGGCTGCATGATCTATGAATGCTGTATGCTTGCTTAATGCCCATTGGCTGACTATGTAACAGTGAAAGGTACTTAAGGTGGCCATAAGAAGGAAATAAAGGGAATTGAGGAAGAAGACTCTGGTGTCCGTGTCGTTGTTGTGGGCCGACAGTGACAGCCAGATGCAGGGGCTAAAGCTCTGTTGCTGTTCTCATCTCTTGACTTTGTCTCTTAGATTTACAATCACGATCTCCCTGCTAGCCCTAGAGGACTTATATAAACTCAGGTGCAAGCCCTACAGGTAACAGTAGGTGTCCATTCCCACCCATCCATCCCCAAAGCCCCAAAGTTGATTAGGATTAGACTGACTTAGAATTTAGGTCATTTCTAAATTACTGGAGTTTAAGAGATGCTTCCCTTTGAATAATCTGACCGGAACCTGTTCCATACTTGAGAATGGGAAGTAGAAGTGTGAAAGGGTAGCAGCCCTGAAAATGAGGAGCTTCACAGAAAGTAAAGTGAGTGGGAATTGGAAGCATATCACTGGTCTGTAGTATGAGAAAGCTGTTCCTTTGGTGCACTGAAAGTCTCTTCAGCCATTTTGCCAGCAATAAGATGATGTTCTGCTAACTTGTGAAACAATTCATAGTCCTTGACTCTGTCTCTGATTCTTGCCTACATTGTTACTGCTCAGGAAGTCTACATGATTTTGTTTGTTTGTTTTATTTATTTTTATTTATTATTTATTTTTTAATTTCTTTATTGGGAAATTAATGTTTTACATTTTTACATTCAACAGTAAATACAATAGTTTGTACATGTATAACATTCCCCAGTTTCCCATTTAACAGTACAACCCCCACTATGTCATTTATCATCCTTCATGGACCTGTATTCTCCCCACCCACCCACCCCATAGTCTTTTACTTTGGTGCAATACGCCAATTCCATTTCAGGTTCTACTTGTGTTTTCTCTTCTGATCTTGTTTTCAACTTCTGCCTGAGAGTGAGATCATCCCATATTCATCCTTCTATTTCTGACTTATTTCACTCAACATGATTTTTTCAAGGTCCATCCAAGATTGGCTGAAAACGGTGAAGTCACCATTTTTTACAGCTGAGTAGTATTCTATTGGGTATATAGACCACAACTTGCTCAGTCACTCATCTGTTGTTGGACACCTGGGTTGCTTCCAGGTTTTGGCTATTACAAATTGTGCTGCCAAGACCATATGTGTACACAGATCTTTTTGGATGGATGTTCTGGGATCCTTAGGATATATCCCCAGGAGAGGAATTGCAGGATCATAGGGTAGGTCCATTCCTTGCCTTCTGAGAGTTCTCCAGACTGTTCTCCACAGAGGTTGGACCAATTTACATTCCCACCAGCAGTGCAGGAGGGTTCCTTTGACCCCACACCTTCTTCAGCATTTGCTGCTGTTACGTTTTCTGATGTATGACATTCTCACAGGAGTGAAATGATATCTCATTGTTGTCTTTATTTCTGCATTTCTCTAACAATCAGAGACTTGGAGCATTTTTTCATGTGTTTCTTGGCCTTTTGGATATCTTCTATGGTGAATATTCTGTCCAAGTCCTCCCCCCATTTTTGGATGGGGTTATTTGTTGTCTTGTTGTTGAGTCTGGCAAGCTCTTTATACATGTTGGTTATTAAACTCTTACCTGATGTATGGCATGTAAAGATCTTCTCCCATTCTGTGAAGGGTCTCTTGGTTTGGGTAGTGGTTTCTTTTGCTGTGAAGAAGCTTTTTAATTTGATGTAGTCCCATAGGTTTATACTTGCCTTAGTCTTCTTTGTAATTGGATTCGTTTCATTGAAAATGTCTTTAAAATTTATGTGGAAAAGAGTTCTGCCAATATTTTCCTCTAAGTATTTGATAGTTTGTGGTCTAACATCCAAGTCCTTGATCCACTTGGAATTTACTTTTGTATTTGGTGAAAGACAGTGATTCAGTTTCATTCTTCTGCATGTTTCAACCCATTGTTTCCAACACCATTCCTTGAAGAGACTCCCATCTCCCATGTAATAGTCTGGCCCCTTTGTCAAAGATTAGATGTCCATAGGTGTGGGGCCTGAATTTTTTTTATAATACACACTTATTTAAAGTATGATATTTATTTAACAATTCATGTGGAAGGTAAAAAGTAAATAAATAAAAACTTTTAGACTGTAAGAACAAAATAATGAGTACCATATGGGAAGGGGAGGATAGAAAAAAATCCGCTAAAGGGGATCAGTCAGATATGAACTATAGAAACTAGACTTTTGGTGGTGATTATAATGTATTTAAATATATTAATTTATAATCATGTATACCTGACAACTATACAATGTTATAAATCAATGTTATTTTATGCCACATGCGCTTAACCCGCTGTGCTACCGCCCAACTCCCAAATCAATGTTATTTTAATAAAAAAAATTAAGAGAAGCATGACTACACAAGAGGAGACACTAGAAATGACCATGAGTTGATGTTATTATGGTAACTTTCATTGTGCTTAAATATAATTTATTTAAAAATTTAAACTAGTTATAAAAGTGATAGAATCAAATCATAGTTTATAATTTTAAAAAACACACACACACACATAATTCTACCAACCTAACAGGATCACCATTTTAGATCTAGGGTATTTCCTTTCAGTCTTTGTTCATATGAGTTTCTCGCAAACTTAAACACTTTTTTTCCTGCTTGACATTACTTGGTAAACCAGGCATCCTACGTATTGTTATATAGTCATCATTAGTAATATAAATGAAGCATGATATTCCATCAGATAGCCATTTAATAATTAACCTAACCAGTCATTTAATAATTAACCATATATCATTAGATGTTTAGATTATCTGTTTTAATGTATTTTCTACTGTTATAAAGAGAATTATATGTGAAACATTTGGAGAATATGTGCATTTGTATCATGTCTTATCCTATTTCCTGATGATAGATGTGAGAAGTGTTCAAATAATATAAAGATTTTTATGACTCTTGATACATATTGCCAAAGTGCTTTCCAAAATTGTTGTATTAATCTCTACTGCAGTATATAAGAATATTTTACTTTACTGCATGCTTACCAGCCATAGGTATATTGGTCTTCTAAATATTTTCCTAACTCAATAAGCAGAAAATAAGTATCACTTTTGTTTTTTCTTTGAGTTTCTTTTATTAGTAGAGGCTAGGTGGTTTTGCATGTGCTTATTTTTTTTTTTAGCTGTATTTTCTGCTCTACTTTACACATTGTTTTTCTTTGTTTTAGACCCTAAAACAGCTTCTGAAACAGATACAGATGTCTGTGCCGAATGGGAGATAAAGACCATCACTAGTGCTTTGAAGACCTACCTAAGGTAGGGACTTTCCATTTGCTGGGCAGAGTGCTAGCTTGTTATCATGCAACCAGGAAAAAGCAGTTTTATTTTCAGCTTCCAGAGAGCTGTTGGGTGGGTGTTTGAGATGTGGAAATAGCTTGTGTGTGGGTGCAATTAGCTCAGCTGGTTAAAACAATTGTATATCATTCATACTTTGGAGCACCACTGTGCAATGATGCCAGAAGAGACTTAAGAAACTTTTTTAGGGAGTTGGGCGGTAGCACAGCCGGTTAAACGCACGTGGTGCAAAGTGCAAGGACTGGCAGAAGGATCCCGGTTCAAGCCCCCGGCTCCCCACCTACAGAGGAGTCACTTCACAGATGATGAAGTAGGTCTGCAGGTGTTTTTCTGTCCTGCTCTCTGTCTTCTTTTCCTCTCTCCATTTCTCTCTGTCCTATATAACAATGATGACATCAATAACAACGATAACTACAACAACAGTGAAAAAACAAGGGCAAAAAAGGAAAACAAATAAATATAAAAAATTTTTAAAAAGAAACTTTTTTAATGGAGAACTGCTCTAATAAAGTACAGTGTAACAAAACCTAAAACCCAGTGGTATCCTCTGAATTCTCTAAACTATTAAGAAAGACTTTAAGAAAATAAGCAATGAGGGAGTCGGGCTGTAGCACAGCGGGTTAAGCGCAGGTGGCGCTAAGCTCAAGGACCGGCGTCAGGATCCTGGTTCGAGCCCCCGGCTCCCCACCTGCAGGCAGGTCCCTTCACAGGCGGTGAAGCAGGTCTGCAGGTGTCTGTCTTTCTCTCCCCCTCTCTGTCTTCCCCTCCTCTCTCCATTTCTCTCTGTCCTATCCAACAACAACGACATCAATAATAACTACAACAATAAAACAACAAGGGCAACAAAAGGGAATAAATAAATAAAAGAAAAGAAAAGAAAATAAGCAATGAAACAAAAAGAAGAAATCATAAGAAAAGAAGAAATCATGTATTCCATTCTGTTATGTATTGTGATAATTTTGTGCACAATCCAGATTTGTATATTATTGACATTAGTCCTTTTTTAAATTTTAAAAAATTTTTCCTTTTCTTGCCCTTGTTTTGTTGCTGTAGTTGTTATTGATGTTGTAGTTGTTATTCACGTTGTTGTTGGATAGGACAGAGAGAAATGGAGAGACAGGGGAAGAGAGAGAGGGGAGGGAAAGACAGACACCTGCTTCATTGCCTATGAAGCGACTACTCTGCAGGTGGGGAGCCTGAGCTCAAACTGGTATCCTTAAGCCAGTCCTTGTACTTCGTGCGATGTGCTCTTAACCTGCTGCACTACCGCCTGACTCCCTAGTCCTTAAAAATGATTATTTAATAGAACTCCTCTTTGACTTCTTTGGCTTCAATAAGAAAATATTACTTTATTGGACAGAAGACTTTTCTTTGTAATAGTGTATGTGATATTACTGCTTTCTCTTTCCCTATTATTTGTTCAGTAAGGCATTTGGGACTAGTTCGCTGTCTATATCTCAGTTTCATCTACAAACTAAAGTTTATGCTGGATTTAAATTGTGGGAATGTTGTAGTTCTTCTAACATAGGAAATTGGAGGTTTTGTTTTAAAGATAAAACTGTAATCAGGGGTCAGGCGGTAGCACAGAGGGTTAAGCGCATGTAGCACAAAGCACAAGGACCTGGCGTGTAAGGATCCTGATTTGAACTTCTGGCTCCCCACCTGCAGAGGTGTTGCTTCACAGGTGGTGAAGCAGGTCTGCAGGTGTCTATCTTTCTCTCCCTCTCTCTGTCTTCCCCTCCTCTCTCCATTTCTCTCTGTCCTGTCCAACAACGAACAGCATCAACAACAACGATAACCACAACAAGGCTACAACAACAAGGGCAACCAAAGGGGGAGGGGGGATGGCCTCCAGGAGCAGTGGATTCATGGTGCAGGCACTGAGCCTCAGCAATAACCCTGGAGGCAAAAAAAAAAAACACTGTAATTACAGGGATGGCAAAATAGCTAACTTGAAAATTATGCTATTTTGCCATGTATACAGCCCACACCTGAGCTTGGTCCCCACTGCATTGAAGGACCTGTGGTTGGTAGGTCAGTTGGGTGGTCAGACTGTCTGTCTGTCTATCTATCTCTGCCTCTCTCTTTAGACTTCTCTTTCTATTAAATAAAAAGAAAATCTATAACTGCATAAGTGTTTACACTAGCTTTGTTGAGGATTTACTTGACTCCAAAGCAAAGGAGAAAAGCCACAAAAATGAAATTGATGTTGCAGTTTTTACTGGCTATTGGATATTTAATGGAAAACACTTGAAGACAAGAATAAAATGTGGAGGCCAGGCAGTGATGCACCCAGTTAAGCTTACTTAGTACTAAGCACTAAGCACTAAGTACTAACCTATGTAAGGATCCAGGTTCGAGCCCTGGACTTCCCACCTGCAAGGAGGAAACTTGACAAGTGGTGAAGCATGTCTGCAGATGTCTATTTTTCTCTTTCCCTATCTCCCCCTTAAATTCTCTCTGTTCTATCCATTAAAATGGAAAAAATGGCCACCAAGAGCAGTGGTTCGTAGTGCCAACTCTTAAGCCACAGCAGTAACCCTAGAGGCAATAAATAAATAAATAAATAAATCATGTAAAGCAAGTGATAACTGAAAGTTGAATTAGTGGATCTGATGAGGGGAAAAAGAACCTCAGCCAAGAATCATGATTGGTTTGTTGAGAAATCTGTTAATTGAAAAAACAAAATAAACAAAGAAAACACCTCACATTTATAAATAAACATATATTGATGGACAAATTTATACCTCATTGCTGCTTGTAATTTAATCAAAACCATATTGTAGAGGCTTTTGCAAAGTGCTTATGTTTACATGTTGATAATTGATTCACTTATAAACAATAAATGAAAGATCTATGTTTTTAAACTAGCAAATAAGTTTTGATTGTGTCATTCCTAACATTAGATATTCTAGCTCTTTGACTTTCCATACAGGTGAACTGTTTGTCACCAGGGCATCACCTATAAGTGAATTCTTTTTCAGATAGAAGTACAGAGACAGAGAGACCTGCAGAGAGAGAGAGAGAGAGAGGGAGAGAGGGAAAGAGAGAGAGATCGAGACCATAGCACCAAAACTTCCCCAGTGTAGTAGGTACCAGACTCAAAGCTGTGCTGTGTGGTTGGCAAAGGAGGAGCCTTTCCAGGTGAACTATATTGCCGCCCCAAGATGAACTCGTTGTAAAAGCAAGCTTCTGGGATTATAGAACACTGGTAATTAGAAGTGTTTTTAGTTAGGTACCTGTTTCTCAGATACAACTGAAAATGCTCTCGTTGATGTGTGAGTCACTGACCGAAAAGGAAATCTCTGGATTTGTGCTAGACTTTCACATTAGCACTTTCTAGTTGTGACTATAAAATAGTTGTATCTATTCCCTTGAAAAGAGAGAGAGTATACATTTCAGGTCAAATCTCAACCTTTTCAGAAAGGAAACACTATAAGTTAAATCAAGTTGAGTTTCTACTGTTTCTCTGGGATTTTTGTCTAGAGAAACTAATATAGTCTGGCACTCTCTAGGCAGCTATTTAGAGAGAATGTGGTTATGTTTTTATTGAGCTGACCAGTGGATATCCTTTCATTCCAGAATGCTGCCAGGACCACTCATGATGTACCAGTTTCAAAGAAGTTTCATCAAAGCAGCAAGTAAGTTTTCGTTTTGTCACATTTCTAAGGGTGTGGGGGGACAGGCTTTTCTTTTTCAAAGAACAGCCAGTATCCCAAAATAAATATTATCTAACCCCTCATTTCCATTCCAAAACTACCCTGTTGCATTTCCACTTAGGAGTCTCACAGAGAATAAAAGCGAAACCAAACCAAATCAGGATTGCTGAAGGCCTCATTGCCAGGTTGAATTTACAGTAGAAGAAAGAAATTTCAGAGGTGTTTGGGGGAGGGTTAGATGAAAAAAGATAAAAGCAAGTCTTCCAATTTTTATTATTGGAGTTCTAACTCATTTGTATTTCTAGCCCTTTAGTAGCATTTTGCAGAATGAATCAGACACTTCTCATTATCTAAATTGAGCATTGGAAGTGTTTCCCTGAATATGACACCATTTATATAACTTCTCAGTCTTCTTTCCATCATGGCTTTCACTTACAACATCTGATCACTCTTCAACTGTCTCATCCAGGTCCTTGGTGTCATATTACTAGTATTAAAATACGTGAGGATTAGATACAAGTTATTCAAAGTGTACAAGACTGTCTGCAGGACAGGCCTCCCATGGGGAGCAATAGTTTCTCTAACAAGTTCAAATCTGGCCTAAGTCTCTACAGTGCTACAGTGTCCAGAGCCTACCCTCAGACTTTGTTTATGCTAGTGGCTACTGCTGCCTAATTTAGTAGCACCTAATGTTCTGATGACCTTATTTATTCATAGTTGTTGGCTTTATATAGGAAGGACAAAGACATGGGAGAATGCTGGGAGTGAAGATAGTGTTTGTGTGACTGCTTTCTCAGAGAAATTCCAAACCCATAGCAACCATTCTCTAATTAAACCTCACATCAGTCCTATAAATAGGTGTGGTGGGTACCTTCAGTCTGTTTCCCTGAGAAATGAAACCACTTATCCAAGAGAATGTGATAGGCCATGATGCAGGTTAAAGCTTGGCAAAAGATGTATATATTGGGTTGTAGGAAAAATCATAACACGTTTTTTCTATACATTTCCATGAAAAAATGCATCATGGATTTTCTGAAAACCCAGTAATTTATCTGCCTTTACTTTCTTCTACCAGGTTAGTTATCACACATGATTTGGAATCAACTGGTTATTCCCTTTTATCTCTTAGAGACAGTCTCAAAGCAGTATTTTGATATTTGAGACTGTTGTGATGTTATCTGTGCAGTTTGTTTACAACTTGATGAGTGCATTGAGTTCCTTCTTTCCTTGAAATGAAACCACTATTCTAGGGAGCAAACAACTCCCAAGTATATTCATGCTCTGAGTATTCAGTTGACTGGCTATTTCCTCACATCACTGTTTTGGCATGGAGTTTTTCAGTGGTCATTTTTTGGATGAACTCTGTTACAGAAAGCACCATTCCAAGCACTTCTAGTTCTAGTCATCCACACTGAGTACACAGGACAGGACCTTAGCCCTTTAAGATATCTTCAGTAGTGCTTAATCTATGGTTTTCTTTGTGTCATTTTTGTAAACTTATTTAGCTGTTACACTGATCAAATTTTACTGCTTTCTTTCTTTGCTTGCAGAGCTAGAGAATCAGGAGTCTCGTGTCTCTGAAATCCATAGCCTTGTTCATCGACTCCCAGAGAAAAATAGGCAGATGCTACAGCTGCTCATGAACCATTTGGCAAAGTAGGTTAAAGATGGATTATTGATGCCTTTTTTGCCCCTAAAAGTCCTTATTTTAATGGTAAAGCTAGTCTTAGTTTTGTTGGTTTCCTTTTCCCACTTTGCATTAGGTATTATGAGACATAGGAGAGAAATATATGAAATGTTATCTTTAGTAGATAACTGTGGCAACTATCATTTTGTCTTTGCAGAAGAGGCTGGGCACCTGCCTACAACGTGAGGAAGTTTTCATGGCAAATGGGCATTTCATTCATGCCAACTCATCAAACAGTTTTTTTTTCGGGGGGGGGATTATATTCCTGATGATCAAAGACACATGGGAATATATTATGGCTTTACAGACCTTGAGTTTTAGAAGTCAGAAGGCCTGGATTCTAGAGTTAACTCTATTTTTAACAAATCTTATTACCAGCTGAACTTCTTGCCATATCCCTCACTATATGTGTTTATATTGTAACCTTCTGTTGAATTTGATAAATGTTCCTGGAGAGTGTAACACAAGCAAAGACAGAGTGTAACAGTTAACCTAAAGTCCTAAATTCCACTGAACTGATTTTTTTTTTTACAATTTGCATCTACACACACAGTTTGTTTATGCCAGTAAGTCATTTTTCAGAAATTTATTTATCCGAGTCAGGGTTTCACCTGCAAAAGAGAAAACAGCATGTCCATGTAGGATGATAACTGCCCATATAGTGGTGATTGAACCCAGAGTGTCAGGTCTACAAAGTCCTGCACTCTACCAACCAAGCTGTTCTACCTCCCCATGCCCTCCTTTCCACTGTTCTTTAAGTTATTTTGTGAAGATTAGTTGACGCTCTGCTGAAGGAGACTGTGATGTTTTGTCTTTTTTTTTTTTTGCCTCCAGGGTTATTGCTGGGGCTCAGTACCTGCACCATGAATCCACTGTTCCTGGAGGCCATTTTTCCCCCTTTTTGTTGCCCTTGTTGTTGTAGCCTTGTTGTGGTTATCATTGTTGTTGTTGATGTCGTTCGTTGTTGGATAGGTCAGAGAGAAATGGAGAGAGGAGGGAAAGAAAGAGAATGGGAGAGAAAGACATACACCTGCAGACCTGCTTCACCACCGGTGAAGTGACTCCCCGGGGGCTCGAACCGGATCCTTATGCCAGGTCCTTGCGCTTTGTGCCATGTACGCTTAACCCTCTGAGCTAGCACCCGACCCTCTGTCTTCATGTCTCTATAAAGCATTTGTCAAAACTTTGCTATAACTATATTTTGTCATAAATATTTTCATAGATTTTAATTGCAAAGAAATGCAAGTGCTTTACATGTAAGTGAGAATCATTTGGCTAGAATTAAGATTTCTTCCATTGTTGGTCTATTTTTCTCTGGCTGTGCCATAGCAAATGACTTGCAAGTTTACAAGGCGACTGCCTTAAATGCAAAAGAATCCTATAATTAGAAGCATATTTAAAATAATGGGCACTGGACTTTAATAAGTAACTAATTGCCCATCAACAAATGACTGGCTAAAAAAGTTATGGGATCTATATTCCATGGAATATTACTCTGTAATCGAAAGATGATATTGTGCCCTTTGGGGCAAAATGGATGGAGCTGGAGGTGATTATGCTTAGCAAAATAAGTAAAGAGATGAAAGCAACTACCAGATGGTTTCATTCATATGTGAGATCTAGAGATCTGATTCACATGAACTTGCCAAAAACAAAACAAAAGCACACAAACTGTTTGGAAGACTTATGAGAACTATGGCGTTTATCTTTGAGGTGGAGTGGTGGGAATATAGGACTTTGGTGGTGGGTGTGGTGCAGAAATATACATTGTAATCTTATAATCTTCTAACAAACTTAATAACAAATTAAAATTATTTTTAAAAATAGTATTTTTAACTATAGATGTTCTGAAATGACAATTTGATATCTGTCCCACATGGCCCAGAGCCATGCATTTTTGTTAAAGAGAGGCTGATTGAAATTTTATTTGCAAACCTTTGCATACTTGAAGAGCCTGTGCCAAAACAGTGATTCGATGTACATGCTCTGACCACACATGTAAAGGGATGAGGATGGCCTGCCTACTTTATGGTCATGGGTCTTTCAGAGGCCTCTAAGTCTATTCCAAGCAGCTGCAGGGGAAGGGCTAAGAACCAGATGGAAACAATCATTCTTCCAAGCTATGCAATTGTGATGAGAGAGACCAAAAGTGAATGGTGACTCAGCAAGGCCAGTATTGAAACTCCTCCTTAAAATGCCCCAAATCTTGTTAGTAATCTTTAAATTAAATTGAAAGTAGTTGTGTTTAATTGGTGGTGGTGGCGTCGGGGATAGGGGGATAGTTATTTGGAAATGATTCACCTGGTAGAGTGCATACTTACTAGGTGCATGGAACAATGTTTTAACTACTAGACCACTACATAGGAGCAACACACCTTGGGGGAGCTTTACAAGAAATCCTGTGATGTCTCTCCTCATTTCTCTACTTCTCTCTCTGTCTTTCACTTACTATCTGGGGGGAAGAAAGAGTCCACCAGGAGCAGTGGAATCATGCAGTCATGAAGCCCAAGTGACAAAAAATAATCAAACCCTTAAGTTTTGCCTTTATGTATGAGCTTATCCACCTGTCACCTCATTGTTGGTTCACTTTGCCATTTTATTCTTATCTCTATTTTTCTAACTCAAGTTTTATTTATTTCTAATCAGAGGAGTATTATGACTGGAATATGCAAGCTATAGGTGTGTTCTTGAGTTTTTGCCTCCTATCCAATGTAAACCAACTTTGTTCCTGGAGTTACTGATTTCATAGCACTTCTGAAACGTTATATATTTTTTAACTCTATTTTATCTGTTAATTTATTTTTTTGAGCACTCATCACCTCTGGCTTATGGTGATGTGGGGGATTGAACTTGAGACTTTGGAGCCTGGGGTACAACAGTCTTTTGCATAACCAATATGCTATCTACCCCCTTGAGTGGTTTCATACTGCACATTTGATACTATATTGTACATATTCTACTCTCTCATTTTTCTTTTTCTTTCTTTTTTTTTTAAATTTTAACATTTTTTTTTATTTCTTTATTGGGGAATTATGTTTTACATTCGACAGTAAATACAATAGTTTGTTCATGCATAACATTTCCTGCCAGGCTAGCGTTGCAGGAGAGAGACCAGGAACTTGTGGTGGAGCAGGAACGCAATGCATCTTTATTGATCAGAGACAACGCTTTTATCTATTAGCACCAGAAGTGGCAAGTCGGAAAAGGAAATGGCTAGGAAAGGGGGTGGAGAGATATGGGACTACGTGAAAGCTTGGCAGAGCTTCGGGAAGCTCTCCCATCCCTGGATGGAGGTCTGGAAAGACACCCCACTTGTTAGCCTCTCTCCTTATAGAGATGAGCTAAGAGGGAAAAGTCTCACAGATTCAGTTTCTTCTTGTTAGTCTCTCAGGCTCACAGAAAGCCTACAAGCCTCTCACACTTAGTTCCCCTGCTAGCAGGCCAAATGGCTGCCTGCTTGAGGGTTCACTCAAAGTTCACGATAGTCATTCAAAGTTCACACATCCACTATAACTGCATCTTTTGATCATATAAGAGAACACACTCTATCATACACCCTGGCAGTGAGACCCCATATTCTATTTCCTTGTGCCCTTTGATATCTGTAATTTACATCAACTTTTGTTTTTCTTCTTCTCTACCACACCTTACTGGTTTAACCCCTATGCTTCTCTAAATACCTTTGGATAATTAACTTGCCTGCATCATGGAAACTAATTGTTTTGACCTTTATGTATCTCATCAGTTCTTGTCATACCACTGCCATAGGGGCAAACTGACCTTTAAGAAACCTGTAATTTCTGACATATGTGAAAAGTGTTCTTTGTTTAACTCAGTATAAAGGCCTATACCCATGTTCAAATAAATGAATGTTTATACCAGAATGTTCCCCGATGCCTCTTTTTAATTCATGCAGCCACTAGAGGTGGTGAGGGAGGGTTAGAGGCTTACCTCCATCCCCGGCCCCCCCCCCCCCCCGTTGGAGCCACTCCACATGAGCACCAGCATAGAGAGGCAAAAGGCATGCTGGGAAGGTGGAAGCATCCTTAGAAACTATTGCAATGGTTTTAACTGATGGGATTAATTAACACCCTGCAGGAAGGGCAGGTCTCAAGGTAGAAAGCAGATAGATCAGGCAAAACAATGATTATTTAAATAGGCCATAGTGTCAGCAGTGGAGGATGGAGCAGGGGGCTGCCCGACAATTTCCCAGTTTTCCATATAACAATATAACCCCCACTAGGTTCTCTGTCATCCTTTTTGAACCTGTATTCTCCCCACCCCCCACCAACCCTAGAGTCCTTTACTTTGGGGTAGTACACCAATTCCAGTTCAGGTTCTACTTATGAGAAACGTTGTATCTTTTCTTTGATACTTGACACAATTTTCTTTGGTTTTATAGCATTTCTGTGTTCATTTAATCATCAAGGGATCTTCATGTAAACAAACTATCATGCCTATAATGTGAATTGGTTAATGCTGATGTTAGAACACGCAGACTCAAGTTTTCAGCATGCTGTGTTTTTGGTCACTGGAATCTCTAGATTTAAAATGTCTCAGAAGACATGATTATAAGTAAGCACTGCTGAATCTAGTACGGAGTATTTATTTAGGTCTGAGGAAATTCTTGGCACTCAGAGTTGTCCTAAGATTCCACTTAAACTCTGTATTTTCTTTCACAGCACTGTTCTGTTTTTAAAAGTGATCAATAAGAGAAGTGAAATGGAGATAGAAGTTTTGTCTGTTTGATTCTAGTTTTCTTAGGTTCAAACTTAGCCTAGAATAAACCTATGCTATTGTTCCTCTGGTCCACTTACTTAATGGTCGGCTTCCTTCCTAAGTTTTGGTTTCAGGGCTGGTTCTGCTGCTATTTACTTCTCTCATTACCTACTGTGTTTGCCGTGTACATCTCAGGCATCTGGTTCAAAGGGGAGGCATTTTTGTATTGTGTATTTTTAAAATTACTCTTTTGAAGCACGTTTGAAAATTGATTTCCTCTAGCTGTGGAGGGACAGTTAAGATTTTACATTTAATCTCAAGTAGAAATACATTCAGAGAGGGGGAAAATTTGGGTGAAAGGATTAAAATCTCTAAACCTCCAGAGCAAGTGGTTACTAGGGTGCACTCAAATCGCAGTGCTCCTGGGTTGGTTTCAGACCTCAAAGGGAACATGAAAATTATAGGCAACTATGCACATATTTTTGTTGTTCCAGCTTACATCTAGTATGATAATTAGATGTTTTCTGTTCGGATCATGAAATCTGGTATACAGTCTGGGGTCACATGCCTCAAAGCATGACTAGACTCTGCTGGGGTGCTTGTTTACACCAATGGTGCTGTGCCCCAACAGTTTTACAAAGTAGGACTCAGCCTGGGAGTCTGCTTCTCTGATTTATTTCTCAGATAATATTGTACAGATTGTCTTGAGAACCACTGGCTTAGAGAATGAGCCACAAGCAGGGATTTTCTAGGAAAGAGAGATGGAATTGAGACAAATAGATTAGAAATTAAGAGGATATTAGAACTAGGAAGAAGAAATTTAAAATAATGAGTTAAAACATTTATTTTTCACAACTAAATTCTTCCAAAATAAAGATCCAGTTTTAAGTTCCCATGTCTTTAATTTTCAGCAATAAATTGAGCCTTCTGCAAAGGGCTTTGTCAGAAGATCAAATAAATATAAAGAAAGCTGTTGCTAGCTAGCACAAGTAAGATCTTGTGGAAATCATTTACCTTCTTGAAGTATTAGTTTTCTGAGTTCCCTCCCAATCATGTGGTTCTGTGTTTTTATCAGGTAGAAGGGGGAACAAGTCAAGAAAAAAACAAAAATCCCAGTTTTATAACTATAGAAGGAAATAAGATCCATGAGTAATAAAGACGAAATTCACAGCCATTCTCTGATGTTTACATATTATGATAACTCCAAGCATGTTGTATATCCCCACACATACCATTTAGTGTTGCTCATAGTAACTTTATTACAATGTTTATGCTGCACAGGAAGATTTCAGAAGATTCTCTATACATCAGAAGTGGCTATTAAACATTTCTTTTCATGTCTGCTTTTCTTGAAACATTTATTGAGAAATAAATATTACTCTCCTTTCTTATTTGAAGCAACTATTCATTTGTCACTAGGGTGTTATCAAAGAGATATCTTGCTTCTCCAAAGAGGCGTTGTATCACTTAGGATATGTTGGGTTCCAGACACAGAAATTCACATTCAAAATGGCTTATACAGTAAGAGAATCTACTGTCTTGTTAGACAGAGTCAGTCTGAAATGTTGGCTAAAATCTCTGCTCATAAAATATTCAATTCCATTTTTGTTTATAGCCAACCACCATGTTTGGCTTAATTCTCTTCAGTCATCAGATTCTGTGTTGCATCTTTCCACATTAGGAGTTATCTTGGAGTAAGTGTATATCATTTTTTCTTTTATTCTTTTTTTTTAAAGTTATATAATAACACGTCAGAAGTTCTCCATCTTATTTTGTTGGCCTGAAGTGTTTATCAGCAAAGGAAATGGGCATATCATAATTGCTTTTCACCAAGCAGGATTTTCCTGAGCCTCTTGTGGGAGTTGTGGATACCGAACAGGAATCTAGGAGGCAGCCTTTCTTTATTGCCTGCTTCCGGTAGTCTTAGTCTTAGACACTTTTCACAGAAAACATTAAGTATGTTGAATGTTCTTTTGCATGCTACTAATTCAAAGACCTGTGGGACAGGGTTAAGCGCACATGGCATGAAGCTCAAGGACCAGTTTAAGGATCCTGCTTTGAGCCCCCAGCTCCCCACCTGCAGGCGGGGTCACTTTGCAGGTGGTGAAGCAAGTCTGCAGGTGTCTATCTTTCCCTCCTCTGTCTTCTCCTCCTCTCTCGATTTCTCTCTGTCAACAACAACAACAACAGCAAGGACAACAAAATGGGAAAAATGGCTTCCAGGAGCGGTGGATTTGTAGTGCAGGCACCGAGCCCTGGCAATAATCCTGGAGGGAAAAAAAAAAAAAAGGAGACAAAGAAGACAAAAGCCTACTTCTCTATATTAAAAAAAAATCTGTGGGACAAAATGACCAGTGTAGGAAGTGAGATGATTACCACTGTAGTATGGGTACATACAGTAAAATCACAGGATTTTGGAGGTGAAAAGTGAGAGGGAGAAATGAAAATGTGAAATTAACTTTAGCCTCATTGATGCTTGCTGATTAATTATGGTTCATTATCCAATTGTCTGATATTTCATTTGGGTCATCTGTTGCATATTGTGACTATCCAGGAAGGATAATATAGATAGCATGTGTTATGAAGAAGATATTGTAGGGCAAAAACTTGGCATATAGGTGAGATATTATCAAAAATTTAGATTCCATTATCAGTTTATAAAGGCTGAGTATCTCTCTCTCTCTCTCTTTCTCTCTCTTTGTGGTAGAGGTACAGACAGAGAAACAGGGAGAGTATGAAAGAAACCACAATGGCTAAGCTTCCTTCAGTGTGGTGGGAGCCAGGCTCAACCCTAGGTTGTACACATAGCAAAGCTGCGTACTATCCAATTGAGCTATTTTGCCTGCCATGGCTTTTTTCTCCTTTTTGTGACTGGAGTCTTACTGCTTAACAGGCACGCTTGCAAATCATGTAGGATGTATTCATATTTCCTTAAGGATCTAGAAGCAGAGTGAATTGGCTTCCTATACAAATGACCTGTTGTTGCAGAGAAAACCCTTGCTTCATCTTAGCAGCATCTTAGTCAGCATTCCCTGACATTCTTTAGAGGATCAAAATAAAAGGAATTCACATAAATCATAGAGATATTTTAATATCTCTAAAAATAAGATAAGATCCTAAGCCTAAAAGATAAGGTTTGGTGAATACTTGAGAGGATCTAGTTATTCCTTTGCCATCAAAACTAGTCCAAACAAAATAGCTATGGAATTTTGTAAAGCATATTGAAAGGAAAACAGTGCTGATGAGACGATAGCTTTCTAAGATTCAGTGTTCACTGGCAGTCTTCCTTCAGTTATATACACTGATTCCCGAGCCTCTCTAGTAACCGTTCTCTAGTAACCAATGATACCCACTACTGAATTGATGACTATTGGCACAGAATTGATGACTGTTGGGTCACTGGTACTGTGGCTTAACCAACCCCCCCCCCCAAGCTATATCAATTATATTCCTCAGCCCCATTTAACTAAGCCCTCACTGACTCTTAACCTGAACTGATAGTTCTAGTGATTTTAACCCCTGATTATCTCTTGATTACACTCACTTTTCTCACCTCTTTTACTGCCTTACTTGTCCCTGTTGTTCTCATCTCTTTCCCAGGCTGCCTCCCAGTTTGCTCTGACTGGTGGTATTCTGCCTCCCTTCCATTGTGTGGAATAGAAGGTCTATAATCAGGGAACTTGTGGTTCCCCTGCTTTAAAAAATAAATCTTCAAAAACAGCATTTCTTTTTTTTATTAGTGATTTAACATTGATTTATAAAATTATAATATAATAGGTGTATAATTTCACACCTTTCCTACCACTAGAGTTCTGTGTCCCCATACACTCCATTGGAAACTGTAGTAGTTTTCCCAAGATCACAGATATGGGTTGACCATTATTTCTTTAACTATCTATTTATATTCCATATATTTGCCCATATGACCCTGCTTTCTCTTCCTTCCTAAGTCATACCAAATACTTCTGAGTGTCCTTCTTTTTATTTATTTATTTATTTATTTATTTATTTATTTATTTTCCCCCTCTTTCCACGTCCTGATGGAATTGGAATTCAGAACCCTCTTAGTCATCTTTCCCTAACATTTTCTCCTCTGGGAGTATGAACCAAAAATCAGTATGGGGTGCAGAAAATTAAAGGTCTGGCTTTTATAATTAATTTTCCACTGGACATGAGCATTGGCAGGTTGGTCCATAGCCCCAGCCTAAAAACAGCATTTCTATTGCTCTTAAGACATTGAAATTCTATCTGAAAGAAGAAGAGGAACAAGAAGAATAAAAGATATTCTGTCTGAATATAGCCTCCAAGTCCTTGTCTGAACTGAACCCTTCCAGATTTTATATCCCTCCTGATCACTGCTTCTTTGTTGCTACCTGGTGCATACTAGACACTCCTAAATGTTTGTTGCATAGAAGCAGGGATGATCTCTTATAGTTCTCAAACACATTCTTACCTGCTTCACTATTTTGTCTTTTTCAGTTCATCCTCCTCTGGCATGGCCCCACCCCAGTCTCTGTCTACCATACTACTTCATTCTTTAACCTCAGCTCAAATGTTGCTGCCCACAAGATTCTTTCTGCTTTATATGTCCTCTCTCTTTCCTGAAGGCATATTGCTTTTACTTATTCCTCTCTTTTGCTTTATATCACACTTCACTTTGGGGGACAGTTTACTTGATATATATATGTCTTCTCACTTTTGCTGGGTCATAAGAACCCAGGGGACAGGCAGAGTGTCTTTCTTTTAGCTTTGTTTCTTAGTTGGTGCAAACAAGACTGATAATAGAAGGAGCCTACAGATAGAACACTTGGTATTGCTATCTGTCATATTACCCTTTTGAAATGTTGGAGAGGCCTCAAGCATTTTTACATGAGTAATTTTACTTGTGGGGGGGGAGCAGGTTTCTTTGCTAGCAAATGACTGAGCAGGGATCACACCTGATCCCCCAGGGTATCTCCAGATAATAAAGGTTCCTAACAGTCACAGCAGTTTGCTTCTGTGCCTAGACCACTTCTTTCACAATCTCCACCTATCTACCCTAGTGTGGACATTTGGATTTTCAACTCCTGATTTGAGGGCCTGCTAATCACAAGAGAGGAGCTCTATCTGTGGTGATCACATAAATGAATAAGCAGAAATGGGTTGAGAGCATTATTTTCTTGACCAGCTGTTTTTCTCCCCAAAGATAGACTCAAGGCTCCAGAAAAAGATGGGCAAAAGAATTTCTGGGTCTTTTTGTATGTATGGATCAAGAAACAGATTTTCTTTTCTTTGGTTGTTTAACACATTTATTACTATATATTTTTTTTCATTTTGTGGTGAGAACATTAAAAATCTATTCTCTCAACAAGTTT
This sequence comes from Erinaceus europaeus, assembly GCF_950295315.1. Lineage (NCBI taxonomy): Eukaryota > Metazoa > Chordata > Mammalia > Eulipotyphla > Erinaceidae > Erinaceus > Erinaceus europaeus. The sequence continues at coordinate 48,666,365 of NC_080163.1, forward strand.
GAAGTATACAGTGCAGTACTCTTAATTATTATCACTGTGCTATACATTAAGTCTCCAGAATTAAATCGTCTTATGTTGATACCTTTTGACAACCATCATCCACCCTCTGTCCTCTGACAACAACCTAGATCCTCTCTTTCTATGGCTTCTTTTTTCTTTACTTTATACATATATATGAGGCCATAAGGTATTCTTCTTTGACTTATTTTCCATAATGCCCATGTGGTCTATTCATATTGTCATATCTGTCAAGATCTCTTTATTTTTTTTTTTTATCAATGAAGACACTTTACTATGTGTGTGACAAAGCGTATGCTTTTTTGTCACAAAAGTTACTATTATTACTATTATTATATCAACTGTTTCAGGCTCATTTTTTTCTTAAACTATTTGTCATAATTTGTCAACTAACTAATAGACTCAGAAAAAATGTATATGAACTCTCTATTAGTGAATTGACAAATTATGACAAATAGCTTAAGAAAAAAATGAGTCTGAAAGCAAAGAAAAATAGGATGACTTAGACTCAGAAAAAATGTATATGAACTTTCTAAGTCATTCTGTTTTTCTTTGTTTGCTTTTACCTCCATTTTCACTGTTGTTGTTACCATGACTTCACTATTCAAGATTGACTTTATTTTTTAATTTCTATTAGATATTTTATTATTATTTACAAGATTATAAAATTACAGGGGTATAATTCCACATACCCACACTTACCACATACCCACTGCGCCTCCCACTAACTATGTGCATCGTAGTTCTCACGTAATCTAGAGAGACAGCTCAGATATTTCTTTTTTTGTTTTTGCAAGTTCACATGTTTCAATTCTCTATATTCCACATGTGAGTGAAACCACCCAGTAGTTATTTTTTATCCCCTTACTTACTTCACTAAGCATAATCTCCCTAGTAACAACCATTTTTATCTAGAAGGTCATAATATAATCTTTGGTAATTTCAGAATAGTAGTCCATTGAAAATCTGTATCTCATAACTTCTTTATCCAGTCATCTGTTGTTGGGCATGTAGGCTGTTTTCATACGTTAGCTGTTGTGAATAATGTAGCTGTGAGCATAGGGATGCTTATGCCTCTTTGAATTAGTGTTTTCATGTCTTTGAATATATACTTAGGAGTGATTTTACTGGACCATGAGGTGTTTACATTTTTATTTAGGGATTCTCCACACTGTTTTCCAAAGGTACTACATAAGTTTGCATTCCCACTAACAGCATATTAGAGCTCTTTTTTGCTTCACATCCTTGCCAACACTTGTTTTTTATTTTCTGTTTTTCTCAGTGGACCATTTTCACAGGTGTGAGGTGGTTTTTCATTATGGTCTTAATTTGCATTTCCATAATGACAAGTGATATGGAGTACTTTTTCTTTCATCTGTGGACTGAATTTCTTCTTTAATGAACTGTCTATTCATATCTTTTGCCTTTTATTTTTCTATATGATTTTTTAGTTGTTTGATTTCTTTATAGACATTTGATGCCAATTTCTTTTCATATATGTAATGTACAAATATTTTCTTGTTAGTCCAGTCTGAATGAAACTATCTAGTAGTTATCCTTCACTTGCTTGCTTACTTCACTGAGAATAACCACCTCCAGCAGTTCAATACATTTGTCCCATAGGACACAAGATCTTTTTTTTTATTTACTGAGAGTACTCCAATGACTATATGCTCCATAATTTTATTAAGTCATCCATTGATAGGTATTTGGGTTGCTTTTATATTTTGACTACTGTGAATAATGCATCTGTGAACATGGGGATGCATATGCCCATTTGAGTTAGTGTTTTCATATCTTTTGAATATGTCTAAGAGTGATATTGTTGGATCATAATGTATTTTAATTTTTTTATAATTTGCACATTTTTTCATCTTTTTAATTTATAAAATGGAAACATTGACAAGACCATAGGATAAGAGGGTTACATTTCCACACATTTGATGGCTTCCATATCCTTTATCCCTCTGGGAGGATGGACCCCGGGTCATTATGAGGTGCAGAAAGTGGAAGGTGGAAGGTCTGGTTTCTGTAACTGCTTCTCCACTGAACATAGGCATTGACAGCTCGATCCATACTCCCAGCCTTTTTTTCTTTCCCTAGTGGTGCAGGGATCTGGGGAGGCAGGGCTCCAAGATACATTGTGGGGCTGTCTGCCCAGGGAAGTCCAGCTGGCATCATGGTAGCATCTGGAACCTGGTGGCTGAAAAAGAGTTAAGATATAATGCAGAACAAATTGTTGACTAATCATGAACCTAATGGCATGAATATTGCAGATGAATATTGGGGTCACCGTTTTGGAAAAAGCTGGCATGTCTGCTTTAGGTATACTCCAGAAAGCCCATGACTTTACTAGTTTTTGCCTTCACATGACATCTGATATGCAGGTGGACCCAGGTTATTGTCTGGGGACATGTTGACATATTTGGAAAAAGGGCTAGAAAGCTGCATCAGGGAAGAGAGTAGCTCCCAAATATGTGGAAAGTATGTAAATATTGCTAACTGTAAGCCCCACTGGTTTGATCTGGGGCCCATATTCAGCACAGGAGCCTATGCAACCTTTATGTCTTTTATTCTGTCTAGACTAGAGAAGTTCTCACCTATATGTCCTGCAGAATACTTTCTTCTCCTCCCTCTCTTTCTTCCTCTGGCAAGCCAAGAAACAGATTTTTCAAAGAACCTTCTCTAGCTGTCTTTGGCAGAACTCACAAAAACCTATTTAAAGGGAAACTAAAAAAAAAATACAATTACATATTTTAAAGCAAGTAGGCAGATTAGCACTTTCAGTTAATGGAAAAGTAAAAGAAATCAAAACACAATTTTTATTATAACCTAGCTGTCAGACCTTCATTTACTTCCACTTACTTCTACCCCAGGAATTGCTCTGTTCTGTGGTCTTCCAGGTTTGGGGTTTAGAAGAAGGAAAGATAAAAGCTCAGTATAAATTGCTTACTATAAAGAAATATATATATATATATGTCCTAAATTCAAGGAACTAAATTTTGTGCCATAAGAAACACCTATTGTGAAAGAGGAAATGTTTGACTTCAAGCTGTTCATCTCCGAACTCCTTTGATTTGTTTCCCTTGTTTATTTTGAATGATTCCACTATTTGGATTACTTTCATCAATAACTTTTCTACTTTTTGACCCATCTCTTCATCCTCATTTGAACCCACTTTATTGCAGATGGTATTTCCTCTAAAACTCAGGGAGGAGTGAAGAGGAAGGCATGATCTTTTCCTTTCTTAATTTGTGCTCTGTTTATTTTGGTGTGCTAGAAAGTAAGAATACTAACAAACATGAACATTATTTAGTTTCTTCTTTTCTTTTTTTAAATTTTATTTATTTATTATTGGATAGAGACAGCGAGAAATTGAGAGGGGAGAGGAGACATATATAGAGAGAGACACACCGCAGCCTTGCTTCACCACTTGTGAAGCTTTCCCCCTACAGGTGGGGACCTAGGGCTTGAACCTGGGTCCTTGTGTGCTGTAATATGAGTCCTTAACAAGGTGCACCACCACCTAGCCCCCTTAATTTCTTCTTTTCAAACTCTCAATAGAACCATGTTTGTCTCTTCTTTGATTTCTATTATTTGAAGCTTCTTTTTCTCTTAACAAGTCTAGCTAAAGATTTTAAAGATTTGTCTTTTTTTTTTTTTGTCTCAGAAAATCAAGCCTGGATCTTATTGGTATATCCTATTGTCTCTATTTCATTTATTTCTACTTTGATTTGAAAGGTTCTTATTTGTTGACCCTGATCAGTTTCTTTAAATCTACTTCCTTTGGATTGAGCCTACAATGACTAACCCATTCACTCACATTATTTTGGGTCCCTGACATCCTTAATTCCTGCATCCCTTTTGTGCTGCTTGGGGAGCATTATCTACATTACTAATTTTCTAACATAGGCTGGTTTCCCACTAGTTCTTTCCCACTAGTTCTTCTCTTGTAGCTCTGAGGTGGCAGCCGCAGAAAGACAACTGGAAGACCTCTAGCCAGTGAGAGTTCATCTGTAGAGAATGAGAGCACAGTGGTTGAGAAAGAACGTTCTGAAATTGGGCTGGCTGTTTTTGTTCTTATCTCTTCTGAAACCTTTCATGAATTATTTCACTTTTGCATTTGAATTTTTCCTTATCTGAAAAATATAAATGTATAAATATAAATATAAGTGTAACAAACTTTTAAACAAGCACATCAGATTTCTTTGGCCTTGCCTTGTGAACTCCAGCCTCCACTGAAATGACCTGTCATGTGGCTTCCAACTGGTTCTACACAGGTACATCTAGGCAGCTGGTAGCCTCCAGATCACTTGCCTCCTGCCTCTTACCTCCTACCTGGGGAAATATGACAAACTGTCATCTACCGAAGTATAACCTGGAAGCAAAGAAATATTAACAAACTCCTGGGGGAAACCCTTCAATATTAGTGCTGAGAGATGGAAATTTTGCATATCTTGGAATATGGTCCCATGAGATTGCACAATAGTGGTCTTGGGCTAGTCTTGGACTAGATAGTGGTTAGCTTCTTTGCCTAATTCACCCTGTGAACCTCCCTAAAGCTGTGTATATGATGGGGAAGAAGGGCCTACGTCAGGGGAGCAAGTGTATTCCAAACACCTAGACACCTATGATGGTGAAATCAGAGGTTGTATGTATGTGTCAACAGCTCTATTAGGAACCACTAACTTTCCAATAAAGCATTCAAAAATTAAATACAATAGCATTATGAAGTCTTTGCTTCAGTACCTTTTTTTCTGGAAAATCTAAAGTCAGATAATAATAGTACCTCTCCTTAGAGTTGTTTTAAGGGTTAAATTAATCCACATGTAACATTTACAGTATCTGGTACATAGTATACCTGATATAAATGTAAGCTTTTCTAATCTATTTGAGAAATTAGGGGATGCAAGAAAGACAATCATAGAGCCATGTCTTAAGGTAAGCGAAGACAGGGAAAATAATCATGTAAGTGGCTAAATCAAAAGAAGTCATTCTTACTGGCAGATTGGACTTTATTCACAGTTCTGATATTGATGAGAAAAATCCTTTGGATTGCCTACAAAAAATAGACCACACATAGCCTTTATCCACTTGGAAGGGGTGTGTGTGTGTGTGTGTGTGTGTGTGTGTGTGTGTGTGTGTGTGTGTGTGTGAAAATAGACCACACATAGCCTTTATCCACTTGGAAGGTGTGTGTGTGTGTGTGTGTGTGTGTGTGTGTGTGTGTGTGTGTGTGTGTGTGTTTTGCTTTAGCTTTTCTTGGAAGTTTGTGTATATGTGATCCAGGGAGCTGAGCATCTCACTTTTCCTAGCAAAATATGCGGCAACTCAGTGTCAGTGAGGAGAAAGAGCCTTGATATATGCTTTCAGGTCATGCTTCACACCAAGCCTCCCACTTCCCTGTGAAAATTCAGGGTTTTTCATGATTCAAATATCTCATGGAACAGTACACCTGTTTGAAAGAGCAAGTGAAGTGAAGCCAATTTCCATGGGAGGTTAGCAAAATCTCACTCTTACCCTCCTACTCCTTGGTGTCATAAAGCCAGTTGCATCTCAGATGCAGCTGTCTTTGCTGTGGTTCAATAACTCTTAATTTCCTGGATGGGGAACAACACATTATATCATGAAGATTCATCTTAGTCTGCACAACCTGAAATTTTCCACTCATCTTTGTGGTTGTCAAAATGTTTCTCTTTATGGAAGAATCTGCCTTTACTTCTTCCTTACTGCCCTCTCAGATGCCTTTCCAAGATTAAACTAGCTCCCACTGTGGGACTGGTTCTCTTTGCCTCCAGTTTATTCCTTAATGTAATCTTCACCTGGGCGTTCCACCCTGTGTTATTGAAACCTTTGTTGAAATATAAATTTACTTTAAGCAACTCTACACATGCATGCAACTTCATTCTGTCTTGGTAAGTAACTTTTTTTTTTTTCAGAAGGGGATTTGAAGAAATGTTATGGTGATTCAGACTTGGGTACTGAATTTAGGTATTGGCTTTCCTCCCATCTCCTTGGCCACTCCTTTCCAGCCTCATTTGCTGTGCTCATTGATTTTGTCTTTCTGTCTTAGATCTGACTTGTATTCCTCTATGCTTGGCTCACTGGAATGTCTCAAGTAATTGTCTGTGCATACTGTTCCCAAATCCTCTCTTCCACTCACCCTTGAGCATAGTCCACTTGGGCTTTTCCACCCACTCTTGCACCGATGTACCTCGTGTCCCTGTTGCCATGACCTCATGTTGCTAAATCAGCTTCAGCCTTCCCTCCCTGCCTCCTTGCAGCGCTTTCTTTGCCTGGTTTTCAAGACACCACCCTGCTGGTTTTCCTCCTCCCTCCCTGGCTGCTCCTTTCCACCCTCCTTTGCTGTGCCCATTGACTCTGCCTTTCTGCCTTAGATCTATCTTATTTTTTTTCTCCTCAACAATGAGTTTTTGCTCTAAGATTGCAACCTCTAACCCATGTGCTCCCCACTCACCAGTACTGCTTAATTGTTTTCCATAAACACAATGTCCATGTTATAATTGAAAGCTTAAAAACTTGACACAAATATTTACTCTCTAGTGGATATTACAAGGCTTACATAGCTCCATGATGCATCAGTATGTGAGAGATGAGACCATCATAATGATAAATATAAAGAAGCAAACAAAATACTCAGATATCTCTTATATTGCTTGCATAGTTCAGTTCCTCCAGATATTTCTGTCTGATTTTGCATAAGTTAGCACTTTACAATAGTATAGCCTCTATTCACAGCATCTCTTAAAACATAACCTGGACCCAGAATCATCTCCAGTATGTTTGGTGGACTGAAAGTGCTAACTTGGTTCAGCCACCCATAGTACTGGACACATTTACACAAGTTTACTTTAGTCATCAGGCAAATGGGGGTGAGGGACGGCCACTTTAAACACGTCTCTCAGTCTAGCTAGATAGCTAGTCAGTTTTCTTTTTCTCTAGATTGCAAGATAAACTTATATTTTTGCTGCTTTAAAGTTATACTTCCCTTATCATTGGAACTGTGCTTAAACTGTTTTGCATGCCTGGCAGATAGCAGCTAGCTTTCTCTTCAACACTGTCTCAGAATCATTCTCCCCAGACCTGTGGAATTAGATAGTTAATGTAACAGAGAACTCTGGAAAAACAGCAAGTTATCTCTTTCTTGTCATGCCATATGTTGTGGCTTATGACACAAATTTTACCATCAGAAATTTTTTTAGTCACCCTGAAACTTAAGGCAAACTTATGCACATATCTTGCTGCATTCTGCTCCTTCTGATGGCCTCCCTTAAGGGAGCTGAGGAGAATCCAAAATTGAATTCCTAATTAACTAATCAGTAAAGAACCCAGGATACGGCCTCCTTTTAAAAAATGAAGAGGTGAAGTCAAATGAAAGTGTTCCAAAGTAAAGTCAGGAGCAAAATTATTGTTACATACCAGTTGCTGTTAAGGGAGACTGCCCCTGTAGCCCTATGCTCTTCGGGATTTGGTAGTCTGTTAAAAACTATGGTACTGTTGCTGATCAGGGACATCTCTGATGAAGCTGAAATGAAGAGTTGGCCCAAGATAAAGAAATGAGACAGTCCAGTTGGCATTAGTTGGCATTACTCATGTCAGCATGTATTAATTTATTGAGCACCTGCTATGGGTAGGGCACTGACTTCACCAAGATGCTAATTATACATTTCTGTTAGGTGATAGGAGTGAACACTGATCTAACTAACAAGTGATTTTGATCTTGAGTTGTTGCAAACTCAGACATGGTCTTGAGTAAGCTTACTAGGCCTTTGCTTTTCTTTACCTACAAAATGAAGGGTTTTTTTTTTTATTAAAAAATAAACACACACTACAGTTAAAGAAAGTAATCTAGTAGAATAGTCTCTAATATCTTAACTTTTGTTATCTCTAGATGCTTGGGGTTTCTTTATTTTTGATTTTTTTTATAAAATGACCACTTACACAATTTAAAAAGTTATAATTATTTTTAATGAGTAGAGACAACTCTGTGATTCTGAGTCCTTTTAACTTGAGAGACATGTATAATTTCATATAGCAGGACTGGATAGGGCAGGACAGTCAATCTTGAATACTCAGAAGCAGAATCTCCTTGTGTCTGGTGTTGATACCCTTTTTTTTTTTTTTTTTTTTGTCTGCTTCTCTGTCCTTTGCATTTCAACCCAAGAGCGGGCATCAAGAAGAAAGAAGACATATTAGCAGTGTTGGAGGTGATGGTAAAGCACTAACCTAAAAAAGGCTGCCCCCTCTCCCTAACTATTATTACTAATAATTTTTAAAAGTATTTATTCCCTTTTGTTGCCCTTGTTGTTTTATTGTTGTTGATATGCTTCTAATTCTGCTTCTAAAACCCCTTCTGTTTCATTGATTTAATCCCCCCTGCTTAACACTGTATTCTTTTTTTTTTTTTTCCTCCAGGGTTATTGCTGGGCTCGGTGCCTGCACCATGAATCCCCCTTTTTGTTGCCCTAGTTGTTGCAGCCTCGTTGCGGTTACTATTGCCATTGTTGATGTTGCTTTGTTGTTGGATAGGACAGAGAGAAATGGAGAGAGGAGGGGAAGACAGAGAGAGAGGGGAGAGAAAGATAGACACCTGCAGACCTGCTTCACCGCCCGTGAAGCGACTCCCCTGCAGGTGGGGAGCTGGAGGCTTGAACCGGGATCCTTACACCGGTCCCTGCGCTTTGTGCCACGTGCGCTTAACCCACTGCACCACCGCCTGACTCCCAACACTGTATTCTATTTAAATAAACCACTGTTAACTAAGCACCGCCCTGCCTGCAGGGCATTGGTTTAATCCCCACTGGTTCACGATGTCTTTTTGCTCTGCCCCCTCTCATAGTCACCCTGATTTTCACCAGTCTCTTTTCACTCCACCCTTTCTACATCACATCCTGTTTCCACCCTACTTGGCGAGTATATATAAGGACAGGATTGTGATTAGAGATAGCTTAGCTTAGATTGCGCTGCGTTCCATATGAATAAAGAGATACTGTTTCCCAGCTCAGCCATGAGTCCCTGGTCATGGCTCCCACCCACAAAGCTAACCCAACAATTGTAGTGATTATTGATGTCATTGTTGTTGGATAAGACAGAGAGATATGGAAGAGAGGAGGGGAAGACAGAGAGGGGGAGAGAAAGAGAGACACCTGCAGACCTAAGCAGGTCTTCACTGCTTGTGAACTGACTGCTCTACAGGTGGGGAGCCCAGGGCCGGAATCCTTACGCCAGAACTTGTGCTTCACACCACATGGGCTTAACCAGCTGCACTACCACCTGACTCCCAATAATCTTTAACTATGCCAATTTTTCTTGCTTCCTTAGCTACTAGTTAATTGAATATAGGTTTTGCGGTTATGGTAAGACTGATTTAAAAACAACAACAACAAAAAGTACTGCACTGTTTTTTTGTTTCTGTATTATTTCTGTACTTTCTACTATGAACATCTACTGACCCTATTAATCTCTAATAGAATCCTCTCTTTTTGTTAAATATCTTCCAGCCTGCCTGGTATCGAGTTTGTTGTTTTGTTTTGTTTTTGCCTTATTTTCTGCTCAGATGTGCTAAGAGTAAGAATTGAAAATTCCTGTTGCTGGTTTTCAGTATGATGTTCCAGCTAAAAGTATTTTACATTTTAAAATATTAATTGTTGGGGGGAGGGAGTAATATTTTCTGAAATTTAACTTTTGGTGTTCATACAGTTCTATTGGAATAGAGCCATGCTTATTTTTTATTTTTTATTAGTGATTTAATATTGATTTATAAAATTATAAGATAACTGGGGTATAATTCCACAATGTTCCCATCAGAGTTGTGTGTCCTCATCCTTTCCATGGAAAATTGCAGTAGTTCTCCCAAGATCACAGATGTGGGTTGACTTTGTATCTGTAACTGTTAATCTATACCTGTATATCTATATATATGTAATATATATGTATATATATTTGCCCATTTTTTTCTACTGTCCTGCCTTCACTTCCTTCCTAAGTCACACATATACCTATTATTACTTTGAAATATCTTTTCTTTTTTCCTCCTCTCTCTCAAATAAGAGAGAGTGTGCCTAGATTCCTCTGGTATTTTCCAGATATGCTTCCCTCTCAGTGGTAGTATAAAAAAAAATAAATAAGATTCCCGGTGACAAGCATAGAATCACCCTTCTTTCCTTGTATATTGTCGGTAGCAATCTCTGCATACCAAAATGGCCAGTTGAGTGAGAAGCTGCAAGAGAAGAACCAGCAAGATAGCTCACCTGGAAGGGTGCCTGCTTTGCCATTTGTATGACCCAAATTTGAGCTATCACAAAAGGGGAAGCTTCTGTGCTTTGATATCTTACCCTCTCTCCCTCTGTCTCAGTGCTTCTGTCTGAACAAGTCAGCTTGGAAGGGAAGAGCCGTAGCAATGACAGAAAGAGAAACTGGGGGAGAACCATTTGGCCCTCCAAACCTGATATATTTTATAGTTTGACCCTGTAGAGAACAAATCCTCCAGGTCTGTATAGAAACTCATTTTAATCTGGTATCTTCAAGCTAAGAAGACATGTCCAGGAGTATTAATTCATTGAACAGATAGCTATCAAGTTCCTAACACGTGCCAGATACTATGCTAAATGCAGGTAGCAAAGATGAACTTTAGCAAAGACTACAGCAAAGTGTTCCCTATCAGGAGGAACTGACGGCCTAGAGTGGAATGTAGATATTTCCACAGATAAATGTCAGCACAGCTCTGTCCTAGGTATGTGGCCATTTGTGGGGTGCTGTGGAGACTCTAAGGCAGGGGCCTGATTCTTCATAGGAAGACAGGAAGAGAGAAGGTTATTGTTACATAAAGGATAGCAAAGTCATGTTGATAGTTTAAAGCTACATTTTTTTTCAGTGGTTACTATTAATTACAACACTAGAATTGTTCCATTAAGATTGTTACTTAGGACAAATTTATCATAACAACTGCACTTTTAACATTTCAGTTGTACCTAAAATTATCTATGAGACTCAACATTTTATAAAACTCTGTAAGTAAACATTACATAGAATGACTATTATCAAAATATAAACACTGTTAAGAGTTACTATTGACTTCTGGCTAAAGAATACACCTTTAGCTTAAAGTTGCAATTTTAATTTATATTATGTTTTTGTTTTTTAGTATTTATCAGTCCATTTAGATGGCTTAATGTTTATACTAGTGATATTTGGGGTGGGGGGTGTAAAAAAATACCCCTGGAATCTATTCCAAACCTGCTGACTGTTGGGAGACTGGCTAGGGAGGGCAGGGAATTACATTTTTATTAAGTTTATCTATATTAAAGTCTCAGACCTAATACTAAAGATAACAAGGATTCAAGGTACATTTTAAGATATGGCTTTATTTTGGAAAACTGTGTTCTTATTCTTTTTTATCACTTTCTTGGGGTAAATGGTTTACAATACAGGTGTTTTTTGTTTGTTTGCTTTTTGACACATGGATGGTACAATTTCTCATCTCTAAATTCTTAGACTATATATTGGATTGTGAAATCTGGCATATTACCATTTAATGTGAATAGGCAAACATTTAAGTAGAAAATTAACTGGGTTACAGAGGTTGGAGTAGAGGTGGCAGATGGAGACCTAGAATATAATGGAAGAAAAAGAAACCAGGGGTGAATCTCATCCTAGAATTTTGACTGATGAAACCACCTAGAGAGATCTGACATAAAAATACCCAGCACCTGTCCTCATTGTCCTCTTGAGGGATTGGCAGGCTCCATATATTTCTAACCTATGCCACTATCCTGTGTTAAAAAAAAAGTCTTTGTACCCTAGAGAGTAGATTTAGACATAATTCCTAACTGCAAATGACTTGTTCCCAGGGCTCTTGGCTAACACAGGTTGTCATGGATGCTGCAACCCATTTTTCCTAGTTTGCAAAGATCACGAGGTCCTGTGGACTTATTTATAGAAGTTGATTTTAAGGGTGAGTCTAAATTTCTCACTGATACAAGGAATTTCTAAAGACCATGCTGTTAGAGAAAAGTCCATTCTTTCTGACTCAGGGTCTGTATAGCCTTCTGGGTCTCCAGTCAGGTCTACAACCAGGAACCCTGGTTGCCCTGCAACTCTGCAGTGACAGAGGAGAGAGTTTAGGTATAGGTGCCTGGGCTCTTGTCTTCCCAGATACAAGCTGAGCATATCTCTTCTCCCTAAATCGGTCACCAGATATGTCCTTAAGCTTCTAACTGTCTCTTACCTTTGCTTTCAGCCTCTAAAGGCCAGTTAGTCTCTGACTGTTTGTCACACAGTTTGTATACTGACTGAAATATTCTTCCAGGGTTAGGGTGAACCACACCTAACTACTATGTTTATCTTCTGTGAATGAATGGAGAAGGAGGGAGGAAAATCTTAGTGAAGAACAGGCTGCCATGTTACCCAACCACTAGCATTATGGTAATTTAGTATGAAATGTTTCCAGACAGTTAAAATAAGACAAGTCACTGGTTTGATGTCTCTGGCAACACTGGGACTAAGGTAAGGAAGAGACAGTTTAAAACCAAAATTTAAGGAAGCAGTGGCTGTGACAAGCCTGAGAGTGAGCTGCTCTTTAGCACATCTTTAAATCTTGTGGCATTAAACTTAAAGGCACCCTGACTCTTGGTCCTGTTGTATGCAGGTCATTGCTTCCTTCAGTCTTACTTCTCAGATGTCTCTCTTCCTCATCCCAGTTCTGCTCTAGCTGACTTTAAATTCCCATTTTGGGCTTTCGTCAGCCTCCAAAACCCAGGTCATCCTCTCATTTTCTTTTCTTTCTTTCTTTTTCTTTTTCTTTTTTTTTTTTTGCCTCCAGGGTTATCACTGGGGCTCAGTGCCTACACTACAAATCCACTGCTCCTGCCACATTATTATTATTTATTATTATTATTATTATTATTACTATTTTCAATTTCATGGATAGGACTGAGAGAGGAAGGGGAAATAGGAAGAGAGAAAGATAGACACCTGCAGATCTGCTTCACTGCTTGTGAAGTGATCCCCCTTAGGTGGGGAGCTGGGGACTCAAACCAGGATCCTTGTGCAAGTCCTTGTGCTTTGTATTATGTGCACTTAACACAGTGTGCCATAGCCTAATCCTAGGCCCTCTTCTCATTTTCCTCAGCTCTGAATAGTAATTACCAGTGCTAGAGAATGCATGACTTTAGTCTGTCTTCAGCCATCCCAAACTGCATCTGGTACTGTATAACTATCAACAGGAAAAGAGAGGTTGCAGAAACAGACTTTTGGTTCAGAGAGAATTTCTTAGGAATGTGTCTGTTGCAGCTTAGCATGGATAATTGAAAATTACCACCCCACCCCCATTGACATCAGTAATTGAAATCTGGCTCTGAATAAAACTGTGGCGAAATAAGAACAGGTGGGTTCAGTTTGCTGAGAAACTGGATAAGCAACTTCAGATACTTTTGAGCATTTGGGCTACTTAAGTACTTTGTCCATGGTTGACTGGGGCAACAGGTGGTCTCTGCGGAGCTATTTAAGAGAATTAGTAGTGAGAGAATACATGGAATTTACATGACCTTTTCATTCTAAGGAAGCAGTCCCCCAGTCATGCACATCATCTCAACATGCTCTGATAATTTTCACCCCAAAGGTAATTTCCAGCTGAATTAAACAAGAATAATACTCCTATGGAAACAGTTCTGGATTTATAAAATGAACTCATCACAGGTCCAACTTTCCTTTCACTTTCTCATAACTAGTCTTTCAAAAGACCTTTTCTTTCTCTTAAACTACCCTTTATTGAGAGTACTTAGAGACTTAGCCACATGTGAGTGTGAATGTAATTTAAGAGTGAAGGGTCAGGAAGTAAGGCACGGTTTATACAATAAAGCAGGTTTGCTGAGGTAGGCCTATTTATTTTTTTCTTTGTTCTCCTCTACTGTAAAATAAGCATTTTATCCTTTTGAATGTATCAGAGCTGAAAACTCACTTTCTGCCCCCTCTTTCCACCTCTCAGTTCTTACCCTTGCACACCTTTAAGCACATCTGTTTGCTGGTCTTCACCTGAGCTTTTGCTACCAGACTTAGTCTCTTCAGTCTTTGCACTCCGCATGGGAGAGAGGCAGATGGGGAGATCACCCAGGAAGCTTGGTTTGCTGTTTCAGAGTTAACCATGCTGTGAAGCTAATTTGATTATCACATTTAACTGAAAACACCTGCAGAGTCTGTCAGAGTACAGCCGGCTTGGTGTGTGTATATGGGGGTGAGGGGACATGCAAACCCTTCTCACTGTCAGATTGGATTTAAAAAAATGTGTTTTTTAACATATGGCCCTTATTCAGACCTTGAAGCAAATATTTCCATTGTGTTGATGATTTCTTGGGTTTGAACTAGAGGATGCACAGAAAACTTGTTTTGCCTCTGGACCAACCCAGCAGTCACCTAGCTTCAAAACATATGGATGGGGAAAATATGAAGTAAAAAACCTCAGGAATGCGACCTGATTTTGCAGAATGGAGGACTTCAAACTTCTTCCTTTTTAAAAATTAATTTATTTATTTTTATTAGCTAGAGACTGAGAGATACTAAAAATTAAGGGAGGGAAAGAGGGAAAGAGAAAGAGAGACACCTGAAACCCTGCTTTACCACTCGTGAAGCTTTCCCCCTACAGGCGGGGACGAGGGGCTTCAACCTGGGTCCTTGCACACTATAATGTGAGCCCTAACCAGATGTGCCACCACCAGACTTCAAACTTCTTAAACATGAGTTTTGATGGCAATTGCAGTAAGAAAGTCTGTCAGTTTGCCTATATGTTAGGAGTTGTCTTGATCTACATATAACTGTTATGATACTTTCACCTACTCATATTTTAGGTGTTGATGTTCCTGTTAAATGCAAAACATTATTCTAAGCATGGAGATATGGTAATGATCTAGATAGATGAAATCACTGCTCTCCTGAACTTAAGTTTTAGTTTATGAGAGGTAGATATCTGCTAGTACTCAGCACCTTGTCTATTTTTTGTCCTGTGAATGCTGCACTGATTAAAAAATATTGTATACTGATATAGATGAAATCTATTGTCAAGTTAATTTCAG
Organism: Erinaceus europaeus; assembly: GCF_950295315.1. Classification (NCBI taxonomy): domain Eukaryota; kingdom Metazoa; phylum Chordata; class Mammalia; order Eulipotyphla; family Erinaceidae; genus Erinaceus; species Erinaceus europaeus. Next base: position 48,681,469 of record NC_080163.1, read on the forward strand.
GAAGTATTAAGTGCTCTCAGGTGAGGGCAAGCAGTGAAAATGATGGAGTGAGTCAGGACGTGTCACATTTGGTGGTCAGAGGATGCTTCTACAGGGAAGCTGTCATTACCTGAATAAAGTACAAGAGTAAAACCAGGTGAAGAGTTAGACTCTCACAGAGGGAGAAGTAAAGTGCAAATAACCTGAGGAAGGATGTACTGTCTATTGGGTTGTTGGAAAAGTCATGATGCATTTTTACATAGAAAAACAGAAAGAAAAAAAAAAGTACTGGTCCAGGATGTGGCGCAGTAGATGAAGTCTTGGATTCTCAAGCATGAGGTCTTGAGTTCAATCCCCGGCAGCACATGTACCAGAGTGATGACTGGTTCTTTCTCTCTCTCTCTCTCCTTCTATCTTCATGAATAAATAAATAAAATCTTTTAAAAAAAAAGGAAAAGCAGAAAAATACATTGTAACTTCTCCAACAATCCAATGTACTATTCTTGTGATAGTAAGGTTAGCAGAGTACAAGTTGAAGTTGGAGAGCTAAATAAGGGTCAGTCTGCAGACCAGGTAGAGATGGGACTTCTCATGCTTGCTTTCCATTATAATTATGGGAAAGTTAAGGGAGTCTGAGTAAGTAAGGTGATCTGTTGTTACTGTTGTTGATGATGATTATGTTTTGTGTTCTCCAGAATAACTTTTACGTTTGTTGCTCTCCAGAGAATGAGCTGGTGTGTGTATATGGGGGTGAGGGGACATGCAAACCCTTCTCACTGTCAGATTGGATTTAAAAAAATGTGTTTTTTAACATATGGCCCTTATTCAGACCTTGAAGCAAATATTTCCATTGTGTTGATGATTCCTTGGGTTTGAACTAGAGGATGCACAGAAAACTTGTTTTGCCTCTGGACCAACCCAGCAGTCAAGAGAGGTGAGAGTAGAGTCAAGGAAGCTAGTTGGGAGGTCATAGCAGTGATAGAGACAAAAAATATTTGAGAACTTGATGAGTTCTCAAAACTGGTCAGACTTTGAACATACTTTGAAGACAGGTACAATTGAATAAACTGATAATCTAGATAGATTTGACTAGAGAAATCAAGGATGACTCCTAGATTTGGGGGCTTCTACCTCAGGGAAAAGATGGTCTAGATTCATTTTATCAGTGTAGTGAGGTGAACAGATACCAGGGATATTAGCATAAGCATAACTCTAAAGATGAATATCAACATAGCACTTATAAGAACACTGAGAAAAATGTCCCAAAACAGAGACCTGGGCTCTGCGGCACATAAAACTAGAGAAGAATCTAGAAAGGAAGAGTAGCAGAACTTGAGTTCAGCAGTCAAAACAGAAAGTCTTGGGTGTATCTTATTTAGGACCCAGCACTCTATAGAATGACCTAAAATTGAACTCTGGAAGAATAAACCTGCCATTTGGAAAATAAATAAATTACTTGATTTTTTTTTAAAAGAGATGGTGTACTTGATTTCTTTTTATTTGATAATATAGAGAAAAATTGAGAGGTGAGAGGGAGAAAAGAGAAAAAAGACTCCTGAAACACTGTTTCATCACTCATGAAATCACCCACCCCTGAGGGTGTGGACCAGAGACTTGAACCCTGGTCCTTGAGCATAGTAAAATGGACCAGAGAATTGAACCCTGGTCCTTCAGCATTATAAAACTAAAACCCTGGTCCTTGAGCATAGTAAAGACCAGAGACTTGAACCCTGGACCTTGAGCAGAGCATTCAAGCAGGTGCACCACTGCCTGGCCCTTATCTGTATTTGATTTTCTCTTGCTGTATTTAGAAACAGCACACAGTTTTTAGGAGTGAGAGTCCTGAAGTCAGATAAACCTGAATTTAAATTCCAGTTACACCATTTACCAGTTTGGGGGCTTTGTCTAAGTGTTTTGACACCCAGGCCTCTGTCCTCATATATAAAATGGGGATAATAGCAGGGCCTATCCCAGAGTCATGGTTGAGAAGGTTGAGTGAGTTGATATATGCAGAATGCATATTGCAGTTACTGGCCAGGTATAGGGACACAAAAAGAGTACTTTCACCTCACCAGCTCTTTTTTTTTTTATAATTCTACATTTTTTTAATTTAAGAAAGTATTAATTAACAAAACCATAGGGTAGGAGGGGTACAATTCCACACAATTCCCACCACCCATTCTCCATATCCCACCCCCTCCCCTGATAGCTTTCCCATTCTCTATCCCTCTGGGAGCATGGACCCAGGGTCTTTGTGGGTTGCAGAAGGTAGAAGGTCTGGCTTCTGTAATTGCTTCCCCGCTGAACATGGGCGTTGACTGGTTGGTCCATACTCCCAGTCTGCCTCTCTCTTTCCCTAGTAGGGTGGGTATCTGGGGAAGCGGAGCTCCAGGACACATTGGTGGGGTCTTCAGTCCAGGAAAGTCTGGCGGGCATCCTGGTGGCATCTGGAACCTGGTGACTGAAAAGAGAGTTAACATAGGAAGCCAAACAAGTTGTTGAGCAATCATGGACCCAAAGCTTGGAATAGTGGAGAGGAAGTGTTAGGGGGATACTCACTGCAAACTCTAGTGTAATTTTGCTTTCAGGTATATATTTTGCAGTCTTTTCCTAGGAATGCTTAATAACTTTTTGGAATACTGCACTACTGATTTTGTAGTTTTGGTTCTTTGCTATTTATAATTGCTTTTGGTATTTGTTGCTGGCTCTTCACTTGGTGATGCTGCCCCAGTTTCTTCAACTTTAACACTTGCCACAGCCCCGAAGACTTAATGTCTGTATTGCCCTGGAAGTATTAAGAGAAATTCCTTCAGGGTGAATGAACTGAGCATTTTCTGTAAGCTACTTCAAAAATATGGAGCTATGCTAGCTTGTCCCGTGTAAGCAAAAAAAAAAAAAAAAAAAACTTCCCACTACTATTTGTTCTGTTCAGATGTCAAGTGGAATAAGACAATATAATCAAGAATTTATGCATACTGTAAAGTAGGAAATAATAAAAATCATTTTCAAGATCTGCTATATGTCAGACATTTTCAGTATATAATATCTATTACCTTTGCAAAAAAAAAATCCCCAAAATATTTTTTTTTCAGTTTACAAAGGAAAATATTGGTATTCAAAGAGTTACATAACTTGGTCAAAAGCACACTGCTACCAGCTTTCAAATACTAGCGTTCCTATTTCAGTCACGAGCCTGTTTTTCTTTCTTGCTACAGTCTATCTTTATATAGTGTTAATTATAGACCTGAAGCTTAAATAATAGAAATTGGTATATAGACCCCTTTAACCTCTCTTTCTAGTGTACTTCACTTTCTTTTGAATTTTATGAAGCTCTATTATTCCTTTTCAGATCATAAAAGTCTAAGTGATATTTTCCCTCAGTTTCTGTTTCAAATGATGTACATTTTTTATAGAAACTCAAGTTTTGAGGAGTTTAAAAAGTCTAGGGAAAAGGTTTGTGTTGCTTACCTGTGTTTCTGATCTTCATAGCTAAATAATTTATTCTGTAAGATAAATGGTCATCGCTGTAGGGTGTGTACCTTTCTGGACCACATCAAAAATTTATAATCATTAAGAATCTCATCAGAGGGACATAGAGATAGCTCACCCAACTCACTCACATTTTGCCGTTAAAAGGACCCGAGTTTGTGCCCTCAGCACCACATGGGAACACCAAGCATAGCATCAGGGGAAGCTCTGTGATTGGTAGAGCATAGTTATAGTATCTCTCCTCTCTTTCTCTGTCTGAAATTAAAAAGGAGGGGTAGGGGCCAGGCAGTGGTTCACCTGGTGCAGAACACACATTACTTTGCAGGAGGACCTAGGTTGGAGCCCCTGCTCCCACCCACCACACACACACACACACACACACACACACACACACACACACACATATCTGCAGGTCCCTCTCTCTCTCTCTCTCTCTCTCTCTCACACACACACACACACACACACACACACACACACACACGTCTGCAGGTCTCTCTCTCGCTCTCTCTCTCTCTCTCACACACACACACACACAGACACACAGACACACTGTCTAACCTTCCTTCCTTTCTCAGTTTCTATCTTTCCTATCAAACAGAAAAGAAAAAATGGCTGTCAACTGTGGTGGAAAAAATGACCTCCAGTAACAGTGGAGTCTTGTAGGCACCAAACTCCAGTAATAACCCTGATGGCTAAAAAAGAAGTCTGCTTGGAACAGTGAAATTTCACAGGTACCAGGTAGGGGCAGAGAAATAAATCTCAGCAGATTATATTTGCTTGTTGAGGGCAGTCTTTAACATAACCTAGAGAGACCAGGCTAGTGTTTCTTACTTTTGTGTTCCCCACCCCTAATCATAAGCTACATTGTTTTCCAAATGTGATCTAGTTTATATTACTAGTTTTGGTGATCTAGGCCATAGGTCAATAGCCACCTTCTTGAGGGCACTGTTTTACCCTTTAGAAATACAGTTGACCCTTGAAGAACATATGGTCTGGAGGTGTTGAATCCCTGTACATAACATCTGAGCAAAACTCAGACTAGATCTCAACCTCCTCAAAGCATACACTCCAGTAACTGGCTCTATGATTAGTTTTACTGCAATCAAATTTACCTTTTATCTCCACTTTCTCTCTACTCTTCCTTATATCTGTGAGTATTAACAGTAGCTAGTTTATTGGTCACTTTGTAGATGCACAGTAAATATTTTTTGAAATTTTTAAATTGAATTTAGACTCTTTTTTATGTTTTCCACTCAGATCCACTATATCCCATTTTGAATCTTAGTACTTATCTCTCTCATAAGAAAGTCTTGAACTGTTTCATGTGAAAGGGTCTAATTTCAAGTTATAAAGTGATAGCATGATTTCAGGGCACAACCGTTTCTCCATTATGAAGCCCTTTAGTTAGTTCTCTGCATACCCACCACTAGTATATCTTAGTGGAATATGTTCATCCATGTTGACTTTTCATGCTTTGCCAGCACCCAAAGCACATAAACTATAGTAAAAACTATAATTTAACAGCCTGGGAATGCCTCTACTATTAATGACTTGACTGTAGGAGATAGATTAACTTCAGATTAACTTCTGAGGAGATTTAAGATCATAACATGGGCATAGTATTCCCTGTCTTTAAAACATAATCCCACTTAATTTTTTTCCAAAAGAAATAAGCCTCTTCATCATATTCATTTAAAATAGAAAGAAAAAGAAAGATGAGAATGAGGCAGATTTGTTTGTCTGTGCTCAGTCATGGGCTCTGGATGCTCAGCCCTCTCTGCTGATTGATTTGTGATGGTACATAGAAATGAATTTGGAATGCATGGAAAAGTGGCTCACTCCTTTTTACTCCCTTGAGCAGGATACATGGGGTGCTTGTGGAACATTTGGCAGAAGAGCAAGAGAAGGTGTATGGCCTGAATTTCCAAAGATTTGGAGGAAGTCATGTTTGGTAACCAAAAGAGTGCTGCCCTTTTCACTGGCCTACTTAGAGCTCAAGTCTGCATTCTCCAACATGGCATATTTGATCTGGAAACTACTTCCTCTCTGACCTTGCCTCTTTCCACTTCATTTTAAAGGCCTGATGCTCTGCGGATAACCCACTGCTTCCAGTCCCCACAGGCTTGCATTCCTCTGCCTTAGCTTATCATAGTGTCACATCTGAAATACTTCCTGCATAAGTAGAATTTGTTTTCTCCTACCCTACCTCATGTACTGTGACGACTGTGGTCACAGCCTCTGAAACACTTAATTCCACCAGATTTTCTTCTTCCCTGTTACAGAGCATGCTTCTTGATGACAGTCAAGTGTCTGCCTTTTGGTTGATCCCACTCTACCTGCCTTACTCTAGGTGCTTTACAGGTGGGAGAATGGGGGAGGCTTTCAATAGACTATTTTCAGTAGTCACATGTATCTGTAATTTGTGGCACAGTTTCAGACTGTCCTTAGTTTGCAGGGGGTTGTCAAATTAAAATTCATAGAAGTAAGTTGAGTAAAAAGAAAAGAGCCAGGAGGGTAGAGACTCTCAGATAATGGTTTGTGGAACATGAGCTGTTTTATTGGCATACAAGAGAAAGAGGTCATGATAGAGATTAGCTTACCAGAAGTACACAGGTATAATAATAAAATTAAGCATAATAAATAATTTCTAAGTGAAGTGATTAGTCTGAGTTTTATAACTCCAGGCAATACTAAAAGCCAGATCTTGCTAGGCTGTTCTTATCTCAGTTTTTGAGGTTGGCAGTGGCAGATGCACAGAGCTCTGAAGCATTTGTTAACCCAAGTGTTTATCTCTTTCAGTTAAATTTGAGTGAGTGCTAAAAGTTAGTTGAAAATTGTCATTTCTAAAGTACCTTTTGGGTTTAAGAAAACTAACTTTTTTAATGAAAGGAGGCCCTTAGAATCCAAACTCATTCAAAACCATCTTGATGATGAAATTATCTTTCTTTTGAAATATAACTTTGGCTACATTGATACCTATTTTGATGTTATATACTTTGGCTATCAGTTATGCAAAGAAGCTTTCAGTTTCTTCAGTCGCATGATGCTTGTCATTGATTTCCACAAAGAGACAAAGCAAAACTCTTGTTTCCTTCCTGATCTTTCATTGTCAGAATTGGCCGCTAGGATCGACCTCCCTGTCAGCACCCATGTTCAGCGAGGAAGCAATTACAGAAGCCAGACTTTCCACCTTCTGCACTCCATAATGACGATGGGTCCACGTCCCCAGGGGGTTAAAGAATAAAAAAGCTGGGAGTCGGGTGGTAGTGCAGCGAGTTAAGCACATGTGGTATGAAGCGCAAGGACCAGCGTAAGGATTCTGGTTGGAGCCTCCGGCTCCCCACCTGCAGGGGAGTCTCTTCACAAGCAGTGAAGAAGGTCTGCAGATGTCTATCCTTCTCCACCCCTCTCTGTCTGCCCCTCCCCTCTCCATTTCACTCTATTCTATCCAACAACAATGACATCAGTAACAACAACAATAATAAATACAACAATAAAACAAGGGCAATAAAAGGGAATAAATAAATAAATAGATTTTTTTTTAAAGCTATCAGGAGAGGATGGGATATGGAACTCTGGTAGTGGGAATTGTGTGGAGTTGTACCCCTCTTATCCTGTGGTCTATGTCAATGTTTCCTTTTTATAAATAAAAATTAAAAAAAAAAAAAGAATTGGCCACTTGGGCTTCCCTATGAAAGCTAATGACTGCTAATGCAGCTAGAAGTTGATTTCATTTTTCTTGAAAGAATGTATTTCTCTCAAGTATTCTCTCTAGCATTGCAAAAATGACATAAACCCATTGCTTGTAATCTCTGTAGATTTCATCAGGGAGGATGATAAATCTGGGCCTCCATCTTTATTTTTTGTTTATGATACAAGCAACTTTCGCCCTTACACCTAGCTCCCTAAAGCAATGAGAATGTCAGCCATTATTACAAAGAGACATAAATTCTAATCCTGGGTGTCCTTCATCTTTGACACTGTGTTACTAGGTTTACTAGCTGAAGCTTAAGACTGTCTTCCTTGTATTAAGCAAAATAGTTCCTCTACCTCTTGTCACCTTAGGATAAAGGCTGAGATGTTCCTGAGTTGAATTCTCTTTTCCAGTCCATGTCTGAGTTGTGATTCTTCTTGAAAACATATGGTAGTCAATACAGAGGTTCTGTTGGGCCTAATTGGTTCCTCCATGCTTGGACAGCCACAAACACTTGCAGCTTCATTAATGACTTGCATCCTGTTCTCTCTCCTTCTCAAATATTTATTGATAGTGTCTCTTAGGTGCAGCACCCAACCTACTGAGTGTTACAAACTTGCCTGGTCACATTCCACTAAGTTTCCTAAGCACTAGATAAAGTGTTCACTAGAGTTAGTGACATTGTGATCTACATTTATTGGGGGGGGCTTAAATATACTGTGCTTTAAGATTTGCTTAGAACCTGGGGAGCAGTCACTACCTCTGAATTCATGCCTTCCCTGTAAGGAGAACCCTTTGAGGCATCAAGCTATTAATATATTAAACATATTCAAGCGAAGTGTTGCAAACTGGTCTTATTATTTTACTTGTAGAGAACCAGAAGTGTTACCACTTGTGCTAGAAGAACTTGGTTCTTTGGAATTAAAAGAATTTGCCCTTCAGCAGTTGTAGAGGGATGGGGATCTAGCTGTTGTGTTTGTCTTGAAAGCAGTTTGTCAGGTAGGCATGTCTGATAGAGTTCAGGAGACTGTAGTCCCTGTTAGTCAGATTTAGAATATGCTAGCTCTCCTAACTTCTCCCCACACTGTTTTTACTGATTTACCAAGAGTATTTTGAGTAAAAGTGGGATTTTAGTTATTTTAACCTGTTTGGGGTAATAGAGAACATGATTTAGTGTTTTTTCTACAACATAGATTTCTGCTAAGGCACCAGCAATTTTATGCACCATTGTTTCTCCTTCTTACAGAATCTCTGAAAGGGTCTTGGAAACAGATTATAAATTATAAAGTTAGGATTCATATATTTATAGATCTTTACATAGGCTAGCATACCTTTTGTGATGTCTTGATGTTGATTTCTTTCAAGCACACAGTTTCCAGTCTAGTCTTAATAACATAAAAGTAGGTTTCTTTAAATCTTTAATTGCTTCATGCCTCTCTCAATTCATACCAAATGATATTGCATATGCTGATCCCAACCTAATCAATGCAACAAGTACAATCTTAACATGCTTCACAGACTGTGTCCAGAGACGTCAGGCATGGAATACTAACCCTTCCATTTCAGGTGGTTTACTTCCCAACAAAGTCCCAAAACCTAGATAAAGACCAGGTCTCATAAGATAGGGCATATGTTCGTTCACATGTATCCATAAATTAGGGCAAAATATATAACTGAAAGCAAAGTCTACAATAGTCTGCAGTGAGTCAGTATATGCAGCAAGCAAGTAGAAAGACCTAAAAAGACACCATAAAGTTCCTAATGAAATAGTGTCTTCTTAGACTTACGTACCCTCCTCACCTACTTCCTATTATACTTCCCTCACTCACTCCAAAGCTAACTTTATCAAAGTAAGGACTACAAAAGCTGAATAAGGGCAAGAGACTGGCATACTTTAACAATGACTCTTTAGTCACTATCAGGCTACTCCATCAGCTGGAGCCCTAGTCTTGGAGTCCTGAGATTCCCAAATAGACATGATAGTCCTAGACCTCAAATAGATCCCTCTCTCCATTGTTACTGGTCATCGCTATCAGGAACAACACAATAGACCCCTTTGTGGGCCCCCATAGGACCTTGCCCTCAACTTGGATCAACAATGGTAAAGAATGTTCTATCCTCTGAAGGGAGGCTGGATAATATACTCAATCTACCCCCTGAGGAAGATGGGTCCTGAAATTGCTGCAACTTGGAATGTTCCTACTCATGACCACAGAATGTGAGCTCAGATCTACAGGGATGCAGAGGTTACATAGGCTCCTAAGCTGAATATGGGCCCCAGATCAGATTAAATTGATGGGGTTTACAGGCAACAATATTATACACCTTTCCCATTTGGGAGCTACTCTCCTCCCTGATCCAGCTTTCTGGTCCTTTTCTCAGCCATGACATCATCTCCCCAGACAATAACTTGGATCCACCTGCATATCAGATTTCAGGCTCAGGAAAGAAAAAACTAGTATAGTCTTGGGCTATTTGGAATATAACTAAAATAGGACTACTAACTGTCTACAAAATGGAGATCCCCCAACTCTTCATCTGAACTATTCCAGCCTTTAGGTTCATGACTAGTCAACAATTTGTTTGGCTTTATATGTTAACTCTTTTTTCAGTCACCAGTTTCCAGATGCTAACATGATGCCAGCCAGACTTCCCTGGTCAGATGACTCCACCAGTGTGTCCTGGAGCCCCACTCCTCAGAACCCTACCCCACTAGGGAAAGAGAGAGACAGGCTGGGAGTATGGATCAACCTGTCAACACCCATGTTCAGCAGGGAAGCAATTACAGAAGCCAGACCTTCCACCTTCTGCATCCCACAATGATCCTGGGTCCATACTTCCAGAGGGATAAAGAATAGGAATGCTATCAGGGGAGAGGATGGGATACGGAGTTCTGGTGATGGGAATTGTGTGGAGTTGTACCCCCCGCTTATCCTATGGTTTTTGTCAGTGTTTCCTTTTTATACATAAAAATTTTTAAAAATACTTATAAAGATAATATCAAAATGAAAGGAACAGGCAAAATTAAAAGGACTAAATAGAAATATAATCATAAAAATTAAAATCTCAGTAAATTATTGTATTAAACAAAGCCAACAACAGACTTGATGAGTGGGAAGACAGACCTTAAAAAATTGCTAGTTCCAAGACATATGGAAATAATGTTTGAAGAGACGTGGAAGACAGAATGAGGTTTAAATTATGGCTGCAGGAGACTAGGAAGTGAGAATAATAAGAGATAGTAACAGTTTCCTTGGGTTAAGGAAGATGAAACACCCAATTCTGTAATCAGAGCAACTTTCGAGGGAGAAATAAAGCTAAATCCTCAAAAATCTACATCCTTGAAAAGCTGCAGAACTCTCTTGATAAAGAGAAACTCTTAAGTGAAGAACTATTGTTTGATAAATAAGAGTTGAGCAGCCATGACCCATATGGCATGTGGCAGGAGTGATTTGAACCTCGGTCTCTAGCCTTGCCCTCAGCACCCTCAGGTTCAGGTACAGCACTAGCAAGTTGAATGATGCAGACTCTCTTAAACTTCTCTGTTGTGAAAGTGGTATTTATTAGTTGAGACTCATAAGCATTTAAGTGTTTTATAAATGAGTGTCATTTGTTCTATTAGTCACCTAATTTTAAGCTTAATCCTACCCTGTGGTCTAAATCTTGGGGGAGTTGGTCTTCTAGTTTTAGGTTTTGTATGTAGCACTAGAATAGGCATTGCTTAGCAATCACCATAACTCCATTGGATTTGGGAGCTGAAAATAACAAAATATAAATAATATCTTTAGTAAAGGGACTTTCATTTTATTTCTCCTTACTGTGTGTGAATTGATGTAGGTTTCTTCATCTTGAACTTTAATAGAGGCCAAAAGCAATCATTCATTCCAGAAACATCCTTAGGACTGGGTCCTTTGTTTGCACAGACACTTGTAGATTAGTCATAGCAAAAATTTGAGACAATGAGAAAGTGTTGTTGAGGGAGATGTATTTTTACATATAAGGACAATATAAATTCTGCTCCCATCATGTTATTAAGTTTCTTATTTATTTTGTATTTAGTGCTAGACAGTGAACCTCATACTATAGGGTGTGACTTAATATGCCACCCTCCGGGTTTGTCTTTTTTTTTTTTTTGTCTTGTTTTCCAGAAAAATGTGTCTTTAGTTGGAGCTCTAGACAGCTCTTACTCCTTTCTTTGACTTCCCTTAACAAAGAATTGTTTTTTAGCCCTCTAGGGGACTCACCCCTCTCGCCTTCCCTTATCTTCCAACCTTTTGGTGCTTTTTGTTTGTAAGATATAATGTTCTTCAGAGAATATCTTTCTTTAATTACTTCTCTCTCTCTTTTTTTCCCCTAAACCCAAATACACAAACACATACACTTGCTTTAAATTGTTTCCTCTGCTGCCCAGAAACTAATTTATTATTTTTTTATGATTACTATAAATTGAAATGTCCACATTTCAGTTTCTACTGCATGCTGTCTCCAGAATTTAACTGGACAAGACAGAGAGAGAAGCTGGAGGGGAGGTAGTCAGGAAACATGAAAGCCTTTTATTTTCATAATGGCTTAGAGCTTGCCCTTCCTAAGAGGGGGGAAAGCAGCTACCATGGCAACAGGTTCTAGCAAGTGGGGGAAGTTGAATGGTGCTGGTAGTGCAGGAGTCTGGAGCAATAATCAAGAGCAGAAGTAGCTTCCAGTGGGCTGTTTTTCTAGTGATTACTGCCATTTTTCATAATTGAGACTATATGTTATATATAGATGAGTAGAGTGGTAGTAGTTTTGCTTCTGAGAGGCCAGGATTGCTATGAGACAGTAAAATGTTAGTCAGGAGCCCAGACCTCTAAGCCCTTCACCGTCCCTAACAGACTCCGTTCTGTGGGTGCCTAAGGAGGGAGGATGCCCTGCTCATTGGTACCACATGGTCCCTTTCAGCCTGTAGAAGCCTTAACCCACCTCTTTTCTCCCTTCCCACCTCTTAGGCTTGGGCTTTCCTCCTTCTAAATTCTAATCTGCATGATTAGGAACTACTAGGGTGTAAATGCTTCTATGAGATCTTTCAAGAAAAGCACTTCAGTCACTTTTTAAGGTTTTCCTTCACTGAAAACTCCAAACATTGGCCTCCTAAACATTCAGAAGCTATCTGTATTTCTTTCACTTTCCCTAGAGCAAATCCTTATCATACGATATTTTTTTCTACCCCCAGGTCATGTAATCCTAGTAAAACTTATACGAATAACTCTTAGTTCTGATAATGGCTTAGTTCCAGCTAAGTCTTAAATTGAGAGGTCAAAAACACTGAACCCAGAGGTTATAGCTGCTTCCAAATGGAGAAATAAGAGTCAGGGAGATAACTCACCTAGTAGAGTACACACTATTTTACCATGCAGAGATGAGGACACAGCTTTAAGCCCCCAGCTTCCACATGGGAGCATCTTGCAAAGGGGAACCTTCACAAATGGTGGACCAGTGCTATACCATCTCTCCTCTTTTCCCCCTCTCTGCCTCTCACCCTTCATCAGAAAGAAAGTAGACTACCAGAGGCAGTAGAATCACATAGGCATGAGGCTCTGGTGGAAAATAAAAGAGAAATATAGCAAAGTTCACACAAATACACTCTAGAAAAGTTGCAGAATAGTCTAGACAGAGAGGATATAGCAAGAATTACTGAGTGTAAATAACGGCTCAACAGCCAAAGTTCTACAATTAAATGTTGGCATGTAGACATTGTGGCATGGTTACACCCTGTGTCTTTTTCATTGCTCACCCAGCCTCCTAGGAGATTGATTCTTTCAGTGAACAGTTTCTGGAACTACTGCCAGAATAAAGCTAGATTCTTATCAACGCACTAACATTTACTACATTTACAGTTCTGCCCCTTGGAAGCTTCTGATTAGTTTCATTCTCCTCTTCTTCACCTTCACCCTACTTTACACACTGCATAGTTTTCAGTTTTCTTACCCTCACATTGTCCATATTTTCACCATGTGAAGTCAGTCTGGGAGGTTCTATGATTTTTGTTTTCTTTCAGTGGCAACCACAGACATTTATGTGATGTCTTCCAAGTAACATGGATGACTTAGATACGTTGAAAACAGTGAGGCTGGTATTCTTAAGTGCAGGTCCCATTCAGATCCTTAGCATCAGCTTGAAATTTTCTCTTGGGCTGGGGAGGTAGCATAGTTGTTATGCAAAAATATTTTCATGCCTCAGGATTGAAAGTTCTAGAACCACCATAAACCAGAGCTAAGCAGTGCTCTAGAGGGGAAAGTTTTTTTTTTCTCTAGCAAGTATTTATTAAGCATTAAAATCCACAAAACTAATGTGGACTTTTAAAAGAAGACTTTAAAAACAAGGTGAGGAGAGAGAAATTAGCATTATTTCCCTCCCAGTGTTTTTATTTGTGTTTCTTAATAGACCTCACTTTTTTCTTACATTAAATATGGAGCCAGGGAAATTGACATTTGTGCAGTTTCATAAGGAGGAATTTGATACCTCAGTAGAATTTTTATTTCCAATTAAAGTTCATGAATGATTTATGGATTGAAGATACAGTGATTTAGGACCTGGCTGTGGTGCATCTGGTAGAGCACTCATGTTACAGTGCATAAGCACCCACTTCAAGACTCTGGTGCCCACCTCACAAGGAAAACCTCACAAGCCGTGAAACAGCTACAGGTGTTTCTCTTTCTCTCTCTCTCTTTCCCCTTTATCCTTCAAGTTTTCTCTGTCTCTATCCAAAATAAATAATATATATGTGTATATATATATTATATTTGAAATGCAGTAGGTGCTCACTTAACATCCTTTCTGTTTTTGAAAACTGCAATTATAAATGGGCAATGCATCAGGAAATAAGTCTTCATATATTAATATTTTGTTCAGTGTTAGTTGGATCCATTTTTTTACACTGGTCATTTTTTAAAAATTTTTATTTATAAAATGGAAACACTGATAAGACCATAGGATAAGGGGGTACAAATCCACACAATTCCCACCACCAGAAATCCATATCTCATCCCTCCCCTGATAACTTTTTTATTCTTTATCCCTCTGGGAATATAGACCCAGGGTCATTATGGGGCACAGAAGGTGGAAGGTCTGGCTTCTGTAATTGCTTCCCTGCTGAACATGGGCTTTAACAAGTCAATCCATACTCCCAGCTTGTCTCCCTCTTTCCTTAGTGGGGCAGGGCTCTGGGGAAGCGGGGCTCCAGGACACATTGGTTAGGTCATCTGCCCAGGGAAGTCTGGCTGGCATCATGTTAGCATCTGGAAACTGGTGACTGAAAAGAGTTAACATATAAAGCCAAACAAATTGTTGACTAATCATGAACCTGGCTGGAATATTGCAAATGAAAATTTGGGGTCTCTGTTTTGGAAATAGCTAGTAGGTCTACTTTAGGTATATTCCAAAGGGCCCATGACTGTACTAGTTTTTTTTTCCTGAGCCTGACATCTGATGTGCAGGTGGACCTACATTATTGTCTGGGGAGATGATGCCATGGTTGTAAAAGGGGACTAGAAAGCTGGATCAGTGGAAGAGAGTAGCTCCTAAATATGGGAAAGGTGTATAAATATTGTTGACTGTAAACCCCATTGATTTGATCTGGGGCCCTTATTCTGCATAGGAGCCTATGTAACCTCTACATCCCTGTAGATCTGAGCTCACATTCTGTGGTCATGAGTAGGAACATTCCAAGTTGCATCAATTTCAGAACCCATCTTCCTCAGGGGGTAGATAGAGTATGTTATCCAACCCCCCTTCGGAGGATGGAATATTCTCTACCATTGTGATCTACATTGAGGGCAAGGTCCTATGGGGGCCTCCAAAGGAGTCCATTATGTTTTTCCTGATGGAGATGAGTTGGCTCCATTTTTTTTTCTCACCCATGCTATAAAAAAATTATGCTATTGAAGGTCCTGACATATAGTTATTATATTTTAGTGACGGTAGACCTATAGTTGCTTAATTTCTTGACATAGAAGTAAGGTGCCGGGAGTCAGGCGGTAGTGCACAGCGGGTTAAGCGCACATGGCGCAAAGCGCAAGGAATGGCCTAAGGATCCTGGTTTAAGCCCCCACCTCCCCACCCGCAGGGGAGTCGCTTCACAGGTGGTGAAGCAGGTCTGCAGGTGTCTATCTTTCCTCCCCTTTGTCTTCCCCTCCTCTTTCCATTTCTCTCTGTCCTATCCAACAACAATGACTACAACAACAATAAAAACAAGGGCAACAGAAAGGAAATAAATAAATATTTTTTTTAAACTTTATTTAAAAAAAAAAGAAGAAGTAAGGCACCCTTGTTATTCACCTATTGCTTTTGGTCTGCCTTCCTAGAAACTAGTTGCAATTTGGGTACTTAGTAAAGTATGCTATTTATTTATTTAGTTTTGCTTCCAGGATTATTGCTGGGGCTTTGTGCTGGCACTACAAATTCTCCTCTCCTGGAGGCAGGAGAAATTCCCCTGGTGAATTTTTTTTCCTTTTTTTTTTTTTCCAATTTATTCAATAGGATAGAGTAATTGAGTGAGGAGGGCAAAATAGAAGGTAGAGAAGGAGAAAAATAGACACCTGCAGACCTGCTTCCAACTTAGGAAGCATCCCTGCTGCAAGTGGGGAACAGGAGCTTAATCCCAGGCCCTTGTGCAAAGTACTATATGCACAACTGGGTGCACTACTGCCTGGCCTCCATAAAGTTGTTGTTGTTGTTGTTGTTATTATTATTATTTAACCTTCAACTGCTGGCTTGTGGTAGTACAGCAGATCAAACCTGGGACCTCTAGTGCCTCAAACATAAAATCTTTTGCAGAACCACTATGCTTGTAAAGTCATTGAATCAGTAAACATTTCAGTAAATCTCAGTATAATTATTAATCAGAGAAATACAACTTTAAGGGGCCAGGTGCTGGCACACCTGGTTGAATGCACAAGGACCCGGATTCAAGCCCCCCCCGGTCCCCACCTGCAGGGAAAGCCTTCACAAATGGTGAAGCAAATATTGCAGGTTTTTCTCTCTCTGTCCCTCCCTCCCTCCCTTAATGTCTCTCTTCCTTATCAAATAAAGAAAAAAAATAAAGAACTAAAATGGAAAAAAATAAAAAGGCTGCCAGGAGCACTGGATTTGTCATATAGGCACCAACCTCTAATGATAACCTGGTGGGAATTAAAACAAAAAAGTTTTAGGTGAGAATGGAAATAGATAAGTGACTCCTGAGTGGCAGGTGAATACATACACTAAATGTACTCATGTTCATTGTTCCAAAAATTCAAATATTATGAATTTATGCTGGAGAAAGAATAACATGTATATGTATGTACATAGATGCTCCCTGTAGTGTTACTGGAAACAGTATAATATTGAGAACTATTTGAAAGTTCAATAATAGAGGAATTCTTAAATTAAGAAATACCCTTTAGGAGGGCAGGTTGTAGCATACCTGTTACAATCCACAAGGACCCAGATTTGAGTCCCTGCTCCCCACCTGCAGGGGGAAAGCTTCACAAGTGGTGAAGCAGAGCAATAGGTATTTTTCTGTCTTTCTCCCTTTTTATCAGTCCTCTTCCCTCTCCATTTCTGGCTGTCTCTATCCAATAAATAAAGATAATTTTTAAAAAAGAAATATTCTTTCAGTGGAATATTGTTGAACTGTAAACAGGTTGAACAACAAAGTGGGTATTATTTGAAAAGTTTATAGTAAACCAAATATAATGTGTTATAAAACTAGTAAATGCAGGGAGTCGGGTGGTAGCACAGCAGGTTAAGCGCACGTGGCGCCAAGCACAAGGACCAGCGCAAGGACCCCAGTTGAAGCCCCCGGCTCCCCACCTGCAGGAGGGTCGCTTCACAAGTGGTGAAGCAGGTCTGCAGGTGCCTTTCTCTCCCCCTCTCTGTCTTGCCCTCCTCTCTCCATTTCTCTCTTTGCTATCTAACAACGACAACATCAATAACAACAATAATAAAAAACAAGGGCAACAAAAGGGAAAAATAAATAAATAAATAAATATAAAAAAACAAAAATCAAGAAAAAGAAAAAGAAACTAGTAAATGCAAAATAATCCACTTCGTTTTGAAATATAAAAGTGGACGAGGGAGATGACTCATTGGTAGAACATATGGCTTTGCATTTGTGAGGATAGGTTTGGTCCCTGGCACCACATTAAATCAGTGTGTGTGTGTGTGTGTGTGTTTAAATACATGCATGCATGTCTGTGTTTTATGACTGAAAATAACTTACAGTATAGTATGTGTACCTTAAAGTTGGATAATTTTTTGTCATTTCTGTTTTTTTTTTTTATTGCCACCAATTATTGCTAGGGCTCAGTGCCAGTATTACAAATCCATTGCTCCCAACAGCCTTTTTTTTGACAGGACAGAGAGAAATTGAGAGGGGAGGGAAGATAGAGTGAGAGAGAGAAATACCCGCAGACCTTCTTTGCTGCTCATGAAGAGTCCTCCCTGCAGATGGGGAGAAGGGGCTCGAACCCAGGTCCTTGAACATGGCAATATGTTTAACTGGGTATGCCATAACCAGCCCCCTATTATTTCTGATTGATAGAATTTTGGTTATTTTTTTGTTTTCTCTATGTTGTCTTTTTTCAGTTATCCCACAGTAGACATTTTATACTTAAATTAAAAATTAGTAAAAGCCAATGTGTTGCTTTTTTTTCTTCTAATGATAACACCAAAAGAAAAAATAGGGGGCTGGGCAGTAGCTCAGCAGGTTAAGTGCACATAGCATGAAGTGCAAGGACCAGCCTAAGGATCCCAGTGCAAATCCCTGACTCCTCACCTGCGGGGTGGGGGGGTGGGATGGGGTGGGGGGTGTTACAAGAGATGAAGCACATCTTCAGGTGTCTTTTTATCGCCCCCTCTCTGTCTTTCCCTCTTCTCTCAGTTTCTATATTATCAAACAACAGCATCAACATCAATAATAATATTAATAACAATAAGGGCAACAAAAAATGGAAAAAATGGCCTCCAGAAGCAGTGAATTTGTAGTTCAGGCACGCACCCCAGCAATAACCCTAGAGGCAAAAAAGAAAGAATAAAGAGTTTCCTACTTAGAAAAGAACCATTACCCTAAAGATGAAACTGTAATCTTAGAATTTTAGACTGATTCTGTCTTAAGGGAGACAGAAACATTTTTGTTCTCACAGATTTTATTCTATGAATATGCTGTAGGCCGTGTGTGTGTGTGTGTGTGTGTGTGTGTGTGTGTGTGTACAGGAACACAGAAGTAGATAGTACGTGTGAGAAAGTGAAATCAGGACTCATGTCTTGCAACCAAGGTCACGGTAAGAGTCATGATATGGGGAGTCGGGCTGTAGCACAGCGGGTTAAGTGCAGGTGGCGCAAAGCACAAGGACCGGCATAAGGATCCCGGTTCGAACACCGGCTCCCCACCTGCAGGGGAGTCGCTTCACAGACAGTGAAGCAGGTCTGCAGGTGTCTATCTTTCTCTCCCCCTCTTTGTCTTCCCCTCCTCTCTTCATTTCTCTCTGTCCTATCCAACAACGACGACAACAACAATAATAACTACAACAATAAAACAACAAGTGCAACAAAAGGGAATAAATAAATAAAATAAAATATTAAAAAAAAAAAGAGTCATAATATGTAATCCTAAAATGCTGCCCTTTCTGACTGGTCATTTGTTCACACCCTAACTGCCATCTGATACTGTAGGTAGGACTGTAGACATCCTGTCTTCAATTGGATGGGAATCTCAAGAACTTTTTTGTTGGGATTTTGCCTATAAAATTGTGATATATAGCATTGATATACTATTTCTTGAAGCCACTTGCTAATTGTTTCATGTTTATAGCACTAATTTTTTTAAGTGGGAGGGTTGATAGTTTATAGTAAAAAGTAAATAGTTACTGGTACATGTGAAAAATTTCAGTTTTCTGCAAAACAGTTTCTCTCCTCACTCACCCCAGCCTAGGTCCTCCTCCACCATCATGCATCAGGACCTAAAAGCCCCCTCCACTAGAGTCCTTTACTTTGGTGCAATATATCAAGTACAGGACAAGTTCTACTTTGTATTACCACTTCTGTTCTTATTTCTCAGTTTCTGTCTATGAGTGAGATCATTCCATGGCTTATCTTTTTTTTTTATTATTCTCACTTTAGGTGTGTTAAAAAATGAATTAGACACATGTATTCAATCAAAACTTTGTTATTCATAAAAGTTACCTGACTCATCTAGCATTCCTTTCTTCTTTTTTTATTTAATTTTTTATTTATAAAAAGGAAACATTGACTAAACCATAGGATAAGAGGGGTACAACTCCACACAATTCTCACCACCAGAACTCTGTATCCCATCCCCTCCCCTGATAGCTTTCCTATTCTTTAACCCTCTGGGAGTATGGACCCAGGGTCATTGTGGGATGCAGAAGGTGGAAGGTCTGGCTTCTGTAATTGCTTCACCGCTGAACATGGATGTTGATAGGTCGATCCATACTCCCAGCCTGTCTTTCTCTTTCCCTAATGGGGAAGGGCTCTGGGGAAGCAGAGCTCCAGGACACATTGGTGAGGTTGTCTGTCCAGGGAAATCTGGTTGTTATCATACTAGCATCTGGAACCTGGTGGTTGAAAAGAGAATTAACAAACAAAGCCAAACAAAGTGTTGAACAACCATGGACCTAAAGGCTGAAATAGTGCAGATGAAGAGTTGGGAGGTTCTCCATTTTGTAGATAGCTAGTAGTTATATTTTAGTTATATTCAAAAGGGCCTGTGGCTATACTAGTGTATTTTTTGTTTGTTTGTTTGTTTTTATCTGAACTTGAAATCTGATATGCAGGTGGATCCTAATTATTGTCTGGGGAGTTGGTGTCCATATCTGGCAGAAGGACCAGAAAGCTGGATTAGGGGAGAATAGCTCCAAAATATGGGAAAAGTATATAAATATTGTTGACTATAAACCCCATCAATTTGATGTGATCTGGGGCCCATATTCAGCTTAGGAGCCTATGTGGTCTCTGCATCCCTGTAGATCTGAGCTCACATTCAGTGGTCATATGTAGGAACATTCCAAGCTGCCCCAATATTAGGACCCATCTTCCTCAGGTATAGCATAGAGTATGTTTTCCAGCCTCCCTTTGGAGGATGGAACGTTCTCTACCATTGTTGTTCCAAGTTGAAGGCAAGGTCTATTGTGTTGTTCCTGATAGGAATGACTGGTAACCATGGAGAGAGAGGGATTTATTCTAGGTCTAGGCCCATCATGTCTGTTTGGGAATCTCAGGACTCTGTGACTAGGACTCCAGCTGATGGGGTGGCCTGATAGTGACTAAAGATTCATCCTTAGAGTATGCCAGTCTCTTGCCCATATTCAGCTTTTGCAGTCCTTGCTTTGATGAGGTTAGCTTTGGGGTGAGTGAGAGAATTGTAACAGGAAGTAGGTGAGGAGGGTATCTAAGTCTAAGTAGACACTATTTCATTATGAACATTGATATTAACTCACTACAGAATATTGTGTATTTTTGCTTTCAAGTATATATTCGCCCTAATTTATGCATACATGTGAATATATTCTCTATCTTATGGGACCTGGTCTATATCTAGGTTTTGGGACTTTGTTAGGAAGTGAACCATCCACCTGGAATGGAATTAGAGAATCCTATAAAAGGAAAGGTCTCACCCGAGTAATGAGAGTGAAGAGTTGACATTACATACATGCCTGATGTCTCTGGACACAGTCTGAAGTGAAGCATGCTAAGGTGGTACTCCTTGCATCGATTAGGTTGGGATCAGCAGATGCAATATCATTTGGTATGACTTGAGAGAAGCATGCAGGAAAGTGAGCCCCACCCTAGAGGTTCCAGGACTGGGGGAGATATAGGCTCTTTGGAAGAAGCAGGAGGTTCCTGCTGCCTTAGGGTTTAAGAAGACAGTAGATAGTTATTGCTATAATCACATTATTTGGAAATTGGGTTAAATTTGAAAAATCTCTTTGTTAGGATTTGCTGTATCATACACAACATCACCATACTTTATGTCCTTTGACATTATTTGTATATAGCTGTGCCACTGGTTGTTTCTGTTTTCCCTGGTCTAAGCTTTTAAGAGAGTCAACATATCAAAGACTCAGCCTATATATTAAAAAGACTCAGTCTGTGGTATACAAGGTTTGAGACATTCAATCACTTTCTCCCCTCTCATATTAATTACCTAGTGATTTATATGACTACAAATTTGATAGGAGTGTACATAAACACCATTCCCATCACCAAAAGACTATGTCCCACTCCACCCTACCCCTCCTCCCTCTTCAACCCCCCTTCCCGTGAAGCTGAACATACACCTTCATCCTCAACCCAGGGTTTTTATTTTGGTGCCCTTCTCCACCATGGCTTATCTTACGCAACATGATTTTTTTTTAAATTTTTTATTTGTAAAAAGGAAACATTGACTAAGCTATAGGATAAGAGGGGTACAACTCCACACAGTTCCCACCACCAGAACTCTGTATCCCATCCCCTCCCCTGATAGTTTTACTCTTCTTTAACCCTCTGGGAGTATGGACCCAAAGTCATTGTGGGATGCAGAAAGTTGAAGGTCTGGATTCTGTAATTGCTTCCCCACTGAACATGTGTATTGACAGGTCAATCCATACTGCCAGCCACGTAGCATGATTTCTTAAAGCTCCTTCCAAGAGGAAATGAAGAAGGTGAATTCTTTTTATCTTTCACTGTCAGATTATGAAGAAGACTGTATAAGAAGCATAAGTTAGTCTCTGTAATTTTAAAGTAATTTACTTATCAGAATTCTGCCCTTTCTGAAATTAGCAGGACTCACTTGAGTTGTTTCCAAACCCAAGTCATTTAAAAAAAAAATATGTTTACTCCTTTTGTTATGTTTCTCACCCTCATTTAATGATTACCTAGTTTTTTTGACATAACCCAAACAAATGCTGGTGCATGTCAGCAGGATTGTGATGTGGTTATATTTCCCTACAAAAATGTCTGGAAGGTGGTCTTCTGTTTGTAAGACTAAGCAATGGATCTGTTTTTAGGAGGAGTTGTTTCCTACTTGGGTTGGGGACCCAGAGAAAGGTGGGTAGAGGTAGCAGCCAGAAGCCACAAGGTGTTCTCATCTTTGTGTGGGAAACCAGAGTGGAGGCAAGGATTCTATTATTCTAACAGCTGTTAACACATACTTTGGAATTCCTGTGATGAAGGAAGTGAACTCTGGAATATAACTTTTAAAGAGATATTTCAGGCAGGCATCACCAGTGTCTTTGGTGGATACAGGACTTAATGCTACTACATTTACCTCTGTGGTTTGTCATCTTCTGTAGACTGTACTCTGTAAACAGGCTTAGCTCACTTCTCTTCCTCTAAGGAAACCTTTGCAAGCCTATGTAAATCAGCCCTCCTCACCAGTTTTCATAATATATTTCTGTTGTCTTTTTGTCCTCACCCTAGTCTGACATTCTTACTTATGTCTTGTCTTCATAAGTGGAATGTAAGGGCAGTACATTGTAAGTAGACATCTATCTTGTCAGTCTCATTCACTGCTGTGGCTCATTGCCTGGAAGCCTACTTGCTACCAGATAGGAGTTCACCAGTGTTGGGTATGAACATGTTTGGTGTGTTTAGAAACATGCACAGAGAAGTCCCTTATCAAAACAGTATAGTAGTTATTAAAGAAACATGCTTTTTATATAAATATTTTATATATTTATTATTGGTTAGAGATTGAGAGGGAGAGAGACACCTGCAGCACTGCTTCATGAAACTTTCTCCCTGCAGGTGGGGACCAGGGGCTTGAACCTGGGTCCTTGCACACTGTAATGTGAGCACTTAACCAGGTGTGCCACCATCTGGCCCCTGAAACATGTGCTTCTATGTCCAAAATTAACACTTCTCTAACTTTTTCAGCTTAAAAGCTACTTTGAAGGAATGCTGGGCTAAGGCTGGAAAGAGAACATAATAATTATGCAAAAGATTTTCATGCCTGAGACTCTGAAGCCCCAGTGTTTCAGTCCCCAACACCATGAGCCAGAACTGAGTAGTGTTGTGGTCGCTCTACCTCTTTATCTTTCTCTCTGTATCTCTCTAAATAAATAAATAAATAAATGCAGAAGGCCATGGTGGTTGATCTGTGAAGAAGGACAGACTGGAATGACAGGAGGTTGAAGGGTCTACAAGAAACTACATCATATGGACTACAGTGAACTCTGGATTTGCTTATGGAACTGATGTTAAGATGTTTAATCTCATATGTTTATGTATTATCCAGACTGGTTTGATAAAGTTAGTTATTAATAACTTTTAACTGGCAACTGTGTATCACTGTGTCCTTGAAGGGGCTTAATAGCCCACATTATAATTTTCTTCCCCATCTTCAGTGCTGTCAGCTTGGCATTCTCCACTACCCCTCCCCTGGTTTACCCAGAAAAGCAAGATGACAACAGCTTAAGTGTCAGTCTCTGGTGCTTGCACAACTGAAAGCATTCCAGAACTCTGCCATCAAACACTTGAAAAGTGTTAGAATTTGGTTTTGGAATAGCACTCAGAGAGAGCCTGAATGATGGGTAGTAGGTCAAGATTCCACATCTCAGCCTGACTGTTGGAATCATTTGGTATTTATTGCTAGACACTTACCTATTGTTCTCTGCCTGCCTAGTGATGTGATGTATTCCATCACTCTAGATCTCTGACTCGTATTTTTTCAGTGTCTTTTTGATTTATAATTTATATCTAAGGTAGCGGGATTCTATGAGTTGTTAGTTTGTTGCTGTGAAGAAGATAAGGTTCAACTTGCTGTGTTTTAGTGAGAACTCTGCTGACATATTTTTTTAATGAATCTAACACTGTAAATAAGACAGTAAAAAAGTGTTTTGTTTATTCAATCTTATTCTAACATACAACACTACATAAGAACACATTTATTTGGCATGTATGAATACCAAACTTGGATTTACAATGGAATTTGAGGAGATAACAGTTTAGCATAACAAGGAGCTAGAAGCTGTTGGCACAGAACTTCAAGAGTAGGGAGAAGAAATGAGACATTATTCCCTTAGTCCTCTTAGATATTTTTCTGACTTTTATGAACTGTGAAAATTGTCTTATCTTTTAAAAAGAATCCTTAAAGACTGTTGATGTGGTATTCAATGAATTATTTTCTTTTCTTCTTCTTTTTTTTAATGAGAGCAGAGCACTGCTCGACTCTGACAAGTGGCATTGTCCAAGATCAAACATGAGTCATCATGTTGCAAGTCCTGTTCTCTAACAGTAAACTATTTTCCCAGTCCTTTATTTATTATGGTGCCAGAGAACGGGGCCTCACACATGCATGATACTACTGAGCCATGTTCCCAGCTTAATTGAAGGAACAGAGAGAGGGGCAGCGGAGAGACCAAAGCATCACTATACCATTCAGAATTCCCTTGGTGCTGCTGGTGGTGCTCGACTGTGGTGCCAGAGAGTGAACCCAGGGCCTCACTCATGGTATGGCATGAGTTTTACCTGCACTCCCATTTCCTGTGCCAAGATGTGATATTTTTCATCTTTTATTGGTAGTGATAATTGATTGGAACTTTTCCAGATGGCAGGCCTTGTACAAAAGAGCTTTGCACTTTTAAGGACAGCTTAAAATTGTTATTTTGTATTAATTGAGTATCTACATGTAGGTGTAACTCAAAATTCCAGTCATTTGGGGTAAATTTCCTCGTGAAGTAAAGTTGGGTTTTTCAACTTCATCCTCTAGACTTGTTTCAAAATCATGGCAAGGAATGCAATTTTTTCTGTTTCTTTTTTAAAGTAAAAGTATACTTCCCTTAAAAAATATGATGGCCAAATGGGCTCTTTTCGTTTTTCATAAATATCTCCATTAAAGGAAAAGATTGCCCAGGCTGTGTGTGTTTTCATGTTTCTCTCTTTCTCTTTTAATCTGCCTCTCTATGTCCTTCTTATACATAAACACACACACACAAACACACTTTTCATAACCCCATCTGTGGATTTGAAATATTTTTTATTGCTAGGAATTAAATCCTCATACAAGAAAGGCATAAACTCTCCCACTGGACTATATCCTCAGCCTTGTTTCTCTTTCCAGAAAGGATCATGGTCATGTGATAGTTTGTGAAGTCCTCTCTATCTCTGAAAGTTAAGGAACCTGTAATGAGTGCATGCAACTCCTAGTAATTAAAATATTTCTAATCCTTTTAAAAATGTGGGTCCTGGTGCATGGTGGTAGAAAAGCACATAGTTTGGGGCTGATAATGTTTTGTAGACACCTGTAGTGGTGAAATGAGAAATTTTACCCATGAGTCAACAGTTGTATTGTAACCATTAATCCCTTAATAAAATGATAAAAATGTATATTTAGTTATGAAGGAGAACTGGTCCATCACTCTGGCATATGTGATTCCAAGGATCAAACTTGGGACCTCATGCCTGCAAGTCCAGTAGTCTATCCACTGTACTGTCTTCAGACCACAATATTTTTCTGATTCTGTAGGTATGCCTTTAGTCAGCATTGTTTTTTATTCATTCAGTGGAGAATGAATCTCTTTCAGTGACTTGAATGAATTTGCTACCCAAATTTCATTGCCTCTCTGACTTCTGGTACTTTGCTCACTTGACTGAAAGGGCACTGACTTTTGTTTGGTGTTGCCAATTTGCCATGCATGCCCTACCTGAGATATTGTATCTGTTATTTGCTCTTTCTACAGTTCCATACCCATGACCTATTTTCTGCATGCATTCAGGTCTGAAACTGCAGACAGTTCCTCAGCACTCCCTTTCTACAATAGAGTTTATTTTCTTACTATCTCTCCTACCTCCAAAAGAATGTCAGAGTGTCTGGTTTGTTCATTGCTGTATTTAGGTAGCACTAAAAGTAGTCTTCGGCATATAATAGGTCCTTGAAGATACTTGCTAATTGAGAAATAGATGCTGCATTGTTGGTCTCTGCACTGGGTCACCTTGGCCCTCCTTCCTTCTGTACAGTGTCTTGCAGCAACTTCTCCATTGCCTGCATTTTTGAACAGTGCTAATCTGAGATGATAGGCTACATCATTGAAGGAAGTGTTTCTACCAGATGTTTTCACCACACTTGGTGACATCAGGTTGGCATATGCATATGTCTCTTTTATCCCTCCTATACTTATATGCTGGCATTTCTCTATATCTGAGAACCTCAGCTTCAGAATAAATAAGTCAGTGATAATGAATGTGAGAGGACTTTATAAACTGTGAAATGCTTTGAAAATGGTAATTACATTGGACTTTAGATTGGATTGTTATATAATTTGAAGTAGTTAAGTAATTTTCCAGGAAGAAGGGTTCCCTCGGCCAACTTCTCTACAGGTCTTTTTGTATGAGAGTGCTGTTTTTTCCCATCTAGTCCTGAGGCCTAAGTCCAAGAATATATCTACAGTCTGGAGTTTGATCCAAGCAGTGCTAGAAAGAAAAAAAATGAGGTGGGGGGTTTGGCTAGCCTCTGGGGCTAAGGGATGTGCCTTCTGTGTGTATTTGACTATTTTGACACCATGTACCTGAAGGGGTGTGGGGCAACTGGAATCCAGGTTGGTCTGTTGCTAAAATGACTATGATTAATTTAGGAAAACTAGGCACCTTAGCAGCAAAAGTATAACATTTGTTGTTATTGAAACCTGGCCTATTCTAGAGGAGTTACAGTAATTCCCATGACCTAGATTTGTTTTCTGCCTAAAAAAAAAGTTTAGGGCATTAGTGCTGTTGGTGGGTAAAGAAGAAAGACCTGGTTTCTTTGTCTTCAAAACTCCCTTTTAAAATCAGTCAAGTTATCTTTTTTCTTATGGTGTCTGTAAAATTAGGCTATGTAGAGGAGCAACAAATGTGATAAAATAGCGAGGTATATACTGTACATGGTAACACTCACATATAGGTGCACAGAGCATTGTATCAGAGTCTTTAAGGGTAAGATCCTTGGAATCAGACTGCAGCCTTTCTGACTTCAAATTCCAGCTCTACCACTTATTTGTTAATGAAAGCCTGAATATAGTGCTATATTTTTTAGCCTTAGCTTCTTCAGGTAGACTAGTAATGGCACTTACTTCATAGGGCTATTGTAAAGATCAAATGAGATACTTGTTACCTGACTCTCAGAAAGTACTTGGTTAATGTCAGTTACTGAACCTTACTAATGATCAAGGGCAGGCCAGAGATGAAGGAATTTCAGAAAAAAAATAGGGAAGAGAAAAAGAAAAAGTTACACTGTCCTCAAAGTGTAATGAGTGAATTAGAAATGTACTGCTGTAACAGTATGGGTTTGTGCTGACTATAGAACATATATTAATGCATGTAATAATGATAAATACACTCTGTGAATATTGTATGACCATTATAGTTTCTAAATGTCCAGTATAACCAAGGCAAGCCACCTGATTTGTTATGAGCAATCCATATTAGAGTGAGCTCCTCTTCCCATTCCCCTGTCCATTGCCACAGCCCAGCAAAGGCTCTAAGACACTGGTAGGTTACATGAAAGTTTATACCAAATGTTTAGTGCAGCTTAGCCTTGGTTCCCTTAGAAGGTGGCCCCCTAACCATATATATGTTGTCACCAACCCACCCAAACACCTCGGCAAACTCTTAAAGGCACTAAGGGTTGTGGCAGTGAAGGAGAATAATAATAAATCTGTACTCTTGAAGATGTTGAAATTCAGAGACATCTTTTTTTTTTTTTTTACGTCATGGAAATTGACATAATTCAGTTAGAGTTCAAGAGAACTGAGCAATTAGAGTTACAGCAAGGAATCTAGCCAAGTATGGGGTGTCCAGAAAAAACTCACCAAGGAAATGAGTTTGAAAATTAGCAGAGTCACATCAAGGGAAAGCAGAGCTTCTAAAGCTGGGCACACAAGACTAAAGAAATTTTTAGCCACAGACCAATAGCCAAAGTGAACATGGTAGAGAATGACGTAGAGTGGTCAGCTGGGTCATGCACAGTGTTTTAGGCCAGTTCAATAGTTTTCACTGTGAAATTAAAAGCAGTCAGAGGAGCAGAAGGACCAGGACATAGCTCACCTAGTATAGAGAACACTTTGCTGTGCTTGAGGTTGTGGTTTTGAGGCCTCAGTCACCACATGGGAGAGGCATGCAAAGGAGAATCTTCACAGTCAGTAGAACAGTGCTATGGTGTGTGTGTGTATTTGTCTGTCTGTCTCTCTTTCTCCCCCCTCCATATCTCACCTTTAAAAAAAGGAAAGACCCCCAGATCCCCACCTGTAGGAAAGTCACTTCATAAGCAGTGAAGCAAGTCTGCAGGTGTCTATCTTACCCTCCCCCCTCTCAATTTTTCTCTGTCCTATCCAATAAGATGGGGGGGGGTGGCCACCAGGAACATTGGATTTATAGTGCCAGCACCGAGCCCTAGCAATAACCCTGGAGGCAAAAACAAAAACAGAAAAGAAGGACAGACAGGAAGGAGAAGATTCTTTGGGAATAGTGTAGTCAAGTAGGTGCAAAACTCCAGCGAAATCTTGCCAGCAAAATAAAGTCAAAGACTAAGGACATAAAGTAAAGGTAGCACATAGGAGGTCCTTGATTAGATATCTGACACTACTAATAACCAGAATTGAGCTGTGCAAAATAAAATAACAATAGTCAGAAGATATCGTATTTTAACCAGCTAGTGGTACTGGATTGAAAGAGAGCAGAGTGGGAGTCGAGTTGGTTGCAGATTTTGGAACTATCTGTTTAAAGTGGAAACTTGTATGCAAAAAGGGGCCCTAACTTGCTGCAGTCGCCCAAATCCATTTTTCCCTGAAGAATGTTGGGGGGGCAGTAATATAGCTCAGTGAGTAGGGCATGTGTCTTGCCTTGTGCAAGACCCCTGTTTAAGCCCTAGGAACATACAATGTGCTTTGGCACTGAAAGAAACTCTAATGCTGTAATATCTCTCCTCTCTTTTGTCACTCTCTCTCTCTCTCCCTATCTCTAGCTTAATGAATTGTCCAAGGGCGGGAGAGGGGCAGTAAAATTATGCATGGTTGATGCCTTAGGTTATCATAAAAGAAATATATTTTACCTTTTTGCTTCATTTCATAGAATCAAAGTAGATAATGGTAGCTACTCACAGAGCTTTGAACTCTGGAGAATAGCAATATATTGTGAAGAGATTCTAGAGTATTGCTGTGACTGTCCTTAGGGCTGTAGGATGGAGGTATGGAGCAAACCATTTGGGCACTGTTTCCACTTCTCCTCACCTCTTTTTTTTCTTCTGGTTCACACTTTTTTCTTGATCCTGTAGTGTTTTTCCTTTTGTTATTTTTTATAATTTATTTTCCCTTTTGTTACCCTTGCTATTTATTGTTATAATTATTACTGTTGTTATTGATGTCATCATTGTTGGATAGGACAGAAAGAAATGGAGAGAGGAGGGGAAGACAGAGGGGGAAGAAAAGAGAGACACCTGCCTGTGAAGCGACTCCTCTGCAGGTGAGGAACCAGGGCCCGAATGGGGATCCTTACGCCAGTCCTTGCACTTCGCGCCATGTGCACTTAACCTGCTGTGCTACCGCCTGACCCCCAGTCTTTTTGTTATTTGGAAGCAGCTGTCTAAACAGCAAGATAGCGCTGAATGGCATCAATATATATATGAGGGATATTCCATCATTTTATGACTTTGTCAAACATCCAGTTATCTCTCTGTAGAGGAAGGAAGAAGCAGTGTGTAGCACAATATCACTCTAGTAGGCATACTTGCTTCCTTTCTTCTTCTCCTTGCCATCCTTCCAATTTAAGCATGTAGGTGTGGAGAATGAAGGAACAGCATTGATTTTTATTTTATAGCCCCTACTTTTTTTCTCCACAGATTCAAGCGTATAACTATTCTGTATACTCATTTTTACTGGATTTTCTTAGGGAGAAGAAGGCTTCTTTTAGCCTTGGCTGAACTGCAGCATGCCACAGTGGGGGAGTCTGGGCTCTGTGGTCTTGTTCACTCCTCTCCTGGCTCTGTCCTCTTTAGTTGTATAATTTCAGACAAAGTGCATAACTCCTCAGGACTTCAGTTTTCTCATCTGTGAAGTGGTTGTGATGATCATCTGAGCCTAAAGGGTTATCTTCATTTTGTGAAAGTACCCATCAGCGGCACTCTATCAGTTATTCAGAGCTTCAAGTCTGGCCTTTCCCTCATTAACCATTCCCAGAAAGAGGCTGACTGTGATTGGTGAGAATGATTTCAATCAACCCCTGATACAGTTCCCAGCTTATAGAGCAGCCAAGAAAAAAAAAAAAAAAAACCTACATTTATGACTCTGGTGAGTTTCTGTGACAGAGGGCTCTTAGCACCATCCAGCCTAAATTCACCTCAGCAAGTCCAAGGGTTATCCAGGCAACCCTGCAGTTTGATCAAGTAGAAAACAGGCAGTCAGTGGTGGTGGTGAGAGGATCCTGGAAATTAGAAGCCACACACACACCCCACCTGTAGTTCCAACAACTTCAATTCCCATGGTTCCAGCAACTTCAGTTCCCACTAATCCTTTGCAACTCAGGAGTTTGGAGCTTCTCTACCCTTGAGAAGGTAGTAAAAAGAAGAATGATATTTATTGCATCTTAGCTGTCCACCCACTCAGCCACTTTCAGAATTGGTAAGCTGGGGCCTACCCACTCCCTGCCTGGGAGCTGCAGAAAATGCACTACAAGACCTTATGCCTTCCCCCAGTTCTGAGGCCCTTGTGAGGAGGGAGCAGCTGGCATAGAAGGATCTCTTACAATTGACTGCAAAACAGAATCATTTTGAGGAAAAAGTGCTGTGAAGCCTCTGGTGAGGCTTTGGATGCCTCTGAGTGGGTGCCCTGAGGGCAGAGTGAATTTGGTGGCTCTGCTATAGCCTCCTGTGGAGGTAGTAGAAAATAAATGTTTTTTTAAAAACTTTTCTATACTATACATTTGAAGGATTTTTTTCTTTCTTTTCTTGTTTTTTGTGTGTTTTTTTTTTTTTTTTTGATAGAAGAGTGAGTTACAAGAGAAATATAGACAGAGTGGGAAGATAGCAGTAGCTCTTGAAATGTAGTTGAAGGAGGTGTAAGGCTCCTGGCTTCAAGGAGAATCAGGTCACAAAAGGTTCCTGGACAGTATATTAAGTGACACCACTAACAAACAGTGTGGCTTTCCTTGGCTGTACTTATTATTTTTTACCACCACTGAGACATTGACCAAATACCACCATGACAATAGCTGTCATTGATTAAGGAATTGTTTCATGCCAGGAGATTTACTCACCTTAACAGTCAGTCTGAAGTTTTATGAGGCTAGGTATTATTGCCCATGTTTAGGAGGTGAGAAAATGACTTACAGACTCCATGTGACTTTCAGCTAGCATTGACTGCAGATATCTGGCTCCAGCCATTGTGCTGTATTCTCTCTCTAGCCTTTTCTTTCATAGTTTGTAAATTTCAGATTATATCTATATTCTGTACCCTGAAATATCTCTTTCAAAGTTGTAGGTTATGACACAATAGTAAGTTGTGAAATTGATCCAGTAAATTTAAAAAGGATAAAGCAGAAGACATTATCAGAATTCATCACATTTATTTTCCCCACAACTTTTGTTTCTAGCATATGTATATATAGGCCTGACTTTTTAAATTTTTGCTTATGTTGTTTTTTAATGGGAGTGAGAGATCTGTAGATAAAAATACAGAGAGAGGAAGAAAGAGAGAGAGAGAGAGAGAGAGAGAGAGAGACCGGAACATTGTTTAGCTATGGATTATGTTGGAGCCTTGGCCAATAGAGTCTTTTGTATAACCACTATGCTGTCTCCTTAGCCTGTTCTGTTTTGTGCTATAACTCTGCATTATTACTTAAGTGCTACAAGGGGAAATGTAGTTCCCACCATGAGCTTGTCAGAAGGTTTGAGAGCTATTGTTCTGTAGTTATTATTATGAAGGTTAAATTAAAATTGTTTCAGTTCTTTGTGACTCTAAAGCACCTTATAAGTCTAAGTTATTATTTAACACTGGAAGCTGAAGCAAACCAATAAAGGAAGACAGATAAGACTTGCTGTGCTGTTACTCCATCCACTCAGTCCATAGATAGTTCTAATCTGTCACCATATGGTGTCTAGTGGACTCAGTACTTAGCTTTGGAATTCCTCCATGCAGCATACCAGACCTCTGGATGAAACCTATTTGAAAACCCAGCAATTTGTTGGAGTATATCATGTCCAGCCTGCAACTTTAAAGTACCATTTATCATTTATAGAGCTCTGACTCTCGTTTAAACACCAGGAAAACAGACATGATTCCTATGACAGCTTGGAGCTGTCTACATTACAGGCCGCAGAAGGGTTAGCTACTGTCTGCTTCCCTCATAGCATTCCCCCATTCCATCCTCCTCTGGAAATGGTTTGCTACCTCTTCCTCTCAAAGACTGTCATGCCAGTTCAAAGTCTGTATCTATTTAATCTGGAAACACAGTTGGTAAGAGAGCCTTCTTCTTTTTTTTTTCTTTTTATTTAAGAAAGGATAAATTAACAAAACCATAGGGTAGGAGGGGTACAACTCCACACAATTCCCACCACCCAATCTCCATATCCCATCCCCTCCCCTGATAGCTTTCCCATTCTCTATCCCTCTGGGAGCATGGACTCAGGGTCGTTGTGGTTTGCAGAAGGTGGAAGGCCTGGCTTCTGTAATTGCTTCCCTGCTGAACATGGATGTTGACTGGTCGGTCCATATTCCCAGTCTGCCTCTCTCTTTCTCTAGTAGGGTGGGTCTCTGGGGAAACAGAGCTCCAGGACACACTGGTGGGGTCTTCAGTCCAGGGAAGCCTGGCCGGCATCCTGATGACAGTTAACATACAAAGCCAAACTAATTGTTGAGCATTCATGGACCCAAAGCTTGGAATAGTGTAGAGGAAGTGTTAGGGGGGCACCCACCGCAAACTCTAGTGTACTTCTGCTTCCAGGTATATATTTTGCACTAGTTTATGGATAAGTGTGAACATATGCTCTCTCTCACAGAACCTGGTCTATATCTAGGTTTTGGGACTTTGTTAGAAAATGAACCACCTGGGATGGAATTAGAGAATACTATGAAAGGAAAGGTCTCACCTGAGTAATGAAGCTGAAGGGTTGTCATTCCACATGTGAAGTCTCTGGACACAGTCTGAGCTGAAGCATGTTGAGGTGGCAATCGTTGTGTTGATTAGGTTGCGATCGGCAGATGCAATATTATTTGATATGAACTGGGAGAGGCATGCGGGAAAGTGGGCCCTATCCTAAGGTCCCAGGACTGGGGGAAATATAAGGCCATTTTCCTTGGAATACACTCTCTCCTCATTAATTGCAAACATTCCAACAACTGCCCTGAAGGCATACCCTTAGAATCTTCCCTGCTTTTCAACTGTTAATACAGCACAGTTTCAAATAATCATAAAAGAAAACTGAACTGGACATTCTCCTGGTTAAAAATTGCATCAGGAGGAGCCAAGGAGTGTCATACCCATTAGAAGGTAGACTTTACCATCCATGATGATCGAGGTTAAACCTTGAACCCCAGGCATCTACAGGGAGTAGAGGTGTGTGGGGGGGGGACTTCACAAGTGGTGGACCAGTGCTGCAGGTGTCTCTCCTTTCTATGCCACACCCCATGTCTCTCTCTCTCTCTCTCTCTCTCTCGATATATCGAGAGAGAGAGAGAGAGAGAAACATCTGGAACTCTTTATCTGAAACCTGTACAGGAGGCCTGTAGAATGGAAAGTTCCCTCAAAAGGCAATTTGGAAACTGAGTAGAATGTGCAGTGCACAAGAAACATTAGTATATCAGTTTAAAAGTCAAGACTCAACTTGCTATTGTGAACTATGTGAGGAGGAGTTCCATCCACTCAATTACCAACTCAGAAAGGTGCCTCTGTTTTATAGCCCTCGCTAATGAATGAGTCCCATGGCCTCTCTGGACCCGGCTTCTCAATACACTGCCAGGCTGCCTCCCACACATCTGTAAATTCGTCAAGTTATAATGGATGACTGGTGCCAGCAGAGGCGAGGTCTAGACCTTTCTCTCTGGGATACATAGAGATCTCCAGCCATTAATAATTCATTCGAGAGTAATGAGCATAGCCATACCAAGTTGTGAGCAGTAATAATCAAGTGACAGATCAATTTATTACATCACTGTACCAAAAGATAATGGCTGTTAGTAATAAAGGTGCAAGATTTTCCCCCAGAAAGTTTCATTAAGACTTTGATCAATGTGTTTTTAAAGTTCTAAAATAAAATGGGTCATTAAAAAGGAAATGAGTTATGTTGGGTAGCTTCAAGCCTATTTATATTCAGAGTTGCTTATCCAGAATTACTGAACCATTTTTCCAAATGCCTGCAAATCAGAGTAATTATTACTTGTTAATTAACTCTAAGAAATGGAACACAACTCTAGACTTTCAAAAGGGAAGTTGTAATTGTTGCCATATATTCCTCCCCAAAAAACAATAATAGTTGAGATTTTTGTGAGTACATAACTATGTTGAGAATAATTGTTGTATGTCTACACAAAAACACCTATAATCTTTTAGCACCTCAAAGAACATTGTTTTAGCGTCTTGTGGGTCAGGTACTAAGCAATGATGGTAACAACTAAGATAAGCACAGTCTTTATCCTAAAGCAGCAATGGAGATGTTAATCACAAGTCACAAATAGAGGAACAGAACAACACTTCTCTCTTTGCTGGGTAGAAAGAAAAAATAAAGGAAGGGAGTCATTTAATCACAACCTTGTGGACCAGTTTGCTGAGTAGAGAAAAAAGAGTAAGAGTTGCAGCATGGGAAGTGGCAGGATGGATAAAGCATTGGACTCTGAAGCATGTGCCAGAGTGATGCTCTAGTTCTTCATCTCCCTCTCCCCCCTCCTTCTTACTCTCAATTAGTATATATTTTTACAAACAAAAGGAAGCATTATAGGAAGGGGGTGGCAAAGATAGAGGTGGAATTGGAAAGGTAATGTGTAGTGAATTATGTTATAGTGGTTACTACATGTCCCAAACATGAATTCACTGGATCTGAACAACAACTTAGTAACATAGATATATGTAAAAGAAGAGTAATCCAAAGCTTAGATATATTGAGTCACTTAACTATAAAATGAGGAAGTGGCCTTGGAGGTAGGCTGGGGAATTAAATTCTGATTTTATATTAAAAATAGTGAAACCCATTAAGGACTGATAATCACCATTATCCCGAAAATGTGAATGAAGCATTGTTAACACTTGCTCTGTGATGTATCACTGTATTCACTCTCAGAGAGCCTAGAGTAGTGTGAGGCATTTATAGTTTTCAGTGGAGGAATGACTTGGTGAGTGCTGAGTTGTAAGCAGTAACTAACCTAGTGGTGGCAAGCAGGGTGGTGCTGACCCTAAAGATTCTAGTTGGGGGGATTGTTGAGTTTATTTGCTTTTGTTGGATGTAGTGTTGAGAAACTTGATGGTGAATATATTTTTATATTGGTCTGAAATATTTAAATGCTTTCATACATAAATAACTTGTTGATTCATTTGTACAAGGGACTTCTATGTCAACAAAGGAAAGACTTAGCTCATATGGGAGGGGAAGTGTAAGGGCATGGAACTCACTTCCTGTACACAGAAGCTGATATTGAAAGTAGTTGATGTTACAAGCAGCTTGTAAATATGTATACTTGCTGACTGACTAAGGCCTAGGCCCAAAATCTTTCTGTCTTACCAGCCAAGACTTTGGATGTTTCCACTAACACTTACAGACCAGTAACATGATGCAGTTCTAGGCAAAATGGAAAACTGCAAGTAAAATCAGGAATGTCAGCCAGAACTCCATAAATGTTATAAAATGTTCTAGTTTGGATCAAAAACAAGACAAGATATTGGTGGCAAACCTTACTACAGGTGTTATTTAGCAATCAAAAAGTAATTTTTTTTTCCTAACTGCGCTGAACTTTTCCACAGCTAAAATTTCACAGACCTAACCACCCTGTGAACCTCATTCTTTCAGAAGAGGAAAATTTTATGAAATTATAATTTAACTTTAGAAATTTATAGAAAAGTACACATCTGTTGACAAAATTAGTTAATATAATATTTCTGTAGAAATTCGGTTTTAAAACCAACACTTAAGGAAGTAGAACCTCTTTTGCTCAAAAAGAAAAGTATACAAGAGAAACAGTGAAGGCATTTATAGAATTGTGTGAAAATGCTCATTATAAATAGCACTAACTGCAAGAAAGGTATGCCTGTGCAAACTGTCATCTCAGCCCAATTTCTCTCTAGTTTCCAGTTAGCAATAAATATTTTCTTTTTTTTAATTTATTTTTTATTTGAGAAAGGATAAATTAACAAAACCATAGGGTAGGAGGGGTACAACTTCACACAATTCCCACCACCCAATCTCCATATCCCATCCCCTCCCCTGATAGCTTTCCCATTCTCTATCCCTCTGGGACCATGGACCCAGGGTCATTGTGGGTTGCAGAAGGTGGAAGGTCTGGCTTCTGTAACTGCTTCCCCGCTGAACATGGGCGTTGACTGGTCGGTCCATACTCCCAGTCTGCCTCTCCCTTTCCCTAGTAGGGTGGGTCTCTGGGGAAGCAGAACTCCAGGACACATTGGTGGAGTCTTCAGTCCAGGGAAGCCTGGCCGGCATCCTGATGGCATCTGGAACCTGGTGGCTGAGCAGAGAGTTAACATACAAAGCCAAACAAATTGTTGAGCAATCATGGACCCAAAGGTTGTAATAGTGGAGAGGAAGTGTTGGGGGTGGGGGTACTCACTGCAGACTCTAGTGTACTTCTGCTTTCAGGTATATATTTTGCACTAGTTAATGGATAAGTGTGAACATATGCTCTCTCTCACAGAACCTGGTCTATATCTAGGTTTTGGGACTTTGTTAGAAAGTGAAGCACCCTGGATGGAATTAGAGAATACTATGAAAGGAAAGGTCTCACCCGAGTAATCAATCTGAAGGGTTGTCGTTCCAAATGTGAAGTCTCTGGACAGTCTGAGGTGAAGCATGTTGAGGTGGCAATCGTTGCGTTGATTAGGTTGCAATCAGCAGATGCAATATTATTTTATATGGATTGGGAGAGGCATGCGAGAAAGTGGGCCATGTCCTAAGGTTCCAGGACTGGGGGAAATATAGGCTCTATAGTGGAGATGTGAGGTTCCTGCTGTCTTAGGGTTCAAAAAGACAATGGATAGTTAAGGCTATCGTCACATTATTTGGTAATTGGGTTAACTTTGAAAAGTCCTTTTGTTAGGGTTTGCTGTATAGTACCCAGTATCTTGTATATAGCTATGCCACTGGTTGCTTCTGATCTATTTGGTCTAGGCTTTTCAGAGAGTCTGCATAACAAATACGCAGCCTATATATTAAAAAGACTCAGTCTGTGTTTTAAAAACTTCAAGACATACAATTAATTTTCACCCTCTCATATTAATTAACTAGTGATTTATATGACTACACTTTACTAGGAGTGTACATAAACACCATTCCCACCACTAAAAGATTGTGTCCCATCCCACCTACCCACCCCCACTCCCCACCGGTCCAGGAAGCTGCATGTCTACCCCTCACCACAGGGCTTTTACTTTGGTGGCCTACTTTCAATTTAGTCAGATCCTGCTTTTAGTTTCCCTTTCAGATCTTCTTTCTCAACTTCTGTTGATGAGTGGGATCATCCCATATTCATCTTATCTTTCTGACTTAGCTAACTTAACATAATTCCTCTAGCTCTGTCAAAGATGGGTCAGAGAAGATGGGTTCATTGTTCTTGATAGTTGTATAGTATTCCATTGTGTATATATACCACAGCTTTCTCAGCCACTCATCTGTTGTTGGGCACCTAGGTTGCTTCCAAGTTTTAGCTATTATGAATTGTGCTGCTATGAACATAGGAGTACACACCTCTTTTTGGTTGGGTGTTATGGAGTCCTTGGGGTATAACCCCAGGAGAGGAATTACTGGGTCATATGGAAGGTCCATGTCTAGCCTTGTGAGAGTTCTCCAGACTCCTCTGCACAGAGGCTGGACCAATTTACATTCCCACCAGCAATACAAAAGTGTTCCTCTGTCCCCACAGCCTCTCCAGCATTTGTTGCTGCTGTCCTTTTTGATGTATGCCATTCTTACTGGAGTGAGGTGGTATCTCAATGTTCTCTTAATTTGCATTTCTCTGACAATCAGTGACCTAGAGCAGTTTTTCATATGTTTGTTAGCCTTTTGGATCTCCTCTGAGGTGAATGTTTTGTTCATATCCTCTGCCCATTTTTGGATGGGGTCATTTGCTTTTTTGTTGCTAAGTTTGCTAAGCTCTTTATATATTTTGGTGATTAGTTTCTTGTCTGATGTATGGCATGTGAAGATCTTCTCCCAATCTGTGAGGGGTCTCTTTGTTTAATAGTTTCTTTGGATGTGCAGAAGCTTATCAATTTGATGTAGTCCCATTGGTTTGTTTCTGCTTTAGTGTTTCTTGCAATTGGGTTATTTCATCAAAGATGTCCTTGAGTTGTAGGTGGGAAAGTGTTTTACCAATGTTTTCCTCTAAGTATTTATTTATTTCTGGTCTAACATCCAGGTCTTTGATCCATTTGGAGTTAATTTTTGTTTCTGGTGAGATAAAGTGGTTCAGTTTCATTCTTCTGCATGTTACAACCCTGTTTTCCCAGCACCATTTATTGAAGAGAGCCTCCTTCTTCCATTTAATACTTCGGGCCCCCTATCAAAGATTAGATGTCCATAGGTGTGGAGATTCATTTTTGGGCTTTCAATTCTGTTCCACTGGTCTATGTGCCTATTTTTGATCCAGTACCATGCTGTTTTGATGATGATGGCTTTATAATATACTTTGAGATCTGGGAGTGTGATGCGTCCATTTCTGTTTCTTTACCTCAAGCTGGTTTTGGCAATTCTAGGTGTTTTCAGGTTCCAGATAAGTGGTTGTAGTGTTTGTTCTATTCTCTTAAAGAAGCTTGGTGGCACCTTGATGGGTATTGCATTAAATTTGTATATGGCTCTTGGGAGAATATTCAGTTTGATGATATTTATTCTTCCAATCCATGAGCATGGGATGTCTTTCCATTTCTTGGTATCAGTTTCTATTTCCTTGAGTAGCAACTCATAGTTTTCAGTATACAAGTCTTTCACTTCTTTGGTCAACTTTATTCCTAGGTATTTGATTGATTTTGCTGAAACAGTAAATGGGAGTGATTTCTGGATGTCATCTTCTTCAGATTTAGTGTTTGCATAAAGAAATGCCACTGATTTTTGTACATTGATTTTGCAGCCTGATACCTTGCTATATTGCCTAATAACTTCCAGTAGTTTTCTGCTGGATTCTTTAGGTTTTTCTATGTGTACTATCATATCATCTGCAAATAGTGAGAGCTTGACTTCTTCCCTTCCAATCTGTATTCCTTTGATTTCTTTCTCTTGCCTGATTGCTATGGCAAGAACTTCCAATACTATGTTGAACAGTAACGGTGACAGTGGACAGCCCTGTCTAGTCCCCAATCTGAGGAGGGATGCTTTCAGTTTCTGTCCATTGAGTATGATGCTGGCTGTAGGTTTGCTGTATATAGATTCCACTATCTT
This sequence comes from Erinaceus europaeus, assembly GCF_950295315.1. Classification (NCBI taxonomy): domain Eukaryota; kingdom Metazoa; phylum Chordata; class Mammalia; order Eulipotyphla; family Erinaceidae; genus Erinaceus; species Erinaceus europaeus. The sequence goes on from NC_080163.1 coordinate 48,721,194, forward strand.
GAGGAATTTCCCATCTATTCCCGTTTTTTGTAGAGTTTTGAGCATGAATGGCTGTTGGATTTTGTTAATGGCTTTTTCTGCATCTATTGAGATAATCATATGGTGTTTGGCTTTGCTTTTATTCATGTGGTGAATGACATTGATTGACTTATGGATATTGAATGAGCCTTGCATTCCTGGGATGAATCCCACTTGGTCGTGATGAACAATCTTTTTGATTTGCTGCTGTATCTGTGTGGCCAAGATCTTGTTTAATATTTTGGCATCTATGTTCATCAGAGATATTGGTCTGTAGTTTTCCTTTTTTGTTCTATCCCTATCAGCTTTTGGTATCAGGGTGATGTTGGCTTCATAGAATGTGGAAGGGAGTATTCCTGTTTCTTCAATTTTATGGAAAAGCTTAAGAAGTATGGGTACTAACTGTTTCCTGAAAGTTTTGTAGAATTCGTTTGTGAAGCCATCTGGTCCAGGACTTTTGTTGTTGGGGAGATTCTTAATAACGGTTTCAATTTCCTTGTCTGTGATTGGTGCATTTAGATTTTGTAGTTCTTCTTGGTTCAGTTTTGGAAGGGCATATGTTTCTAGGAATTGTTCCATTTCTTCCAGATTCTCTAGCTTGGTGGCATATAGTTCTTTATAGAAGTTTCGCATGATTCTCTGGATTTCTGTGGTGTTGGTTGTGATATCTCCTCCATCGTTTACAATTCTATTACTTTTAGTCTTCTCTCGTTTTTGTTTGGTGTGTCTGGCTAGAGGTTTGTTAATTTTGTTTAATCTTTCAAAGAACCAACATTTGGCTTCATTGATCTTTTGTATGGTTATATTATTTTCAATGTTGTTTATTTCTGCTCTAATTTTAGTGATTTGTGTCCTTCTGGTTGCTTTAGGGTTCCTTTGTTCCTCTTCCTCTAAGTCCTTGCAGTGTGCAGTAAGGTTGTTCATTTGAGCTTTTTCTTGTTGTTTAATATGTGATTGTATGGCTATAAGTTTCCCTCTCAGTACTGCTTTAGCTGTGTCCCAAATATTTTGATAGGTTGTGTCTTCATTTTCATTTGTTTCCAGGAACATTTGAATTTCCTGCTTGAGTGACTCTCTGACCCAGTGGTTCTTAATGAGTATGTTGTTTAGTTTCTAAATCCTGTGATTTTTGATAATTTTCTGTTTGTTGTTAAATGTTAGTTTTACTACCCTGTGGTTTGAGAAGATACTTGGGATGATTTCAATGGTCTTGAATTTATTGATGCTGTCTTTGTGGCCTAACATGCGATCTATCCGTGAGTATGTGTTATGTGGATTTGAAAAGAAGGTGTATTCCAGTTTTTTGGGGTGAAGGACTCTGAAAATGTCCAAGAGGTCTAGTCTGTCAATGTCTTCATTTAATTCTCTTGTATCTTTGTTGATTCTCTGCTTTGTTGATCTGTCTAAGTGTGAGAGTGGGGTATTGAAGTCTCCCATTATTATTGTATTACTATTGATGTATTTTTGAAATTCTTTCAGTAGGTGCTTGATGTATTTAGATGGTCCCTATTTGTTAATAATTGTTAAGTCTTCTTGGCTGATTGATCCTCTAATAATTATGTAATGTCCTTGCCTATCTTTTATTACTTTATTTAATTTAAAATCTATCGTGTCTGAGATGAGAATGGCTGTTCCTCCCTTTTTTGTGGTCCGTTAGTCTGTATGATAGTTTTCCATCCTTTCACTTTAAGTCTGTGTTTATCTTGTTGTGTCAGATAGGATTCTTGCAAGCAGCATATGGTTGGGTTATGTCTTCTGATCCATCCCCCCACTCTGTGCCTTTTGATGGGTGAGTTTAAGCCATTGACATTAATTGATATTATGGATTTAATGTATTGTAGTGCCATTGTTCAACCAGTTTTTGTTTGCTCTGGTATATTGCAAGTATTATAGTGATGTTCTTGTTTATAAAAGGTCTTTTAGAACCTCTTTCAGGGCCGGCTTGGTGATGGTTGCCTCCTTTAACTGTTGTTTGTCTAAGAAGGTTTTGATCCCTCCATCTAGTTTGAATGAAAGGCTAGCAGGATATATTATTATCCTTAGTTGAAACCCTTTTTCATTCAGGGCTCAATACATATCTTGCCATTCTCTTCTGGCTTTTAGAGTTTGAGTGGAGAAGTCTGCTGATAGTCTTATGGGTTTTCCCCTGTATGTGACTTTTTGTTTTTCTCTTGCAGCCTTTAGGATCCTTTCTTTCTCCTTACTTCTTCTCATTGTGTCTATGATGTGTCTTTGTGTCTTCAGGTCTTGGTTGATTCTGTTTGGTACTCTCTGGGCCTCTTCAATCTTGATGTCCTTTCTGTTATTCAGGTCTGGGAAGTTTTCTTCTATTATTTCCTCTAGAATTTTTCCTTCTCCTTCTCTTTATTTCTCTGGCAGGCCAATTGTACGAATGTTACTTCTTTTGAGGTCATCCCATATGTCTCTGTTGTTGTTTTCAGAGTCTCTCAATCTCCTTTTGAGCTCTTTCACCTCTTTCTTAGTTTTGTCTAACTCATCCTCTGTCTAAATCTGTTTTCTGCTTCTGTTAGTCTGCTTTTTCTCCCCTCAGCTTCTTTCCTCAGTTCAGCTATTTCAGCTTTCAGTTCTCTAATTGCCTCAAGATAGTCAGTATTTTCCTTGGGGGTCTCAACTGTTGTTTCCCTAATACTGGAAACAACATTCCTTTCCTCCAATGTTGTTTTCATTTCTGTGATTAATAAGTTTATTATTGCTTGCATACTTTTCTTATCTATGGTTACTTCTGACTGACTTGTAGTTTCTTCTGGGCTCTTGTCTTCATTCATTGGAGTAGCAGTTTTATTTGTTTTTGATCTACCCATTTTTTTGATTTATGTGTTTCTTATTTTTATGTTCTGTTGTTCCTCAGTTGTTGTGTTTTGAGTACAAGCAACACTGTACTAAATACCTTTATGACAAATGCAATCACCAACCTCAGGAATTACAGTAGCAACTGAAGCAAGGATTGAAACAGTTTAATCACTACCAGTTAGCCAAACAATTTCTCAAGTCCGTGAAAATATAGCAACCAAGTCTAAGTGAAGAAGAAAGAGAAAGGAAAGAAGGGATAGCAAGAATAGACAGTTATTCAAATCTACTATCCACTGTATATTCTAGGGGTAGCAAGAGGAGAAAGGGAAGTAGAGCAGAGATACACACATAGAGAGTCCACTCTGAGTCAGATTTCTTCCCCAAAATAATTCACAAATGAATATCAGTGAATTCAGAAAGACAAAGAAGAAGGAAGGAAGAAATGGAAGACAAGATAAAAAAAAGAGAAACAAGAGAGAGAAAAGAAAAAAGATAAGAAAAAGAGCTGTAATAAAAGAACAGTGAAAGGAAACTTTTTCAATTGATTCATTTATTTTTTTATTTTATTTTATTTTATTGTTTTAATTAGCTAGGTGGAGGGATATGGGGAGAGTCTGTCGAGGAGGTAGGAGTAGTGAGACAAGTTCCTCTCGCAATGGCTAGCAATGAAAGATACCCTAAGAGTTAATTCTGGTCAACCTAAAGGGGGGGGGAAGAGATACACCTTTATATATATTATTATATATTAATAATCAAATAGAGCAAGGTAAAAAACCTGTCCAAGTTTTCCTCAACGTCCTGAGCAGAGGCAGCTGATTGTTAAGAAAGGAAAAAAAAAAAAGAAAAAAAAAAAAACCTCAGGACTAGACAAGAGTAGCAGGAATAGACAGTTATGCAAATCTACTATCCACTGTATATTCTTGGGGTAGCTAAAGGAGAAAGGGAAGTAGAGCAGAGATACACGCAGAGAGAGTCCACTCTGAGTCAGATTTCTTCCCCAAAATAATTCCCAAATGTGTATCAGTGAATTCAGAAAGCTGAAGGAGGAAGGAAGCAAGGATGACAAGAATGAGAAAAAGAAGAAAAAAAGAGAGAAAAGAAAAAGAACATTAATAAAAGAGCTGTGAAAGGAAAGAGTTTTTTATTTATTTATTTATTATTATTTAATTAGCTATTCGGGGTGGGGGGAGAGAATGGGTAGGGACAGTAGGAAAAGTGAAACAAGTTATTTTAGCAGTGAATAAGACTCCCAGTCCGCTAGCATTGGAAAATACACTAGGAGTTAATTCTGGTCAACCTGAAGGAGAGGGGGAAAAGGGTATGTGTTTATCTTGTATTTATAATAAAATAGAACAGAGTAAAAAACCTGTCCTGTCTTCAGCTTGGATGGCTCCAGATTGCCTCATGCCCCCTGAGCAGTGGCAGTTGGTTGGCTACTTAGAAAGAAAAAAGGCCAAAGGTTTCAAAAGGGAATAGAATTAGAATGAATGACATCCCCTGGTGGGACAGGAATCTTGGTAATGAAAGAAGCTCAGTGGGGGAGCCTGCTAGGAACAGATCTCTGGTCCCCAGGAACTGGTTATGGGGGGGGGGAGGGAGGAGGGAGTGGTGTGCTTAGGGGATAATAATTTAAAAGAAAACATTTTTTCCCTTTCTTTTTACTCTTATATTCTAACCCAAATTGAGTTATAGTCACACCTCCTTGGTGTCACCATTAGGACCCATATTGACTGGCCTACTAAAGGCAAAAAATCCTACCGTTTCCAGTAGATGTGGTCGGAGCTCAAGCCACTAGCAGCTTCTCATTCCGCCATCTTCTGGAATCCCCCCTAATAAATATTTTCTTTCTTCTAACAGATGATTTAGAGAAGCCCCCAGTATTTTCTTAGCAATGTCAATTAGCCTTTTTGTTTGTTTGGTTGATTTTTTAATTGTTGTCAAGGTTATCTCTGGGACTTAGTGTCAGCACTACAAATCCAACACTGCTGGCAGCCATTTTTTCCCATTTTTTTTCTTTCCTTTCTTTCTGTTTTGTTTCATAGGATAGAAATTAAGAGTAAGGGTCTACGGCCATACCACCCTGAACACGCCCAATCTTGTCTGATCTCGGAAGAAATTAAGAGTAAGGAAGTCAGGCTGTAGCACAGCGGGTTAAGCGCAGGTGGCACAAAGCTCAAGGACTGGCTTAAGGATCCCAGTTCAAGACCCTGACTCACCACCTACAGGGGAGTCACTTCACAAGCGATGAAGCAGGTCTGCAGGTGTCTATCTCTCCCCTTCTGTCTTCCCCCTCCTCTCCCCATTTCTCTCTGTCCTATCCAGCAACGACGAGAACAATAATAACTACAACAATAAAACAACAAGGGCAACAAAAGGAAATAAATAAATAAAGTAAATATTTTAATTTTTTTTAATTAAAAAAAATTAAGAGTAAAAGGGAGGGGGCCCGGGCAGTAGTGCACTGGGTTAAGCACACGTAGTTTGAAATGGAAGGACTCATGCAAGGATCCCACTTTGAGCCCCTGACTCCCCACCTGCAAGGAGGTCACTTCACAAGTGGTGTAGCAGGTCTGCAGCTATCTGTCTTTCTCTCCCCTTTCTGTCTTCCCCATCTCTCTCAATTTCTCTCTGTCCTATCCAACAACAATAACAGCAACAAAAATAAAGGGGAAAATATGGCCACCAGGAGTGGTGGATTTCTTGTGCAGGCACCAAGACCCAGTGGATAACCCTGGAGGTAAAATATAAAAAACAGAAGAGGGAGAGAGAAAGATAGACACCTGCTGCAGCCCTGCTTGACCATTCAGCTTTCCCCCTACAGTTGGAAAGACGGGTCTTTATGCTTGGTAATGTGTACTTTCAACTAGGTGTACCACCACCTGGCCCCCAGCCTTGGCTTTCAGTTTATTTGTTGTCAATAGATTGCATATTTTTACACACAATACCAACAAATGAACAATTAAATATTCTGGCTAGACTATTGTGGCCTGGGTGCAGAGTTCAGATGATACTTTTTGAGTATTCCTTTATAAAAAAAAATATGCATGTTTGGCAAGTTACTGAGACCCAGCTACCACTGATCTTGTATATGCCTTAGACTTTAAGTATTATAAGTGACAGTATAAATACACACATGTACATGGATATGTGCAGGAGTAAAATTTTATTCCAGTTTATGCTGCATTTCACTTAATGTAAGTTACATTTTCATGTAATTGGGACTCTAATACTTTGAGTCTAAAGTGTTGGATGTCTTGACTATATTTTAAATGCCCAGATCTACTCATTTTAAAAATTAGATCTAACTGGTGTCAATGTTTACAAATATATTAAGGCTGTCAAGAGTTTTTAATATTTGCACTAGAGAACATGCAAATGATTATAGTGGATTTGGTGGCAGCTAAGAGAAAAAGTCATAACTAAAATGGATTAGCAGTTACCTGAATTTGTAGAATAAAGATTCAGTTGTGTGCAGGTTCAGGTTTGGAAGGCAAATGCTCTGATTGGTTATTTTAGTCAAAATGGAAATGGTAAGTAGGGATGCATCCTAAAATAATAAGTACAGTAGTCTGAACACTCATCATTTCTGAAGCCTTGGTACAGTTAGGAAACTCTTGGGACAGCTAAGATTTTCAAAGATGCCTCGAGCTTTGGCCCCTAGCAGTAGAACACAGGGAAGTCTTCTGTCTCATCTATATGATCTCTCTCATCTTTGCTTTTTGTTTTCCTTCCCCTCAGTGTTGCTAACAACCACAAGCAAAATTTGATGACAGTGGCAAATCTGGGAGTGGTGTTTGGACCCACACTCCTGAGGCCTCAGGAAGAAACAGTAGCAGCCATCATGGATATCAAATTTCAAAACATTGTCATTGAGATTCTCATCGAAAATCATGAAAAGGTAATATATAATTGGTCACTTTGAGTGAAGAATTTACTTTGGGGAAAATGAGTTATAATTGGCACTGAAGGATGGCATTGCTTATGGATGGATATCCTCACTGTGGTGATGCAGGTCCTGATGATGGTTACAGTTGGTGATGCTGGCTATGGCAACAATAGGCATCTTGGTGATGGAAGTGATGGACAACACTTATTGAACATTTTTTTCTGGGTACTATACAAAGTACAGTAGACATTTTACCCTCACAATTCAATTAAGGAAATACTATATTTTAAAAGTATCCATTTCCCATTTTTAAAAATTGTTTACATAATATATATTTTTGAGGGTGATTTTTTTTGTTTAGTTACTTATTTATGAGATAGTCAGAACTGACTGGTGTATGTGCTGCTGTGGATGTAGACCTTATCCTGGAGAGTCTGATACTCCGTCCACTTCCTGGGCCATGAGGCATCATCATCACCATTATTATTACTATTACACTACAGATAGTGATTTATTTTCACTTATGTTGAAATTGTGTCATATTTTCCTAATCTACAGTTTGGCTTTATATTTTGCAATTGGTGTCTTTTTTCATAGAGAGTGTGTGTGTGTGTGTGTGTGTGTGTGTGTAAATGAAGTCTATCTTTTCTTCAAAGGCACTTGGTTTTTTATCTCGAAAAGCTCTTTCTTCTTCATCCACTCAGTGAAGTATATTGATACAAAGCATCCCTTACACAATAGAGGGTAAGAACAGGCATGAAACATAACCATTTCTTCTGCTTCAGTGAAATGTAGCAAATCCTAGAAAGAATTTTCAGTACTTGAAGGCTCCCTGTGGGCATGATGTGAAAGCCACAGCACTAGAATCTACTAAAAAATGGTATCAAGGGACTGGGTAGTTGCACACCTGATTTAGCTCACATGTTACAGTGCTCAAGTACCCAGGTTCAAGCCCCCAGTCGCCACCTGCAGGGGGAAAGCTATGCAAGTGGTGGAGTAGTGCTGCAGATGTCTCTCTGTCTCTCTCCCTCTCTGTCATTCCCTTCCCTCTTGACTTCTTGCTATTTCTATCCAATAAATAAAGATAATGCAAAAAAAATTAAATGCTATCATTCCCGAAAAAAAACTTTACCTGGAGTAGGGAATAAATTGTGCTGGATAACCTCTAAAATACATCTAGAATCTTGACGGCTTTTCACTACCTGTACAGGCAACACTGACATAGCCACTATTATCTCTTGTCTGTATTTTTATAAGAACCTTCTGGTTTGTTTTACTGTCCTCACCTTTTAACTATCCTATAATCAGTTACCAAAGTATGATATTGAATATCTAATCAAATCATGTCAATTGTCTGCTAAAGACTATCCCATGTCTTCCCATTTCACTGAGTCAAAGTCAGAGCCCCAAGAAGATCCTGCAAGATTCTATTAGGTTATCAGAAAAGTCATGACATTTTCCTATGAAAAATGTACCGTAACTTTCCTAGCAACCCAATATACAGTCTCTCCTTATCTCTGTTACTAGCTATGTATCTCCAGTGGCCTCCTCCCCCCATTTTTCTCATGTGGAAATGATTCCAGGGCCTCATGCCTGCATGATACTGCTATTGAATACCTTTCCCAGGCCAATGGTTTTCATTATTAATTTTAGACAAAGAGAGTACTGCTCTACTATCCATAAAACTATGCTGATGCTACTTCTGATGCTCCAATGATGTGCTAATGCTTGAAACCACAGCCTTATATACAAAGATATGTGTACTCTACTGGGTGAGCTATTTTCTGGCCCCTGACCTCATCTGTTTTCTCAGGACCCTTTTCTTTATTTCATTCTTGAAGCTAGCATAATAGCTTTTCTGTTAACTCATACACAGTACCCACTCCCACCTCCAGGCTTTTGCAGTTTCTTCCCACCACTGTGGACACTTTCTCCATTTAGGCACATGATTTTTTCCCGCACCCACCATCTTTGTGGAATCTACCTAGATCACTATTTAAATTTGAAGACATCTCCAGCCTCCAGCACATCTGCTTCCTTGACCCTGCTATATATCTCTCTCCTTAGCAATTACCTCTCCCTAGCATATTATTTAATGTGCTTATTGATAAGACCTACTGCTTTTCTGGCTGCTGCTGTTGCATTATATAGTATATACCACATAATTGCAAAAACCAGTGTCATTTCTGTTTCTTGCTTTGTCCCCAGCTCCTCAGTAGACACTCGGTGTGTTAGGTGAATGAATAAATTTGTAGTACCAAACCTCAAAGATGGCTCCCAGCAACCCTTGTCTGCTATTCACTCTTTTGTATACTGTGAGGAGATAAGTCCTAATTGATCAGCACTTGGGTCTATTGATTTCAGTGTGAATATTAGGATAGTCAGTCAAAAGTAATAGACTGACTTTGGAGCACTAAGAAAACCTCACAGCATTTGATTTGAATTCTGAGCTTCTACTTTGGAGAAGCAAGCCACAAAAATTGTGAGGGTAGTCACATAGCTATGTGGGCAGGAAGCAAGACTTCCTGTCACCAGTTATACTAATTTACTAGCCAAGTTATTTGCCACTTGAGTGCCAGTGAAGTGAGTTTGCCATTTTGATAGTGCTTCTTTACCTCTGGTCAAGCCTTCAGATGATGCACCCCCAACCTTATAAAAGACCACTGAGCTGAGCCTTTCCTGGATATTTGACCATAGAAACTGGGAGAAATAATAAGTGTGTTTGTAATAAGTTAATAGGGGTTTTTTGAGAGGGGTTATAATTTGTTATAAAGTATTAATAACTAGGTCTGGGTGGTGGCTTATACTGTACAGTGAATACTTTACCATGCCCGAGGACCCAGGTTCAAGCCCCTCGCCCCCAGTTCCCACTTCCAAGTGGGGAAGTTTCATCAGCAATGGAAAAATTTTGCAAGTGCCTCCCTTTTATTTGTCACTGCCTCTCTCTGTTCTCTCTCAAACTCTATCAAAACCAGAAAAAAATGGCTACTAGGTATCTAGGAGTATGGATCGACCAGGCACCTGCCCACATGTCAGCAGGAAGCAGTTACAGAAACATGAAACTCCATCCTTCAACATCCCAAAAAGAATTCTGGTCCATATTCCTAAATGGGGAAATGTTAAGGCTAGAGAATAAATGGGCAGAACCTGGGGAACATGGGCAGTAGTGTGACATGCTAGAGTACTTCTTCCCCAGACACAGAGGCTTCCCATGTTACTAGAGAAAGAAGTTTTTAACTTAAGATATGGGTGTGGCTTAGAAAAGAAACAGACAAGCTTAGAAGTGTATAAACTGGTTCTGTGGGTATGGTTTCCCTCCCTGCTCATGAGCCTGTTAACATGTTAGTAAAGTTTATAGCTGAGTGCCTAGAAACAGTTAAGTTACAACTGGTACAGAGAGAAAGTGCACTGAAGTAATCCAGTACATCAGGAAAGATTTCCTGGTTACAAGAAGAGAAGGGGATGAAAAGAAAAATCTGCAGGCTCCTGGTGGACGCCCACTTATACATTGCCGCATCTGATTGGTGGGCTCTGATGGTAGCCAACATGCTCTCTCTCACCTTTATTGTCAGCACCTTGGTGGACATTGTTTCTAACTAATCAGCTTGTGCTGTGCCCAGTTTGAAACTGATAAAAGCTGAGTGCTTTGGGACAAGCTGTACGAGTCTGGTAGGAATCAGCCTGTAACCCCTTAATGTAAAATAAAGGTAACTCCCTGCTCTCAAAAAAAAAAGCTACTAGTCATAGTGTAGCTGTGCAAGCACTCATTCCTCAGCAACAATTTTCATGGCAGAAAAAAAAGAAAGAAAAGAGCACAAAAACTAATATGCAACCTCTTAATGCAAAGTTTCACAAAAATAGCAGGTATCCTGCACAGGTCTTATTATCAGTATATACCACTGGCCCCACTTTACATGGTTAATAAAGAGATAAAGACTGGGGAGTCGGGATGTAGTGCAGAGGGTTAAGTGCAGGTGGCTCACAGTGCAAGGACCGGTATAAGGATCCCAGTTCGAGCCCCCGTTTATCTTTCTCTCCCCCCCTCTGTCTTGCCCTCCTCTCTCCATTTCTCTCTGTCCTATCCAACAATGACAACAATAATAACTACAACAATAAAAAGACAACAATGGCAGCAAAAGGGAATAAATAAATATTAAGAAAAAAAGATAAAGACTGATTCATTTGAGCGAACTAACATCTCAAATATAATAAATTAGCTATAGGATGAGTTTACATTATGTATAATAAAATGAATTCATGAAAAAGGAATATGATGGAATAGTAAATAGCATGATTTTGTTTGTTTGTTTGTTTTTGCCTCCAAGGTTATCACTGGGGCCATGAATCTACTGCTCCTGGAGGCAGGTTTTTTTTTTCCCTCCATTTTATTGGATAGAACAGAGAGAACTTGAGAGAGGAACAGGAGATAGAGAAGTGGAGAGAAAGACAGACACCTACACACCTGCTTCACAGCTCATGAAACATCCCCCTCTGCAGGTGGGGAGCCAGGGGATCGAACCCAGATCTTTATGTGGGTCCTTGTGCTTCATACTGTGTGCACTTAGCCAGGTGTACCAGTACCCAAGCACTGTCCTCCCCTCCTTTAGCATGGTTTTTAAAGACAAATCAGTTGAATTTAATGCTGCCTTAGGCATGGAAAATAGAAGTAGAAATGAAATGTGAAATGCGTAACTTGCCTATAAGGATATGAGTAGGAAATAGTGACAACTATTCTGGTTTGATGAATTATAAGATATACTGAGGTACATATTAAAAGAATATTGTGGTGCTTCATTATATGTCCTTTTTTATTAATCTGTGTCAGCGAGTGGAATGAATCACAGTGGGATATATGCTTCTGTTAAAGCAGATACAGTAGCACAAGTGAAAGCATTTCTGAGATGAAGGCTGTAAAAGAGTGTGTGCCTCAAGTTCTGAAGAGCCTAGGATACCCCACTGTTAGATGTTTTTAATCTAGGGTCAATACTGGGCTAGAGTTGCCTGCAAAAATCTGTGTATGTGCAGTTTTTCTTGGAAGAAGTTCCTAAGTATCCACCCAATTTTTCTTTCTGATTAAAAAAAAAGTGTTCATGTTTTCTAGTTCCTCCTGTATTACTTTTGGGTTGCATGCTTCTAAGAACTTTTCCATCTCTTCCAGTTTTGCTGGTTTGGTGTCATATAGTTGTTTATAGGAGTCTTACATAATATTTTGGATCTCTATGATGTCTTCTGTGATCTCTGCCTTTTCGTTTGCAATACAACTTATTTGGGCTTTGACCCCACCCCATTTTAGTGAGTCTGCCCATGTTCATCAATTTATCAAAAAGGTGGTATATGCTCTCATGCTGAATGTAAGCACTAGTACAATTACCAAATATATGCCCTCTACATACTACTCTTCCATGTTGTCAAGGACATTTTATTTGTGTCTTGGGTTAAAATTGTGAGGAACCTAGAAGAGAATACTGACAGAAGCTATAGAAACCCAAGCATCTAGCCATTGGAGTTCACAAATAGACAAAGGAGACAGGAAATCGTGAGATGCCTGTTTTCAATGATCTGTTGCAGTGTAGCAGTCATCTCAACCCTATTGACACTAGCAGCAGTAAACTTTTTCTTTCTTTTATGGCTCACTGTACTATAGCCCAAAATCTGGTGAGGGTTTATGTGTGTCCTCCCATAGGATATCAAGTGGGATGACTTGACTGGGAATGGACAACCCAAGGTGGCCTTAGTACACATATAGGGGACCCTAGTACTGGCTGTTGTTGTCAAGCTTCTGAGTTCAAAGTTTAAAGGGCAAAGCTCTTTCCATGCTTGTATTAAGGTAATGATTACTTATTTAAAATATTTATTTCTGTGTCTGCAGGCTCTTATCCCCAACACTGAGCATAACATATTGAGCCTTTAAACATCAAAGTAGACCAATACTATGGGAGTAGAGTAGAATTTATCAGTAATTACTCACTTTTAGTTAAGATTATTGAAGCAAAAAAGCACAATGGTGAATGCTTTCACTGCCTAGGATACTCCAAAATTCTACTTCTTACAAAGTTTTTATTTTTTTTACTGGGATATTAATGTTTTATACCCAACAGTAAATACAATAGTTTGCACATGCATAATATTTGCCAGTTTTCCACATAACAGTACAACCCCCACAGGGTTCTCTGTCATCATGTTCCAGGACCTGAACCCTCACCCCCACCCCCACCCCCACCCCAGAGTCTTTTACTATGCAATACAACAACTCCATTCCAAATTCTTCTTATCTTATTTTCCTTTTTTTTCTTTTCTTTTTTTTTTGCTACCAAGTACCGCCAAGCTGGGACTTAGCAGCAACTGTTTTAATTCATTTAATTAATTTTTTCTTCATTTTTATGACAAAGACAGAAGGAGGGAGGGAGAAAGAGAGAGACCTGCAGCATTGCTGAAGATTCCCCTGCAAGTGGAGACTAGAGAACTTAAGGTCTTCGGACATGGTAATATGTGGACTACACCAGGTGTGCCACCACCCAGCCCTACAGGAGTTTACTCTTCTATAGATAAAAGTTAACTTGTCATGGTCCGGGAGGTGTTGCAGTGTTAAAGCTTTGGACTCTCAAGCATGAGGTCCTGAGTTTGATCCCCGGCAGCACATGTGCCAAAGTGATGTCTGGTTCTTTCTCTCTCCTCCTGTCTTTCTCATAAATAAATAAAATCTTAAAAAAAAAAAAAAAAGTTAACTTGTCAGGGCCAGGCAGTAGCGCAGCAGATTAAAGGCACATGGTGCGAAGTGCAAGGACTGGAAGCTCAAGGATCCCAGTTCGAACACCTGACTCCCCACCTTCAGGGGATTCCTTTCACAACCGGTGAAGCAGGTCTGCAGGTGTCCATCTTTCTCTCCCCCCTGTCTTCCCCTCATCTCTCGATTTCTCTCTGTCTTATCCAAAAACAACAACAATGATACACAACAAGGGCAACGAAAGTGTAAACAATTAGCCTCCAGGAGCAGTGGATTCTCAGTATAGGCACTGAGCCCCAAGGGATAACTCTGGAGGCAAAAAAAAAAAAAGTTAACTTGCCAATTACAGTAAAAAAATTTAATTTCTAGGAAGAGCAACCATATTTTTTAAAAAAGTGGAAAGCCATCCTGGTATGATTGTGGTTAAACATATATCAGGCTAATGATGTGTTTGGGGTGTTTATGTTTCATGATACTGTTAAGTTCAAATAGATATTGGGTTGTCGGAAAAGTTATGATGCATTTTTGCATAGAAAAATCATGTAATACCTTTATTTTGTTTTTCTTGCCTCCAGTCACTGAATCTGGGTGCTGGCACTATGAATCCACTACTGCTAGTGGTCTTTTTTTTATTATTATTTATTTCATAGGATAGAGAAATTGAGAAGGGAGAGGGAGACTGACAGGGAGAGAGAAAGACACCTGTAGACCTGCTTCACCACTTGTAAAGCATCCTCACTGCAGGTGGGGAGCAATGTCTCAAACCTGAGTCCTTGTGCAGTTTCTTGCACTTAGAATCATGTGTACTTAACTGGGTGCACTTTCACCAGGCTCCCCATCATGACTTTTCCAGCAAACATTAATAGTAGAATTAAACCCAGTTGTTCTGTAACAGTCCACAACATTTCTTTTTGCTGAGACTCTTGAAATGGGTTTCTGTACAACAAGCAGTATGTGTGTGCACATGTATTCACCACATGTTACTGCTCTTACTAGTTTATCTTTTAAGACCATTTTGATATTTTACAAAATTAACATAATTATTCTCCTAGTTCTTCATTTAACTTTGGAAAAAGTAGGGACACTGACCTTATAGCTGTTAATTCTTACAAATGCACAATGATCAGCTCCCTTTTTCCCCCCATATGTTATCCTTTAATCTTACATGTGAGAGTGTAGAGCTAGAAATGATGGGTGACCCCAGCTAATGCCTAATATATGTATCAAGTCTTAAGCAACCTTGCATTCGAATTAAATTGGTAGTGTTGGTCAGTGCATTTGTCTTGGTTTGAGTTAGGCCCACCAAACTGCCTTGATCTTTTCTTGTCAGAATTATGGAGTCGTTGAAATCCATTGCACCAGCATTAGGGTCTATACACAAAATGTATATTAATAAAATTTGAATCCAAATGATGTGTTTTGCAATTGTGTGAAATTCCCTTGGTGTTACATGCAGCTGTTAGTATTATGATATGGTGGTGTTGGCGTATGCCTGGATGCTTTACTCCACTGAAATGGCTCCTACTTACTATTGCCTGCTTGAGGAGCTACTTATATACTTTATGGTCATGACTTTTTAAATTTGTTCATTGAGTTTTATTTTGTTAATTTTTCTTCTGTTGGTTCCTAAACTTGGTCTTCTTGGTCCTGTCCATATTAGGTTTTAAACTAAGATAGATTCACTTATATAGACTTGATTCAAATGCTTCTTCTGTCACATATCTATTTTCAGTTTTTAATGTCAGATGCTATCTTTGCATGGTACTTTTTATTAATGTGACAAGATTGTTGATCTGGACATTTATCCCAGTAAACCGCAGATCAAGAAATCACTCATTATTTAAGTTGTGAAGCTTCTTTACTGTTGCTCAAATAATTGTGGAGTCTTGTTATATTTTAATCTATTTTTATTCAACTGCAATAGCCAGAAATAGAATCCTTCTGGAAGTAGGGAAGATCACAGTATCTCATGAATTACCCAAGCCATCTATATATGACTTTACTAAATTCAATTAAATCTTTTTTTGTTGTTGGAACAAGGCCTAACACTTATTTCACCCTCTGTTCCACTTTTACCATTCAGAGACACACAAACAGACACACACACTACGAGGAGACATTACAGAACCAAAATTTCCACTCTACCACACCTTTTACACTACTTCCCTAGTGATGCCAGGGCTTGAGCCTGTTCCATGCACATGACAGTGCAGATGCCTTTCCTGGTGAACTCTCTAGCCAAGCAATTGCTTCTTTTAGAGAGTTTTAAATAAAATCCCTCTAACTGCTTTCAAAATTTTTGATCCTGCTGCCAAAATACTTATTATCTCAACTGAACATTGAACTTCCAACTGCCTTTTTTTTTTTTTTTGCCTCCAGGGTTATCATTGGGGCTTAGTGCCTGCACTGAATCTACCACTCCCGGCAACTATATATTTTTTTCCTTCCTATTTTTATTTGAGAGGGAGGGGAGCTAGAAAGGGAGAGAGAAAAACACCTGTAGACCTGCTTCACCACTCATGAAGCATTCCCCCTGCAGGTGGAAGGACGCTTGAACCTGCGTCCTTTGAGCATGGTTATATGTGTGTTTAACTGGGTGTGCCACCACCCTTTCCCCCCAACTGCCCTTAAAAAGTCCTCTGGAGATAGAACTTCTGAATTTGGCTTCTTAACTGTTATAATAAATAAGGCTTGTTATAACTTGCCTGCTTTCCAGTGGAAAGGCACTGGATTTCTAACTTTTTGTACCCTAAGCAGGCCCACTCCACAATATGTTGATACCTTGAGAAAGAGTGGGCCACTTGTAAGTATAAGCTGTGCTCAGGAGTTCTAGTCCTCCACACCCAAAGCAGACATACCTTAAATGAAATAAGTCCGTACTTGTCATTATCACTTATTACTTGGAACTCTGATGCATCTGTGTCTGAAAAAATGCTTAGTCTTTTCTCTCATGGCAGCCTGCTAGGTGTTGTAATTTCCAGGCCTCTGGATGTTGATTTATCATCTCACAGCTACTTTGTAGTTATAGACCAGAAACTCTTCATCATGACCTAATTTTCCTCCCATAAATATCACAGTACATAATAAAGGGTACACCACACACATTACAGAGAGGTACCTAATCCTTATAAATTGCAGGAGTATGTGACAGGTGGGATTGGAAGAGGTGTAAAAATCTATGTGTGACATGAGTAAGAGCAAATTCCACAAGTATCAGTGGTTTGCAATGTCAGGATGGACCTGAGTAGGTGCCAGTGAAATACGATTTTTATAGGCAAATGCCAGTGTTTCTGTAAGCAGTTAAGACCGATGTTTTGCAAAGAGAAGTAATTAAATTTACACTTATAAATTAAATCCTTATGTCCTGACTGCAAATAATTCATTGTTGAAGTCCCAATTATTTCCTTTCTTATATGTTATTGAATACAATGTCTTCTGAACACTGTGTCAAACTGTGTTCTATATTTCAGTCCTCACCACAGTTCTGGGGTTTTTTTTACAGATTAAGCATCTATTTGAAGGTCATAGAGTTACATAACTTGTTCATAGTCACAAAGCTTGTAAGTGACTAAAATTAAATCCATCAGTTTCCAAACCTTATACTCTTTTTGTTTTCCTCTGTCTCTCAGCTTTATAATAGGTATAAAGACCACAAGTGGTTGAGACCCAGACAGGGACAAAGCTATCTAAGTCTTAGTCCAGCTATATGTAGCCTCAGACAATCAGTTAATTTCAGAAAGTCTCGTTTTCCTTAATTACAAGATAGCACAAATAATATCTTCATTACAATAAGGTTATTTTGGGCAAAATAGTAAGATAGTCCATGCAAATGACGTAGCTGAACAAGCACTGAACAAATCTTAGTGAGTTTTTTTTTGTCATTTATATTAGTATTGTCTGCCTTCTCTTCATGAAGAACTAAGTACTTAAATACACCCACACGCGCGCACACACACACACACACACACACACACACACACACACACACACACACACATATATATTCACATTATCTCTCTTTAGAAGCTGCACAGAGCAGATGCTGAATCCTCACCTGCACAAGAAAAAGAGGCATAGAGGGCTAAAGACCTAAGTTAAACCCAAGTCTGTCTACCGCTAAAGCCTGTTTTGTTTGTACCTGTGTAGTAACTATAAATTCTCTCTCCTGTATTTTTTTTCTAATGATACAGTAGTGATGCTGATATCAATGTTAATAAGGTCAGTGAAGCTGTAGGTGTTGCTCACTGACTATGCAGTGGAAAGAGGTCACAGCCCAGGTCTGTGTGAGGACCACAGTGCTGCCTGACTGAGGAAGTAGTACCTTTTTTTTTTCTTTCAAATTTGCTAATTCTACTTTTAGGAACCTTAAAATTGGGGATGCTTGGCAAAGTTATAATTTTATTCTTTTAGTCTTATTTTCCAGTAACTTCCAGCTTTGTAGTCTTAGTAAGTTTTGTTTTAAGGCATTTCCAACTAAGTCAGAATTAATTTTTAAGTTTGAATAGAATTAACAGGCTACATCAGGCACAGCACAAATCCTCACCCCTTGTGTTAATTTGGAAAGTCTCTGTGAAATGAGGAAATTGTTCAACCACATGGGAGAGATCTATAAATCCACTGCTCACAGATTATATGAGCTCATGCTTCTATCTTTCAGCAGGGTCATTCATATAGTCATTCTTCTTGGCTGAATGAAGGAAGCTTTACTTGCTTCTCTAGAAATCATCTCTTCCAAACAAAATAGGATTGGAATAACCGAAAACTATGAATAATTCAGATTTACATCAGAATTCCAGCTCAGACTTTTAGCACAGAGGCAAGCCCTTGGCCTGAATAGAAAATGACCAGCTAATAAGCCAACTTTAAACAACTTGCATGTGTTGAAGTTTCAGAATTAAATGAGCAACAGTAATCTGGGGGTGGTTGTCTTAGACTCTTTATTAAAAGTTTGCACCATATATTCTGATTTTGATTTACAAAGGGGCCCTTGTACCTTGGAAACACATATGTAATAATACTGACAATAGTCTGGTACTTTTCATCTTGTACTCACTGGCATGTTACTGCATCTGGTCCCGAGAACAACCAGTTAGAGCTGTTCAGAAACATGGGCTTAGCTCAGAATGAGACTTAGCGAGATGGCTTTTAACACAATAACTCTTGCCTATGACAGAAGTCTCCTAGAACTGAATCTATCTATGTTGATTCTTTTAGAGAAAACAGCCAGTTTGAAGAGTGAAATTGTCACTTCCTGCATGGCTGTGAATGAACACTGTTCTAGAAGCCATTTTTCACACATATATCTAGCTCCATCCTTCCACAGACTTATCGTTCTTCAGCATTTACTAATTTTCAGGAAAGAATAAATCTTCACACTTTTTGTTATCAGTGGACAATAAAACATGCATTATCTCATTCTCAGTAGCTCAAAAGGGAAAGAATTCAAAGGTCAGATATAAGAAGATAGAGACTTATCACTAAATCTGAATTCATATTCATTTCCAAGTGTTTTTGCTTAGGGGATGCCAGATATGCTGATTTTGAGGTCAGAGGCTAAAATATACCATTTTTCGATGAAATCCATACATGGAGGTTTTCGGGCACTGACTTTGAAGTGATGATTGGCTGGAGAAAATATGCTGAAGGAATAATGACTGCTGAGGAACTGAAGAGTGTAGTTGCCCCAACTACATTTCCAGGGCTTCATTTCCTGCTCCCTCTTCTGCTTAGCTGTATGGCCAGCCAAGAAATCTCTCATTGTGGAATAACCATCCTATTTATTATACTGAGTTGACCAAGGCTTAGTGATAGTTACACAAAGTGGGAAGCACAGTGCCCTGGAAGGTAGAGCACTGTTTCAGTATCAGTAATGATCCCCCACAGCATTATTGTCTACTAAGAATTGTCATGGCTCACCACTGTTTGGGGGATAAAGTGAAAGTTTAATAAGGCCTCTGAAAGACTGGTTCTTAAGCATATCAACAGCTATAGATTCTCTTTTCTTCCCTTCACTCAGAATAAACCTGGGTATGTATGTGACATCATTGTTTGGGGACAGAGGGAGAAGCAGGGGACAAGTGTTTT
The DNA here is from genome assembly GCF_950295315.1 of Erinaceus europaeus. Classification (NCBI taxonomy): domain Eukaryota; kingdom Metazoa; phylum Chordata; class Mammalia; order Eulipotyphla; family Erinaceidae; genus Erinaceus; species Erinaceus europaeus. Next base: position 48,740,717 of record NC_080163.1, read on the forward strand.
TTGTTGTTTTTGTTTTAGGTACCCCATTCCTCCTCACCTCAGTTGAACTCATATCTGTAGTGATTCAGTTTATTTTGTTGAAAACTTCAGTACCCTAGGGAAAATATGATAATGCTGTTTTCAAACAGCTGTGCTTGGGAGCTAGACTGACTTAACCAGCTGGCTGGCATCATTGGAGCCCAAAGACCTGCCAGCCCATGGAGAGCAGCTGTTTTGGCTGAATTTCTTATAATTCTTATGACTCTACTTTGTACCTGTCAGTTTCTGACTCCTGCTTTTAAATATGCAGACAAGAGAAAAGACCATAAGAAAGATTCTGATAACTTCACAGGTAAAAGAATGATTTCACAGGTAAAAGAAATGGGGTACAACCTCTGTCTTCTTGTGAGTGATTACGTCAGAAGGACACTAGTGACTAACTCAGAAGAATAAAATGATAGGGGCTGGATTATATAGAGAAGTATTGCACTACCATATTGAATCATGTTTGAAGATTTTTTTAGTGAAGGGAAAATTATCACAAGGTTAGACAAGATATACAGTGTTCAAAGCTGTGTTAAGTGTATAATATCGGTTGTGGAAAAATGTGTTTTGGCATTAACTGAGAAAGTTCAAACAAAGCACTTAAACTAGTATCTCTGGCATGATAAATATCCAGTAAATCACAACACCTTATGCAAACTGTAATTAGAAAACATTTCTGTCCTGCAACAATATGTCCAGAGTGCCTGGTATAAAGTAGATATTCAACTGTTTTTGTTGGTTGAACAAATCAGTACTATTATTATAATATGCATTTTGGAAGGACTAGAAAATTGTAGATGTTGTCATCTGCAATTACATCTGTAATTGTGGCAACTTAACCTCTCCGCCTCAGTTTTTCATTATAAATGTTGAGGACAGTACCTTCTGCTCCAGTCATGGAGAACTGTATGACCTTCTGGTCAAACACATGCAGTGACTAGGACCAGGGCTCCCTCACTGAACAGTGACTTTTTAATCTGTGATAAACATCATTGAAGTGGTAGCTGTTATAGTTATAATCCTGCTATGCCCTGGGAGGTAGTGGAGTGGCTAAAATTCTCATAGATACTATTCACTTACAACTCTAACAGATCCCTCTCTTTACCTTTACTGGTCACTTATATCAGGAATGTCTTCATTAGCCCTTCTATGGGCCTCTCCATAACCTTACCCTCACTACAAGCTAGCAATGGTAAGGACTTTACCACTCTCTGAAGGGAGGCTGGATCATTCTACTCTGCCACTTGAGGAAGATTGGTCCTGCAATATGTGCAGCCTAAAATGTTCCTGGCTGTGACCATGAACTGTGAGTTCAGATTGACAGGAAACAAGAGGTTATATAGGCTCATGTGCTAAATATAAATACATGGGTTCTGGGTCAGATCAATGTAGGAAACAGTTAATCTATCCATATATTTTTTGAAGTTTGAGACCCAATCTCTACCCTAACTCAGCTTATTATAAATCACTAACAAAAATATATTTAAAAATAATAATTCTCTCGTACTTGTACTATAAAAAAAGACAGGAACTGTCATCTTTGTCTTCTCATTTTTTGCCATGCCTTTTTTTTAATAATAAAAGTTTAAAAGAACAAAGCTGACATGAAAATGTAATCCAATTGTTAAGACAATGATTATCTGTAAATAATGGAACTGCAAGAGCTTTTCTGGGGGGCTGGGTGGTGGCACACCTGGTTGAGTGACATGTTACAGTGCAGAAGGACCCTGGTCCCCACCTGCAGGGGAGTGGTGAAGCAGTGTTGCAGGTTTCTCACTGTCCCTCTCTCTCTCTCTGTCAATTTCTCTCTCTGTCAGTTTCTCTCTCCCTCTCAATTTCTGGCTGTCTATGTCCAATAAAGAAAGATAATTTTTAAAAAGTTAAAATTACTGTTTCCTTTTTGGTGCTTTTCTATATTTTTAAAACTGTCTTTAGTAATCATCAAGGAAAGGAAAAACAACCTCCCACCTACCCCTATTTAAATAAGAAAAAGACAACTCAGCATCAAAGATAGCACTGAACTGCTGAATTTAAAAAGTATGCTTCCTCTGAAGATGATTGAGAATTTGTAAATGGTGCCCTACTCTGGGGTACTTTGTGGGATGTAACTTACATATAAATTTCATATTCTAAGAAAGTTAAGAAACAGTTACTAAGATGATAAATGGAACAAATGAGGAAAAAAGTAAAGGGATGTTGATTAATTTATTCTGTACATAGGCAGCATCAAAAAACTTTGGTCCTGTTAATAAACACTGGCTCATCTCTAGCACAGCTGCTTTCCATTTCTCCTGGAGAGAACAACAAATAGATGATCAGTGGAAATCTCAGCAAAAGGGTCAAACTTTAGGAATAGAAGCAAATGGTTACTAAACTCTGGGGTAAGTTTCAGAAAGATGCTGCTTAGTGCCAGTTCCTAGAGGTATTTAAAAGAAAGTCCTGGGAAAATGCTGTTGGTCTGTTCAGGTCTTACTGTTTTTGTTTTTGAGTCATCACCAAGTTATAGCAGTCCAGGCCTGAATTTTTCTCCCACTTCACAGTTGCATATAACCTGTTTGTGAAATTTCACTTGCAGATATTTAACACCGTGCCTGATGTGCCTCTCACCAATGCCCAGCTGCACCTTTCCAGGAAGAAAAGCAGTGACTCCAAGCCCCCATCCTGCAGTGAGAGACCCCTGACACTCTTCCATGCTGTGCAGTCCACAGAGAAACGTGAGTCGCCTTGACCAGAGCCAGCACAGTGCTCTGAGGACAGCCATGCCACCTCCCCAGCATCTCAGCATGCCCACCTCTGTCTCTCTATGTCCATGCTCCCTAGATTCTGCAGTTGATGAGACAGGAAGCAGTATTAGTATTGCTGAGAATGAAAGTTAAGGATGGCTTGCTGGTTAGAATTTTCTTTCCAGAGTTCCTGTGGGCAACAGCAGAGCCTCTTTTCTCCCAGCTACACATTCAGAGCTCAGCTCAGGCATGTTCTTCCATTCGTTTGTTAGCAGCTTCCATAAAACTAGTCTCCTTGCTTTGTTCAGCCTATAATTAAATGCTTATTAGTGTAAATCACATGTCTCACTAGACAGTGATGGCAGAACCTTGTTTTGCTCATTCTTTTACTCCACCTCTCATAGGGCCTGGTGCTCAGTGACACTTTATGATGTGAGAAATTAATTAGTGCATTAATTAGAGAGTGATACCTTCCTCATTCCAAATAGCAAACTGTTGTTACCATCATCATATCAAGTCTTCTTTTTTAACCCCAGAACTTCTTAGTTCTTTGCAGTGATTGGGTGACTGAGACCTATAATATCTAGCTTGTTTCTGCTTCTGTATTAAGAGTTGAGAGATTGGAGTGCTACATAAAGTCAGTCAGGCCCAAGTTGGCAGTAGATGAACAAGCCTTTTACCTTATCTCAGCCTTAGTTGGCTCTTCTGTAAAGTAGGGGGTAAAAATGTCTACCTCACACAGGGTAAATGAAACTGTGCAGTTAAGTATCTGGCAGAATGGTTAGATTTGGCAGAGACTGATAGCTGTTGTTATTATTATTAGTTATTGTTTAGTCACATGCAGATACCAAGACTATTTCATTTGCAGAGTTAATATTTACATGACGTCTGATGCCTGCCAGGTCCTGTGAACATAAAAACAGGACTCTGTATTTAAGTAACGCACAGTTGAATAATAAAACAGACAAATAAATACAAAATAATATATCAGTGCAACTATCACTGTCATAGAGATGAGAATGTACATTCAGAGAGGTCGGGTGGTAGTGCATTGGGTTAAGCACACATGGCATGAAGCACAAGGACCAGCATAAGGATGCTGGTTCAAGCTCCAGGCTCACCCCCTATAGGAGGTTCTATTTCGTGACTGGTATCCTTTGCTTTTCGTGTGTATGTGTGTGTGTACACATGAGTGTATTTTTTTATTTCCCTGTATTTAAAAGGTAATGAATTTCCTTACCTTAACTCCTGAAAACAAATCTTCTCTATTCCAAGAACACCACTATACTTAAAGATGTCATAATATCTCAAAATATGCCTGCATTATATTTTGCTTTTATGAGTTAAGCTACTCTTATCATCTTCTTTGTGATGAAAGGTTTGTCATCTTTCCTTAAGATAAATTTCTCGAAGAATATCTAGGTCAACAGATAGGCAGTTCTAGAGTTTTGACTCCATCGTGGAATTGGCTTTCCTTCAGATGATTACTGTGTTCATCTTAAATGTGTGACTGGGGCCATTTCCCCTGTGGTCTGCAGGTGACTGGACCCCTCTGAGTATAACAGGGAAGGCTTGTTACAAGCCTTGGCCTCAGCCACATCTGCCGTATGCAAGGCATCAGGTGACATGCTTCTCAGATTTCCAAGGAAGACATGATTGCCTAATGTTTTGTACTAAAAAATGCACAGTTCAGATCAAGACAGGTAAAACAGTAACAGTAAATTCCTCTAAACTTAAAAAGAGTGCCGAGTTTGGGGTTAGAATGAAGTAGAAGCTGCTTTGGAACAGGTCTTGCAGCATATTCTGGCTGAATGTAAGAAAGAAGATGATGATTAGGAGAAAATCAATTAGATCTTTGCCCAAGATTAATTTTATCACACTGAGCAGACGATGAGAGTCAAGAATGTGTGAAAGTAGACCTGCCTAAGCTGCAGAACAAGCTGGTGTGTCTCTGGCCAGGGACAGTGGACGGCAGAAGGATGAAAGATGCTGGAACAAGAAAATAACATTTTTCCTGCAAATGTTGGAAAATGCTCCCTGAAAACAGGAGTAAAATCTCCTTGTTAACTTCCCGCAACGCCTTCTCAGAGAAATAATATATATATTTTTATTGTTGTTGTAGTTATTGTTGTTGGATAGGACAGAGAGAAATGGAGAGAGGAGGGGAAGACAGAGAGGGGGAAAGACAGACACCTGCAGACCTGCTTCACTGCCTGCAAAGCGACTCCCCTGCAGGTGTGGAGCTGGGGGCTCGAACCCAGATCCTTACGCTGGTCCTTGCGCTTTGCACCACGTGCACTTAACCCGCTGCGCTACCGCCCGACTCCCAGAGAAGTAATATTTTCATTGAAAGTATATCAATAATAGGTGTATATTCTTTTCTATTTTGTGGCCTACTTTTGAAACCCCCCTTTTGTTACTTGAATTCAGATCATGTAAGAACTGACTCAGCACCACATGAAGAGTGTGTGAGTTGATGCTGCAAGGAAGACTAGGCCAGGAGCTAGAAGGTTCTGTTTGCACTTGTCCCTTATAGGTTGTAATCCAGGCTCCCTTCTCTGTTAGATGAGCAAGAGTGCATGCAAAAAAAATAATAAATCCTTATCTATTTGTGCTCTTCAGGAAATAAAATTCTAAAAAAGTAATTCTAAGGGGTATTTGTGCTTCTCCTTGTCCTCTGGCCTATGGACAAAGATAGAAAGAACTGAAGCCCATAAAGGTAATTTGTGAGGGAAAGTTTTGTGATTCTATAACAACAGTAGTGTATTCCACAGTACATAGCAGTGATTTTATATTCCACTTTTCAACTTTTGGAACTCTTTCTATACCTAGTTCAGTACATCCCAAATTTAAATCACTTAATTCTTTGGGCCTCACTCATGTAATTCGTGTGCTTTGTTTTATAATTCATGTCTTTAAATTGTTTTTAAAGCAACTCAGTTTTTTCTGTGGTCTGCCTATTCAGTGCAATCTCTGAAAACAATAGTTTGATGGTCTCAGTGTGTTGTTCTCTATTAAATATTAAAATAAATATGTAGTAACTGAGAAAAAGAATGTTCATTTACATCTGACCCTAGAATTGTCCTGTGACTCTTCTGTAGAACATATCCCATAGTTTGGAGTTCACAGACCTTGCTTTGAATTTTTAAGTGATTCAGATCCTTCTGCTTAACATAAATATACAAGCTTCTGTTTCTTTTTTTTTTTTCTACTCCAGGGTTATTGCTGGGCTCGGTGCCTGCACCATGAATCCACTGCTCCTGGAGGCCATTTTTTCCCCTTTTTGTTGCCCTAGTTGTTGCAGCCTCGTTGCGATTATTATTGCCATTGTTGATGTTGCTTTGTTGTTGGATAGGACAGAGAGAAGTGGAGAGAGGAGGGGAAGACAGAGAGAGAGGGGGAGAGAAAGATAGACACCTGCAGACCTGCTTCACTGCCCGTGAAGCGACTCCCCTGCAGGTGGGGAGCCGGGGGCTCGAACCGGGATCCTTACGTCGGTCCCTGCGCTTTGCGCCACGTGCGCTTAACCCACTGCACCACCACCCGACTCCCAAGCTTCTGTTTCTTTTGTCTGCTGGACTAGAATAAGGCTCAGCTATTATCAGTTGGTTGTTTATATGACTTTGGGTGTTTACCATTCATCTATCAACTTCATGCTATGCACTTTTGGACCTTTATAACTCCTTCCCAGGCTTAGTGTGGCATTACCTATCTCCAGGGCCTTGCCACAGAGTAAATATCTTGATAGAAAGACCCTGCTTCAGTAGACACATGCATACAAGCACAAATAGTCCTCCTCCACCTTTAGACTTGATATATCCTTTTCAGAATCTCATCTACTCTTATATCTGATATCTTAAATATAATTGAGCTTTTTATCTTCATATACTTGTAATTTAATATTTTCCCTGTATTTCCTTGGTTAACCCTGTCTTCAGTCCCTAGTTGAAATGCTGACAAATATGGAAAGTCCAGAGCAGTGTAGTGGGTTCTGCCCTTTGAAAGATTTCATTTTGTTTGTGTTTTTTTTTCTTATCATCAACACACAGTTCTCTCTCATTTCTTGGCTTGTCCCCTGCTCTGTGCAGAAGTTGGAACTCACTGTTAGCCTGAGATTGTCATAGAAGTTTCTGACAGATTAGTTGATACTCATAGATGTGTGTCTTGTTTTCCAGAAGTCTTTTCTTGTACATAGCAGACCAGTTATATGAGTAAGCTTCTCCACAAGACTCTTCAGCTTTAGTCTATGGCTGGGTGTAGTAGTGGAATGGTCTTCAAGATATTTATTTCCTTTTCCCAAAAAGTGAAGCAGCCTTATGATGACATTGGTCTTTTCTCAAAATGAGGAACTAGATACTCATCTCACACTCCATACTATGTAGGGATTTCAGTCAAGGAACAGGGCATCATGTGGCCCCTCATAGACATTGTGGTAAAAGTGAGGCCAGAAATAAAATGAAAATAACTTCTGAGTTTCAGAGTTTGTGGAGAAGAACAAAGTAAATGATGATGGGAAATGAAGGATTTAGAAAGCACCATAGTAACAAATGTAAATCATTAGGTAGCCACTGAATATTTTATTGAGGAGACTAAATGCCCAAGTTGCCTATGTAACTGCCAAAGGAATATTTTCTGAAAGGGAGAATTTTTGACAAAGGTACTAGAGGAAATGACAATCATACCCTTGCTCAAGGACAAAAAGATAACTGTGAAACTTTACAGAGAGAAAATAGATGAGAGTCTTTGTGTATACAGCAGAGTATTATTCTTGTGTCTAGAATGGAGGAGTAGACTATGGAAAGATAGGTTCCAAGACTGAACTTAGAAAACATTTCCACACAGAAAATGACTATATATATCATACAAATAGGTTGTTTATCTTAGTGAAATCTCCTTTACCATCCACAATTATATGACATAGGCATTATCTCTACTTTACACTTAGAGGAAAACAAAACTTTCATTAAATAATACACTCAGGGTCACATAGCAACAAAATAGATTTGAACCTAGGCATTCTGACTTCAACTACACTATTAAGCAGCCACTATCCCTCCTTACATTTATAATTTGCAGGATCACAAAGGAGGATATATAATTATGTTAGGTTTGGCTTTTGTGACTTAGACTGCAAACCCAACTTTTATTTTCCAGGAAAATTGTTTCCAGTTCCACTCCTGTGAACTTAGAGATCTCCCTATAAAAAGCTAGGAAGCATTTATAGAAGGATACATGGCTTTGATAAAGAGCCACTAAGCCTAGCTAGATCTAAATTTTCTTTAATCACAATAACAATAAAGTAATTATAGCTCAACTAATGTGCTAATCAGCCTGCTAAGCTCATTATTCTTTCATCTGGTCTATACACTTGACAGCTACCTCTTTAGGTAGGTCCTCCTTATTGACATTTTGTGGACAAGTAAACCGAGGTTGCAGTAGTTAAGCAGCCAGTCACACCACTGGTGAATAGCAGCGGAGGAAGTTGTTCCCAGGTAATCTCCCTTTCCCATGCCATGTTGTCTCCAAAAGGATGCCTCTGTCAGTTCTTGAGTGACAGAAGTGAAAACCCTGCTAGACTGAGCTTACAGAAGCCATTAAAACCATCTGTCCCAGCTTCCAGGGCTGCCATGGGGGCAGTTGAACTATACTGAATGGGTTGCTTAATATGCATGCTGGCAGGAAGCAGCCACCTGACAGCCACCCCTCCAAATCCAGCACTAGCTATGCAGAGAGCAGTGTGCAGTCCTTGCTAGCGTTAGTATGCTGGGCCAAGGCAATCGCTGTTATTTGTGATCACCTCAGAGCAGATGGAATGAGGTTTTTCAGCTGTGCTTGCCAGATGAATGGTGGCAAAAAGATTACTATTTAATCTCCAAGTTTCCACACAGATACGTCATACAGCAGAAATTGGATTGCTCTATCTAGGTGAAAGGCACTGACATACAAGCTGTGCCCTTTCTGGACAACTGTAGTAGATAGAATCATAAGTATTACAACCAATAACCAGGTTTTGCACCTTTTCTTGCAGGATTTCTTCCAAGAAGTTTCATAATGACATTTAGCACTTTTTTTGTCCTAAATTCTTAGTGCTTATACTGAGATATGAAAATGTGTTTCTTGGAACTGTGGTTCTTAGTCTTGAGTATGAATTAGAATCATGTGAGAAATTTGATAAAAATACAGATGTCTGGAGTCAGCTAGATAGCTCATTTGCTCTGTCATGGGTACAACCCAGGTTCTGCCCTAGTCCCTACCTCAGTGGAGGAAGCTTCAGTGTTTTAATATATTTCTCTCTATCCATCTCTTTTTCTCTTTCTCTTTCTGAAAAAGTCTGTCTAGAGCAGTGAAACCTTAGTAACAACAACAAAAATACATATATCTAGTCTCTTCCCAATACATACTGAATCAGAGGGTCTTGGCTGGAGGTTAGGCATCGGTGTTTTAAAAAGCATCCTGGTGATGCTGCTGCCAGCTCAAGGTAAAGAAGCACTGGCTTGGGGGAGGGATAGTCAAGATTGCTTGTCATCTATTATTACTATGATTAATGAGCCAGTGCATGAGAGTACTTATCATTGGCCTTGAACCTAGTAAGCACCTAATAAATGTTAGCTATGGTTACAATGATTATCATTAGGCAGCAATTTTACCTTACAATGTGACTCTGAAAATGCATCCCCTCAAGGACTTGCAGATTACAAAAAATAGAGGGCCATATCTGAGAGTAATATACAGCTTCCTTGGCCCCAGAAAAAGTCCATTTGATGCTCAAGTGTAAATACGTCAGCAGCCTGGTATCAACTACACAGCATTGGTAGGGGGTGGGAATGTATTCCTAGGCTTTGTTTTACATGGATCTTGTTAACTAGCTGCTGGGATTATAGCTCTGATTAATTCTTTTAGTTCAGTTAATTCATCCTGGATCCTCTCCCAGACAGGCCTAGTGAGAGATCGAGAATTCAGCTTGTATACTTCTTATGTGTGTGTTCCTTGTTGAAAATAACTAGGAATTCACTGTTTAAAGGCTTATGTAATGCTTTCCTTGAGCAGTCAGAACTGCAACATGTGCCTTTTTTCAGGTTACCTCTGCAAAGCCTGGGCAGGGCACCCATTTATTTTGACAGTCTTATTTACCCACATGGATTCCTATTATCACATGAACTGTAAGGTGTAGTGTGGCTCTTGGCTTACTTATGTATGGTTACCATGTGTGACTGAAAATAGCATAGTTGATATATGTTGGTCTGCTTCTAAGACCCCTTCTGTTTCATTGGTGTAATCCCCCCCCCCTTAACACTCTATTCTATTTACATAACCACTGTTAAATAAGTACCGCCCTGCCTCCAGGGCATTGATTTAATCCTCACTGTGTTGCACGCTTTTTCCTTCTCCCCACCCCCTATCCTGCATACATCCTCTTCGGACCTGACACTTCTGTCTCAGGATATATAAGGAAAGGATTGTGATTAGAGATAGTTTAAGATTGTGCCGCATTCCACATGAATAAAGACTGAACTGCATACCACTCAGCCATGAGTCCCTAGTGGTCTAGTAGCTAGGATTCGGTGCTTTCACCGCCGCGGCCCAGGTTCGATTCCCGGTCAGGGAACCAAAGTGTGGCCCAGAGCAAAATGTTACAGAGACAGAGAAACTGTCTCATGACAAATGAGTAGAGGCTTTGGGAAACCTCTTCATAATTAGAAAGGCAGCCCATAGTGCATAGGTATACAAGTTTACTTATCTTGGGGATGGGCAGGTTAGGTCCCACGTGGGCTGGGTGCCATATGCCAGTCCCTGTTCAGGGTGCCATTATGCTGGGCTAGCTTCATGGGCAGGAGAGAGAGAGACGACCAGGGACTCATGGCTAAGTGGTACGCAGTTCAGTCTTTATTCATGTGGAATGCAGCGCAATCTTAAGCTATCTCTAATCATAATCCTCTCCTTATATATCCTGAGGCGGAAGTGTCAGGTCGGAAGAGGATGTATGTAGGATCGGGGTGGGGAGAAGGAAAAAGTGTGCAACACAGTGAGGATTAAACCAATGCCCTGGAGGCAGGGCAGTGCTTAGTTAACAGTGGTTATGTAAATAGAATAGAGTGTTAAGCAGGGGGGATTAAACCAATGAAACAGAAGGGGTTTTTAGAAGCAGAATTTAGAAGCAGATCAACAGATATAGGCATTAAAATGATGCTTGGAGAAACAGGGATAGTTTACAGGTTAGGGTGACTGCTTTGCCATGTGCATGACCCATGGGAATGGAGGAAGTTCTTTTGGTGCTTTTGTGTCTAAGGAAGGAAACAAAAGAGGGATTGAGGAAGGAAGGAAGGACCTGTGGAAATCTTAAAAAAAAAAAAAAGCTCAAGATAGATCACTGAATTAAAAAAAATACCATGGGCCAATATATTTGACATTTCTGAGTAAACAAAGTAGGTTACACATTAAACATGTTTCTAAAAGTTTACTTATGCACATTTCTGTATATAGAAAAACTAATGGATATTTACACACAGAATACACCTTGGATATTTGTTCGCATTTCTGTACTTGCTATATTGGAGATGACTGCATATGCATTATATAGTCACCAATTTGTTCATTAGTCAAAGCAAAACTCTAATCATACGTTTCATTTACTATCTCAAACCCATTTTGCAGTGAGTCATAGTATAAAAATAGGTAAATAGAAATTTTCTTCCTAATGAGTAATAATGTAAGCAGTTTATATGTGGGCTTCCTCAGATTTCAGGGAATCTTGAATTAAAGGAAGAGCATCCCCATTCAAAAGTAATTTCTCACACTGAGAAGAGGACTATCTTGTGAATAGTAGATATCATTTCATGTTTGATCATTCACCTTCCTCTTCAGCTACTCACTAGGCTTTCATTCCTCCCTTGTGTTTTGGTTTTGGTTTTAATGCTATTTCAGAATGAGTTTCCCCATCATGCCTCCATATCTTATTTCTGTGATTCTATTAAACCCCTGGCCAACCACAATGAACTACCCATCCAATCATGAAATCCAATTTTATTCACATTCTTTCCCTTTGTAAAGAAAAAGTTCTTATGAGCACCATGGGAAGAATAAGTCAGTCAGTTCACATAGGACGAAATACAGTGATAGTTCTGCTGAAGACAGCCTGCCAGAGGTTGTAATAGCATGTACTGTGTCCTATAGTCAAAACAACTACATTTTTTCACTTTATCAACTCACTTGAGCTTCTTCTACTGTATTTATTTATTTTGAGAATGAGGAAACAAAGCACTATTCCATCATTAACATTTCCACTATCAAATCACTGCTTCCATTGCTGCTGCAGCTGTTCCTCTTCCTCTTTCTCCCTCCCTCTTCCTCTTTTTCCTTCTCTCTACTGACTGAGACAGAGAACACAAAGTACTGCTCTACCTTTTATGGAGTATTACTTGTTTTATCTTTTCTCTCATTCAACACTAGGGCTTGAACCCAGGACCTCACCCATACAAGCCAGGTCTTCCACCACCAACCCAACTCCCTCAGCTAACTGCTTTGAAAAGGACTAAGTTCATCAGCAATCAAAATACTTTATGAGATTTTTTTTGTAAACGTTACCCAATGTTTCTATGTAGCCAGGTTCATGTTTCAGAACTCCATTATAAGATCATTTTTATCATACGGAGACCTCAGATTTTAATATGTCCTAGAATGCCACTATCAGCAGCAGCAAAAGCTACTAAAGGAAGATTTTCTTCAGAAAGTCTGATTTCAAGCTTCCTATGTACTTGGGTGTGTTTCCCAGAGATGGTAAACTCAGAAACTGCTGTGTACTCATCATTTTTTATTGCAAAATTCATTAAACTGCCATGCTATTATCATCCTATCTTGTCAAGATGATACATTACAGACTTCATTGCAAAACTTTAACAAGCAGGAGAAAGTAAACCTCAGCACAGCACAGAAAAGCCTCTGGGTATTTTGCTTTTGCCTTAATTTTTTTTTCCATAAAGCCCTAAGTCTTTACAAAACTTTCAAATGTCTGGCAACTCCCTTTTCTCCCTGTTTGATCTTGTGGAAAAGGTGTTCCCTCCTTTGGACTCTTGAGCGGCATCATTAGCTGCTATTTAAGAACAATCATCTTCCCTTGTCTTTTTGATAGCTAGTTGCAGAGGCACCGTAGAAAAATGAGGTGCTAGCTTATATTCTGATTGAATTTCATGCATGGTGGGACTCCCTCCCAAAGTGACATTGATGTTTGCATTCCCAGCTTGTGTATTTGGTGGACCAAACGTGTTCAGACCTGCTGAGGCATGTGAATTTGGTTTGGCTCTCTGTGTGCTTTCCTGGCTTCGATTCTGGGTTCTGTGATAAACAGAGACCATGCATCTTGTGTGTGATGAGGTTGTCATTAGAATGAGCATGAGTTACTTGGTAAATATGGAAAGTGAAGTAGCTTAGATCCCAGATTTCCATGGCAACCCCCAGAACAAGTACAATATCACCAAAATTGTTCTGTGGCTTTCTTTTTTTAGTTGCAGTGATTGGGTTGCATGCTTATGTTTTTCTGCTCCTGGTTTGTACAAAAATAATAATAGTAGTAACAATAATAATAATAAAACATTCTTGCACCAAACTAAAAGACACTGGGGTGGGGGGGGGGGTTCAGGTCCTGGAACAGAAGGCAGAGGAGGACCTAGTGGGGATTGAATTGTTATGTGGAAAACTGGGAAATGTAGGGGCCAGGTGGTGGTGCTTAAGTATACATGTTATAGTGTACAAGAACTCCCAGGTTCGAGCCCCCAGTACCCACCTGCAGGGGGAAAGCTTCATGCACGAATGGTGAAGTACTGGTGCAGGTGAAGCTGCAGGTGTCACTCTGTCTCTATCTCCCCTCCCCTCCAATCTCTGACTGTCTCTGTCCAATAAATAAATAAAGATAAGTAGCTGAGTGGTGTGCACCTGGTTGAGCTCACGTGTTAAAATGTGCAAGGTCCTGGGTTTGAGCCCCTGATCCCCACCTGCAGGGGAAAAGCTTTGCAGGTGGTGAAGTAGAGCTGCAGGTGTATCTCTGTCTCTCTCACTCTCTGTCTCCCCCTTGCTCTCAGCTTCTGGCTCTCTCTGTCCAAAAAAGAAAGAAAGAAAGAGAGAAAGAAAGAAAGAAAGAAAATGATAAATAAATATAATAGAAATAAATTTATTTTTAAAAAGATAACTGGGAAATGTTAGGCATGTACAAACTTGTGCTTTGCTGTCAACTCTAAATCATTAATCCCCCAATAAGGAAATTAAAAAAAGAAAATAAATAAAATAAAGTTGGGGTTAAATTGATATGTGGAAAACTGGGAAATGTTATGCATATACAGACTACTGTATTTTACTGTCAACTGTAAGCCATTAATTCCCCCAGTAAAACAATTTTAAAAAGTAAAAATAAATAATAATAATAAAAACAGATTCTGCCCACAGTAACCAGCCCTTTGGTTTCAAGGACATTAGTGGTCTCAGAAGTACCTGAAAACCTGAGTCACATAAAACAGACTCTTTCCTAACTAACAGAATGCATATTGATTGCTTCTTGTTACCATAAAAATATATTAATAGACATTTGTAGAGCTTTAGTAAAATGCTTGGTCTAGGTACCAGGACGATGAGCTGATGAGGCTGATTTCACAAGTCAGTGTGTTGCTTGATTATGTTCTATGTGGGTAAAAAAGGTGAAGACATGCTCTTGCCCTTGATCACTTTGCTTTTTTAGGGACCAAGAATATTGAACTTGCGACTTCTGGTAGATAATGTGTTCACAAAAGCATCCCAAATATTACCTATACATGTTTACAGTTGTTAGAAGATTCGTTTTATCTTATCGATTTCTTGTTTCTGTTCTCTTATTTTCGATGACTAATATGAAGAGAGATTGTTGTTGATGGACACATGAGAAAGGCAAGCGTTCTCACTGAATTTTCAGCCAGTTTAGGAAATACTTTCTTTTAGGCACTCTTTCTCTTTTGGTCATTGAAAAGGTTCTTGTTGCTTTGACTTATAATTGTGATTGTTTCTCTTCTCCAGTCCACTAGCATGAGCATTTTTTTTCTCTCTTTAACAATGTAACTGCCACTAGTCCCTCTTACCGTCTGGTGAAGATATCAGAGCTAATCTGAATCATCAGTGACTCAAAGATGTCCTGCTCTAATATTTAAATAAGTCGGTTAATTTTATATTATAAGTCTCCTAGAATGTATTTTCTCATTATATTGTTCTGCCAGGAAAAAGCACACCTACCTGACAGAAATTGTCCTTTTTTAAGTTATAGTGTTGAACCATTTTCTTTTTTATTTCTTAATTCATTTCAAATGTTTTAGAATTTGCCTTCATCTAGTTTGCCATAACCACAAAAATGTTTGATTTGCTATTCATTTCACATTCCACCCCTTATCTGGAGTAAGACTTACCTTCCTAACATGTGCAGGGAGGATTTTCAGTATTTTAATTTATTTATTTTTCTTTTTTAAATTTTATTTATTCATTCTTTTATTTTTTCCTTTATTGGGGGATTAATGTTTCACATTCAACAGTAAATACAATAGTTTGTACATGCATAACAGTTCTCAGTTTTCCCCATAACAATACAACCCCCTGTCATCCTTTTCCAGGGCCTATACTCTCCCCCCACCAACTCTAGTCCAGGTTTTGCTTAGTGTTTTCTCTTCTGCTCTTGTTTTTCAACTTCTGCCTGTGAGTAAGATCATCCCACATTCATCCTTCTGTTTCTGGCTTATTTCACTTAACATGATTTCTTCAAGCTCCATCCAAATGGGCTGAAAATGGTGAAATCACCATTTTTAATAGCTGAGTAGTATTCCATTGTGTAAATATACCATAATTTGCTCAGCCACTCATCTGTTGTTGGACACCTGGGTTGCTTCCAGGTTTGAGCTATTACAAGCTGTGCTGCTAAGAACATATGTGTACACAGATCTTTTTGGATGGGTGTGTTGGGTTCCTTAGGGTATATTCCCAGGAGAGGAATTGCAGGATCATAGGGTAGGTCCATTTCTAGCCTTCTTAGAGTTCTCCAGACTGTACTACACAGGGCTTAGACCAATTGACATTCCCACCAGCAGTGCAGGAGGGTTTCTTTGTCCCCACAACCTCTCCAGCATTTGTTGCTGCTACTTTTTCTGATGTATGACATTCTCACAGGAGTGAAGTGGTATCTCATTGTCTTTATTTGCATTTCTCTGACAACCAATGACTTGGAACATTTTTTCATATGTTTCTTGACTTTTCAGATCTCTTCTGTGGTGAATATTCTGTCCATGTCCTTCCCCCATGTTTTGGATGGGGTCATTTTTTTTTCTTGTTGTTGAGTTTGACAAGCTCTTTATATATTTTGGTTATTAAACTCATGTCTGATGGATGGCATGTAAAGATCTTCTCCCATTCTGTTGAGGGGTCTCTTTGTTTTGTTTGGATAGTGGCATCTTTTGTTGTACAAAAGCTTTTTAACTTGATGTAGTCCCATTGGTTTATTCTTGCCTTAATCTTCTTTGTAATTGGATTTGTTTCATTGAAGATGTCTTTAAAATTCATGCAGAAAAGAGTTCTGCCAATATTTTCCTCTAAGTATCTGATAGTTTCTAGTCTAATATCCAAGTCCTTGATCCACTTGGAATTTACTTTTGTGTCTGGTGAAATACAGTGGTTCAGTTTTGTACAATTCCCCAGCCCCCACCTGCAAAGGGGACACAAGTAATCAAACAGTGCTGCAGGTCTCTGTTTCTCTCTCCCTGTCTCCACATTCTTTCTCAACTTCTCAATTTCTATCCCTCCCAAAAAATAAATAAAATCTAAAGAAAGAAAAAATAACCATGAGAATTAGTGGCATACTGCAGGCACTGAGCCCCATTGACAACCCTGTTGTCAAAAATTAAATTAAATTAATTTTTTAAATTTTTGATAAAATATTTTATAAGAAAAATTCTTTATAAGTAACATTTTCTTGAACTGTGACTTTAATGTTTTGTCGGTCAGAGGTTTAGTCTTAAATTGTGAATAGTCTCCAAAGGAAAGTAATCATATGAACAAATAATGTGTGCAGATAATAAATACTGACACATCTGAACAAAATAAGAAGGGATTAGCATAAGGGTCGGCTAACTGAGCACAATGTTTGGTATCCAGTTGGTACTCAACAAACATGTATTGCCTTAAAGAAAATCGAAGAAGATTTTATTATATATACTTGTTTTCCTTTTCTTTGTTATTATTTTTTTAAGATTTCTTTCTGGGGCCTAGCCAGTGGCACGCCTGCTTAAGTATGCCTATTACCATGTACAAGGAC
The DNA here is from genome assembly GCF_950295315.1 of Erinaceus europaeus. Classification (NCBI taxonomy): domain Eukaryota; kingdom Metazoa; phylum Chordata; class Mammalia; order Eulipotyphla; family Erinaceidae; genus Erinaceus; species Erinaceus europaeus. Next base: position 48,757,772 of record NC_080163.1, read on the forward strand.
CCAGCTTCAAGACTCTGGTCCTCACCCACAGGGGGGGAACTTCAAGAATGTTGAAGTAGTATTGCAAGTGTCTCCCTGTCTTTCTCCTTCCCTCTCCCCCTTCCCTTTTAGTTTCTCTGACCTATCAAATTAATTAAAGTTAAGAAGAAAACAAATCTTTAAAATTATTTAGTAGACTTGTTTCTTTCCTTTAATGAGAGAAGCCAGAAGGTCACTCCAGAATATGTAGCACAAGGGATCTAATCAGTGACCTCAAGTATGCAAGTCCTCTGCTCTACCTACTGTCAACTTCGGAATACAGTCTGTTCTTTTTCTAATCAACAGGTAGACAGGAAAAAATAAAGAGAGATAATGTCTTGTGAAAATGAATGCACTTTTAATAAAGTCTGGTTTTATTTTTTTCAAGCTCATAACCCTCTCACGAATGAGTAAATAATCACAAGAGAAATATAAGCCAGGGCTAGCCTACTAGAGAACTTGCATGTCTAAGGCCCCAAAGGTTAGAAGTCTAATTCCCAGCCAGACCTGCAAAGCCAGAGCTTATGTCAGAGCTGAGCACTGCCCTATCCTCTCTATTTCTCATAACAAATAAATCATTAAAAAGAAATATAGGATATAGTTATGCTCACTTCTGGACTATGAATTCAGAGAATTATGTGCTGTAAACTTAGTTTCAACCTAGAGTTAAAAAAAAAAGTATTCATCTCCCATATGAAGCATAAAATACCTATAAATGAACCCCAAGTAAATGTCATTCTCACTCCCCTTTTTCCTGGTCTTGGGTTCTTAGTCTTTTGGGACTCTTGCTATGCTGTTTTGTACAAAGGAAAATTTTACTTATACTGATTCGTGCTAATAAGTGACATGCATTCCCTCAGTGATCTCCTAATTATGTAACTTTAGAGCTATTTTTCTTCCTAGTAGCAGTTTCCATTTGCAGGCCCTATTATAGTCCTCCTGCATAGAGGTTCAGTGTAACTTTTTAAAATTTTTTTAATTATCTTTATTTATTAGATAGAGACAGCCAGAAATTGAGAGGGAAGAGGGTGATAGAGAGGGAGAGAGCTAGAGAAACACCTGCAACACTGCTTCACCACTCGTGAAGCTACTTCCCTGCAGGTGGGGACTAGGGGCTTTGAACCTGGGTCCTTGTGCTCTATAACACGTGCGCTTAACCAGGTGCGCCACCACCCGGACCCTCAATGTAACTTTTTAAGTTTCTCTTTTTTGTTGTTGTTTCTGTTTGGAACTTAAGCTCTGAAATATGAGTAGTTTTATATTTCAGAAATAGTTTTATTTTTCAGAAGTGTGTAATCTACATTTTTCAAAATCTGCTTGTAGGGTCAGTGAAATAGCTCACTTGGATAGTAAGTATACTATACAATAGCTTTGCCATGTGCACAATCCAGGCTCTAGCCCAACCTCTACTGCATTGAAGGAAGCTTCCATGCTGTGTGTGGTCTTTTTCACACTCTCTCTGTATTTCTCATTAAAAAAAAAAATCTGCTTGTTGTCCAGGGATCTCCCAATAGCCTCATGGGTATTTTTAAGTCTTCTATGAGGCTATAGAGAGAACATTAAACACTTGCCAAGTACTTGGAGGTAGGGCAGTTGAGGTGTATGTATGTGTATATTCAAAGTGAAGCTTACTCTACTATTGTATAAGCTTAATATATTTTACAAATATTGTTAGTGCAATGGGGAAAGGTATTTTTTACATATCATCCCTCTCTCTTTACTATCTAAGGAGACCTGAGTTCTTGATTATCATTGGGGGACAAAAAGGGGGTCACAAAACTTTGATGATGGGTGTAGTGTGGAACTATAACCCTGTATCTTACAGCCTTGTAAATAAGTATTAAATCACTAATTTGGGACCAGTTGGTGGTGCACCTGATTGAGTGCTTATTTTGCAATGCACAAAGACCTGGGTTTGAGTCCCTGGTCCCCACCTACAGGGGGAAAGGTTTGCAAGTGGTGAAGCAGTGCTGCAGGTGTCTGCTTGTCTCTCTCACTCTTCGTCACCCCCTTCCTCTCAATTTCTGGCTGTCTCTATTCATTAAATAAAAATAATTTTTAAAAATTAGTTACTAATTTAAAAATAAGGGGAGAAAACTTAAAAACAAAAAAAAAAACATCTGAGTTCAAATGTGGACTAAAAAACCATGTCAGTGAGACCAGTCTCTCTTATGATATAGTACATATCAGACTCTTCTCAAAAAGGTCTAGTAGAATTGAACCTAGGTGTGATATGCCTTAATAAATGAACTGATGGCTAGAAGCATCCATTTATTTCAATATGATATGTGTGTAATGAATGTGGGACATGAATGACATTTTAAGCCCTTAATATTTTGTTATAGCAGTTGTACCTATGCAATGTCACTAAACTATTCCAAAATATTTTCTTCAGCTCCAAGTTCTAAAAGATAGGATGTTGTTGTTTTATGCAAGCAACATTCTGAAGTCCCCCCCCCCCTTTTTTTGCCTCTGGGGTTATAGTTAGGACTCCATGCCTGCACCACGAATCCAGTGTTACTGGAGTCTATTTTTTTCCTTTTGTTGTCCTTGTTGTTTTCATCATCATTGTAGTTATTGTTGTCATTGTTGTTGGATAGGATAGAGAGAACTTGAGAGAGGAGGAGAGAAAGATAGAAACCTACAGACCTGCATCACCATCTGTGAAGTGACTCCCCTACAGGTGGGGAGCTGGGAGCTCGAACCGGTATCCTTATGCCAGTCCTTGCACTTCTCTCCATGTGCACTTAACCTGCTGCGTTACCACCTGGCCCCCTCTTATGTATTTTTTTAATGAGAGAAAAATACAAAGGGAAAGATAGAGAGAGAAAGACCAGAGTACTGTTTAGTTCTGTTGAAAATGGTACTCGGGATTGAATGTGGGACCTCAGAGTCTCAGGCATGAAATTCTTTTGCATAACCATTATGCTATCTCCCCAGCAATTTTTTTTTAAAGTTGGGAGTAAAAATGTTTTACAGACAGGTATTATAAAAAGATGAGAAAATATACCCATGTGTCAACAGCTGTGCAATAAACCATTACCCTCCTCTAATAAAATGATATTTTAAAATAATAATAATAACATATTGAAGTTTACAAAGCACATTCTTGCATATGGTCTCACTTGATCCTCATGACAGCTCCTTGAGCTGTGCAAGGTACTGCTCATTCTCTCCACTTATCTGCATTAAATTGGAATCACTAGGTAAGTAAAGATTGCCTGAGGCCCCACAGTCAAGGGTGGAGTCTTAAAGATGACTCTTCCTCCTGGTTTAGGAAAATTCTCCAAGCATATTAATGATTACTTGGAACAGAAACTGATATGGAGTCAACCCAGAAGGGTGTGTCTGGAGAAGCAGTCTGGAAGTTAGACTCCTGCATCTGTGTCATAAGGAAGTTGATGGCCAAACAGTAGATATGGGGAGAGGTTATAGAATTGGAGATAGGATATGACCTGGATAGTCAGGACAGTATTGGAGGTGGAAGTTTTAGATTTAAAAGTAAATGTTTCACAAACCCAGTGGATTTGATTGAGTGTGTTGGGGTCTATGAAAACTTCTCTGGGTTCTGGACCTCTTCCACTTAAGACTCAATTTATGGCAGGGCTGCTCTAAGGAAAAATACTGTCATGAATAAAAGCGGTCCTATTGACTAAGTGAGGTGGAGTACTCTAAATTTTCAAGTCATTTGTTCCCCATTCTCATTTTTTCCCTCTTGTAACTCCTTTCCTTTTCTCAGCTTCATTAGGACCAGAGATCTCAATCCAGTCTCACTATTTGTAAATTTGTGTTTATGTAGGAAGAGACTAGTGCTATAGATACTATTAATGGGCTGGGGAGACAACATACTGGTTATGCAAAAGACTTTCATGCTTGAAACTGTGATGCCAGGTTCAGTACCCAACACCACCATAAACCAGAACTGAGCAGTTGCTCTGGTGACTCTGTTACTCTATCCTCTTTGTATCCCTTGTTAAAAATAAATATTTTTAGAGATAAATAATATTAACATGATACTTTTGTCCTTCCCCCTTCCCCAGAGGAACAAAGGAACAGTATCATCAACTCCAGTTTAGAATCTGTCACCTCGTCAAATACCAACAGCATCCTTAATTCCAGCAGCAGCTTACAGCCCAACATGAACTCCAGTGACCCAGACCTGGATGTGCTCAAACCTACTCGGCCCAACTCACTGTAAGTGCAGTGTCTGGTTACCTGCCAGCTAGGTCCTTGGTTGGTTGTTCCACCCAGAAATTTCTTGCTGCCCCCCTCTGACTTTGAACATCATCTTATAAACCCAGTTTAAGCATCTTCCAAGTTTAAACTCGGAGCTTGGCTAGTATGTTGTGTTTTTTTGTTTTGTTTTATTTTGTTAAGCATCATCTCTAAGGGGAACCATTATTTTTAATATACTGCTTCTTGGCCTTGGTGATGTTTGGATTAACCATCCCGCTGAGATATATTTGGTGATGGCCTTTTCCTATGCTGGATATTGGGCATGAAAAGCAATTTCTTTTAGTTTACAAACATCCCAGGTGCTATAATAGTCTAGTAGATGAGTAGCCACATCTGCTTCATTCGTGTTGTTTTAGTCTCCCTTCTCCCAACTATGCTGAGAATGTTCACTGTTCCCTCTGTGCCTACTTCCAGGAAGACGTGTCCCTCATACCCCTTTGAGTTTGCAGAAACCTTAGCATAACTGTAATTCTCATATCAGAGACTATGAAAGAGAAGGATCTTTGTTGTTTCATTTGTGGGTATTGAGCTCCCATTGCTGAGACAGGCAGTTTTAAGACTGGTGTCTAATCCTCCACAGAAACTAGATTTACTCTGCTAGGGCCAGAAAGTTTTCCTCTGTGATTTCATCCCACATTGCTTAGCATGCTTCTTCAGACCACTCCATAAATCTTGTCAACTGGAGCCTTCACAGAAAGAATGTGAGGCCATGACCAGAACAGCTGGACTCTCAGGCTACAGTTGTATAACACTAAGGAAAAGCAGAATTGACTTTGTCTTTCTCTAGTGAAAATAGTTTGAGGCTTATTCGAAGATTGTCTTCAGGCAGGGCATTTGTTTTGCTTGGTAAGACACAACAATATCCCAGCCGTCTCCATACCGTGGTTCATGCTCATGCCCTATCATTCTTGTCCTTAAACTATAAATCAGCAAGAGTTCTGCCTTAGGAAAGACTAAAGGATATTAAGATTCTGCTGGGGCAGAGAGGATGACTCTATAATGGACTTGAGAGATAACTGCAATGACAACTATTGTTTGGAGAAAAAGATGATCTCTTTTTTCAGTTGCTACCTAGGTTGAATCCTTCCTTGATAGTCAGTACTCTAATATGTTGAGTTCTTTATCTGTTACTTATTATTTGGTAAATAATATATTTATTCACCAAGAAGTAGACTAGGGCCTCAAGTTTAAAGTAATTAAACTTGTGTAGCTAATAAACAGTAGGTCCCTTCAGATTCTCTGTGATTGGACTGACCTTTGAAGGCTCCCTTCCCTGCTCTCTGGCTTTCTCTGACACTACCAGACCTGCTTTCCTCGGCTTTACAGAGGTTCTCATTTCTTTTTCCAATTTCTTTACATCCCTGTACCTCACAGCTGCTGAAGTTAATTTGCTGCTCAGCATGAACAAAGTTGACTTTCTAACTCAGGTTGCTTAACATCCCTTGATTTTACCCAGAAGTGCCAACTAATGGTCTTTAGTCTTTGTTTTAAGGTACTGGTAGCATGGAGTCCCCTGAGTCACCATGAGTACAGTGTGTCCAAAGCAGTGGTGTGGCTGCAAACTAGAGGGCAGCAGGGGTGACTTCTGAACAGGTTTTAGTGGAGAAAACCTTGGATTTTCTGTTTTTCAACCATCTAGATGTTTTTGTTTTTTCCTATAAATACAGGAGTACAGAGCTGGTGAGATAACTCACAGGGAAAAACACTTCCTTCTTCTGCATGTGGCCCAGGTTCTGGTCCCTTCACCCCACAGCACCAGGGGAAGCTTCAGTGCTGTGGTCAGTCTTATCAGTCTCTTCCCCTCCCCGCACCCCCCCCCCCGAAAAAGTCTCCCTGGAGCAATGAAACCCTAATAATAGCAAATCCCAGCAATGATGCTGAGGTCCACCTTGCCTACTTTATGCCACCCTGGGGAGTGTAGATCTGAGGACTTTTCCAGGGCAGGTAGGGGTGCTAGGAATAGTGCTATTGACCTTGAAGGAATGGAGGTAGTATTCTGGGTGTGTTTTCAGTGAGACTGCTGTCTTTCCTTACTAAGTGAATTTCTAATTGATAAGTTTGAGTCTTGAGCTCAGGAAGGCTGTTTTGGAGATAGAGGATCCCAGTGCTGACAACAGAACATGCCACAGCCCAGAGTGGGAATCAGGTTAATACCCACCAGGGACTCTGCATCAGGTTCACCAACTATTTCTTAAGACAGTGAGCTACTGTTCCTCAGTCTGTACCTCCCCAGTTTTTCCTGCTTACAATTTGCCTGGGCATACCATGGACAGAAGAAACTAGGCTGTCCTGGAAAATAGAAGCCACAGTACTTGCCCTGAGTAAATTAATTCCGAGAAGTCTGTCAGCACACTGTGCCATGATGATTGGGACTCCATTGCACCCACCCAAGACCACTTGGATCTCAGTCTCAACTCTGAACCCTTTCATCCCCTTCATCAGTGTTCATTTGGAAATGTACAAAGATCCTTGAATGGGAACACTTAATGACACAGACAAAAACAAAAAACAGTTAGGGGTGGGGGACTACCATTAGCTTGACTTTGAATTGGACATAAGGTGGAAAGCTAGTCACCAGGAAACTGTCTGTTCTTTTTATTTCATTCTTCTTTTTTTTTTTCCCCTCTCATTATTTTCATGACTGGAATGATCATCATGACCATGTAACAGTCATAATGAAAGAAACTTGTTTGTGACTCAGCTCACATTGCCACTTCAGTTAATACATTTTGCTGTCTCACTGGTACATTTTTTTTTCCTAATTCTGCAAGGAGATCAGGCTTACTTGTTGTATGGGTATAGGGGCAAAGCCAACCACAAATTAGAGATGCCATCATTTTAGCTGTGTCAGGGTAGGGCTCCTGAGTTAAAGTCTTTGGCACATCCTCAGCTAGAGTAAAATGACCATCTCTCTGAGAATCAAAGGACAGTTGGTAGATCAGGACCAATGTCCAGCTTCTCTAATATTGTCACTAAGTATTGCTTTTATTTTGAGCCCATACCAATGCTGAAATATCTTTGTAGTCTGACTAAGGAGGAAAGACAATGGTACATAGCAATACTAACTAGTTTACAGTTCATACATGCAGTTAAAGTTCAACAACTATTAACTGATGAATATGTACTACTCAAGAACAGTCAGGATTAGAGAAAGGTAGAACTGAAAAAATGTGAAGTGAGTATTTGGTACTACTGCTGTATGAAAGACACTATTATTGGAATGAAAAGTTAGTGTCAGGAGGTGGTATGGTGGATATAGATTTGGACTCTTAAACAAGAGGTTCCCAGGGTTGCATGTGCCAGAATAATACTTTAGTTCTTTATCCTCTCCTCTCTTCCCTTTTCTCTCCCTTACTCTCTTCTCTCCTATCCTCTGTCTCATTAATGGATGAATATTTTAAGCAGAAAATGAAAAGTTAAGCCATAAACTAGGAGAAAACATTTGAAAAATATGTTCTTTTTTTTTTTTTCTTCCTCCAGGGTTATTGCTGGGCTCGGTGCCTGCACCATGAATCCACCGCTCCTGGAGGCCATTTTGTCCCCCTTTTTGTTGCCCTAGTTGTTGCAGCCTCGTTGCGGTTATTATTGCCATTGTTGATGTTGCTTTGTTGTTGGATAGGACAGAGAGAAATGGAGAGAGGAGGGGAAGACAGAGAGAGAGGGGGAGAGAAAGATAGACACCTGCAGACCTGCTTCACCGCCCGTGAAGCGACTCCTCTGCAGGTGGGGGGCCGGGGGCTCAAACCGGGATCCTTAAGCCGGTCCCTGCGCTTTGCGCCACGTGCGCTTAACCCACTGCGCCACCACCTGACCCCCGAAAAATATGTTTTTAATAAATGACCAAGATCCAAAACATTCAAGGATTCAAAATATAAAAAAATAAATAAATGACCCAATTGAAAACTCTGACCTCCCAGCAAAGGAGACATACAAATAGCACAAAAGTAGGCGAAATGATGCCCAACATTTTATGTAATTAGTTACTTACACAGCAATACAATAAGGTATAAATATACTTACAAGGAAGTCAGGCAGTAAGTAGCACAGAGGGTTAAGCGCACATGGTGTGAAGTGCAAGGACCAGTGTAAGGATCCCGATTCTATCCCCCAGCTCCCCACCTGGAGGAGTGTCGCTTCACAAGCAGTGAAGCAAGTCTGCAAGTGTTTATCGTTCTCTCCCCCTCTGTCTTCCCCTTCTCTCTCCATTTCTCTCTGTCCTGTGTAACAATGACGACATCAATAACAATAAAAACAATAATAGCTATAACAACAATAAAAAACAAGGGCAACAAAAGGGAAAATAAATAAAAAATTACATATGTATGTATATATATATTTACATTAGAATGACTGAAATCCCAAACACTGGCACTAAATACTAGTAAGAATGTGGAGCAACAGGAATTCTCAAGTGTTTCTGATCAAGATATAAAGTAGGATGAGCACGTCAAAATAAAATATGGCTTATTTAAAAAGCATTTTATTTATTTAAGGAGAGAGATACAGAGAAAGACCAGAGCACTGTTCAACTCTGCCTTATGGTGATAGCTAGGAATTGAGCCTGAAACTTCAGAACCTAAAGCATGAAAGTCTTTTGCAGAACTATTATGTTACCTCCCTAGCCCCAAAATGTGGCATTTTTTTAAATTGAGCTAAACAAAGCCATATGATACAACGTAGTAATCGCACTCCAAATGAGTTTAAAAATTTTACACCCACACAAAAGCCTGTCACAAATGTTTGTAGTAACTTTATAAGTATCTTAAGTTTAGGAACAACTAATATAAGATCCTGGTCAGTAAATAGGTAAACAAACTATAGTATATCCAGATAATGGAGTATTATTCAATGATAAAAGTAATGAGCTATCATGTCAGGGAAACCGTGGCTGAAACATAAACACATATTGTTAAATATCAGAAGCCAGTCTGAAAAGACTACAATATACTAACTGTTGAGTGTTCAGGAAAAGGCAAAACTATAGAGTCAGTAAGATGAGTCTTTCCAGGAGTCCTGGGTAGAAGGCAAGAAGAATAAATGCTTAGAAAAATTGATATTTTAGGGTAATGAAGCTTTTCTGTATTATGCTGGAATGATAGATATAAGACTATGCACTTGTCAAAACTCATAAAACCCAGAGATCTTAGAGCATGAATCCAATTGTAAACTGTGCACTGCAGTTAAAGATAACACCAATATTGGTTCATTAGTTAGAAAAATATGCCAGACTAATGAAAGATACTACTAATAGGAGAAGGTGGGAATGGGGAGAAGTATATAGAAATTCTGTTATTTTGCCCACAATTGATGCAATACTAAAATTTCTTTGAGAAAGTAGGTCTATTAATACTTCTTACTCTTTTACTTATTTTTTTTTTTATTTAAGAAAGGATAAATTAACAAAACCATAGGGTAGGAGGGGTACAACTCCACACAATTCCCACAACCCAATCTCCATATCCCATCCCCTCCCCTGATAGCTTTCCCATTCTCTATCCCTCTGGGAGCATGGACCCAGGGTCTTTGTAGGTTGCAGAAGGTGGAAGGTCTGGCTTCTGTAATTGCTTCCCCGCTGAACATGGACGTTGACTGGTCGGTCCATACTCCCAGTCTGCCTCTCTCTTTCCCTAGTAGGATGGGTCTCTGGGGAAGCAGAGCTCCAGGACACATTGGTGGGGTCTTCAGTCCAGGGAAGCTTGGCCGGCATCCTGATGACATCTGGAACCTGGTGACTGAAAAGAGAGTTAACATACAAAGCCAAACAAATTGTTGAGCAATCATGGACCTAAAGCTTGGAATAGTGGAGAGAAGTGTTAGGGGATACTCACTGCAAACTCTAGTGTACTTCTGCTTTCAGGTATATATTTTGCAGTAGTTTATGGATACGTGTGAACATATGCTCTCTCTCATAGAAACTGGTATATATCTAGGTTTTGGGACTTTGTTAGAAAGTGAACCACCTGAGATGGAATCAGAGTATACTATGAAAGGAAAGGTCTCACCCGAGTAATTGAAGCTGAAGGGTTGTCACTCCACACGTGAAGTCTCTGGACACAGTCTGAAGTAAAGCATGTTGAGGTGGCCATCATTGTGTTGATTAGGTTGCGATCAGCAGATGCAACATTATTTGATATGGATTGGGAGAGGCATACGGGAAAGTGGGCCCTATCCAAGGGTTTCAGGACTGGGGGAAGTAGAGGCACTATAGTGGAGATGTGAGGTTCCTGCTGTCTTAGGGTTCAAAAAGACAATTGATAGTTAATGTTATCATCACATTATTTGGTAATTGGGTTAACTTTGAAAAGTTCTTTTGTTAGGGTTTGCTGTACAGTATCCAGTATCTTGTATATAGCTATGCTATTGGTTGCTTCTGATCCACTTGGTCTAGGCTTTTGAGAGAGTCCGCATATCAAATACACAGCCTATATATTAAAAAGACTCAGTCTGTGTTTTAAAAAACTTTGAGACATACAATTAATTTTCCCCCTCTCATATTAATTAACTAGTGATTTATATGACTACATTTTACTAGGAGTGTACATAAACACCATTCCCACCACCGAAAGACTGTGACCCATCCCTCCCACCCACTCCCACCCCCCACTGGCCCAGGAAGCTGCATGTCTACCCCTCACCACAGGGTTTTTACTCTGGGGCCCTACTTACAATTTGGTCAGGTCCTGCTTTTAGTTTCCCTTTCAGATCTTCTTCCTCAACTTCCCTTGATGAGTGGGATCATCCCATACTCATCTTTATCTTTCTGACTTAGCTCACTTAACATAATTCCTTCTAGCTCTGTCCAAGATGGGTCAGAGAAGGTGGGTTCATTGTTCTTGATAGCTGCATAGTATTCCATTGTGTATATATACCACAGCTTTCTCAGCCACTCATCTGTTGTTGGGCACCTGGGTTGCTTCCAGGTTTTAGCTATTATGAATTGTGCTGCTGTGAACATAGGAGTACACACATCTTTTTGGTTGGGTGTTATGGAGTCCTTGGGGTATATCCCGGGAGAGGAATTACTGGATCATATGGAAGGTCCATGTCTAGCCTTGTGAGAGTTTTCCAGACTGCTCTCCACAGAGGCTGTACCAATTTACATTCCCACCAGCAATGCAAGAGGGTTCCTCTGTCCCCACAACCTCTCCAGCATTTGTTGCTGCTGTCCTTTTTGATTTATGCCATTCTTACAGGAGTGAGGTGGTATCTTACTCTTTTAAATATTTATTTACTTACTATCTTAGAGAAGAGGGAGGAGAAAATACACACACACCATGGCACTGCTCAGTTGAGGCATAAGGTGGTTCAAGCTATTCAACCCAGCACCTCTGGAGCCTCAGACAAACAAATACTGTGCTCTAATAGGATGAACTATCTCCTCAGCTCAGTTACTTTTATTTTGTCACCAGGGTTATCAGGAGTGTTCCAGACATTCACAACTCCATCACTTCTTTTTGTGTGTTTGTTTAGATGGTGTGGAGGGGGGGTGAGTGGGGTGGGAGAAACTGAAGCACCACTCATGAAGCTTTCTCCCCTACAGTCACTTTCATATGCTTGCTGGGACTCTAACCCAGGTTTCATATGGTAATGTTGAATTCTACCAGGTGAGTCATTTCTTCACCCCTTATAATTTAAAATCTAGATTTTGGGGGTTTTTTTTCCAAAAAGTTAGGTGATTTGGCCACACTAAACCCACAAGTTACTGATAATAGCTTTTGCTCTTCTATCCCTATGTTCTTACAGCTGACCTGTTTGTTTCACTCTTTTCTATCTCCTGCCTTGATGCTTAGTATAATAAGTAAGACCATAGAATCTTTGCAATTCCTTCATTAAGATGTGGAGTCCTTGAATCTAGCTTCATCTGGCCTTACATTTTCCCATCTGGTCTTCTTGGAATGTAGTCACAATATTAAAAATAAAGGAATTATGGGGTTTGGGCAGTGGCGCAGTGGGTTAAGCGCGTGTGGTGCAAAGCACAAGGACCGGCGTAAGGATACAGGTTCGAGCACACGGCTCCCCACCTGCAGGGGAGTCACTTCTCGGGTGGTGAAGCAGGTCTGCAGGTGTCTATTTTTCTCTCCCCCTCTCTGTCTTCCCCTCCTCTCTCCATTTCTCTCTGTCCTATCGAACAACAAACAACGTCAACAATGGCAATAATAATAACTACAACGAGGCTACAACAACAAGGGCAACAAAAGGGGGGGAAATGGCCTCCAGGAGCGGTGGCTTCATGGTGCAGGCACCAAGCCCAGCAATAACGCTGGAGGGAAAAATAAATAAATAAATAAGTAAAGGAATTCCAGGCTAGCCTCTTTGAGGATGGGACCTTTGGAGAGAGAAACTCGACTCTTTCAGCCAAGCCTAGCATCCAGACCATAGCAATCAGCTGAATGCCACCCTGTTGGTATGGGGCAGGGGCAGACTAGCAAGAAAAAGTCAACCCCTGATTGAAAAATAAAATATTATAGTTGTTTTAAGTCATTGAGATGGGTTGCTTTATTCAGCAGTAGTTAACTGCTCTAAGGCTTTTGAGTTTGTGACTTCAGGGTTCTAATAGCAGCCTTGGGCTGGAGCTGGGCTACTTGGATAAGATAGAAAGGTATGAAAATTTCTTCCTAGTTAGTGGTAACCTAGAGGCTAGCCTCTCCTTCTTCACAATCTTCTTTGTTCTGGTGGTGAGAATTGTACCCCTCTTATCCTATGGTCTTGTCAGTGTTTCCATTTTATAAATAAATATATTTTAAAAGGGGGGGGCTTGGGCAGTGGCAGGCTTGAGTGCATACATTATAATGAGCAAGAGCTGAGTTCAGGTCCCCTTTCCCCACCTGCGGGGGGGCGGGGCACTTCACAAGTGGTGAAACAGCACTATAGGTGTCTCTCTTTCTGTCTTCATCTCTATCTTCCCTTCTCAATTTCTCTCTGTATCTAGTAAAGAAATAAAGTATTGAACAATATTATTTTGGAGCTACTCTTTATGTTCCCTCAGCTTTATTGTATAATTTTCATTTTAGTGTGTAATTTTCAGTGAGGAGAAACTTCTATAGAAACAGGTACTGCCCCACCTGGAGTAGACACGCCTGTTCCTGAAAATTTTGGAAACCTTCAGCTCTCACAGTGCACTCAATGAGTTGTGTGTTTAACTGTTACTTATTGAAACCAAATGAATCACAAAATGAATAATATGCATTAGACAAGTGATAATTGCTGGCATGTTTTTTTTTTAAAGTAAATTTACCATCTAAGTGCTATTTCATGCTAAGTGCTACACCCAAACTAGCAGCTATGATTTTACTACAATGATCTTTATTTGTCATTCTTTGGAATGCAGGGGTTTGAAAGAGGAAGTTTTCCTTTGTGGTTAGATCAGTTTTCTGTGAAGGAGGATCTTTTCTGTGAGGTTCAGCAGTCTGTTTCTTACCCACTTCCAGGCAGAAAAGGTCTCTTCATCATTCTTCACTTGAAAGTTTGATGTCACCCCTTACCTTGGGAAATACCTTGAGAAACACAGTCATTTTCACAAAGAAATACCCTGGGAAATAGTTACTTTTCACATTTACCTTTAAAAAAATCATGGTTTACAAGGCAGTTGTTGACATGTAGATACAGTTTCTTACCTCCCTATGATAGATGCCTGCACACCACTTTCACCACCAACCCAAGTTACACTGTCCGGCATAGGATACCCAACACCCCCCCTTCACATCCCCCCATCCAGAGCCCTTTGCTTTGCTACAGTATGCCCCACCCAGTTAAAGCTTCACCCTGTTTCCCTTTTCATGACTGCTGCTTCTTTTTAAATTTTTTATTTATAAAAAGGAAATATTGACTAAACTGTAGGATAAGAGGGTTACAACTCCACACAGTTCCCACCACCAAAACACTGTATCCCATCCCCTTCCCTGATAGCTTTCTTATTCTTTAACCCTCTGTGAGTTATGGACCCAAGGTCATTGTGGGATGCAGAAGGTGGAAGGTCTGGCTTCTGTAATCGCTTCCCTGATGAACGTGGGCATTGACAGGTCGATCCATACTCCCAGCCAGTCTCTGTCTTTCCCTGGTAGGGAAGGGCTCTAGAGAAGCAGAGCTCCAGGACACATTGGTGGAGTTGTCTGTCCAGGGAAGTCTGGTCATCATGCCTGCTTATTAAATAACACTTAATGGCACAGCAGGTAGCACAGCAGGTTATGGGCACATGGCGTGAAGCGCAAGGACCAGCTTAAGGATCCTGGTTTGAGCCCTTGGCTCCCCACCTGCAGGGGAGTTGCTTCACAGGAGGTGAAGGAGGTCTGCAGGTGTCTTTCTCTCCCCCTTTGTCTTCCCCTCCTCTTTACATTTCTCTCTGTCCTATCCAACAACTACAACAATAAAACAAAAGGGAATAAATAATTTTTTAAATTATTTTAAAAAATAACACTTATATTCATCCTTCTGGCATATCTCACTTAACATGGTTCCTTCAAGTTTCATCCAAGATACGGAAGAGTCCTCACAATTCCCACAGTGCCTCCCACCTGTTCTTTCTTGGTTACTTCTTGGATAAGCTCAAAATCAGTCGATGACGCCTCAGATTCCTAGGGCTGCCACAACTCCAAGTAACCAGGCCACATGCCTTTGACATTTTCAGAGACAACCACTGGTCTGACCCATATGTATTTAAATATTTTTATTTGATACTATTAGTTTGTTACAAGTTTGTAAGATTACAATGTATAATTCCATACCACACCCACCACCAAGCTTCTATATTCCCACCCTCCTACCTCCCAAAGTTAACCACCATAGTTCTCACAGGTTTGCTTGCTTCTGTTTAGTGTTTGTTTGTTTGTTTGTTTGTTTTTACAAGTTCATGTAGATCAGATCTATAGATTCCACACAGGAGTGAAACCATCTGGTAGTTGTCTTTCATCTCTTTACTTATTTTGCTAAGCATAATCACCTCCACTTCCATCCACTTTGTCCTGATACAAGAGATCCTGATACGAGCTAACATCTAAAAATTATAGTCGTAGTGCATAAGGGTGATGGACTGTGACAAAAATAAAATCAGGATTTATTTTGTTGTGGAACTCTCAAGGCCACATGTCTGTCATCACTGCCATTCTGATTGCCCTTACAGTGATAACAGTGCTGAGACCAAAGAGTATGTTTCCCATTGGCCTTCGAGATCAGTTACAACTGATGTGGCTGGTGCTGCTAAGAGTTTGCTTCTCAGAGGACCCTATAAGCTTACTAATTAGAACTTTCCAGTTCCCTAAAAAAGTCAAACAGCTGCTTTTCAACTGCATGCCTTTTGATCATAAATTAACTGTTGTATGCTTTACATTGGGTAGTTCTCCCCCGCCAAGAGAATTGGATCAGTCCAGTTAGTTTCACGGGCCCACTTGGCCCCGCCCGAAGGAACCCGGAGAGGGTTCCTGAGTTCGAGGGTTCCTGAGTTCGAGAGTTTGGGAGTTGGACTGTTGCAGACTTAGAGAGAGTGCTTGCGCCGCCGCAAAGAGATAGCAGAGTTCTGTTTGGTGATTAGTTTGGTTTAGTTTATGAATCGTTGTTCCTGAATAAAGAAATACAGCTTCCCTGCCCAGCCGTTGTCTCCGCGTCTCTGTTACCCACCCGTGAAGCTAGCCTGGCCAGCAAGAGCCTTCCGAATTTTAACAACAATTAACAGATAGTATCTCAGTGATCAACAGATGTTTTTATTGAGCACCTATTATGTGTGTAACATTAGAAGTTCCAAGATAATTTCTTTTTACAGGAAAACAGCTCTCAGGGTATGTGATTCTGAAAGTGGTAGATCAGCCACAACATGTATAAAAGATTTGAGATTCTCCAAACTGTTACAGAGAGGGGAAACTAAAGAGGACTGATGGAAAGGCAAGAGTTAAATTGGGCAGACTTTAACAGTTTCCCAGTAGTAATCTCCCAGAGTGTATGTGTTATAACCTGAATGCATCTCCTAAATGTGTTTGACCACAGGACATATTTTCTAGAGCACTCCAGCCTCTTAAAGCAGGGCTTCACCGTTCAGGAAATGCTGTTCTAAATCAACTCTTCAGCTCTCTTCTTTTGAAAGGGAAAAAATATATTTTCTTTTTTTATCTGTTATTGGATAGAGACAGAGAAATTGAGATAGAAGGGTGAGATAGAGAGGAACAGAGACAAAGAGACACCTGCAGACCTGCTTCACTGCCTTGTGGAACGACTCCCCTGCAGGTGGGGAGCCAGGGGCTTGAACCAGATCCTAACCAGTCCTTGCGCTTTGCGCTACATGTGCTCTTAACTCGCTACACTACTGCAAAAATATATTTTCTAATGGATGATATTTCACCTGAGGTTCTTCAAGAGAGGAGGAATTAAATTTGTATAAAACTTTATGAGCACCAAAAACTGTCTGAAATCTATAGTGGGTCATATCATATATCATATCATTAGTAAGCTTTTTATATCTGGATTAGAAAAGTCCATGTGCCCTGGAAGAGAAGCCATGGTTCTGGGTAAGCTTAGACAAATTACTTGGTCTTTCTGAGCTAAACTTCTTCTGTGAGATGGCAGTATAAAAAGACCTCCCTGGTTGTCTTGAGTGAGATAAAATAATGCCTACATAACACTTAGTACGTGTTCATAGAAAGTGGTCAATAAAAATTGGTTCTATATTTTAATCACCATATTTGCTCCTAGGTGGCCCCTCCCCATGAATGAACAAATCCTTTGTGTGAATTTCTCTCAGTGATGACAATAGATAGTGCTAAATTTTGTTTACTTATTCCTTGTATCACACAAAGCAACCCAGACTAAAAACATTGAGATGATAATTTTAAGATAAATTCAAACACCAAAGTCTGAATTAACTAATATTAATAAAATGCACTGGAATCAGCAGACATACTTGCTTAGAAGACAGTCTTCAAGCTATTTGCACAACTCCCACAGGTCTATGTGTTTATTCTCTGGGGAGCCTTGTCTAGTTATTGTTTCTCCTTTGGGTAGAGCCAATTAGAACTATACTAATTAGACTGGAATCTAATTGCAACCCCAACTTCACACTGGTGGGTAATTTTACTTCAGGAAATCCTTCCCAGCCTATGAGTACATAAATTTGTCTGTCATTATGGCTAAAAGAAAAACTGTTTTTTTTGGGGGGGGGGGAAATCACTGTAAAATTCAACATCTTAGTCATTTCATTGACTGTACTTGTTCTTGAATTTTCATCCAGTGCCTATAGGCTTCCTTCTCAAAGAAGCATTAGATGGAGAGCTTTCTAAGACACTGGCTCAGTGTTCTAATATATAATGCAAAATGAAGTAGTAATTAGGGGACCAGTTGATGGCACACCTGATTGAGCTCATGTTACATTGAACAAAGATCTGGGTTCAAGTCCCCAGTCCCCACCTGCATAGGTAAAGTAATGCCAGAATTTCTCTCTCCATCTCCTTCTCTCTTTATTTATTTCTGTCTATGGTCAATTAATTAATCAATTTAAAAAAATCTTAAGAGCAATGGAACTACTCCCTGACAGTTATAAGGAATTGTTCAGAAAAGAGGGAAGATAGCTGCTATTAGGACTACATTGTTACTTCTTACTGCTCCATGTAAAAAACCAAAATGATGTATTGTCCACAAATAAATGAAGGTGCAGATGTTCATCCAAGAGTGATTCTTAGAATTTTAATAAATATCAGCACGATGAAAATAGCAATGATCAAGGAATTTGTTTATAGAAGGGATAGTAGTATGAGACTAGAAGCAACCTAGGAAGTCCCATTCTTAGACTGAAGGGATTTGAATAGAGAATGGTTACCAAAACCCAGAAGAGGAAAGAGTTCTATATGACTGGCACCTTAAAAACAACTTTTGGTCAAGGGACTTAAACATCTGGAGGTGAAAAAAGAGAATAAAGACCTTGATTCTCTCCTACCTTCTGCTAATCTACTTCTAGAGCTTCCCACTGGTGAACCTACCAGGAAGCCAGAAGTGCAAGAAACCGGGGAGGTTAGCTGTATGCTGATTAGCTTCCAGAGAGCAAGGCAGATAGAGTGTGAGTGTCATCCAGCACTAATGTATACTATAATACCATGTATTATAATTATATCATGTATTTATAATTATAATACCATGTATATATAATTATAATGGTCTTAATGCAAAAGAAAATGGAACCAGAAATGATACCCACCTATAAAGGACTATCTGAGTAAATTTTAGAATATGATACTACCCAGTATAGCAGAAGAATTTGGTTCCTATGGGTACTGTTGTGGAGCAAGTTTCAAAGGTACACTAAAGGGGGAAAGCATAGTGCAGAAAAGAATGCAACAGTAGTTCTCATCCCAGTCTGCATGTTAACATCACCTGGGAGATTTTAAAGAAAAAAAAAAGGGAGCCGGGTGGTAGCGCAGCAGTTAAGTGCAGGTGGTGCAAAGCACAAGGACTGGCATAAGGATCCCAGTTCTAGCCCCCAGTTCCCCACCTGTAGGAGAGTCACTTCACAGGTGGTAAAGCAGGTTGCAGGTGTCTGTCTTTCTCTCCCCGTCTCTGTCTTCCCCTCTTCTCTCCATTTCTCTTTGTCCCATCCAACAATGACGACATCAGTAACAACAACAATGTTAAAACTGCTGTGCAGATGTTCCCTCAGGCTAGTGCCACTTTCCACGAGTTAATCCCCAAGTGCTTTTTCCAGCCAATCCTGTCCCCACACGGCACTCCTGGCTGTTGTCCTATAAATAGCCCTCCTATTTCCTCTCTTTCTCCCTCACCCAGTTTTTTTTACCTCGGTGACGGAAAGGTGATGCACGTAGCATGTAGTTGGGACGGCCATTTTTGGCTAGCTCCACGTGGCCCGAAGTGTTGCATTCTCACCCAACCCTGAGGTGCCAGTGCCAATAAAAGATAGTGTTCCCTCTTAGCTTGGATTTTATCTCCTCCGTGTCCCGCAAAGCGAGACCTGGCGCCCAACGTGGGGCTTGAACCCACGACCCTGAGATTAAACAAGGGCAACAAAAGGAAATAAATAAATATCAAAAAAATTTTAAAAAGAAAGAAAGAAAAAATACTAACATATGAGATCCCAAGCTCACTCACTGATACTACTGATACCAGTGTGGTGCTCTGGTCTTCATGCTCTAAGATGAATGAAATAATAAAAATGTTTTTTTAAAAAAAAACAAAAAACAGTATGTGCACCAAGTTGAGATATCTGGAAATACTTCATCTTGATTAATTAAAAATGTACCATGTGAAAAAATGAATGAATGAATAAAATTTAAAAATACTGACACCTAGGCCTCTTTCTGGAAGCTTCCAATTGACTACAGAGTAAGATCTGAGTTTTAGTATGTTCTTTAAATTCTTAGGAGACATTTATATGCTGCTAGATTTGAAAACTATTAGTATGCAATGTGGGGTCTTCTTTATGTAAGAATCCAGGGGATGTGGAAAAAATATATATATATATATGTACATCTGTGTAATTTTGTAGTTTTCTGGAAAGATAGAGTGAAATGACTCTGTGTGGTCCTGTCTACCAGAGGCAAATAAAACTGTTGTCTATAAGAAAGGACATTGACTTTCCCTTTTCACACTATCTGTAATGTCAAGTTTATTTTTGAAATGGGTATTATTGATGCCTCAGTTTTAAAATTACCATCCTTTTATTATTTCTCTTAAAATGTAGAGTACTTATATTTGTAAGAAGGAATTATTTTAAAAAATCTTTAAAATGGGTTGTATCTTCAGTGTCTAGAGATCTTAATGAGAGACTATTTGACTAGAGAATAAGGTCTGTAGTAAGGACATGTTGCTTTTGATGTGTGTTAAGTAAGAATCATTCATTCAATAGATTAGGTGACTCTTGTCCAAGCTGGCTGTCTGAGACCAGTCTAGTCAGTTATAACTCTAGGTTCAGCAGAAAAAAATCTGTCTCAGGGAGCTATGTACTATGGATGAAGTTAGACTTCTGCATCTGGATTGATTTGGGAGGCCACTACTGAGGAGGTCAGAACATCATTTTCTTTTTTACATTGACATGATGTCATGAGTTGCTCCCCTAGTCCTTCAACTAATAGTGGGAAATTTAAGCCATTTAATATTCTTGAACTATGTATAGTCCTTTCACCAGATCTTCATCTGTCAGTATCCGCCTGCTATCTACCCAGTATCCTTTAAAAGCCCTATTTTAAAGCAGGATAGGTAATTAAAAACAAAAATACCTTAACTCCTGGTAACCCTTATAGAGATATACTCAGTGTCAGTGCATGTCTAATAGTCTCAGATGCAGTGTTTAAAATACCTGTATTTACATAGCCATTATGCTCTCTCCCCTGCCCCAAATCACCAAGCTTCTGCTTTCTAGACAATAGTTTACCTGCTTTCTGCTATTGAATAGAGAACAAACTAATAATTTCATAGTCCTCAGTTTCTATTGTAAAAGTAGGAGGGAGCAATTCTATTTTGATTAGAAACACTTAAAAGAGATAATTATTTTTAAATTAGTGAGCCAGCAAAATGGCTTACTTGGAGAGTGTGCCACTTTACAATGTGTATGACCCAGATTTGAGCCCAGTTCCCACTGCATTGAATGAAGCTTTGATGCTGTGGTTTCTTTCACTCTCTTATCTCTGCCTCTTTGTCTCTATATTTAAAAAAAATGATTAAAATCAGTGAAAGAGTATATAAGGCATCCTAGGTTTTGAGCAAGTTGGCAAACCCTGTTCAATTTTTTTCATTCACTAAAGACTTTAGAAAATTTGAGCACATTATAGATTATAATATAAGGAAAGTAGCAGTAGGTATAGAGTGGGAAAATGAAATTATTAAAGCTGTCATGTCATAACAGACATCACTGACTAGGACAGCAAATCCCATTAACTTCAAAACTTTGATGTGAACAATATTGGTTTAAAGTTAGGAAATTGAGGCTAGGTGGTGGCTTACCAAGTAGAGCACACACATTACCATGCTGACGACCTTGGTCCTTATCTACAAGGGAGAAGCTTCACAAGGATGGAACAGTACTATTCTTCTATCCTCTGTTTTTCCCTCTTTCTCTTCTGCATTCTCTTCCTCTTCTTCTCTCTCTCTCACTCTTTCTCTATCATAAAAATAAAAAGCTGCTGGTAACAGTGGAGAGTCAAGTAGGCACAGAACCCCAGCAATAACTGTGGGGGGTGTGGGGGGTTAAAAGTCATCCAGAGGTAACTCAATGGGTACATACAGTGTGTGCCTTTCTTTACTTTCAAGTTCTAGCACCACATAGCTGTTCCACAGCACAGAGAGGAGCTCTAGTACTATAGTGTTTCTCCTCTCTCTCTCTCTCTCTCTCTCTCTCTAGTCTTGGCTCTACAAAAAAAATTTTTTTTGGTTGGGAAATTCAGAACGGAAACATGAAAGACATTTCTTTCTTTTTTTTTTTTTTGTAAACACTTTATTATTTATTTTGCCCTCATGGTTATTGGTGCCTGCACTACAAATCCACTGCTCCATTTTTTTTGTTTTGTTGCCCTTGTTTCTCCTTGTTGTGATTATTGTTGTTGAATAGAGACAGAGAAATTGAGAGGAGGGGAAGATGGAGAGGGAAAGAGACAGAGAGACACCTGCAGCCCTGCTTCACCACTTGTGAAGCTTTTCCCCTGCAGGTGAGGACCAGGGACTTGAACCCGAGTCCTTGCGCACCAGGTGCTCCACTACTTGGCCCCGAGAGACATTTCTTATTAAATAAGCAGTCAATTTCAGATAAATGTTCTGGGTCCACCTCTATTTCAGGGGAACCTACATTATCCTTTGGCTTACTTGGTGTCTGTGGACCACATTCAGTGTACAATGAGAGCACCATGCATTGCTCTGCTTCCTTGAAAGGAGAAACAGCATCCAAGTCCTGCTCCCTCAGACACACATTTTCTTTCCCACTCTTTTCTTGACCCTTTGTGTGAAAGTGGCAATAGAGGAAATTTTCCCTTGGTCATCCAATGGTAACATTTAAAACGTGTCGCTGTCACAATGAAAATAAACTGGAAGTAGCCATGGGAATCATGAACGTGCTAACCCGGTAGAGACAAGATCTACATGTCATTTACTGACATGACGGATGTAATCATCTGAGACAGCTTTAGACCCACATTCCCATCCCATGTGATAATTGAAATCAAATTCTTAGTACAAGGATACCTACCAACTGCTCTACAAGATTTCTTCCCATCTTTTTAAAATTTATTTTTCAGTGATTTAATATTGATTTATAGAATTATAAGATAACATCTTTTAGATCTTCTTTGAACCTTGTAATTTTCTTATTTGCACTGATTCGGCTTACTGAGAATGAGGGTAGTAGGAAGAACTTCTAGCTTCATGAATCAATCTTTTGTGGTCTATTAATTAGGATGTCTCTGTGTCTCAGACTCTGCCAGGATTATTAAGTATTGGACTTAGAAAATATGACACAGTGTCCCAAATGTTTTCTCCCCACTGAAGTCTCTGTAGGTCTAACATTTTAGATGTGCCTCTTTTTGTTTCCTCCTAAGAATCAAGTCAAGGCGACCTGGGAAGTGCCACAATAGATTGGACTCAACAAGCATGAAGTCCCAAGTTGTTTTATTCCTGACATTGAATATACCAACCTAATGCTCTGGTTCTCTCACCTACCCTCCCCAGTCCCCACATTAACAAGGAAGGAAGGCAGGATGGGAGGTGGAGTGGGGAGAAGGGAAGGAGAGAAGGAAAGATGTCAAGAGAAAAAAATATTGAAAGGGATAAAAAGTTGAAATTTTGGTTATCCCAGCAAATGAATTTCTTTTTAAGATAGTTTTACTTATTTTATTCTCAAAAATAGCAGCTTACTAATTAATTATTCATGAAAAAACAGTAATATTTTTATATAAAGTCTGTACAAGATAGCCTGTTAAATTGAAATTTAGTCAATTCCCTGGAGGATTCTTTTCTGACTTTATTTGGTAAAATATTCTTTCTAATTAGTGTTTTTTCAACGATGAATCAGAGGAGTCAGGAAAAAATAGTAATAAATAAATAAAGGCTATGCTATGGACTGAATGAGGTTTTGCTAGTAAGACTTAAGTGTAACACCCAAGAAATCTGTGTAGGGGTAAAGTTCTTTTTTCTGTTTCCATGTCTTTAAGGGAATTCTAATGAAATTCCCTGTTTTTAAAAAGCCAGCTAGTACGTTCTGCCTTTAATTTTAGCATGGATCAATTAGGTCATATGCCCATAAGCCAGCACTCAATCTCATCATTACAAATACAAATTCTCTTTGCTGCATTTTTCTTTGTACATAGGATAGATCTTTCCAGACTCTGCTTCCAAAAATGTCAGCTCCTGGGCTTTTATTCTTTTCACATTTACAGTTCAGTAACCAATTCTAGTGGCATTACTACAAAAGAGGGTTAATAGAACCTGAATTGAGTTGATATATCTGAATACAGCTTGCTCTGAATTGGACCATAAAGAGCCCCATTAGTCATAACATGAATGCTCCTCTTGAAGCTCCGAGCCAGCTTTCTGCCTTATTCCTTACCTTCAGTGTGCCTCATACAAACAAGTTCACCATGTAACCCACTGACCTTGGCATGCTTTGAGAAGAATTAGGTCTCTATGTACAGAATGTTCAGTGGAAATCTAAGACCTCCTCTAGAATATGAATATGTAATCAGGTCCCTAAAACAGGAGAGCAATGTAACTTCAAGCATAGTCCCGTTCGTGTGCTTCCACAGCCTTATGCATTACTTCAGATTCATCTAGAAATATAAGAATTTACAGTAAGGAAGAGGGGAAAGGCACGGTTTCTGCTCAAGTGAGCCAACTTATATTTGCCATCTATAAAGATGTTTTTCTCTCTCTGGAGAGACAATGCTTTCCAAACTGCCTTCAAATCACATTGAGACTACCTTGACTCATGACAGCTATGAGATTGGAATGTGTGTTGGTATAAGCTGGGAGTGGAATCAGAGCCCCTTGGGAGTGAGTATGTGTCGGTTATATTGATTGAGTTGGGCATGCACATGGAGATTTGGGGAGGCTGGCTGGGGAAGAAGAAGAAGAGATGAGAGGGGTCTCCATCTGAGGAGGAAATTTGGATGAATGAAAGTATCTAAAGGGAAAGTTAATGGGTTCCTCGAGTATGGTGTATAATGTGAATCCTCTTGCATGCTACTGCATGAAGCCATTAGTAAAATTCAGTTCTGCCATACTCACTCTGGAGACCAGCTTATTGCAGTTTGTGTCCCAGCTTCACTGATTATTAGCTATGTTGCCATGAAGAAGTTAATTGATATCTCTAGATCTTATCCATTTAGTAGAAGTTGTAAAAGTTTCTAACATATAGACTTAATTTGAGGACTAGACAAATAGTTCATGCAAAGTTCTGGACTTGACCTCAAGTTCCTAATTAGTGCTCAGTAAAAACTAGATGCCACAATTATATATCATTGGCATAATTGTTGTTTTGTCAAGATCTGCATACATAGAATGTCTTTGGAGGGTTGTACTGAGATGCTGAGTTCTGCCTCCTGATGAAAACCAGGTGGGAAGGAACACCTCACCTGCCTGTGAGTATCTGGTCATGGATGTGAGTCCCAATGTCACAGCCTGCACCCAACAACTCATCTTGACAATTCTCAGTTATACACCTGGCAGCAAAGCACCAGGGAATTCTAAGTAGCCAGGGGATCGATCCTACAACTTCACCTGGGTAGCTCCCAGCCTAGTTTAACACCCTCAAGTTATATCAGGGAATCAAGAATGTGGGCATGTAGGGACACAGACCAGCAACTCAGGAAAGACAGGCAAGAGCTGGAACTTCTGGGAGTTAGAGTTACAGAGGAAAACTGTAACCAGAATGAAGCTGAGCACCTATTATATTTCATATAATCACCCTTTATAGCCACTAGGCACAGTGACTCTTTGACTGCAAACTACCACTGCCTGAAGCTCCCACCTGGCTTGTCCTTTTACCACTATTTTGTGCGTGCTTTTTTTTATTATTATTATTTCTTTAACATGTATCTTTTGAAACCAACTCATGCCTTCCACCTCCACCACTTTGGATTATCCTACCTCTTATGGCCCTATTACTGCCTCATAGCTTCACTCTCTACAAAATTTCATCTTCTGCTTTTCAGCCTTATTTGTGAGATTCTGACTGAGCTCTTGTGAACAACTTTTGCACCAGAGAGTGGGTCAGTTATCTTATAGTTTATTCACCTGTGACCAGAGGGGCTGGGTTCCAATGCCTATCAGTAGGACTTAGGGGGATATGGTATCTGTGTCTAAGACCCAGCTTACTTTACAGGCAGCTGTAACAGAATTGGCTCCAAGAAGAGATGAGAAAGGTCTCCATTTGAGAAGGAAGTTTAGATGAATGTCATCCAGTATTCTGAAAGAAGCACTCCACCTTTTTCAGAGAGTGGAAAGTTAAATGCTGATGGGGCCTCCCTCATCAGAAGAACATGAAAGAAAAAAAAAAAAAGTAAGGACTATAGTTACACATAAAATTGGGTAAAGAGCAGGTTATTGATGTTTATAATTTTGCTTCTTCAATAAAGTAAATTCCATTTGACATATTCTGTTACTGAAGGTTGGAAAGGTTTAAGTTGTATCTTTGAAATATTACTATTAGATTTGTATGCTTGTTTTGTTTATAAGCTTACACAGTGGAAAACTTAGTCATCTGTTAATGTAGATTTTTAAATACCACAATTCTTTATGACCCAGAGATATAATAGTGTGGGGAGGTGGGGGAAACCCATGACAGGTCAACCGTGTTTTCATAGGAATTTTTGTTTTTAGTTGGAGCTGGATTAGATCAGTCTTGCACCTCAGAATAGTTAGCAACCATGTCCCCGACCACAAAGAGAAAATCCAGTTGTCACCATTACAGTGTACAGAAAAGTAGACAGAAGATGGTGATAACAAGACTAGAAAACTGGCTTCCTTTGCCACTGTTTTCTCTCTCTAGTTCAAATTATTTCAGTCTTCTGCAACCAATACTCCTCAGATCATTCAGTAGTCATTTATAGAATGTCCTCAGTACAAAAGCACATTCTTTGGGAGTTAGGTGGGGATAGTGCCCTTAATAATGAGATATAATGGAAATATAAAATACTTTTAATAATTTTACTGTATAAAATTACAATAAAACAAGATTGAAAATGTCTAGATCTACAAGATTAGAGTATTTCTAGAATTGTCACACTGAAGGAATTACTTTGAAGGAGGATGGTCAAAGGTTTTTGACCAAATTGGCACTTGAACTTGAGAGATGAACTGAATTTAGCCAGAAAGGAATTGGGGCATATTGAATAGCAGAAATGGTGGGGGTTCAGAGACAGGACTATGTAAGGCACCTACAGAGAGCAGCTTGTAATTGACTTTGAACATATGTTTTTCATCTATAATAGTGTAGTTGTTTTGTTCCTTGTGTCAATATGATTTTTACTTCTTTAAGCATTAAAGCTGGGAAACCCTTGTAATGTTATCTTCCATTCCAGAATTTAGTGCTAGCTGGATCCCAGTGAAACATCTTCTACCAATTTATCTTCTGTAATTGACTTGCCCAAGATATTCCCTCCTTTCATCACAGCTTGCTTCACAGTCAAATAGATCTTACCATCTGGAATACTTCTTTATTAATTTTTAGCCCAATTTTTCTTCCACAAAGGGCCCTTTTTCATTTTTAACTGATACACTAGGACCTACAGCATTCTACTTCACCCACTTTGTTATGTTTTATGTTGTAAAAAGCCAACAACAACAACAAAACAAAATTGAAAATTAACCGTATTCCTCTTGTTTGTATTACAACCCAACTAAACAAATGAGACAAATTCTGACACTTTCAGCTTTCAGCAAGGGCTGTGTTTACCTTGGAGTCAGGCTATGACTCAAGAGAGCAGCTCTGATCCCAGAGAGGGTAGAACAGCTCAGAAACAATTAGAACTGGCCAGATTTCATAAGTGGACTTAATAAGGAGAGAGCAAAAATAGCAGTCACATAGCCTTACAGAAAATTCCTGCTTATTTTTACTCCTTAGGCAGAATTGCTATGTTTAGCCTTCAGTTACTGTGCTAAACCTGCTAATGTCAGCCTAGTGTTTATTTTCATTTGGATCAGTAACATCCATTGTTTTTCTCAAATTATAATGAAGTATGGAAACTGCATCCCTGGCATCCAGCAGTAGCTGACATATTGTCACAAAGCACCATACACTGTTGAAGTTGCAGTTTGAACCTTTGATTGTGTGTGTATGTGCGTGCTGGAGAGCTTTTTGTACTCTAACAAGATCTAATTATCCCTGCCCTTCTCACATGTTTCTAAGCACGAATATAAACTTCCCTCAAATGATATCTTTTAAATGTACAGTTATGATACTCACAACTCTTTGTATCAGCTTGAGCACATCTACCAACCAGGATTCTTGATTACAAGTAACATAACTCATCCAAGTAACTTGACTAAAGTTAAACTTAATGGTTCACCTATGTGCATAGGAATGCTGGCTTCCGGTATGACTGGATCTAAGTGCTCAGATCCTGTCATTGGGGCCCAGCTCTTGCCATATCCCAGATCAATTTCCCCTTTGTGTTAACTTTTCTCTTAGATATTATTTTCTTTTGACTGCAGGATGGCTGCCGCCAGCTAGAGTTTTGTTTTTTTTTTTTTTTTTGAAACTGTTAAGTCCAGGAAAAAAGGAATAACCTCACTCCCCCAAAAGTTTGGGCCCAATTCCTGTTGGTTTAATTTAATTATCTCTCTATCCATAACCAATCTCTGTGGCCAGAAGTAGAAGTCTGCTGGACTCAACCTGAGTCACCTGCTTAGACTTGACTGAAGAGGGAGGATAGGCATGTAGAACTCAAGGACTGTAAAAATGAAGATATAGTGCCCATAGCAGTGGCAGCCCCAGACCATAGGTGCTCACTTAATGAGCTTTCTTGCATGGAGCTAGTGAAGGCTATAATGGCTTTACCCACAAGAGAAATCTTTACTGCTCTTAGTTGATGTTTTCTCTAGTAGTTCGTAAGATGTTTTCTGAAAACATTCCTTTTTTAGTTGAAATAGTTGTTAAAGAATGTCCAGTGTTGGACAGTGATGCACCGGGTTAAGTATACATTATACGAAGCTCAAGGATCCCAGTTCAAGCCCCCAGCTCCCCACCTGCGGGGGGGGTCACTTAAAAATGGTGAAGCAGGTCTGCAGGTGTCTATCTTTCTCTCCCCCTCTCTATTTTCCCCTCTTCTCTCAATTTCTCTCTATCCTATAAAAAAAAAATTGAAAAAAATCACCAGAGGAGCAGTGGATTCGTAGTGCCACTACCAAGCCCCAGCAATAACCCTGGAGGCAAAGAATAAAGTCCTATCCCCCCCCCAAGTTAACTGACTATTTCAAGAATATTTTATAGATGTTTTTAAGGAAGAAAATGTCATTTTGTGAGCTCTGGACAGTTGATTCATTATAGTTTTTTTTTCTGTAAAATTCCCTCATTATCAGTGTTCCACTATAGGACCTCAGAGGACATATGCTAAGCTCCAGTGGGCAAGCATTTGGCCTCCATCCTCTCTAACAGCAGTGTTGTGAGGAGTTCATCTTAGA
Organism: Erinaceus europaeus; assembly: GCF_950295315.1. Lineage (NCBI taxonomy): Eukaryota > Metazoa > Chordata > Mammalia > Eulipotyphla > Erinaceidae > Erinaceus > Erinaceus europaeus. The sequence continues at coordinate 48,786,614 of NC_080163.1, forward strand.
ATGTAATTAACCAGGGATAAAGGAATCTTAAAGGACTGATCCATTCTATTCTCTCTACATATACACTTCTATTTTTAATTGAAATGCCATTACATGAAATGTTATTTAGGGTTCAGATATGCACAGTGCATATATTCATATAGTAAATATTTATTCAATAAACATGTACACCATATTTCTGACTTACAGTTACTTGTATCTCATTTGAGATCCATTTTTTTTTCTTTTTTCTGAAATGGACAGAATTTCCTTAAATTAAAATCTCTAGGTTAACATTTTTAATTTTACTTTACCTTTGAGATAGGCCTTTTTTTAATATTTAATTTTATTTTTTTATTTAAGAAAGGATTAACAAAACCATAGGGTTGGAGGGGTACAACTCCACACAATTCCCACCACCCAATCTCCATATCCCACCCCCTCCCATGATAGCTTTCCCATTCTCTATCCCTCTGGGAGCATGGACCCAGGGTCATTGAGGGTTGCAGAAGGTAGAAGGTCTGGCTTCTGTAATTGCTTCCCCACTGAACATGGGTGTTGACTGGTTGATCCATACTCCCAGTCTGCCTCTCTCTTTCCCTAGTAGGGTGTGTCTCTGGGGAAGCTGAGCTCCAGGACACATTGGTGGGGTCTTCAATCCAGGGAAGCCTGGCTAGCATCCTGATGGCATCTGGAACCTGGTGATTGAAAAGAGAGTTAACATACAAAGCCAAACAAATTGTTGAGCAATCATGGACCCAAAGCTTGGAATAGTGGAGAGGAAGTGTTAGGGAGGTACTCACTGCAAACTCTAGTGTACTTCTGCTTTCAGGTATATATTTTGCAGTAGTTTATGGATACGTGTGAACATATGCTCTCTCTCACACAAACTGGTGTATATCTAGGTTTTGGGACTTTGTTAGAAAGTGAACCACCTGAGATGAAATTAGAGTGTACTATAAAAGGAAAGGTCTCACCCGAGTAATGAAGCTGAAGGGTTGTCATTCCACACGTGAAGTCTCTGGACACAGTCTGAGGTGAAGCATGTTGAGGTGGCAATCGTTGCGTTGGTTAGGTTGTGATCGGCGGATGCTATATTATTTGATATGGATTGGGAGAGGCAAACGGGAAAGTGGGTCCTATAGAGATAGGCCTTTTCTCATCTCTGAAAGTTCTGGACATGAAGAAGCATGTATCACTGGTTCAGCAGCTCTGGGTACTCCTTAGTCCTAGGCCACTGGGTGGTGGCATCTTCTGGTCATCTGCCAGAAATAGCAGGGAAGCCATGGCCAATTCATGAGCTATGCAAAAGTCTCCAGCTTGTGGTTACAGTGTCCAAAGCCCACAAGTGTGGATAAGAACTGATTCTTTTGCCAGGATCACATTGAACGACTGGAAAATTCCACCATGGTCTGATGCCTCACTACCAGGTTCGTATTCCTGAGAACACAAGCTGAAAGTATAAATAAGGGAAGTCAAAACTCCAGAAACTATAGGATGAGAGTAGTAGTGTTCATTAAACATGGCTAAGCCAAATACATCATGTGGATTTACTTATTCACTCAATCTAATGCCTGAAGTAGAATAAGAATGCCCAGTTTACACAAAAGAACACAGGCACGGAGAGGCTATTTAACTTCTCTGAGAGTAGAGGAGGGATTTGACCCGTGGCACATAGATTCTGATATTCTCCCACCCCAACCCACTATGGTGAATTATTCCTCAGCCATGGTTGAAGAATGCAAGCTATTATAGTCTGCTCTGTAAGGAATGAGAACCAAAGCAGCCCCCTCCTGTTTTCTCTTTCCAAACCTTCATTCCTTTGGATCACTCAAGTTCAAGTGCTGGACAGTTTTGGTGAACTAACAGGTACATAGTTTCCCATTAACTGCTTTCTAGTCTCCTAAAATAAAAATTAAAAAAAGAAGTTTTGACAGGCCAAAGTTTAAGAGAAAGAGAGAGGGAAAAGTGAGGACAAAATAATGGGAATGACTGCGAGAGAGAGCAGAGAATGCAAACAGTGTGTGTGTGGTGGTGGGGAGTATCCAGGGAAGAAAAAGAAGGGGATTAATATTTAGTTCCTACAGTTATAGAAAACTGTTCCAGAACTTTTTTTTAAACACATCTAGTCTTCCTTATGATGACTAATACTAATGAATATCCTCTATCTGTATTCTCATTTTCAATTGGGAAAACTGGTTTGTGGGGGGATGAGATTCTCAATTTACAAAAGTGGGAGATAGAAGAAGGCACAGTTTTAATGGCGATCTAAACTCTTACTCCCAGCTCAGGTTTGTAGTCCCAGACATATATGAGGTACACTTGAGATCCTGAAATTTGACAAATACTCAGGAGCTAAGAGTGATATAGTCCTTCCTTTGCTGGGAGGCACTTGCTTTCTCACCACTGCAAGGTAGGCCTCACGTCCATTTTCCAAGGGTGCAGACTTTACAGAGCCAAATCTTTAGAATTCAAGTCTGTTGGCAGACCTACTAATCCCTCCTTAAGCATTCCATTACCCTTTAATCTCATATAAGCAATGTTTTCTCATACTTGTGAGCTTTTCTTATATTTGTTAATTTTCTATCATTAAAAACTTTCCCTCAAAATCTGATCATCTGGTTGTCACCACAATTCCCTCCAAATTGAAGGTAGCAGCAGATTGTCTACAAGTCCAGCCTTTGTCTTTTACCTGGACACCATCCCAGCATCTACTGATTACAGCTCTAGTTTTCCACTAGGCTTGCAGTTTGGGAATTTAACTTTGTGTTTCTTTTGACCTTTTCCCAGAGCTATTTGTCCCCCTATGGGCTGGACTTATTTCAGTACACATATTAAAAGATGCCTTTATAAATGGAGTATCATATCCATATAAGCTGTGTAAGCAACTGTCACATACATACTTATGTCCTGTTGCCAGCTAAAATTGGGACAGAATTTCCTTTTTTTTTTTTTTTTATGAGCCAACCCTTGTGCACATGCAGTTTCACCAGCACAGGCTGCTTTTTTGATGAGATAAACAAAGAGAGACACTATAGCATCAGAGTTTCCAGTGATAAAGCTCACCCCATGTGGTGTTGAGGCGTCAATGTGGGCCATGCACATGGCAGAGTATATGCAAAACTTGGTGAACTATGTCCTCAGTCTTAAAGCAGCATTTTAAAAACTATCAAACCTTTATTAGGTGCAGACATTTGGTTTTTATGGCAAATCTCTGTGTGCTAACTTGTTTTATCCTGGGTTGTGTGAGTTGAGTGATAGGACAAGCAAGTATATAGCATGTCAGGCATCTGCTGGTAACTCTAATCATTGTTGATAAGCAGACAAAAAAATATGTGTATCAACCTCTATCAAAAGTAGAAAGAGTAAGGAAAAATGGCCACCACAAATGGTGGTGGAGTTGTATAGACACTGAATTCTAGTGATGATCCTTTGGGTGAGGAAGCAAAAGAATATATAAGACTAAGTACTCCTTCTCAAAATACATACATAGTAAATTAAACTAAAAGGTAATAATTTTAGAAATACTTAGAGAATAAGAAATAAAGCATCAAACAATCCTGAGTTACCTACTAGCTGTGGCAAAGAAGGGGGAACAAAATATAGAAGAATGTGCAGTTTAGTCATTTATTTAGGAGAGAATGTGCCAGTTCATCAATCTGAACATAAATTTGTCATCTGATTCTTTTTTTTAAATATAATTTACTTATAAAATAAAAAATATCAACAGAGCCATATAATTAGAGGGGTGAAATTCCACACATTTCCCACCACCAGAGTTCCATATCCCATCCCCTTGGTTGGAAGCTTTCCTACTCTTTATCTCTCTGGGAACATAGACCCAGGGTCATTATGGGGTGCAGAAGGTGTGAGGTCTGGCCTTCTCCAATGGACATGGGCATTGACAGGTTGACCCATATTCCCAACCTGTCCCCATCTTTCCTTACTGGGTCAGGGCTCTGAAGAGGTGGTGTTCCAGGATACATTGGTGAGCTCGTCTGTCCAGGAGAGTCAGGTTGATGTCATGGTAGCATCTGCAACTTGGTGTTCGGAAAGTGTATTCCTTTGCTTCCTCCTTTCTTGTGGGACTCAGTTCCTTAGTTCTTGTAAGGTGGGGTTGATTGTGGCAAATTCCTTTAGTTCTTGAATATTTGAGAAAACCTTTATTTCTCCCTCATATTTGAAGGATAATTTTGCAGGATGCAATATTCGTGGCTGAAATTCCATCTCCTTTAGAACTTTGAATATGTTATTCCACTCTCTCCTTGCCTCTAGAGTTTGTGAAGAGAAATCTGATGAAAGTCTTATAGCTCTGTCTTTGTACGTAACTTCTTGCCTTTCCCTAGCAACCAACATTTTTTTTCTTATCATTGATTTATGATAGTTTTACAATAATGTGCCTTGACATTGATATTTTTGTATTTATAAATCTGGGTGATCATTCTGCCTCTTGAATGAGAATGTTCTGATGGTTTCCTAAGTGAGGGAAATTCTCAGATAAAAGTGCTCTGAAAATGGACTCTAGGCCTTTGGCCTTGTCCTCCCTTTCAGATATACCTATCACTCTTCTATTCGATCTTCTGATGGAGTCTGCAATTTCACAGAGAGTTGTTGCAGTCTTTCTGAACCACTCCTCTCCCTCTTCTTTGAATTGCAAGAGTGGGCTGTCCATATCTTCTAGATTGGAGATTATTTCTTCTGAATGTATGGATCTACTTCCTTTTTTTTTTCCCTTTTATTGTTGTTGTGGTTATTATTGTTGTGGTTATTATTATTGATGTCATCTTGTTAGATAGGACAGAGAGAAATGGAGAGAGGGGGTGCTTCACAGGCAGTGAAGCAACTCCCCTGCAAGTGGAGAGCCAGGGGCTCAAACTGGGATCCTTATGCCAGTCCTTGCAGTTTGCGCCATATGCACTTAACCCACTGCGCTACTGCCTGACTACCTGGATCTACTTCCTAAGCCTCCTTCCCGGGCATGGATTGCAGTTAGAGTCTCTTGTTATTCCCTGGATTTCTGACTGAAGATCTTTCAAAATTTGAAGATTCTTAGTTAATTCTAAGTTCCTCTTTTGTGTGTTTTATTTTTATTTATTTATTTATTTATTTATTTTATTTAAGAAAGGATAAATTAACAAAACCATAGGGTAGGAGGGATACAGCTCCACACAATTCCCACCACTCAATCTCCATATCCCATCCCCTCCCCTGATAGCTTTCCCACTCTCTATCCCTCTGGGAGCATGTACCCAGGGTCATTGTGGGTTGCAGAAGGTAGAAGGTCTGGCTTCTGTAATTGCTTCCCCGCTGAACATGGGCGTTGACTGGTCGGTCCATACTCCCAGTCAGCCTCTCTCTTTCTCTAGTAGAGCTGGGTCTCTTGGGAAGCAGAGCTCCAGGACACATTGGTGGGGTCTTAAATCCAGGGAAGCCTGGCTGGCATCCTGATGACATCTGGAACCTGGTGACTGAAAAGAGAGTTAACATACAAAGCCAAACAAATTGTTGAGCAATCATGGACCCAAAGCTTGGAATAGTGGAGAGGAAGTGTTAGGGGATACTCACTGCAAACTCTAGTGTACTTCTGCTTTCAGGTATATATTTTGCAGTAGTTTATGGATACGTGTGAACATATGCTGTCTCTCACAGAAACTGGTATATATCTAGGTTTTGGGACTTTGTTAGAAAGTGAACCACCTGAGATGGAATTAGAGTATACTATGAAAGGTAAGGTCTCACCCAAGTAATGAAGCTGAAGGGTTGTCATTCCACACGTGAAGTCTCTGGACACAGTCTGAAGTGAAGCATGTTGAGGTGGCCATCATTGTGTTGTTTAGGTTGTGATCGACAGATGCAATATTATTTGATATGGATTGGGAGAGGCATACGGGAAAGTGGGCCCTATGCAAGGGTTCCAGGATTGGGGGAAGTAGAGGCTCTATAGTGGAGATGTGAGGTTCCTGCTGTCTTAGGGTTCAAAAAGACAATCGATAGTTAATGTTATCATCACATTATTTGGTAATTGGGTTAACTTTGAAAAGTCCTTTTGTTAGGGTTTGCTGTACAGGACCCAGTATCTTGTATATAGCTGTGCCATTGGTTGCTTCTGATCTACTTGGTCTAGGCTTTTGAGAGAGTCCGCATATCAAATACACAGCCTATATATTAAAAAGACTCAGTCTGTGTTTTAAAAAACTTTGAGACATACAATTAATTTTCCCCCTCATATTAATTAACTAGTGATTTATTTATATGACTACATTTTACTAGGAGTGTACATAAACACCATTCCCACCACCAAAAGACTGTGACCCATCCCTCCCACCCACTCCCACCCCCCACTGGCCCAGGAAGCTGCATGTCTACTCCTCACCACAGGGTTTTTACTTTGTGCCCTACTTACAATTTGGTCAGGTCCTGCTTTTAGTTTCCCTTTCAGATCTTCTTCCTCAACTTCTGTTGATGAGTGGGATCATCCCATACTCATCTTTATCTTTCTGACTTAGCTCACTTAACGTAATTCCTTCTAGCTCTGTGGAAGATGGGTCAGAGAAGGTGGGTTCATTGTTCTTGATAGCTGCAGGGTGTTGGATTTTGTCAAAGGCTTTCTCTGCATCTATTGAGATAATCATGTGGTTTTTGGCTTTGCTTTTATTGATGTGGTTAATGACATTGATTGACTTATGGATTTTGAACCAGCCTTGCATTCCTGGGATGAATCCCACTTGGTCGTGAGAACAATCTTTTTGATATGTTGCTGTATCCGGTTGGCCAAGATCTTGTTTAATATTTTGGCATCTATGTTCATCAGAGATATTGGTCTGTAGTTTTCCTTTTTTTCTTGTGTCCCTATCAGCTTTTGGTATCAGGATGATGTTGGCTTCATAGAAGGTGGAAGGGAGTATTCCTGTTTCTTCAATCTTATGGAAAAGCTTAAGAAGTATGGGTACTAATGTTTCCTGAAAGTTTTGTAGAATTCATTTGTTAAGCCATCTGTTCCAGGACTTTTGTTGTTGGGTGTTGGTATGCATGAGACCCCTTCTGTTTCATTTGGTTTAAATCCCCCCTGCTTAACACTATTCTATTTACATAACCACTGCATTCTATTTACATAACCACTGTTAACAAGCACCACCCTCTCTCCAGGGCATTGGTGGTTCAGTGATAGGATTCTCACCTGCTCCGCCCCCTCCTTGTCACACTCTGATTTTCACCAGTCACTTTTCTCTCCACCCTCTCTATGTCACATCCTGTTTCCACCCTACTTGGCAAATATATATAAAGACAGCATTGTGAGTTTGAGGGTACCTTGAGTTTAGCTTAGCTTGTTTTAGATTGTGCTGCGTCCTGCATGAAGTGATACTGCCTACAGCTCAACCATGAGTCCCTGGTCGTCTGTTACCCGCCCGTGAAGCCAGCCCAGCAAAAACGACATAGCCCGGGGAAAACAACATATGGCACTACAACATGGGACTGGACCTGCGCAACTCCCAGATAAGTGAAGACTTTGCCTGCCTATGCACTATGGTCTTCTCTTCTACTTATGAAGAGGTTTGCCAAAGCCTTTAATGTTTCATCATGAGACAGTTACTCTGTCTCTGGAACATTTTGCTCTGGGCCACACTTCGGTTCCCTGACCGGGAACTTTTCTTTTCTTATGACCGGGATCATAGAGCTTGGGAGATGCACGGAGATTTCTCCTTGGACTTTCTGGATTCCCTCTCCCATGTTTCCTGAGGAAAAGGACTACATTTTGCTCTGGGCCACAATTTGGTTCTTTATGACCGTGATCATAGACCTTGGGATATGCACGGAGATTTCCCCTGGGACTTTCTGGACTTCTTCTCGCATGTTTCCCATGGAGAAGGACTACTCTAATTTGAGGAGCATTCTCCAGTACCCTGGCAGTCCCCAAGAATGGAGACACGTGGTTAGTTCTACTCTGCTGATTGGATTCTTTCTTCGATGGGAAGACACTTTTAAAAACGGGTGCCTGAAGCAATTCAGCAGGAACAGTCAGAAGCACCCTAAATGGAATTTCGAGGAGCTTTTTGGACTAGGACGCCCTCCAGGGACTCTTAATGCTACATGGTGAGATCTGTTTCATAAGAGACTGATTTGAATGACTGAATTTTTGTTTGACATTGACTTAAAAAAAAATGCTAGACGCAGCCATGATTTCTAGAGACATCCAGAAACAATCCAAAAAATTGGTTTTTCCCTCCTTTGATTTCTTTTTTACGTCTTGGCATAAATCTGAAACATTTAATTCTGAAAACGGTATGAGGTACGAGTTATGGGTGGGGCAGATAGTACAATGATTATGTTAATTATTCTCATGCCTGAGGCTTCTACCGTGGTTCTTCTGTTTACCTTTCCACATTTTATTGAGTTTAAACTGTTTCAACAACTTTGAAATCATACTAGAAAGGACTTCCAATTATAATGGAGTTATCAATTATAGTAAACTTCTAATCTGCTACAAGTTTTGTTTAACAAGTAAGTGAATTTCAGCTGTCAAGTCTTCACATGAAAAAGCATCTACTCAAATGGAATTCCCAGAAATCCATTTGGACCCCTGTACTCCGACATCGCCCACAAGATGGAATGACTACAACACACCCCCGGAAACCAATGACATGACCTGGCACTACCTGAAGAAACAGATTCACAGACTCCAAAGCTCACTCTCTACAGAAAAGCAGAATTCTGGTGGCCGACATTCCCCATCGAGACAGACATGCAGCGTTTCAGCCCTTGGCATTTTCTTCTGTGGTCAGCTACTTTGGACTGACACTTCCATCGGACTTACTTGTTGTTTTCGACGGGTTATGTTGTTTTCGCCGGGCTGGCTTCACGGGCGGGTAACAGATGACCAGGGACTCATGGTTGAGCTGTAGGCAGTATCTCTTTATTCATGCAGGACGCAGCCGAGCTAAGCTAAACTCAAGTTCTGTAAAACTCACAATGCTGTCTTTATATATACTTGCCAAGTAGGGTGGAAACAGGATGTGACATAGAGAGGGTGGAGAGTGACTGGTAAAAATCAGAGTGTGACAAGGAGGGGGTGGAGCAGGCGAGAATCCTATCACTGAACCACCAATGCCCTGGAGGGAGGGTAGTACTTTTTAACAGTGGTTATGTAAATAGAATAGTGTTAAGCAGGTGGGATTTAAACCAAATGAAACAGAAGGGGTCTCATGCATACCAACACATACTGGTACACGCTGCTGTGTTTCTCAAAGACTAACTTCAGCCAATTGCCTTGAGACTTTATAGACCATGTCCCCTCGCCTGCAGGCTCTGCCCCAGAGGCGGAAAACTCCCCCTCATTATTACGTTATGCCCACAGAGGCATGAAGCGCCCCAAGAGGCAAGAGATGCCCACAAAGGCAGGAAACGCCCTTTGAGGCAAGAGATGCCCCCAGAGGCATGAAGCGCTCCCAGAGGCAAGAAATGCCCTTTTGCCTGCTAGGCCTTGCCCTTTGAGGCAAGACACGTTCCCCTTGGCATCACACTGGTTATTGCTGCTTGCCTATTTTATTTTCCATGTCTTATCCCAGTTCTTTTGAAAACGCCTGTACGATATAGGTTTCTGTTCACCCCACAATCCTGATACTATGGCCATTAGTTAAAAAGAAAGGGGGAATTGTTGGTATGCATGAGACCCCTTCTGTTTCATTTGGTTTAAATCCCCCCTGCTTAACACTATTCTATTTACATAACCACTGCATTCTATTTACATAACCACTGTTAACAAGCACCACCTTCCCTCCAGGGCATTGGTGGTTCAGTGATAGGATTCTCGCCTGCTCCGGCCCCTCCTTGTCACACTCTGATTTTCATCAGTCACTTTTCTCTCCACCCTCTCTATGTCACATCCTGTTTCCACCCTACTTGGCAAATATATATAAAGACAGCGTTGTGAGTTTGAGGGTACCTTGAGTTTAGCTTAGCTCGTCTTAGATTGTGCTGCGTCCTGCATGAATAAAGAGATACTGCCTACAGCTCAACCATGAGTCCCTGGTCGTCTGTTACCCGCCCGTGAAGCCAGCCCGGTGAAAACGACATAACCCGGTGAAAACAACAGTTGGGGAGATTCTTAATAACAGTTTCAATTTCTTTGTCTGTGATTGGTGCATTTAGATTTTGTAGTTCTTCTTGGTTCAGTTTTGGAAGGCATATGCTTCTAGGAATTGTTCCATTTCTTCCAGATTCTCTAGCTTGGTGGCGTATAGTTCTTTATAGAAGTTTCACAGGATTCTCTGGATTTCTGTGGTGTCAGTTGTGGTATCTCCTCCATCGTTTACAATTCTATTAATTTTAGTCTTCTCTCTTTTTTTGTTTGGTGAGTCTGGCTAGGGGTTTGTCAATTTTGTTTAATGTTTCAAAGAACCAACATTTGGCTTCATTGATCTTTTGTATGGTTCTATTATTTTCAATGTTGTTTATTTCTGCTCTAATTTTAGTGATTTCTGTCCTTCTGGTTGCTTTAGGTTTTGTGTGTTTTAATTCCATAGTAACATGTTCGTTTAATTCTTGCTTAAATTCTTGGAAGAGTCCTCACACTGAGTTTTCTGTAGTCTGTCTCTGAGAGTCTCTCCAAATCTTTAATTCCTTGGATTTCCTCTGTTTCATTTCTGCCTGGCTGGCACAACATAGTTGGTTGTTTAGTTCTATTTCTCTGCTTGCGCCTTTTTTTGTGCTGGTTATTGATGGCCAGCAGATGGTGCTATTGTAATCTCTAGGTTTCTCTTGTTTGTATGATCTGCAGCAGGTGGGATGGGTTGTGGCAGTGATGATTGCTTTGGGCTGTCTTGTGGTTACAAATGCCCTGTTTTACGTTGTATCTTTGCCTTAATTAAATTCAGATGGCTAAACCCCCCCCTGAGTCAAACACTGAGAAATTTTAAATCCCTGTCTCTTTTCTTGTGGCACTAGGAACAATGTTACTTGCTTGCTGTGCTTAAAGTGAAATCGCCAAAATGGTGCAGCTTAGCACCTGTGCTGCCCAGAGCTCTGATTTGACTTTGCTGTTCTTCAACCCGTGCCAACGTCCGTTTTCGCTCCAACCGCACACAAGCACCCACCTGAGACTTCAGAACTTTCAGCTGTAGATTATAACTTCAGTTGGGTCTCTTGTATTTATTTGTTGTTTCGGGAGGAGAGGTGATTTGGTCCCAGTCATTCCATCCCATATGATTCTCTGTGTCATCAAACTCAAAGTACAGTAAACCCACAGTTTCTACAACAGTTAATGCAAAAAATAAAAATAAATTAATCAGGCTTTACGAACAATTGTTTGTCCACCAGTCCTGATTAAATGTAGACTATCTAAGCTACAAATTTACAGTTAATTTATTTCATTTTATCAAAGTAAAAGAGAAAAGTAGGCTAGAACATAGGCATTGATCTTAGAATCTATGGTGCTAGGTATCTAAACCAGCAGTGTACACACACACACACACACACACACACACACACACACACACACACACACACACATATCCTACATTCTGTCTACTAGACTACTTCCCTGGCTGCTAAGTATACGTGGAGATTAGCGAAGACCAAGCATGTGGTTTTCTAATGATCTGCCTCTGATCATGGGGTGATGGGTGGCAGGCACAATCCCTCTTAGAGTAGTCTCGTCTGTTATTCCAGCCATGTGTTGAAAGGAGCTTCATGACAGGTGATTCAACTTGAGGTTTCTGAGAGTATAAACACCTGAAGTGCAGACACCCACATAGTTGGCTGAAAGAAGACACCAGAGGTTTAATTATATTTTACTGAGGAAATTGAAAGGCTGATCAGAATCCTTGTTTCCATGGGCAGCATTTGAGTTCAGTAAACAGTTTCCAAGTGTCAACAGTATGCCAACATGGAGCTGGGTGCTAAGAATGTAGTACTTGGTTCCTATGAAAACCAATTCTTGTGGATACCAGTTCCCAGGTCTCCTCTGGGTAACTTGACAGTGCTGTGAGGGAATGGTCTCGGGACCTAGAGGAAGGACCCTTTGTTTTGCTCTTAAAGCTGCATCTTGAAAAGTGAACACAAGTTCCCCATGTGAAGATGAGGGGGCACTTTATTCAGATAGAATTGCATGAATACAACAAGAAGATGAAAACACTGAGTGCTAAAGATAGGTCAAACCATTCTGCAGGACATAGAAGACACTTGAGGACACAGAGAGATAGGCCTTAAGTGACTGGGGGACTACCCTGAGGCTTCAATTCACAACAGGTATATTTTTAGGCAGGTCCAAAACTCTTCCCAAATGAAAACAAAAACTGGATTTGAATTGTTTTATTAATACTAGTTAGCATTTTATTGAGTCATAAGTTACTAAGTTCAGGTACTTTGCTTTAGCAGTTTACATATTTGTCCTTGTACTTAGACCTCCTAGTCATCCTGTAAGGTAGGCCCTTCTCTCCCCATTTTGCAGAGAGGAAACTGAACTGTGGAAGGATTATGTAACTTTCCTAAAGTCCAGTTAGTCCAGTTACAGAGACTTTTCACCACCCTATTGCGGATTTCCTGTCCAAAGTCAGTATACATCAAAATTAGAGCCCCAAGAGAATTAGAGTTCTGTTTCCTGCTATGTAGAAGGAAGGGATAACCTTGACCTAAATTCCACACTAGGCTTCCCTAAGCTACAAAGAAGTTTTGTTTGGTGGAAGCTGCCTCTATAATGAGGCTGACCACCTAACATGATGCATTGCATTCTTCACAGCTTCTCTTCTCAGGCAGCATCAAAGCTAAAGCTTTCACCTGACCTGTGGTGTGGCACTGCCTTGTGGTATGCTGGAGTCTTGAACCTGGGGCAAGCACATGGCAAGGCAGGCTTTATCTCTGTCTCTCTCTCTCTCTCCAGGTTTGATTGCTTCTTTGTTTGCTTAACATGAAACAAAAATCAGAGAGTGCTACTGTGTCACTGTGGTGCTAGGGAATGAGCCCCAGTCTTCAGACATGTGTTCTACCTGCTGAGCTCCCTTAGGTTTAGAAGAGAGGCTTTATCTTCCTGTTTGTAACAGCAGGATGGCTATTTACAGGGACTTTATTCCAAATAGCCTCTCAATGTTTTATAGACATCTATCCTTTTAAAAATGAAAGCTAGCAGCAGGTACACAAAACATTAGTATTTATGTAGTATCTGTTTTTATTTCAGCTCTAGAGTTTGTCCCATTCAAAAGCAAAAGATAGAATTCAGCCAACTTATTCATGGAGAATGGTATGGCTGAATTAGTTTTTTGCACATTTCTACAGTGGAATGCTATCTGGCCTGTTGTTAAAATTCGGAGGCTCCTGCTGGCCCAGCTAGCTTCACGGGCGGGTAACAGAGACGCGGAGACAACGGCTGGGCAGGGAAGCTGTATTTCTTTATTCAGGAACAACGATTCATAAACTAAGACAAACTAATCACCAAACAGAACTCCGCTGTCTCTTTGCGGCGGTGCAAGCACTCTCTCTCTGCAACTCTGGAACTCAGGAACCCTCTCTTACTCTCGAACTCTGAACTCTGCAACTTTGGAACTCTCGCTGGGTTCCTTGGGGCGGGGCCAAGCAGGCCCGCGAAATTAACAGGACTGATCCAATTCTCTTGGCAGGGGAGAACTAGAACCCAATGTAAAGCATACAACACTGGCCACTGAGAAGAACAAGGAGGCATCTATCTCCTAATGAGCAACGTCCACCACAGAATGTTAAGGAAAATAAGCCATGTTCAGAATATTGGGAATTATTTGCTACTATTTGTTAAGATCTTTTTAATTTTATTTATTTGTCTATTGGATAGAAACAGTGAAAGTGAGAAGGAAGAGGGAGATAGAGAGACACCTATAGCCCTGCTTCACCACACGTGAAGCTTTTCCTATATGTGGGGAAAGGGCCCACTGTCTGGGAAGTCCAAGCCGTTATTTCCATGAGAGTCTGAGTGGTTTGACCCTGAGCCCCCTCCCTGAAGGGCAATAGGCAGGTCCCTTATGACCTTCTGAACTTATGATGGTTTGTCTTTTTCAAACTGGGAACTTTCCTGCACATGCTTCCTCATTCTCTTTGAACAAAAGCCATGAATCACTGTGTATGGCCAACTGAAACCCACCACAAATATCCTGGCTCTGCTCAACTGCCCCCTCCCCCCTTGCCCCAGAGGTGCTCATAATTTACCCTTAGAGGAAAAAAGTCTACCTGTGTATTGTGAGTTCATGACCAGACCTTATATGGTAACTTCCCAGCTAGGATCAAACACTTGACAGGTCAATATTTAACTGCATTGTGTGTGTGGCTAAATGATTATCTTAACCTTCCTCAAACCTATGGATATGTCTACCTGCTTGTATCGCCCAATAAATGAGTCGTCTCTGAGGCTTCTTCTGGAAGCGGTTGTTTCCTTCCTCTCCACGCACTCACCCTTGTTACCAGGGTCTCTCTGGACCCCCCAGGGGCCACCCCAGTCTCTGCCGCCAGTGGCCAGGGAGGTGGAGGGCCTGAGGACTACCCACACCATGCAGGTAGGGACCAGGGGCTTGAACTCAGGTCCTTGAGCATTATAACGTGTACTCGACCAGGTGTACCATCACCTGCCCTTGTTAAGATTTATTTTTATTTTATAAGAAGTAGATCATATGAGAGAGAGGGAAAAGCCAGAGAGTACCATTTTGGAACATGAGAGACCATGAAGTCTCAAGCATGCAAGCCCTGTTCTTTACCAGTTGAACCATTTCCCTAACCACTGATATGTATATTCAGAGAAGGAAATCTCATTATCTCACACACACACACACACACACACACACACACACACACACACACACACACACACACACACGAAGCTTGTAACAATGATTACTTCCAGAGAAAGGGGTCGCTGAGGAGGGAGCCCCCCATCTGTCTTCTTATTTTGTGTAGAAGTTTTATAAACTGCCATTATTCATTATTCAAGGTAATAGCTCAATATAAAAAGTAAAGAGAAAAACCTTCCCATCTCCCAAATTGAAGGGTAGTCATATATTTTACCTGTATTTATAGATATATACATCTTTCTCATGGTTGTGAATTATCCATGGTAAGAATATTTTAAATCTGTAGTTTATAAGCAGGCAACCCTGTAGCAATATAGGATTACCTAGAATCATAAGTAATTGGAACCCTTGTCCAAATACTTGCTGATAGACTATATCTCAGTTTCTAAACAAGTGAGCAATAAAGCCCTATATTGGATTCCTAAGCCTCATACCTGTCAGGGGCTGATAAGTGCACATGGGCAGGTTCTTTGATACATTTCCAAGTCCATTATCAGAGATAAGCAAGCTTAAGTGTAAACCTGTGATTTAGTTACATTTCATATTTGATATGAAGCTGCAGGAAGGATGCCAGAGAGAACCTGTGTTCATAGAATACATCTGTTGCTGTAACTCTTAAAACGGTTTCCTTTCCTATATAAAAGACCAAAAGTCTTGCTTCATGTCTGAAAGATGTTTAGGTGGCATATGGGTTAACTCTTACTTTTTGGCACTTCACAAATGACTATATGGTAGTATGATTTTAACCAGTAAAAATTCAAGCATCTAGGATCATTTTTCAGTTGGCAGAATTTATAAACAGTCAATGATCAAAGGGATTGAGAAATATTATGAAAGACAGCTTATGGGAAAATAGTTTGGTGCTTGAGATGCTGGACTATGGTGTTCTGGTGACACTGAAGGAAAATGTGTTTGATATCATCTTGTCATAGAAAAAGGATGTCTGCCATACCCTACTTAGCACACTCTTTTTTTCTTTTTCAAGTATGTAAGATAGTTTCAAGAATGTTCTAGAAAAATGTTGGAAAAATGTATGCACTTCCTTTTCAAAAGGGCAGTGGATACCAAAATGTGAAAGACTACTAGTACAGTTTATTTATTTATTTTAAATAATCAGTGATTTAATTATGCTTGACAAGATTGTGGGATAGGAAGGATACAATTCCATACAATTCAATTTGCACCTTTAAATAAGTAAAAAAAAATAATAAAAAAACAATTCAGTTCACACCAGCAAAGTTCCATGTCCACTCTCCCCTTTCCCCTTAGAAGCTCCCCTGTTCTTTATCCCTCTGGGTGTACAGACCAAGAATCTTTATGGGGTGATGTCAGGCTCAGGAAAAAATCAGCAAAGTCATGGGCCCCTTAATATACCTAAAATAGACTTCCTAGCTTCTTCCATAATGAAGACATCAAATTTCACCAGTTACTCTTACCTTTAGGTTCCTGATTACTAAAGAACTTATTCTGCATTACATATTAATTAATACTTTTCATCCACCAAGTTGCAGATGCTACCATGATGCCAACCTGACTTCCTTGGGCAGAAGTTTATTCTATTTAGCTAGGGGAGGGAGAAGTTCTCTTTCTTTCTTTCTTTCTTTCTTTCTTTCTTTCTTTCTTTCTTTCTTTCCCTGGGCAGAAGTTTATTCTATTTAGCTAGGAGAGGAAGAAGTTTTCTTTTTTTTCTTTCTTTCTTCCTCTTTCTTACTCTCTTTCTTCCTGTTTTTTTTTTTTTTTCTCAAAAACAGAGTTGATTTTATTTCTGATTCTGTTTTAAGACTTGGGAGAGAACCAGCATAAAAGATTTTTTTTAAACCAACTTTGACATTTTTCTCTGAATTTTTAGAAGTTCCTCATCTGAAATAAGTTGGGTGAGATGGAATGTAACCCCCTTAAGATGTATTTGTTCTCTTCTAAGCCAAGCATTCGTCCCTTTAAGAAAGATGAAAAGTCATGTTGTCTGTGTAGACATCTGCTGCTTAGCAGACTATGGGTAAGAGACTTGCTAGCAAAGTCTAGCTTCAGAACAGAAGCTCACTTTTTAGATTGTGGAAATTAGTCCCTGAAACTTTATTTTGAAAGTGTATTTCACATGGAAGATTACCTGCATATTTGGCAAGGGATCCCCTCAGGCAGGATAGTGATTTTCAAATACAGTAACATAGTTATCTCCAGAATTTTTTTTGTCCCTCTTCAATTTCATCACCCCTGTGCTCATAACACTGAAGGTTTTTTTTTTTTTAACCAGTGATATAAAGAGCCAGTCTAAACAGGAGAAATTAATGTGGTTTATTTCTAAACTTGCTGGAGAATAGTTTTCAATGTTAATATTGAAAAATACTTTGAAAGACAGTTCATTTTTTAACCTAAAGAAGGGATTTTTTTTTAGTTTTAGTATGTAACATTGCAAACATTAAGCAAAAATTAAGTTATGACTATGTAACATAAATTTTAACACTTTAATGTAAATTTTGCTGTAAAAAGGTTTTGCTCATATATGCAATCTAAAGAACAGAAACACATGATCTATTTTAAAAAAAGAAAGCAGCCAAGCTGTCTCTAAGACTGAAAATTGTGGTATCTATGTCTGTCTGGTGGGGCAGGTAGCAGGCACAGAACTGTTATGTAGTGCATTCAATATGGAGCTACTTATTGTATGAGCTATTATGATGTTGTAAACCATTATTAAATCACTTAATGAAAATTATTTTAAAATTCAATTAAGAATAAGCAAGACAAAAAAATGGCTCAAAGACCTGATTACCATTCTTAAGCAATTTTCAACTAAGTCCAGAAACACCTTTCTTTAAAGATTTTATTTATTTGTTTATGAGAAAGATAGGAGAGAGAGAGAGAAAGAACCAGACATCACTCTGCTACATGTGCTGCCAGGGATTGAACTTGAGACCTCATGCTTGAGAGTCCAATGCTTTAGCCACTGTATCTCTCAGACTACTAGAAACACCTCTTTTTCTTTAGTTTTATTTAGGGGGATTAATGGTTTACAGTTAACAGTAAAATATAGTAAGTTGTACATGTATAACATTTCTTAGTTTTCCATATAACAGCTCAACTCCCTCTAGGTCTTCCTCTGCCATCATGTTCCAGGACCTGCCACCCCAGAGTCTTTTACATTTGGTGCAATATACAAAACCCAGTCCAACTTCTGCTTTGTGTTATATTTTTCAACTTATTTTTGATTAGCGATTTAATAATGATTGACTAGATTGTGGGACAAGAGGGGTTCAGTTCATACAGTTCCTACCACCAGAGTGCCTTATCCCATCCCCTTCATTGGAAGCTTCCATATTCTTTTTCCCTAGGAAGTATGGACAAAGATCTTTATGGGGTGCAGAAGGTGAAAGGTCTGACTTCTGTCATTGCTTCTCCACTGGGCATGGGCACTGACAGGTCGATCAATATCCCCAGCCTGTTGATATCTTTCCCTAGTGGGGTAGGCCTCTGGGTACGTGGGGTTCCAGGACACATTGATGAGGTCATCTGACCAGGGAAGCAGAGACACCTTTAATGTCCAGTATGCAAAGACAGTGACAGTTTGTAAGGCACCATAGAAAGGAAGTAACTAGTTTCATGGTAATTAAAAGGTGAGTTTCACAGCTAGGACACAATGTCAATATGCTTTGGTTCTGGCACTCACTTGCCATCACTTTGAACAAGATTTGACTTCTATATTCCACTTGTAATCATACTGTATAGTTTTCTCTTATGCAGTATTCCAGGTTCTAAATTTAGCAGCCTACACACACCCCTGCTTCACTGTGGGTAAAATTTGGGCAATAAGCTGTATAACTATATACAGTATAGCACTAATCATAGCACATCATCATATTTGGTCTTTTTCAATAAGCACATCACCTTTGGACCAGGAACCATCTTGTTTTCCTCTGTACTTCTAGCCTCTCCAAAAAGTGTTTGGGAGATAACTGCCACAAGTATGTCAAATGTAGGAATTAGCCCATCACAAACTTGTAGGGTTGTGTTCCTTGAAATATGAGTGAAATCACCGACAGTAGTGCTCCCTAGTAGTGCTCTGTTGTGGTTAACTAACATACCAAGGGAACCTGGCGGTGACAACTTGTATGTATCAAAATATGCATATGTTTGATACACACATCACCTTATAGATGCCTCAGAAACAGGATGTTATCGGAAGTTTGAAGAAGAGATGTAGAGCCTGACTAGTCCAATTGTCATGGATAGTAATAGTATAAAATGTAGTTATTATGTATCCCATAATAAAATATAATTTTTCAGAGACTTATCTTTTTAAAAATTGTTATTGTTATTCATTTATTGGATAGAGACAGCCAGATATTGAGAGGGAAGGGGATGACAAAGAGGGAGAGAGATAGAGAGATACCTGCAACCCTCCTTTACCTCTGGCAAAACTTTCCCCCTGCAAGTGGGGAGCAGGGGCTTGAACCCAAGTCCTTGCACTTTGTAACATGTGCTATCAACCAGGTGCACCACCACCCAGCCCCCTCAGAGACTTTCCTTTTAAAAAATTTTTTTTAATCTTTATTTATTGACTGGATAGAGACAGTCAGAAATTGAGAGGGAAGGGGGTGATAGAGAGGGAGAGAGACAGAGAGACACCTGCAGCACTGCTTCACCACTTGTGAAGCTTTCCCCCTCCAGGTGGGGGCCAGGGGCTCAAACCTGGGTCCTGTGCACTGTAAAATGTGCGCTTAACCAGGTGCGTGACCACCTTGCCCCTGAGAATTTTCATAAAATGTTTTTTTTTGGTTTTTGTATTACCCTCAATCATAGTACCTGAGTGACTCTTCTAGTTCCTACACACAAGTGTAGCATGCCTCAAAACTGTACCCCTTTATAGTTCATTATTATTTCCCAGTATTCGGAAATGCTATCTGCAGGTATCTGATAAACAGCAACTGAATGAATGAAAAATAGGGCAGCCAATTGCCTCACTTGGTGAATCAGAAAAACCAAGACTGAGAAGGCTCCTGTTCATGTCTGAGCCAGCTGAGAATCTGCTACTCCTGCTTGGATTTACTGATTCCGAGTACTGGGCTCTGTGGAATCAGAACCCAGAAGAAACAATGTCCCTTTTATTGTATCAGGTTTAAAGCTATGCAGGAAAACAGGAAAATAAAAGATGAGCTGTCCCTTTGCCCGGTGTTTCCTTCCTTACCTGCATTTGCTGATATCTCCTATCCCTTTGGAAATCCATTTGTAAGCTCCTCCAGGTGCCTTTTCTCACTCCCCTTTGCCTGCATTAGTGTATCTTTTTGAAGTTATTACGATAGCTAATTCTTATTTCTGTCATTGTATTTACTAATAGCTGCTGCTACATACTGAAGTTCCATGAAAAACCAAGCAGTCTCCCATATGACTCTAGGCTGAGGAGGTCCCCCACCTCTCTACTTACCTGAATGTTTGATGTTCACCTGTTTGGATAACAGTTTCCCCACTGGGCTGTGAACCCTCCAGGGTTAAAGCTGTGTCTTACTTCTTTTTGAAATCTAATACCTGGAGTCAAGAAAGTTCTTGTTGAATAGTTGTGAGTGGATAAACAAACGAGGTATCTAGGAGAGAACTGTGAGACCCGTGTGTGCATGCACATGCACACACACAGTGGAAATAATAATTGTATCATCTTCTTGGTCCAGTCCTTTGACCACCTATGACATTTGTATTTCATAAATGTGGCTTTCTGGTCTGCTGGCTGTGTTTGCTTCTCTCATCTGAATGCTGCCCTTGATGCTCAAAGCTATGGTTGGCATCTCATACCCCAAAATCATCTTCCTGCTACTGGGTTGAGAGTGTGAGTCCTTAGCTCCAAGATGGTGTGTGGCCAGTCCAGAAAGCATTTGGAAAGATACATCTTGGAAGGATATCTTTTTTGTTTTTCCTTACCTGATGTCACTTGCTTTGAAATGTACTTTTTTATTTCTTATATTAAATATCTGGAGTTATATCCAATGTTTGGAATATCACTTGATTTAATATTGTGGGGGAAGTCCTTCACTGAATTTTTTAAATCCCTGCTTGATGCTGGAGACTAAATTTAAGTATCCCTTCTGTCTCTATTTTCTCCCTTCTCCCACCCCACTCTCCTCTCAGGCTAGATTTTTGTCCCCAAACACCCTGCTGGCAATATTGTTACCTATGTCCTCCTTAGGAAATCTCTTGAGCCCCTCTCAGCCCTTACATTCATTTTCTGGTAACAATAAACATGGTCAATAGCACTCTCCATGTAAACCCTGCTTTTTGCTTGTTTTTTTTTGGTTATGCCAGGGGTCTCTGTTTTCTTATTTTCTCTCTCAGTCTCCTCTGAAGGCCACTGTTCCTCAAAAGAGTTCTCATTCATTTCTGAGGGCCTGGCTTCAAATCTTAATTCTTTGATGGCATCTTTTTGTTGTTGTTGTTGTTGTCCTTTTTTTTTTTTAATTGTTTTTATTGATGTCATCGTTCTTAGATAGGACAAAGAGAAGTGGAGAGAGGAGGGAAAGACAGAGAGGGGGAGAGAAAGATAGACACCTGCAGACCTGCTTCACCGCCTGTGAAGCGACTCCCCTGCAGGTGGGGAGCTGGGGGGTTCAAACTTGGATCCTTACGCCAGTCCTTGCGCTTCATGCCACCTGCGCTTAACCCACTGCACTACTGCCTGACTCCCCTGCTGCTCTACTGCCTGACTCCTTGGTTTGTTTTTTAGAAAGATTTTATTTATTTATTTGGTGGCTAGAGACAGAGAGAAACTAAAGGAGAGATACACCTGCAGCACTACTTCACTACTTGTGAAGTACCAGGGGCTTAAACCTGAGTCCTTGTACATTTAAGTAACAAGTGCACCACTCTCCCATGATGGCATCCTTTGTGTGGTTCCCATCACCAGTAACATGCCACAGACAATCCCTATGTTGGATCTCCTGCCTGTTCATTAGGCCCAGAACTCCAGATTTCTGCCAGTCCCACTTGCCAATTGACTGTTTTGCATGAACATTTCCTCTCCCTCCCCTGCACCCACAGCTGTTACTCCCCTATGCTCCCTGTTTCCATAAATTCCACCACTCTTTGTCTAGTATCTAGAAATGTGGCCAGCTTCTTTGATTCTCCCATTTACTAATTATCAACTTAACCATCCATGATAATGGCCTATCAGTTCTGCCTCTCTTGCACCAGCCCATGTGTCTCTACCCCTTTTTTATTAGTTATATAATATTTTATTATATAAATAATATAATAATGCTCTTTCTCTTTTTTATTAGTTATATAATATTGATTTACAAAATCACATGTCAACAGGGGGTTAATTCCATACCACTTCCACCACCAGAGTTCTGAATCCCCAATATCTTCATTATAAACCACCACAGTCCTCCCGAGGTTGCAGACATGGGCTAATTGTCATCTCTACAACTATCTATCTAGATATAGTCACCCCCTTTTTCTTAACAGATTGAATCTTCTCTTCCCAACCCTGTTCTTTCTTTAGCCTAAGCCTTGCCTGTCTGGTCTGCTTGTCCCCTCACTGACCCCTCAAGCTCATCCTCTATCCTACCACCCTTCTGTGCCACCTGGACACATAAAAGTGACACTAAATTTCATCATCCTTTTAATGGCTGAGGCCCAAGGTGATCTACCTCTGCTTGACACTGTAGCCTCTGTGAAAACTCTCCCCTTGGCCTTCACTCATCTTGTTTCAGCTCATTAACTTTACTCTGTGTCTTCTCACCTCCAAGCAACACATGGGTATATATTTGTTCTTTCAGGAAGCCTTTCCTGAGACTCCTTTCTCTCCCTAATCCTTCCCAGACTAGGTAGGGGGCATGGAAGATATCTCCTGAATATTAGAAATGCTTGAATCCACAGATAGAGCATTTTCAAAGTGTGTTGTCATCACTTGGTTGTTTGCTTCTTAATTTCTTTTTTTATTTTATTAGTGATTTAACATTAATTTACAAAATTACATGTCAACAGGAATATAATTGTTCCCACTACTACCAGAGTTCTGAATCCCTGGTCTGTCCATTGCCAGCTATAGCAGCTCTCCTAAAGTTGTAGACAAGGGTTACCTGTCATCTCTACAACTATCTGTCCATATTGGTATATAATGTCCCCTTTATTCTTCCAGGTCCAGTCCTTTCTTCCCCTCCAAGCTACATATAACCCTATTACTACATCCAAATGTCCCTCTCTTTTCCCTCCTCTCTCTCCGGGTCCTGATGGAGCTGCAGTTAAGAGCCCTCTTTCTGTTTTCCTCTTATCACTTCTCCACTGGGAGTATGGATCAAAATTATTTTGGGGGGGTGCAAAAGGTAGGAATTCTGGCTTCTGTAATTGCTTCTCCACTGGACATGAGCATTGCCTGCCTTTTAATCTCTATGGGCCTATAGTGTCTCTTCAATTGTATCTTTTCACTGTTCCCAACACAATGTCTAAGACATAATAATAAAAATGTGATCTTTACATGAATGAGTGAAAACATACATTGGAAAAGGTCTGTAGATGATCCGGTTTGCACAAAGTGGAATTCTGACCCCCATTGAAATAGCACTATCATTGAGATTTTCAAAGAAATTTTTGTTGTTTAGAGTTTTGGTTTTTAATTGTAGAAACACATCAGATGTTTGGCAATTCCTCAGCTTCAGGAAGCTGTTTAAAACTCCACTGCCGAGGGTTGGGCGGTAGCTCAGCAGGTTAAGCACACATGGCGCAAAGCCCAAGGACCAGCATAAGGATCCCAGTTCAAGCCCCTGGCTCACCACCTGCAGAGGGAGTCGCTTCACAGGTAGTGAAGGAGGTCTGCAAGTGTCTATCTTTCTCTCCCCTGCTTTGTCTCCCCTCCTCTCTCAATTTCTCTCTATCCTATCCAACAACAACAGCATCAATGTCAACAATAATAATAACAACAAGGTTAACAGCAAGGGCAACAAAATGGGAAAAATGGCCTCCAGGAGCAATGGATTCATAGTGCAGGCACTGAGCCCCAGAAATAACCCTGGAGGCAAAAAAAAAAAAAAGAGGAAGGAAGGAAGGAAACCTTTAAAAAAATAAAATAAAACTCCACTGCCTTTCAGTTGCATGTAAAATAAATTTTAAAATCTTGATCCTGCCCCATGTTGACTTGCCCATGTTTACCTTACCTCACACAGCTGACTCCTTGCTTGCTACCTCCTATGTTTATTTTATACTTTGCGCAAACTAGTTCTTTCTTGGAGAAAGATACTGAGAGGGAGACTAATCACGCCTGATCTCATCTAAGAGGGAGATGAGAGCATTGCTAAGGCTTATGGTGGTGCTAAGTTTGAACCTAGAACCTAGTAACCTTAGATATGGAAGTCTCTTTCATAACCATTATGCTGTCTCCCCAGCCTTCTGTTCACTTTCAACTTCAAATTCTACTATGTCTTAAAAAATATATATTTTCTGGTCCTCACGTGCCTGAGCCTGTCCTGACCTTTCCAATCCCTCTATTGCTTTATTTCCTTCCAATTAAATGTTCCTGCATAATTACAGGCTCACCTGCTTATTGTCTGTCTCTCCTCAAGATGCCATAAGCATTCTGGAAGTAAGAACCACTCTGTCTTGTTTATCACTTAGCACCTCAGACAAGATCTGACTCAGATAAGATTATATATATATATATATATATATATATATATATATATATATATATTTGTTGAATTAATTCATTTTTTTAAAAAACAGTTATATTTGCTTTGTTGATGAGCTAAGAATTCCATTATCCACTGTCTGTCATCAACAGGGAAGATGTACAAGGTAATTTTTCTGCTACCTAAAGTAATTGGTATCCAAAATAACTCACACATTAATTGAATTTTACATACTCATCACCAGCTGTGTCAGACCAGAATGCTCTGGAGTTTCCTAGAAATAGAAATACCCTTTGCTTTCTCTATATGGTAGTCAGGCTGTAACAGGGTGTTTTTTTTTTTTCCTAGTGATTTACAAAATATCAGATACAATTCCATACTATTCCCACCACCAGAGTTCCATGTCTCATTCCCCCATTGGAAACTGCAGTGATTCTCCCAAGGTCAAAGATATGAATAGATCTGTCTATTTATCTATGTATTTCCCCCATTTTTTCAGTGGTCCTGACTTCTCTTCCATTGTAAGTCACTGCTATAACTATTACTATTTCTAAATGTCTTTCCTTTTTTCCTCTCCTCTCTCTGGATCCTGATGAAATTAGGGTTCTGAGCCCTTTAGTCATCTTCCCCTAACATTTCTTCTCTTTGGGATACAGAAGGTAGGAGGTCTGGCTTCTGTAATTACTCCTCTGCTAAATATGGTCATTGGCAAGTTGATCAATCCATACCCCCATCCTGTTTCTGTCTTTTCCTAGTGGGGTAGGGCTCTGCAGGGATGAGGTCCTGGAGCCTATGGAGTTCAGGATGGAGTCATATTAGCATCTGCTAATTGGTGTCTGAAAGGCAGTAAATTATGAGGCAGGAAAGGATGTTTAATAAATAGGAACCAGAAAGGAAAAGAACAGGTAAGAAGAGGGATTTTAGGGGGCCATACCAGTTCTTAAGTAAAAGCACACTCATTTTTCAGCTGTCTCAGTCCTAGTTTTATATCTATTCATGGAATAACTGCTTCCACAACTTATGTAGGAAAAGTACTTTTTAAAAAGTTTTTAATATTTATTTTATTTTCCCTTTTGTTGCCCTTGTTGTTTTTTATTTTTGTAGTTATTGTTGTTGTTATTGATGTCATCATTGTTAGATAGGACAGAGAGAAATGGAGAGAGGAGGGGAAGACAGAGAGGGGGAGAGAAAGTTAGACACCTGCAGACCTGCTTCACCGCCTGTGAAGCGACTCCCCTGCAGATGGAGAGCTGGGGGCTCAAACCAGGATCCTTACGCCTGTCCTTGTGCTTGGCGCCACGTGTGCTTAACCCACTGCACTACTGCCCAACTCCCCACAGAAAAGTGCTTTTTAAGGGCATGCTCTGTGGTTAATTATTGCCCCTTGCTACAGTCCTTCATAATATAGGCTCTTTGGAAAGTTGCTAAGAGCCCTGTGCTCACCTAGTTTTGTTGACTCCTTCTGAACCTAACATGTTGACAACAGATTGAATCCTTTGGTTTCAAGGTCATCCTCCTTATGCCTTATGCAATTAAAAAGTGAAAAAGGAACCAATTTCTTTTCCTAGATAAGACTATTAGGCAAATTTGGGCTGTTCTTGGTGGCAACATAGCCTTATGAGACATAAATATAGTTTGTGGTTGAGGACATGCAGAGATGAGGGGTAGTAGGTAGGTAGGTGTAGGTCCAGGTAAAATGCCCTGGATGGTTTTCTGACATTTTCCAGAAGACCAGAGTCATTCATATGGTCTCCTCACTGTTGTGGGTATTGAATTAATGAAAACAAAGTGCTCCCTGACCTACCTTATAAGAAATCCTCAGTGAATGTCAGTTATTACTACTGGTAATCAACCTCAGCTACTATTCTGGAAGAACACAAGGGCCTAGATTTTGGTGTTAACCTACTGGAAGTTTGCCCTATCCTTAGCAGTTACTAAACACCTTCAATCTGTCCTCACAATTCCCGTTGCATTAGGGAGCAACTTGCAGAATGAGTTGGCTCCAGGCAACTCATTTCATGAGTGCTACCCTGCCCACACGTACTATTAGTTACCCAGAAAATAGTGGCAGCACCAGTGGAAGTTACCCCAGGCCACTCACCACCTCTGGTTATCAGCACAGATTTACCAAGGAAGGCTTCCTTGGTCTCCATTAGAGGTCTACAAATTCCTGCGAAAATTGTGATGCTCCACAGCAGTGACCTGCTCCTCAGACATCAGGACAAGCCTTTTTTCCTATCATCCAGAGAGCCTGATAGAACTTTACAAATTACTCTTTTTTTAAATTTTCAGTAGAATTTTGAATAGCCTTTAGTTCTTAAAGATTGTTTTCTCTCCCTCTTTCTTCCCTATAGCAGTTCCATCAAAGCTTCCTTTACCCCAGTTATAAATTCTGACTTGAGTACAGGAGTAAGGTATTCATTCACATTTTGAAGGTTTCTCAGAGGAAGGGGTTTAAGGGAAAACAGTGTATGTGTGTAAACACTGATGGTCTGAATTATTATTTATTATCTGTTTCAACAAATAAACATTGGACGAAATCAGTCTCTCAAATACAGAGACAACATTGATCTTTCAGGAGAAATTTGCCAACTGCAAAATGCCAGCTGTCCCTTCCTGCCCACAGAGGTGTAGAGAATGCCTCTTTTTAGCTGGCTGAAATACTTGTGACAAATATTTGAGTCTCCAACCCAAATCAATTATTATTTATCCTTGTCTCATTAAAAAGAAAATAAAATTACTAAGTATTATTCCCTCTTGAGGATTATGAAAGGAATTTTTTCCTGCCTGTCTCAGGCATCGCAGCTGGAGGTATAAGTGTGTGTGTGTGTGTGTGTGTGTGTGTGTGTGTTCAGCATGTGTGCCCCTACTAATATATAAGCTCATTCATCCCCTTGCTGTAATTCAGTGTTCAGACTCAGCTTGTTGATTGATGGACTAGAGGAAGCCAGTAATTCTCAATTCAAGGAAAGCCAAGGGAGAACAAACCTACCCTCCCTTTTCTTACCAGCCCCCCACCACCCTCTTTTTCTTAAACACTGCCATGTTCTTAAATACAGAGTAGTTTCTTCTTAATGCTGTAATTTATTTTGGAGGAAGGATTCCAACCTAGGGTCTTCTTAATGCTATAATTTATTTTGGAGGAAGGATTCCAACCTAGGCTGAACCTGTCCCAATTTTTTACTTGATCAACTCATTTTGATAGAAATAACAAGATCCGCATACATCAAGAGGAGAGAATGAAGAGAAATTTGTGAGGTCAGATTGCCACATTATGGGTGAGGTTATAAATCAGCATGACATTTCTTGGGAGCAGTGTTGAAATACAGGTTGGAAGCCTTAAAAGGGTTTGCCCATTGATTCAATAATTGCACTGTCATTATTCTCTTAAGAAAATAATCAGGGCTTTATGCAAAAGTAGATGGACTTTTAGCTCAGTATTATTTATACTAGGAAAAAAGAGGAAATAATTTAAATGCCCAGCAATTATATTGTTTTATTAATCATCATATAGCTTAGGACTATAATCAACTATTAATCATCTTGCTAGTAAATGTTTATCAACATGGTAATAATTTCATAGTATGTTTTGTTGTTAAAAACCACAGAATAAGAAGATTTGTGAATTATGGTGTGCATATTAACAGACAGAACAAAATACAAGTGGTGCATATGTGCCACTGAACAGTTACCAATATGTGAGCCATAGAATGGGAATGTTGGTGATTAGTTTTGGTTCTTTTTTCTGCATTGAGCACAAATTACTTTTGCAGCTTGGATCTGAAATAACAAGTGTCCTTTCTGCATTTTAAATATTTAAATTATGTATTAAGAAGATATATTATGGAGATACCACTCCCCTTTTTTTGCAGTAGGGGTGATGGCGGGGGGTAAGTTAGCTTTGGATATTTGAATTAAGTAGAGCCCTGGAGTCCTTCCTAGTTAGTTTTGCTTGGGAAAAGCAGATAAAGCTGCATAGTCGCTAAGGTTATTTATTCCTCTCCTTAACTCTGCTACTTAATCAATACTTGCTATAATGTGTGTGTGGAGGGGGGGCATTTTCTATGTGCCAGGCATGGTACCCAGCCCTTAATGGACCTTGACTCATGCACTTCTTACAGTGCTCTTTGGGGTAACATTTGCCTGGTTATCAAATGAGGAGAGCAAGGAGGAAGGAATCATAAGGATTCCCACCCTCATTCTACCTGCCTTCAGAGCTTTATTCTTCCCACTCAGCTTTGGCTTCCCTGCCAGAAGTTTCTCAGTGAGTCTTCTCTACGACTGTTTTCTGAAAGGATTCCTTCCCCATTTAAAGAATGAGCATTTAGCCTGCTGGCAAAAGTAAGACAGAAGGGGAGCTCAATGTTGAAAGGCTTATGACTTACAAAGAAAAGGAGGAAGAGAATCTACTGCAGTGGCTTAACTTCTTCCCCAAGAAATTAACCATTCATTGAGACCTACCTGGTCCACTTAGTGATGGCAACACTTTGCTGTTCATCTTGCAGAATATCAAGAATGAGCAACAGTATTCCTAGCAGCATTGATATGAAACCTGTGGAGTGCTGCTTTAAGAACATGGAGTCAGCCTAGGAGAAAGTATTGCCCTATGACTCTCTTCTCATTTACTATATTTCCCTCAGCTTCTCAGGAAGCTATTCACAGAAGCACCCCTAAATTCAGGTCCTTTCTACTGGTACCCCCAGAATAAAATGTGGGCTGGTGGATAGTTCCTGTTCTACCATCTTCCTAGTCTTGTTTTCTGCAACAAGCCTTCCAGCTTACCTTACCTTACCTTTGAGAGAGCCAATGGAAAACCAGACATCTCCTGTTGGCTTGCCCTGAAATAAATAAATAAACAAACAAACAAACTGGGGTTTAATTAAAGTTCATAAATCCAGAACACGGTGTTGACACCTCCACTAGAACATGAAATTCTGAACTTTGGGCACAGGTTATTTGATACCCCCAGGCCTGTTTGCCACTGGTAACACAACCTTAGCACCTCTGATCTTGTCCTGTGTGTTTTCCATTGGAGGCTTTGCTGTGCAGACACAAGTCACAAGGCTGTGCTAAGAGGGGAAATGATCCTAGGATAAAAGCCCTAGAATTTGAGGTACATTACTTTTCTTCTCTTTTTTCTTTGGTTAGATGATAGTGTAGGTTTCTCTTCAGTTTATCTCAGTGCTTTTGGATTTATAGATGGTAAAGATGCTGAGTTCTTAAATTTACTTTTCATTTTAAATAAGTCACAAGGACTAAGGCTGGCTGGGAACTGAGGGATAAATCACTTGGGATAAATCACTTGGATAAATCACTTTACTGTGTGTAAGAGGAACCAGCTTCAACCCCCTGACTCTGCGTGGTAGCACTGTGCATAGCACCAGGGGAAGTGGCATGAAAGTAGAAGTGGTGTGTCTCCTCTCTCCCCCTCCTTCGTCTCTATCTGAAACTAAAGGGGCAGGGAGAGTCTACTCATAATGATAGAATTGCACAGATATGAAATCCCAGTATGCTAAATAAATATGTAGCATCAAGATTGGAGAGGTCATTTAGTGGGAAGAGCACGTTTTTGCACCCCTGAGTTACTGGGCTCATTCCTAGTTATCACACAGAACCAGTGCACTGGCCTCTCTCCCTAAGCTTCATATAAAATTTTCAAAATATAGGAAAATCTTTCTTTTCAGTACATGTCTATAATACCCAATAATGATAGGTACCATTTACTTAACACTCATTGCATGTTCAGCTTTAAACATACGAAGTACATTATATATAGCATCTCCTTTAACTTGCACCAGTCCTGAGAAATAAGTACTATTAATTGCCACCATTATTCCATTATAAGCAGTGGAAGAAATGAGGAACATGAAAGTTAAGATGTTACTGAGGGTCACACAGTTTTAAGTACAGAAATAGTACTCAAACCAGCACTAGGGAGGGCTATCTTAATGCCAAACTCTTGTACCTGTCAATATATGTAATAGTGATTTACAAAATAACAGAGGTACAATTTCACACTGTCTCCATCACCAGAGTTCTTTGTCCCTATTCCCTCCACTGGAAACTGCAGTAATTTTCCTCTGGTCACAGATACAGGTTGACTAATATATATATTCCCAGTTTTTCAGTGGTCCTTCCTTCTCTCCCATTGTAAGTCACAACTATACCTATTACTACTTCTAAATGTCTTTCCTTTTTTTCTCTCCTCTCTCTGGGTCCTGATGGAATTGGGGTTCAGAGTCCTTTATTCATCTTTTCCTAACATTTCTCCCCCTACTGGCAGGATGGGCCAGTATTCTTTTTGGGGTGCAGAAGGTAAGAGGTCTGGCTTCAGTAATTGCTTCTCTGCTAGACATGGACATTGGTAGGTCAGTCCATACCCCCAGCCTGTTTGTATCTCTCCCTAGTGGGGTAGTATTCTGAAGAGGTGAAGTTCTAGGGCACATTGATGAGGATGTCTACTTGTGGAGTTCAGGA
The DNA here is from genome assembly GCF_950295315.1 of Erinaceus europaeus. Taxonomy (NCBI): domain Eukaryota; kingdom Metazoa; phylum Chordata; class Mammalia; order Eulipotyphla; family Erinaceidae; genus Erinaceus; species Erinaceus europaeus. The sequence goes on from NC_080163.1 coordinate 48,817,476, forward strand.
TGGAATCATAGAAGCATCTGCAACTTAGTGGCTGAAAAGAAGTAAGTTATAAGGCAGGACAAAATATTTAATAAATAGGAGCAGAAAGTAGGAATAGAGCAGGTGAGAACAGGGATTTTACAGTGGTAAAAAAAAAAACTAGGGAGATGTCTATTTTAGTTATGTTCCTTGGGTCCATGATTTTAGAAATTTTTGTCTAGCTTGGTAGACAATATTGAAATGGGCTAAAAATATTGTCTGGGAAGATGTAGTCAGAGTTGAGAATAGAATTAGAAAGCTATAGAGGTATGGATTGACCTGCCAACATCCATGTTAATCAGAGAAGTAATAACAGAAGCCAGAACACTCACTTTCCAGACCTCAGAAAGAATTTTGATCCATATCCCCCGGGGCGGGGAGTGATAGGAGGACTAGAGGTCTCTGAACTCCAACTCCATCAGGACCTAGAGAGATAAGAGGGAAAAAGGAAGAACAGTCAGAAGTAGTAATATGAATAAGAGTTACTTAAAAAGGAAGAAAAGGCAGGATCATGGGGGGGCGGGATGGACAAATGTATGTAAATATAGATAGATAGTTATAGAATAATAATTAACCCATATCTGAAACCTTGGGAGAACTACTATAGTTTCCAATAGAGGGAATAGGGCTATAGAACTCTGGTGGTGGCAACAGTGTGGAATTATACTCCTTTTATCTTAAGTTTTGTAAATCAGTATTAAGTCACTAGTAAAATAAAAAACTCAGGAAAAAAAAAGAGTTAGAAACCTGGATTAGGGCAGAGAGTAGCTCCCAAACCTGAAGAAATATATAAATATAGTTAACTATTTACTGCATCAATCTGACCCAGGGCCCTTGTATTTTATATTATATTTATTTTATATTATATTTAGTACAGGAGCCTGTATAACCTTCTAGTCCCTGTCAGTCTGAGTTCACAGTCTATAGTCACAGCTGGGAACATTCTAGGCTACACTCTTTCAAGACCAGTCTTCCTTGAGTGTCAGAGTAGGATCACCTCCCTTCAGAGAATGGGGCAGTCTCTATCAGTGCTGCTTTGCAGTGAGAACAAGGTTCTAGAGGCCCACAAGAGAACTTATGATGATGTTCCCGATGGAAGTGACCAGTGATGGTGGAGAGAAGGGTCTGTTAGAGATATTGGCCCATCATATCTGCAGAGGAATCCTAGGATACCCTGACTTGGGTCTCAGGTGGCAGGATGGCCTGGTAGTGACCAAAGAGACCACCCTTAAGTGAGCCTGTCTCTTTCCCTTTTCCAGCTTTTGTGTAGACCCTTCTTTATCTGACACATTTGGTATTCCCTCAGCTGTTAAAGTATTGAGTAACTATTAAGCACTTTCATTTTGAGGTATATAGTTGCCCCTAATTTATGTATATGTGTATACATGTACCCAGTCTCCTAGACCCTAGCCTATATCTAGGATCTGTAACTTTGTTGGAGAGTGTGTCATCTGAAATGGAACTAGATAGTCCCATATATTAGGAAAGATATCACCAGATTATTGGAGTTGGAAGGTTGACATCTCAGTCTTGTTGTCTCTGTATACAATCCAAAGCAAAAGGCATTGGCAGCATAACATGGCATGGCGAGATTGGTTGTTTTGATTTAGTTGAGGTCAGCCAAGGTCATATAACAGGGTAGAGAGGAGAAGCATTAAGACATAAAAAGTTCCATCAGTTCCAGGACTGGGAGAAATACAGATTTTTGTTTTGTTTTGTACTTTTTTTCTTTTTCTTTCTTTCTTTATTCCCTTTTGTTGCCTTGTTATTTTATTGTTGTAGTTATTATTGTTGTTATCATTGTTGGATAGGACAGAGAGAAATGGATAGAGGAGGGGAAGATAGAGATTGGGAGAGAAAGACACCTGCATACCTGCTTCACCGCCTGTGAAGTGACTCCCCTGCAGGTGGGGTGCCAGGGGCTCGAACCAGAATCCTTACGCTAGTCCTTGCACTTTGCACCACCTGTGCTTAACCCACTGCGCTACCACCCGACTCTTGAGAAATACAGATTTTAAAGAAAATGGGGAAGATTCCTTATAGCAATAGATAATTATTATTATAACCAAGTTAGTTGGGAGCTTTTCTCTGAAAACTCCACAGTTAGGATTCACTGGACTATGCTTGACCTCACCATACTTTAGGTTATTATTATTATCATCATCATCATCATCATCATTCCTAAGGATATTATTTTCACTTAGGAGTCTGTTTCTTTGAAAACAGACAGCTCTTACAAGTACTGAGATACTCCCAGACCGTTTCCCTTCATTTTCTTTTTAATGCATATTTACAAAATCTTTAAAAACTGACATTTTAACCTGTTTCAACAGGTTCTAGAGCACTTCAAGCAAATTCCCTTTAGACAACTTGCTTTATTTGCCTCAGGCATTTCTGAACCTTTTATGTTTGCCAGGCTTGGAGAGTGAGCTTATGAGCATCCTGGAACCTCTGTTAGGAACCACAAACTCTGGGAACTTCAGAGAGAAGGTGCCAGAGCACAGGTGGTGAGAGGAGCCCAAGTTTTGAGGTCAGGCTGCCCAAGATTCAGTTTGAGAACCATAACTGTCTGATTATTAATATTACTTAAGTTCTCTACCTTTTGGCTTATCCTTCTGCAAAAAGCACAGCTCGTCTTTGAGAGTTATTGGGACAAGTCAGTGACCAAAGCACTCATCCCAGAATCTGACATGCCATATGCACCCTCTACCAGTAGGAGTAATTTTAGAAGTGAGGTTTAATAGTGTTGTAGTATTTTGTCACAGGGTGTAATTAGAAGACTTGTCTTTTCCTTGGCATTGCCTTTCTTTTCCTGATTTTTTCTAACTTTTTTTTAAGACTTTTTAAATTGGTAGAGACAGAGAAATCTAGAGGGAAGGGGGAGGAGATAGGGAGAGAGAACCTATAACACTGCTTCACTTGCTTATGAAGCTTTCCCCCTGCAGGTGGGGAATTGGGGGGGCCAGTTTGAACTAGGGTTCATGTGAATTATGTGCGCCTCCCTCTCCAACTCTTCAAGCAATCTTCTCAGAACTCCTTCAGTTCATCTGACCAAAACAGATTAGCAGTGAGAGTTTAAGGCAGTGGATAAGAAGTTTACACATTGGCCCTGTCAAAAATAAGACTCATTTAAATACTTTATAGTTTGTTTTTTTTTATAGAAAAAATAATTATGAACTTGTTTTGCTAGTAAGCCCCTAGTGTGCTCACATTTCCCGGTGATTTCCAAAGCTGTCATGAAATACCGTAGAAACAAAGGATCCATGTTTCCATCTCAGATTGTTATCAAAGCCACAGGACTGTGATTATGAGGAGTAGAAGCAAATGTTTGAAAAATTCAGATCTTTAGACCCAGAATAGCTGAATTCATTCAATTCCTTAATAGAGTAAGGACTTTTTATTTTGAAAAATTAATTTTATTTTCTTACCATTTTTGTAGTTTGCTGAATTGTGGCAATTTTCCTTAGGGAGGAGGACTCTCCTTTCTATGTTTTCCAGGGAAAGTAATAAAAAATAAGTATATGCAGACTAGTGTTCTGTCACTATAAACCTGAGTGCCAGTAAGAAGGAAGAGCCGACATTCCCAGATGTGGGCACTGGGGAATGGCATTATAGGAGAGTGCTCAGATTTAAGGTAAGTGCATCTGAAAGTAGAGACCAGTGATTCCTAAAGGGAACTGAACAGGTTTGTAGATGAATTACCTACATAGACTGCCAAGAATTGAGCAGAATCTCAAAAATGTGATACCTCATCTAGTGAAAGTATGACCTATAAAAAAGAAAGGAGGTTTAATAACTAGAATGTTGGGGGTCAGAAGGTAGAGCAGTGGGTTAAGCACACCTGGTGTAAACTGCAAGGACTGGCTTTAGGATCCCAGTTCAAGCCCCCGGCTCCCCACCTACGGGTGGGATCGCTTCACACAGGGTGAAGCAGGTCAGCAGGTGTCTATCTTTCTCTCTCCCTCTGTCTTCCCATCCTCTCTCGATTTCTCTCTGTCCTATCCAACAATGACAACAATAACAACAATGATAACAACAGCAACAATAACGATAAGCAACAAGGACAACACAAAAAGGGAAATAATAGCCTCCAGGAGCAGTGGATTCCTAGTGCAGACACGGAGCCCCAGCAATAATCCCAAGGCAAAAAAAAAAAGGAAAGAAAAAGAAAATGTTGTCTAACTATGTGCTTTGTTCTATAGAGGGGGCTTTCACAAAAAGGAAAAGAAGTCTTAAAACTGTTTGCTTGGTTGCTTGTTTGTTTGTGGCTTACATGATTCTTTCTTGAAAGGAACTACCAGCATCATTTTTTAGGACTCATAGGGAAATCACTGAAGAGACAAACATTTGTTTCCCCAAACAGAATGACTCTTTAGCTCTACCAGGAAACAATTTCTTGCAGGAAAAGTATGTTTTGCTGTTACCAGCCACTACTGGGAATTCTGCTATAGCCAGGCCAACATTTATTACTGATCTTCTTTTGATAGTCCTTTCCTTCAAAATATGACCCTTTCCATTAAGTTCAGATACTATTCTGGGAAAAAGCTCTATGCTTTAGCAAAAAAAAAAAAAAAATAGGAAAGTTAAGAAGAAATATATAAATATGGCTTGCCTTTCATTTTGATACCAAATGATTAGGGGTGGGTGGGTTCACACATACACACACACTGGTGTTTGAAATAATCTAAGAGGGCCAGGTGGCAGTACACCTGGTAGAGCTGGAACATTACCATACATAAAGTCCCAGGTTCAAACCACAGGTCCCCACCTATAGTGCGAAAGCTTCAGGAGCAGCGGAGCTTTGCTGCGGGTATGTCTTTCTCCCTCCATTTCCCCTACCCCGCCCCCATTTCTTTCTGTGACAATAGAAAAGAAATGAAGCCTCCAGAAGCAGTAGGTTCATTGTGTAGACACCAAGCCACAGTAATAACCCTGGCAGCAAAAAAGAAAAAGGAAGGAAAAGAAACCTAAGTGCCAGCCTCAATCACAGGGTCTAGTCAGCCATAACTACCTTCCCAAGTTATGCACCCACTTCCAAGCTGCTCTTTTATGTTCTTCATGTTCATTTGTTTGTTTTGCTTGTCATAAGGACTATCATGGAGCTCAGTGCCTGCATGACTTCACTATTCCCAGAAGTTTTTTGTTTTTTTTTTTTGATAGAGGGTGAGAGAGAGGTAGAATAGATAGAGGAAAGAGACCAGTAGCACTGTTCTACCACTAGTGTATCTTTCCCGCTTCAGGTGAGGACTGGGACATTGGCCCCTGGTTCTCACACATGGTCACTTACATATATGTGCTACAAGGTAAGCCACCACCCAGCCCCTTGTCTTCATAGTTCTTAACACCAATCTAAAAACGATCTTACTTAGTTGTTTCATTTGTTTTAGCTAGCAAAAGAACCGTGTATACTAAACTATTCTGATTACGTAAACAATTAGAATATTTTCAGCAAGAACATGTGTGCCATGGACTTCCAACATATGTTTTGGCTTTTTTATTTTTAGCTATTTCAAGAGTATATACCTACCTTGCTAATTGTTCTATTACATATGTCTAAAAACATATATAAAAATATAAGTATTTTCAGAATAAGGTTTAAAATAAAATGCAAGTGGGGAAAATGCAAATGGGAGTTTCTGGTATTTTTTTCTCTGTTTAGCCTGTGCTTTCTCACAGTCCACAGTGAACTTGAGTGTAAGCTACTACACTGTATTTTCTGCTGTGTTCCCAGTGGCTGAGACAGCACCTGCTCTATGTCATAGGTGTACAGAAAGTATTTGCTCAATAAATATTTATTGCTTAGTACAGCTCACTCACTCAACCACACTCCAAATAACTAAGGCTCTACTGCCGCTTTGCAGGGCAAGTAGAAAACCCTGACTTTTAGTGTGAAAATGCCTCCTTAATACAATATGTGCTGAATAAGGGATTTACTGTAATGATTCAAATCCATCACCAAAGAGGTAATTACACCTTCCTTGATAAGAGCTCAGCTCAGTCAGACAGACAGGTGGCTTCTGGTTTCCCTTTAAACAGATGGCACAAAAGGGCCATCTTCTGAGGGTTTTTTCTGAGGAAATTTTTCATGAACAGCATTAAGTTTATTTTTTTATGTCTTCCAACAAATGCTTGTAAATAAATTAAAAGGCTGCTGTAGGTTGAGCAAGTACAAATCGTGCTTTGAGAAGGCATCTCAAGTTTGAGCAACAGGTGCAGCCTGTCTTTACACAGGAGTCTCCGTGCTCCATGAAGGGGGGGGGGCTCAGTAGGGACTGGTGGTCCCTTAGGTGAACCTACCCCTCTGGGTGCTTTCAGAGGTCTTTGTTCTGAATTGAGCATAGTCTTCTCCAGTGATGAGAACTATATTTGTAAAGAAAGTGTCAGTTGGTTTAATTAGCAGTGTGTGTGTGTGCGCGTGCACATTTTGTTTATTATTAGCAAAGGGTTGGTATAGAGTGACTAAAAGTTAGGAGGTGGTTTCTAACTTAACTCACCTACTAACGTAGGCCTCCTGAAAAGATAACTGAAATTCATTATTTTCTTTTTTTCTGATATGAAAAACTGGGATAATACCTATCTGGGGAAAAAAATAAAGGAAAATATGGCAATGAATCTCAAACAAAGATTCTCAATAAGGAGCTTGGAATTATAGTAACGAGTCAGTTAGAGGCCTAGGAAGGTGGCTCAGCCTTGCAAGCATGAGGCAGTAGGTTCAGTCTCTAGCACTGCATATTGGTGCCACATAAAAACAAGAAAGGCAAACTAAAAGTAAAGTATCACAAACTTTAGAGCAGCGCTCTTGGGCTCGCACTTGTGTTCGTGTTCTCTCTCTGTCTCTCTCACACACAATTTTTAAAAAATCAAATGGAAAATAGGACTTTGAAAACTGTAATTACTTAAGTGGAAAAACTACTAGATAAGCTGGCCATCAGGTTTGAGATGTTAGGGAAAAGAATCAGTGCAGTGGGGCTGGGTGGTGGTACACCTGGTTGAGCACATGTTACAATGAGAAAGGACTTGGTCTCCACCTGCCGAGGAAAAGCTTTGCTAGTGGTGAAGCAGTGCCACAGGTGTCTCTCTTTCTCTTTCCCTCTCTATTTTTCCTTGCCCCTCTATCCAATAGCCAGAACTAAGTGGTACCATGGTAAGAGAAAGAGAAAAAGAAAAATAGAGAAAGGGAATGAAGGAATGAAGGAAGGTAGGTGGGTGATGGTGGTGCACCTAGCTGAGTATATACAATACAGTGCATCGGACCCAGGTTCAAGCCTCTAGTTCCCATCTGCAGCTGAAATGCTTCATGAGCGATGAAGCAGTGCTGTAGGTATCTCTACCTCTGTATCTTCCCTACCCTCTCAATTTCTCTCTATCCAAAATAAATAATTTTTAAAAGTTAAAGATGGTGAAAGGGAAGGAGGATTAGTGGGAGGAAAAAGACTAATGTATGCCGAAATATCGGTGAATCAAAAAACATTATTCTGAGCAAAATCAGCTGGAAACAAAAGATTGAACGTGTGTTTCGTTTTTGTTTTATATCCAGAAAAGACACATCTCTGGAGATAGAAAGTAAGTCTGGCTTCTGTAATTGCTTCCCCACTGAACGTGGGCATTGACAAATCGATCCATACTCCCAGCCTGTCTCTTTGCCTAGTGGGGCAGATCTCTGGGGAAGCAGGGCTCCAGGACAAATTGGTGGGATCATCTGCCCAGGGAAGTCCAGTTGGCATCATGTTAGCATTTGAAACCTGGTGGCTGAAAAAAGGAGTTAACATATAAAGCCATATAAATTGTTGACTAATCATGAACCTAAAGACTGGAATAGTGCAGATAAAGATTTGGGGTCTCTGTTTGGAAATAGCTAGTAGGTCTATTTTAGCTATGTTCCAAGGGGCCCTTTACTTTATTAGTTTTTGCCTGATCCTGACATCTGATATGCAGGTAGACCCAGTTGTTTTCTGGGAAGATGATGTCATGGCTGGTAAAAAGACCAGAAAGCTGGATCAGGGAAGAGAGTAGCTCCCAGATATGGAAAGGTGTATAAATATTGTTGACTGTAAACCCCATCGATTTGATCTGGGGTCCATATTCAGCATAGGAGCCTATGTAACCCCTGCATCCCTGTAGGTCTGAACATTCTCTGGTCATGAGTAGGAACTATGGTTTTGTCAATGTTTCCATTTTAAAGATAAAAAAAAAAAAGTAGGTCATAGTTATCTGTGGTTGGGAATGGGAACAAGTTATGTCTGTGTTTTCTTAAAAATAATCAACTATGGGGAGTCAGGCGTTAGCGCAGCAGATTAAGCACAGGTGGTGCAAAGTTAAGGATCCCAGTTCGAGCCCCTGGCTGCCCACCTACAGGGGGCGTTGCTTCACATGTAGTGAAGCAGGTCTGCAGGTGTCTCTTTTTCTCTCCCCCTCTCTGTCTTCCCCTCCTCTCTCTGTTTCTCTCTGTCCTGTCTATCAATGACAACATCAATAACAACAACTACAAAAAAAAGGGCGACAAAAGGGAATAAATAAATTTTTTTTAAATAACCAACTATATAATAATCCTTATGCCAAAGAGTATTTTGAGATGAATTCTGCTCCCCTTCTTCTCTTAAGAAGTTTTAAAGTACAAAAAACTAAGTTGTTACATGGATCTAAACTTCACTGAACTTAGTCTTGAGAATAAATTACTTCAGTTAAACAGCTATGCCTTCTTCTAGACCAAGGTGAAACAGGTAGAATCCAATTTGACAAGATTTCTAAATGTTAGGCTCAAAACACCTTTCACTGTTTGAATGTTCCTTCTGTTATCAAATATAATAATTTTAAATACTATATGGTCATACTATTTCTTCATCTTAATGATAATGTGCTTTTATTTAGAATGGACTAAATATGTATTTATATGTCTTAAATGAATAATTTAAAGAAAATACTGTATTAAAATTCATATGATGCACAGTTGTGGTAGAAGATAAGATGGAGAACATATTACTGAGGTTATATAACTGCCGAGTGCTCAGGAAAAATAACAGTGCCAGTGAGTGACTGAATAAGAGTTCTGAAATACAAGTTTATCAAAGACTGGTGAGCCTGTCTCCTTTCCCACCTGAAACAAAATGTTTGAAATACCTCTTCTTTTATACTTGTCATACATGACGATCCTAGACAAGCAAACACATCACTGTCAAACTGTTGTGACCACACTAAGGTGAGAACGTTCAGTTTTACGATAATAGGTGATTTTGATTAATAAATGTCTAGCTTTCTGGTCTAGCAGAAGTTTATCCTTGACTTCTGTGGATCCATATTTGCTTAACCTACATTATGTTTTGTGGAGGATTTTTTTTTTATTTCACTTTAGCCTTTAGATATTATCAGTTTCCCTGAAATTAAGTAAGCATTTAGTGTGCAGATAAGAGTAAGATAAACTGCAATGCAAAATAAAGCCAATGTAGAATCCTTGAAGATTCAGAAGAGAAAGCTGTAACTTACTGTGAAAAGGCACAGATAACTCACATTTGAACTGGACTTTGAATACTACTATTTCAATGTAGTATTTGTACTTTGAATAGTAGATTGGAAGCAGTTAGGGACAAGGTTGGGGTGGGGGGGGGGTGACTGCACCAGGAAGAACTGGAAAGCTTAACACATTCTCATGGCACAGTTAAACCACATTGATTAGAACAGGAGCTGGAAAACTAGTCCATGGGCCAAGTTCATCCAGCTGTCTATTTTAGTTTTGTTTTGTTATGTTTTGTTCTATGGCTCATGAAATAATGGTTTTTACATTGATAAAATACTACATTTTACATGGTTTACAAGTACTTTCAGTTCTGCTTCTATTTACTACATTACCCTTTAAGGAAAAAAAAAATATCACTGACTTATTAATGATTAACACGATTGTAGGATAAGAGGAGTACAAATCCACACAGTTCCTACCACCAGCATCCCATCCCTTCCATTGGAAGCTTCCCTATCCCACCCACCCCCCTTTTGTGGGTACGGACCAAAATTATTTATGGGGTGCAGAAGGTGGAAGGTCTGGCTTCTTTAATTGCTTTTCCACTGAACATGGACATTGGCAAGACTGATCCATACCCACAGCCTGTCTCTGTCTTTCCCTAATGGGACAAGGCTCTGAAGAGGTGGGGTTCCAGGACACATTGGTGAGGTCATTTGCCCAGGGAAGTCAGGATAGCATTATAGGAGTATCTACAGCTTGGTGACTGAAAAGCAGTAAAATATAAATCAGGACATTTGTTTAATAATCTGTAACCTAAAAGTAAGTATAGAGCAGGTGGAACTAAGGGTCTTGGTGTGGGAAGAAGCTAAGAAGTCCATTTTAGGTATATTCCAAAGGGCCCATGACCTTAGTAATTTTGCCTGAGTCTGATAACATGCAGGTGGGCTAAAAGTATTGTCTGGGAAGATGGTGTCAGAGTTGAGATTAGGACTAGAAAGGTGGATTGGGAGAGTGGGCAGTGGCACACCAGGTTAAGTACACATAGTAGGAAATGCAAGGATCCTGGTTTGAGCCCCAGCTCCCCATCTGTAGGGGGTTGCTTTACAAGCAGTGAAGCCAGTCTTCAGGTGTCTGTTTTTCTCTCTCTCCCTCTCTATCTTCCATATCCCTCTCAATTTTTCTGTGTCCTATCCACAAAGTCGAAAACAATGGCCGCAGGAGTAGTGGATTCGTAGTGCAGGCAAAGAGCCCCAGAAGCCCCAGTGATAACCCTGGAGGCAGGCAGGAAGGAAGGAAGAAAGGAAGGAAGGAAGGGAGGGAAGAAAAAGAAAAGAAAAGAAAAGAAAAGAAAAGAAAAGAAAAGAAAAGAAAAAGCTGGATTAGGGTAGAGAATCACTCCCAAATATGAAGAAAGTATATAAATACCATTAATTATATCCCCTATCAGTCTGACCTAGGGCCCATATCTATCCATATTTAGCCTGTGTAACCTCTGAGTCCTTGTCAGTCTGAGCTCACAGTCCATTGTCACAGCTAGGAGTATTTTGAGCTGTACTCATTTCGGGACCAGTCTTCCTCAAGTGACAGCATAGGTTTTCCCAACCTCCCTTTGGAGATTGGAGCAGTCCCTACTATTGCTATTCTACATTGAGGGCAAGGTCCTGTAGAGGCTCACAAGATGCTGATCTTCCTGATGCAAGTGACCAGTGATGGGGGAGGGTGTTGATTTCCCAAAGCTAGTATATTTTAAGTTTTGCTTCCAGAAAGATCATTCAATTACTAGGACTCCAAAGATGAACTGTGATCATATCCATGTCCCTCCTTGACCCATAGGGCAAGGGCTACTCTGACAAGTCTGCTTGTTCTTACAAAGAAGTCAGTGGGTCACTGCACACACCTGGATGTTTAGAACAGAGGTAGATTTCTCTTAATAAGCCAGAAGAATGGGAGTGGAAAACTTTCAGGCAGGAATAAACTATGACTACATACCCCATAGTGTCTAGGTGAGGAATTTATTCTGTGTTCAGTATAGACCTTCAGTGTGAGTAGATAATGGGAGTCTAGGAGCAGGAAGGTATTATTTATTAAAAAATATTCAACAAACGTGTGTTGAGTTTATATTGTTAGTATGTACACTATCTGACGCAGGGTGGCAGTGTACCTGGTGGAGCGCACATGTTACCATGCATATGTTACTTGACCCAGGTCAAGCCCCCAGTCGTCACCTACAGGGGGAAGCCTCACAAGTAGTGAAGCAGTGCTGCAGAACTCTCCCCCTACCAATTTCCTCCCAGTTTCTCTCTGTCTCTATCCAAACATACATAAATAAATAAATAAATAAATAAATAAATAAATAAATAAATAAAATTTTAAAAATAGAATGTGTAATGTGTACTATGTAGATTGGAGTGATAAAGGAAACCAAGCTAGAGATTCTTACAGTAGTCTAGGTGAGAAGGCCTATGCCTTCATGCTAAAAGTAATGGGGAGATAGTGAATATTTTAAACAGAGAAATTATGTGATCAGACTTGCATTTTGAAGTAATCACCAAGAATGGTTCTCATAAGTTAAGTACATTAAATATCTTGTTTATACTATAAATTCACTTAGCAATTCATAGATTGTCCAGAGATTTTGATCCACCTTAGAGCCTGGAAAAAAATAGGAGTTTTAATTTTGTGGGATTAGAATTAATGATGTTTAGCTGTATCTGTTTTTATTGACTTCTCAGTGGGTGTTTGGTGTTTGTAGTACAAAAACTAGGAGAGAATATAAAAATCATTTTCTTTCAGTTTATTTTTATTCACAGATGGCAAAACTTTTTTTTTTCCAGTGGAAAGGGTGATTTGCTGGAAAATCATTTAAAGTTTTTTCCAGTGAAGTCAGTAAGCTCCTCAGAACCAAATGAATGAAGGGTGAAAATTACCATGAAGCCCAGTGCGATTACATTCCTCCAGTATTTCCTGGACTAACCATTGTAGGAGGTGAGGGAGGTGACTGGGAGAACGTAGGTTTTATGCATGGCCATACTGAAGGTGCCAGCCATAGGAGATGGAAATGAAGTGCAGAAGATGTTTGAGTAAGTTGAAGTCAGATCAGAAACAATTTCCCACATGTTTAGACTTTTAAATAAACACTCTCATATTAGAGGGAAGTCAACTATTTGCTTAGGGGGGGGAAAAAGTCAAGTCAGAGACTTGGCCTTTTCATCAAAGTTCATCTCTCCTTATCTCTGCCCCTCATATGCCTTTCATGGTATCCGGAAGGATTGTATGGTTCCAGAAGTTTAAAAATTCATCATCCTGGATATTATCTTTAGCAGAAACCCTTCTTCTGTTGTTGAGAATTCTGAGCACAGTGAAATATTTTAAGCTTCTTTTTCAAAGAGTTCCTCTTCCCCAAGCTTACTTTTAAGCTGAAATATCTTCGGCCACCAACTGCTAATTTTAGGTCTGCCTTTGTTTTCAGCAGTGGACACTGAAATTCTTATTAAATCTTTTTCCCTGGGTTTCCTACCCCTAGTCCAAACAGGAAATCTTCCCTGAAAGCAGACCATATAGAAAAGTATGCCAGATGGCCACTGACTTTCAGCCAATGTGGTTAGTATGTTATCCAGCTCCCTCAGAATGTGACATTGGAGATCTCCTCCTCCACTTCCCCATTCCCAGTGAAAAGAAGAGATTTTTGATTTGCTATAATATCTTTACCAAAATTTAAAAACAAAATGTCTATAATTTTCAACATATCTTAGTAAGAGGAGCAGGACACGGGGCTGGGTGATAATGCACTGGGTTAAGTGCACATAGTACGAAGTGCAGGGACCCATGCAAGGATCCTGGTTCAAGCCCCCAGCTCTCCACCTGCAGGGGCATTGCTTCACAAGCAGGTCTGCAGGTGCCTTTTGTCTTCCCCTCCTCTCTCCATTTCTCTCTGTCCTATCCAACAACAACAATAGCAACAACAATAACAGTAACAATGACCAACAATAAAAAAAAAAGATGGCCTCCAGGAGCAGTGGATTCCTAGTAAAAGTACCAAGCCCCAGCCATAACCCTGGAAGCAAAATAAATAAATAAATAAATAAATAAATAAATAAGCAAGATGGGAAAATTAATTTTTGTGAAGATTCTCCATAAGTATTTATTGGTTGCATCTGAGTGAAAGAAGAAAAGAAATAGTACAGCCAGTGGGAGCTGTAACCAAACAATAAATTGCTGTAATCAAGAGTGAGATGTCATTCTGTCCCTCTAAAACACCCTCCTCTAAACCAGATAAGCAGCCTTCATGAGTTCAGGAGGTAGCTCAGCAGGTAAAGCTCTGGATTCCATATCTGCTGCCACATGGTAGCACCATATTTGATGAAGTGGTGACTTGGTCTTTCTCTCTCCCTCCACCTCTGTCTTTCTCACCTTCCCTCTCTCCTTCTCTCTCTTCCTTTGTCTCTAAGATCATAGAATAAAACTTGGTCTGGAGGGGAGTCGGGCTGTAGCGTAGCGGGTTAAGCGCAGGTGGCGCAAAGCACAAGGACCGGCATAAGGATCCCGGTTCGAACCCCGGCTCCCCACCTGCATGGGGAGTCGCTTCACAGGTGGTGAAGCAGGTCTGCAGGTGTCTATCTTTCTCTCCCCCTCTCTGTCTTCCCCTCCTCTCTCCATTTCTCTCTGTCCTATCCAACTACAACAACAACAATAATAACTACAACAATAAAACAACAAGGACAACAAAAGGGAATAAATAAATAAAATAAATATTTAAAAAAAAAAAAAACTTGGTCTGGAGGTCAGTATCTAGCTCACCCAGTAGAACATGCACCTTTCAAGTACAAGGCACTGGTTTGAGCCCCAGCACTACATGGAAACCCTACAGGTTGGCCTTGGGGAACTCCATGGATGGTAAAACAGTGTTGTGGTGTCTCCCCCTTTCTCTGTCTCTCTCCACTTTCTCAAAGAAATAGAAAATGTTAAAAAAAATAAAGGAGGTCATCAGTAGTATTGTACATGTGCTAAGCTCTGGATTCATTTCCTGACATTTCAGGAAGAATTTACTTCATTATCATTTGCCATCAGTGGGGCTTCACCACTCTGGGCAGACTTTTTTATGTAGAGAGACAGGGAAACAGAGGGAGAGAGGGAAATTTCAATATTGAAGCTTTCCCCCAGTGCAGTAGAGGCCATACTTGAAGCTGGGTTGGCTACATGCATGGCACAGTAGGCTTCTTCCCAGATGAACTGCCTATATTATAGATTCTAGGTTTATAAATTAATTTTACAACCCTCATTTCTTTTAAAAAATGTTTTATTATCAATTCAGTGTTGATTTACAAAATTACATGTCAACAGGGGTATAATTCCACACTGTTCCCACCACCAGAATTCTGAGCCCCAAGTCCCTCCATTGCAAATCACCATGGTTCTCCCAAGGTTGCAGATATGGGTTAACTGTCATTTCTATAGCTGTCTGTCTGCATTTGTACATAGTTATCCCCTTTTTCTGCTAGATCCAGTCCTCTTCCCCTCCAAGCCACATAAAACCCTATTACTACATCCAAATATCTCTCCCCTTTTTGTCCTCTCTCTCTCTCTCTCTCTCTCTCTCTGGGACCAATGGAGCTTGAGTTCAGAACTCTCTTATCCTCTTCCTCCTATCACTTTTCCCCCATTAGGAGTATGGAGCATAGTTGTTTTGGGGGTACAGAAGGTAAGTGTTCAGGTTCTATAATTGCTTCTCTTCTGGATTTGGACATTGGCAAGTCAATCCATAACCGCAGCCTATTTCTGTCTTTCCCTAGTGGGGCAGGCCAGCCCTCATTTCTTAATTCTTTAAAAAGTAGTCATTGATATGATTAGGGGGATTGTTTTTCCTGTTGATATTTATTTGTGGTTACAAATGTAAACATTATAGAAAACATGAAAAATATCTTTAAAGCACAAAACATAAAAATTGCCAATGATTCATCATTGAATGAAAAGTATTAATGTTTTATGGTCCAGATATATGTCTTAAAACTAAGGGTGAGCAAACAATCACATAACTACAACATACATTAGTATATATAGCTTTTCTAGAACCTCTTTCTTTCCTTCCTTTCTTTCTCTCTCTCTTTCTTTCTTTCTTTCTTTCTTTCTTTCTTTCTTTCTTTCTTTCTTTCTTTCTTTTTAGAGACAGACAAACCAAACCACAGCATCTAAACTTCCTCCAGTGAAGTGTGTGTATATAAGGGTGGGAGGGGCGGTTTACAGACTTGAACTTTAGGCACATGACAAAACAACATACTATCATCGCAAGTGAGCTATTTAACTGGCCAGTATCTGCTTCTCTTGCTGTCTCCTTCCCTGCAAAGTCCTCTCCCTCCCTATGTAGGTGACCACTAATCTGATGTTTACAGGAGTTCAGTTACTTATTTTTCTTTATATTGTTACCTCTTAAATATATATCCTTGCTATTTGTAATAGTTATCTCCTATAAAACTATCACAAATGCTGAATTCGCAAATACTGAACCTTTGCTCCTAGGGCAAGTTCCAGGTTAGATTTCTTCAAGCCTCTGATTACAACATTTTCATCATCTGATCAATATATAACTTTTTTTGTTGGTGTTTGCCACCATGGCTTCACTGATTCCACCACTCCTGGTGAATTCTTTCCTTTTTTCCAAGTGGTATAGTGGTTAACATAGCCGCCTTACAGATAGACCGGGGGGGGGGGGCAACGCAAAGAGAGAGAAGAGACACCACAGCTCCACTTATGAAACTTCCCCTTTTCTTGATGGTCCCCAGTGATGAGCCAGTGCTGAAAACCAGGTGCATGACAAAATGTGTTCTCAACCCTATTAACTAATTCCTGCCTCTGTGTATATGGACTTGTTTATGTGTACTTCTTTTCTTTCTTTCTTTCTTTCTCTTTTTTTTTTTTTGCCTCCAGGGTTACTACTGGAGCTTGGTGCCAGCACTACAAATCCACTGCTTCTAGTGGCTACTTTTTCCATTTTTTATTAGATAGGACAGAGAAATTGAGGGGAATACAGAGAGAGGGAGAGAAAGATAGACAACGGTAGACCTGCTTCACCGCTTATGAAGCAACCCCCCTGCAGGTGGGGAGCCAGGGGCTCAAACCGGGATCCTTGTGCAGTCCTTGTGCTTCTTGTCATGAACCCAGTGTGCTACCACCCAGCCCCTGTGCAATTTTTTTAAAGACACCTTATTGTATATCATTGTTTATTTGCTAATTTTGAACTCACAACTGACAACACTTACCCTGAACAAAGTTATTAAGTGCCAAATTTCTCCAGAAGGTGTGTCACAGCCTTCTTACACTTAGGAACACCAAAGAGCAGAAAGAAAATGCTGAGCACTGGCTTGTTTAATTTCAGCTGGAGATGTTCCAATTATCAGGTGGCTCAATGCAACTCATTGCTCTGCACATGCTCCAAAATGACTGGAAGCACCTATAAATATAGATTCTCAGTTTAGAAAGGAATTGTAGGAGGTTGGCTAATCTGCAAGTAATAAAGGTTGACCTTATCCTTCCCTAAGATGAAATATTTTTTTAAGTCATTCATGTTGCATTTTAGAGTTCATTTGCTTTCATTGTATACTATTGTATTTCATTGTATACTACTGAAATTATTTCTCTTTCTGTTTAACTTCTGAATTGTTTCCATTTTTTGCATTTGCAAATACTTTTCTCTGCACATTCTCATATGGGTCTTCCAGGGCACATGTGTACAGTAAGCTCTCGATTATCTGTATGTCTGGGAACAGAATGCAGTCATAGAGCATGATGTCTTCACTTTTGCTAAACATTGCCAAGCTGTTCCAAAGTGGGTATAGCAATGCACACCTCCTCCTTCAGCAACATATAAGACTTTCATATGTTCCTCATCTTATAAACACTTGGGATTTGCAGCATTTGGCTGTCAGCTATTTAGTTATGCTGCTAAGTGTGTAGAATCATTTCTTCGTCCTTAAGATATGCATTTCCTCCCATGCAGAAAAGTTGAACATTTTTTCTTTTGAGTTTTCTAAAATCCCTGTTCAAGTTTCTTGCCCGTTTCCCACTTGGTCTTTTTGTTACTGACCAGTAGGACTTCTTTGGCCTTGTTATGAGTAATTTTCTATCTGTATGCTGTAGACTCCATTTTTACTCTCATTTAATGCAGTCTTTTCATAAATAAAAGTTCTTTATCATAATACAGTTAGTGCTTTTTATGCTATGCTGGATAAGTTCCAATTCCCAGTTCCTAAAGTTATTCTCTTCTAAAATCTTTATTGTTTGCCTTTGGCATTTAGAACTGTAATCCACCTGGATATCATTTGTAAGGTATGATATGAGGTAGGGGGTCAAATGTCACTTTTTCCACACAGATGTCCAATTATACTAGCACCATTTGTGGAAGAGTTCTTACCGCTGTTATTATAAAACTGTACCAGTTCATGATTTCAAAATTGCAACAGTATAAACAGATATAAAACTTGAAAGTCAATGTCTAACCCATGCTGTTGTACACAATTCAGTAACCCATTCTCAGTTCCCTGAATCTGTTACAGTTTCCTGCTGGCAGATTTTATGAATAATGTTTAAACATTTCTAGCACTGGAATGGTGACTCCCAAGTTATTTCCTAAGAAAAGTTAAAGATTGAATCTAGTAGCAATATTATTTGCTTTTTTCTTTTTCAAGTTACAGTGAATGGATTTGTTTTTCCATGTACAGTAAGTATCCTCATTATATAGACAATTACAGTTGTGTTGCACTGAAGATAGGTAGGAGATACTTGGTTGCAAGACTAAATCTAAAATTTGTAGTATTAAAATAAGTGAATGTTATTATGTACATATCTACTTTAAATAAAAATGAGCTTTTTAAAGAAAGATAGACAAGGGGGTATAGAGATTTCTTACCAATCATATCTTTTGACATAGCAGGTGTTATTTATTATATTGACATTCTGAAGTGTCCTCAAAATGCTTTAACATTTTCTTACAAAAGTGATAAATTTAGGGGCCGGGCATGTTAAGCATACATGGTGTAAAGTGTAAGGTCCGGCTTAAGGATCCCAGTTCCAGGCCCCAGCTCCCCACCTGCAGGGGGGTCGCTTCATGGGTGGTGAATCAGGTCTGCAGGTGTCTTTCTCTCCCCCTCTCTGTATTTCCCATCTCTTTCAATTTCTGTTTTATCCAACAACAGCAGTAGCAACAATAATAATAATAATAACAACAAGGGCAACAAAATGTGAAAAATGGCCTCCAGGAGCAGCAGATTTATAGTGCAGGCACTGAGCCCCAGCAATAACCCTGGAGGCAAAAATTTAAAAAATGATGAATTCACTGTTTCCAGGCCATCTTGGATGGAGCTTGAAGAAATCATGTTAAGTGACTAAAAGAAATAAAGTGATTAAAAGAAACAAAGCCATATTTTCCTAGGAAGAGGAATTCAATGATTTGGGATCCAGTTTAAAAGAGCTTTACAGGGTCTTTATAAAGTATCTCTTCCCCATCTGCAGGATGTTTCACATGTGGCAAAGCAGATCTGTATGTGTCTCTTTCCCTCTCTACCTTCCCCCTCCTCTCAGTTTCTCTCTGTCTTATCCAATAAAATAAGAGAAAAAGAGAGGAAATATCTATTAGAAGCAATGGATTTGTAGTGCCAGCACCAAGCTCCAGTTGATAAATAAATATGTCTCTTCCTTTATTGTAATTTAGAAAACAAAATACAAGGAACCCCTTTTGGGTTTGATAGTACCATCTGCATTCAAGGCCTAACCAGAAAAGGCTCAGAAGAGCGCTAACAGAGCCTTGGGACAGTGATTCTACAGACCCTGTCCAAGCCTGAAGTCCACCACTGGATACCTAGGCTACCATCATATACCACTTTCTGGCCTAGAGATAGACTTGTGACTTCTCCATGGCACACTATTGACTCAGACTCTTGACTCTTTTATGTATCTCTTCCTTCCTACTTAGTGCAATGCTGAGGGTTTTAAGGCTACGATAAACACACACCTCTCCCACTGTGCCTTGGAGCAACCCTAACACTTGACTAGGAGTCTAACTTGCCCAGGTTGTTGTCTCTATGTCCATCTGCCTGTCTCCTACCCACATACATTCTTGGCAGAACACTCTTTGGGAAATCAAGTATTGCTTCCAGATGGGAACAGAATACAATGAAGAACTTGTATTTGTCTCTGTATCATTGGAAGTGTTGGGAAAGAGAAATATCCAAGTAACCTTTATTAACTACTGCTCCATGCTCTAGGATCATGGTGAGAGGGAATGGACAAATGGACTGCAGGTGGAAATGGAATTCAGTAGCCCCTTTCTGAAATTCTATTTGGAAGTTTGTATGAAGATCTTTAAAAAAAAAAAAGTCAAGCCTCTGACTCACTAATTTAACTTCCAGGAATTTATGCTGTGGAAACACAGGCAATGATCTTCAATAATGATGTCAGTTACAGCACTGTTTATAGTGACTAGAGGAAGATAATTATCTGAATGCATACAGTAAAGGGGGGGCATACCATAAAACAAAATACTCTATAACCATTTTAATGTGATATCAAAGGCTATTCAATGGCATCAGAAACTGTTTTATTAAGTGACAAGGTAAAAAACCAAGATGTTAACAGTGATGAAGCATGAAAGTCTGTATAACCACTGTACTGTCCCCCAGCCCACCAGTTCACAGTTTTGTTCTGGTTGTATGAAGACCAGAAATGGTTTGCAGTGATTCAATTTAGAGTCTGCTGGAGCAGTACCAACCACAGGATAGGCATGCCCTGGCTGCTGCATCAGACAGGTGTGCATCCACCACACAGGGATATCAAGTTGATGATACTGCACACACCATACTTGAACTGTCAGTCATAACCCACCATACTGCCAGGCCTTTGAACCTTATCTTCCTATATCATTATTTCTTCACTCCAGTGAAGAATGTCAGAGACTGGCTGGGACTGTGTGATAGTGTGTGCATACGTGTACACACACACATACACACACACACACACACACACACACACACACACACACATACTAGACCAGCAAAGTAAAACTCATGCATGCTTCCAAATTATTTCCAAACCATAACAGCAAATGTTACTTCTGCTACCGTTTAAACTGTTGTTGCTGGTGTTAGGACCTGGAAAAATCAAAGGAAGTCTAGGGTGAAAATGTGCTGGGATGCAAAAGTGTTGGGAGTATGGACCAGAATTCTTTATGGGGTGCAGAAGGTAGAAGGTCTGGCTTCTGTAATTGCTTCTCTGCTGAACAATCCATACCCCCAGCCTGTTTCTATCTTTCCCTTGTCAGGTAGGGATCCAGAGAGGTGAGACTTCAGGACACATGGGTGAGATTGTCTGCCCAGAGATTTCAGGATGGCCCATAGTAGAATCTGAAACTTGATGGCTGAAAGGCAGTAAGATATAAAGCAGGACAATTTGTTTAATAAGCAGGAACCCAAAGGCAGGAGTAGAACAGATGAAATTAGGAATCTTCGTGCTGGAAGAAGCTAGGAAGTCTATTTTAGGTATGTTCCATGTGGCCCATGACTTTAGTAATTTTTACCTGAACCCGATAGCTGACGTGCCTCCAGGATTATCACTGTAGCTTGGTGCCAGCACTATGAATCTACTGTTCCTGACAGCCATTTTTCCATTTTATTGGATAGTACAGAAAAAAATTGAGAGAGGAGGAGTACTATATGTGCTTAGCCAGGTGTGCCACTATCCAGTCCCCTATTCATTCTGTTTCTACAGCATCAGTGCCTATGACATATAGAAAGTTCAGTGTTGTGGATTGGGTGGCAGCACAGCAGGTTAAGTGCACATGGTGCGAAATGTTAAGGACCAGCCTAAGGATCCTGGTATGAGCCCCTGGCTGGCTCCCAACCTGCAGTTTTGTTGACATGAAATGCATTTTGTTGACATGACTGAAGCGCAAATAAACGAGAGACATAATTCCATCAATAACTTAAAAATTATAGAAAGGGGCCAGGTAATGGTGTACCCAGCACACACATTACCATGCTCAAAACCTGGGTTCAAGCCCCCAGCTCCCACCTACAGGAGGGAAGCTTCATAAATGGTGAAGCAGTACCCCCGCCTCACACACACACACACACACACACAGTCTCTCTCTCTGTCTCTCATCCTGTATTTCCCTCTCTTCCTGTCTCCTTCCTCCTTCCCTCAAAATTTCTCTATCCAAAATAATTAAATAAATAAAAACATTTTTTAAAATATTTTATTTTATGTATTTATTCCCTTTTGTTGTCCTTGTTGTTTTATTGTTGTAGTTATTATTATTGTTGTTGTCATTGTTGGATAGGACAGAGAGAAATGGAGAAAGGAGGGGAAGACAGAGAGGAGGAGAGAAAGATAGACACCTGCAGACCTGCTTCACTGCCTGTGAAGCGACTCCCATGCAGGTGGGGAGCCGGGGTTCGAACCGGGATCCTTATGCCGGTCCTTGTGCTTTGCGCCACTTGCGCTTAACCCACTGCGCTACAGCCCGACTCCCAAATAAAAACGTTTTTAAAGAGATAGAGGTGCTGTTCAAATACTTAAAATACAATGGTAATAAATTTTAAATTATGGTCATTTTATGGTAAGTAAATATTATTGCCATGACTAAAACACAAGCAAACAAATGAAATTCAATTTGTTGTTAAATTTTGAAGACTAGCAAAACAGCTTACTTCGGGGCTGGCAAAATTGTGCTGCTTTGCCATGTGTGTGACCCAGCTTTGAGCCCAACTTCTACCACATTGTAGGAAACTTTGGCATTGGTGTGTCTTTATTTCTCTTTCTTTCACTTTCTTCTTTTCCTTCCTCTTCCCTTCTTTTCTTTTCTTTCTTGTTTTTAAGTAAAGTGGTAAAGCTCTAGAGACAGACAACCCTCCAAAAAAAATGTTCATCTGGACTTTGCAATACATGTGATCCAGGCTTGAACCCAACTACCACTGCACTGGGGACAGCTTTGGTTCTGTAGCATCTATCTGTCTATCTGAAAGTTTTAGCCTGGAGTAGGAGTAAAGTTTCACTGACAACAACAGCAAATCATGGTTAGTGTAATGTTAATTGACATACTATTATACTAAACTAGTATAATAGTATGAATATTGTGCATTCCAGACACATACCACAGATAATTTCAGCCATGAACTACTAAGAACCATTTAGAAATCCAAGGATGTGGGGGGTGGAGGGGGATGACCCACATTGTGTTAATGGAACATGTTTCTAACTATAGTTTTGGCTAATGGCATAACTCTTGGTACAGATGAACTAGGGACTAGAGGTGTTTCATACTTATTAAACCACTATGAGGAAAATTTTAAAAACCAGTCTTAAGGACTTCAGTTGTCCTGTGGTGACCACTGCCATCAAACCAATTATTAAGACCTTTGGGCCCAGGCTGCTCTCTTGAACCTCCAGATTGTCCCTGGTCAGAACTTGGGCTCCTGAGCAAGGCTACAACTTGAAAAGTGATCCCCAGGCCTTGTGTACTGTCCAGTTGGGTGGAGAGTGTTGAGAGGACTGAGTAAGGCTATTCTGAAAAGCTACAGTTATTAAAACAAACAAATTAACTAACTAAAGATGGCCCAGTAGAAATTAAGCATTTCACTGAAACCAAAGCTAAGTTAGACACTGTTAAACTAATAAGAGATTAACTTATCCCTTAGCTAATGAATCCCACTGCTTTTTGTACTACAGTTAGTTTTACGGTAGGTTTTGACCAACTTTGGTCAAAGACATCTAAAGCTCTTGAAATTAGATACCATAATAAATGCTTTATTGTTTTCTATTTACTGTTTCAATCATGCCAGGTTCTCATTAACTAGTCTTTCCTAGACTAGCTAAGAAGAGGAAAAATACATACATTTTGAGCATAGTTTCCAGTGTTTTATGAATTACATTTGCTCTGTGAATCTAACAGAAGATTGGAGAGAGGACTGGGAATTTTGTTGAAATTTATAGCATATTGAATCTTAATGGTTCTGTCTGTTGCTTCTTCCCCATTTCCCCTTGTAGATGTGGTGGGCATCTAAAGGAAACTCAAAAATCTGTGGTTAAGGAGGCATTTGGTGCTATGATTTAGTCTGTAAAGCAGCTTGTCACAGCAAGAGACACAGAGCAAGTCCTGCTACCCCAGAGGCAGTCTGCTGTGGCAGCAAGAGTCCTAGGGCTGGGATGTGACCTTGGCCCTGTCACTTTTAAACTTCCTCAGTTTGGCACAAGTTTTAAATAGCTATAAAAGGAGTACTGTATTCTTGACTTTTTGCTTGGTGGGTAAGTTTATATAGTTTTGGAGATACAGCAGGGAACAAAATAGTTAAAAATTTTTTTTAAATGTATACTCTCATGGCATTTATATTCTAGAAATAATACACTTGCTGACATTTAGTAAATGTTTCACCTACTCTAGGATTATCTGATAAATTTAAGTAATGCTTTTCTTTGTATATTTCTTTTTTTTAATTTTTTTTGGGGGGCTTAACAAAAGTGACTGGTTTATTAGATACATAAAAATGATTATGGGAATTGGAGTTCAGAACACTCTGGCCATCTTCCCTTATCATTTCTCCCCCTCTAAGAGTATGGCTAAACTTCTTTTTTGGGTTGCTGAAGGTGGGAGTTCTGGCTTCTGTAATTGCTTTGCTGCTGGACATGAGTGTTGGCAGGTAGATCCATATCCCCAGTCTGTTTCTGTTTTTCCCTAGTGGGATAGGGCTCTAGAGAGATGGAATTCCAGACACATTGGTGAGGTCGTCTGCCTAGGGAGTTCAGGATGGAATCATAGTAGCATCTGGTACTTGGTGGCTTTTCTTCCTTTAAAAATCATTGTTCCTTGATAATCCATATACAGATACCAACCGGTCTCTGCTGTAGGTAGAACTTGAGGAACAGGTGAAAACACAGGGAGAAGCAGGGATTGGTTGTGGGTGTGACCTGCAGCAGCAAAGCTCAGGACCTTTTTATATAGATACTTATGGTTCTTCTTTCAAAAGTATGATGCTCTGAGATTTTTCTGCTTCAATTAAAAATGAAGCGCCAAAATAGCAGGTATGGGGAAGGTTTGCTATGGGGAATTATACATTCCCTTTTCTGTATATTTCTGTACGTTACTAGGGCCATTGTTAGGGCTGATGTTTCAATTACGCATGCTCCAGGAAGTTGGACACTTACGTATTCCTGCTAAATCTCTTTTTAGAAAGATGGTTCTCAGGGGCGCTAGCGCACCAGGGAAGCACATATAGTATGAAGCACAAGAAATTCAATTCTCCCAGAACTGAATTGCTATTCTCTCCACCTCTATGAAGTTTTTGGGCCCGTCTAGCGGTCAGCTGAAGCTCTGGGACAGCAGGTGTGTGACTGGGTGGTTTCCATGCTGTTTACTCAGTCATTGGTTTTTGCACTATCTGTAATTGAATATGGTTTTACAGAGTGCCTGAGACCTGTGTTTGTGCAATTTACTGAAATGTCAGAAAACTAGTGAGGCTTGTTAAAATCCACAATTCTGGGAGTCGGGCTGTAGCGCAGTGGGTTAAGCGCAGGTGGCGCAAAGCACAAGGACCGGCATAAGGATCCCGGTTCGAACCCCGGCTCCCCACCTGCAGGGGAGTCACTTCACAGGCGGTGAAGCAGGTCTGCAGGTGTCTATCTTTCTCTCCTCCTCTCTGTCTTCCCCTCCTTTCTCCATTTCTCTCTGTCCTATCCAAAAACGACAACAACAATAATAACTACAACAATAAAACAACAAGGGCAACAAAAGGGTATAAATAAAATAAATATTAAAAAAAATTTTTTTTAAATCCACAATTCATATTTAATGAGTAATTTTAACCTTTGCTCTACAAATTTTTGATCAATCACCTGTATATCAAAAAACAAGATGGATAAATTTAATGTTTTATTTCTTCCTCCTCTTCTTTTTTATTCATATTTTTGAAATTTTTTATTGCCTTCCAACGAGTGCTTTTTCTTAGAGTATCAAAACTCATAAAAAGAGACAAGTGTGGGACTAGAGATTAAATCCCACAGCAACTGCACACATGTCCTTTCCTGAGAGTTGCGTCCAGGTCCATCCTTCATTCACTATCTTTTTTTTTCTTTTAAAGCATTACTTCTCCAGCTCTCTAGTGGCACACAGCCCATTTAGTTAAAAATGTAAACAGGAAATTGTTTTCTGTCTGAGTGAACTGGATGGCCAAGAAAAATGGTCATTTTTGCTGAGACCAAACTTAAGAAACAGTCCTATAGCAGTGGAAGCTAATAGCTGGTGAGAAACTAGCCCTGCCCCAGTCTGAGGCTGGTGATGGGCACTTGTGTACCTGTGGTGAGGACATGTTTCACTGATGGCCAGAGGCACAAGGGATTGAAGAAGGTCCTATCACCTAGAAAGGAGTTGTTCTGCAGGGCCAAGAGACATGTTAGTGTTCCGAGGAATTACAGCACAGACGTTACTTGGAAAACAAGGAGGTTTGGTCTGGAGAAATGTGACTTGGCACTGATACCATGTCCTCAGTCTCAGTGCTCCTCTGGTCTGCTCCAGCTCCCTGTCATTTGGCCTCCCATGAACCTCCTGTGCTCCTATTGTGGTTTCCCTATGTGCTGATGAGTTTTCTGGTTGTTATGTCTTACAGCCCCCCGAATCCAAGCCCAACTTCACCCCTCTCGCCATCTTGGCCCATGTTCTCGGCGCCATCCAGCCCTATGCCCACCTCATCCACGTCCAGCGACTCATCCCCCATCAGGTCTGTTGCAGGGTTTGTTTGGTTTTCTGTTGCTGCCGTTGCTCTCTCATTGGCTTGGTCCTCTCTTCATGCAGTGTTCAGCCTCCTCGTCAACTTTGTTCCCTGCCATCCAAACCTGCATTTGCTTTTTGACAGGCCAGAAGAAGCAGTTCGTGAGGAATACAGGTAAAGTCACGGATAATGACCAATCTCTTCCTATTTGTCAGAGGTGGACAGTGGGTGTGGAAGGTGCTTCAGGTCTCCAAGGGGTCCAGACTAAAGAGATCAAAGACAGGAGGGACCATTTGCACTAACCAGCATGGCATTTTCCATACCCTTACTCTGGTTTCTGAATTAAGGTGTGATGATGCCTGGAGTTTTGAGGGAGAAAAGCACCTCCTATTTTCTGTCACTCTCTTATTAATGGGAGCTTTATACTTCAGGACAAGATCACCTTTTCTTCTCTCATTGTTCTCATGTGACATCAGGCAACATTTATGTTTGTGGGGCTGGGTGATGGGGTTTGATCACTGCAACTTGATCAGATGACTGAGCAAGAGAAGAATTCAACATGGAATAGAGTATGGAGATGCCAGTGATTTCTCTTCATGATAATGAAGTCATGGTTGCTTCCTTGCCTTCCTCGAACAGGAACTGTCAGTGCTTTCAAGCTGTTTCTATGTGTCAAAAACCCTTGGCTCTCATGGGAACAGGCAACACCTTTCTGAGGATGAGCAACATGACCTAGTTTCCCTCTCCAAGGGCCATGCTAGAGTTTTCCCTAGCTTGGAAGATACACAGATTTATGTCTTTGTACTGGACCTCTTAAGTCCAAGGAAATAATTAATTAATAAAAATTCCTGGAACATGATGGCAGAGGAGGACCGATTATGTAGAAAACTAAGAAGTGTTACACATATACAAACTACTATATTTTACTATTGACTGTAAATAAATCATTAATCCCCCCAATAAATAAAAAAATGTCTGCAGAATTTCTCTCTCTGCTCTGTAGATTCTGAGCAGGTATTTCTCTTAAAAAAAAAAAAAAGACTAATGTTCTGTTTTTCAAGAATATTCACTTTTTATGTGTCTTTGAACTTTGGAGCCCCATTGCTTATCCTCTCCACTTTCTTCCATCTCCCAGGATATCTGCAGATCCCCACCCTCCTTGGCTACTCCCGTACACCTCCCAGAGTACTTGCAGATTGGCAGGTGGTAGTAGCACAGAATCTACTCAGGTGTTATGATTGAAGACAGAATTGCTATTGCAGTAGACAGCCAAGAGGTGGGGGCATATGTCTTTTATCCAGGTCCCATAGGGCCTTCCCCCAAATCCACTTCCAGAACATAAGGTTTCATATTTCCTTCACTAGGCAAAGCTTTTAAAAATTAATACTTAATTAGACCTAATTGATGGTCTCCTGAACTTCGACATAATGTCTCCTCTCCCTGCTTCAAAAGGTTTTTAGTGCTCATTAGTTCCAGCTCAGGAATGCAGCTTACCTTTTGTTACCCAGGAGAGAAAGGGTACTAGAGGTGCTTTCACTCCACGTCCCTTTCCTTTCACTTGAGCCCCTAGAAAAGCTCCCTGCCCTAAGCCCATAGCTTTCATTTGCCCAGGGACCCAAGAAAGTATGCTTAAATGACTAGGCCATTGCAGCCTGGCCCCACCTCCCTGCAGTGGCACTGTACAATGGAAAGTCAGTAATTATTTTGCAAGCTTTGCAAGGGCATTTGAGGAAAACTCCTCTGAGTGCTTTTTTGGCCTGGTGCCATAGTCAGAGGCAAAAATTAAAAATGAACTAGCAGGAGCTTGCAAACTTGTTCATGCCCTTGAAGGGCCCAGCAGAGGGCTGAAGGGTGCTGTCTCAGGAGCAGCAGAAAGCACCCTCAGGTCCTTATATCCAGTGTTGAGGTGCATTGTGGAGGAAAGGGAGATAGGGAGCCCAAGAACCAGTGATGGCGGTCAGGGAGTTTCTTCCAATCAGAGCCAGAGTCTACAAGGGCTGTCTCTATGCCCACAGGATCTTATAGGTAGGAATCCAAACTAAAACAACCTGCTCAGGGTTGGGCAGTGGTGCGCCTGGTTGAATGTACACTTTACATTCAAGGACCCGGATTTGATTCCCCACACCCCACCTGCAGGGTGGAAGAAGCTTCAATAGAGCAAGTCTGCAGGTGCCCAGGTGCCTCTATTTATCTCGCCCTTCTACCTACCCCTCTCCTTTCAATTTCCTTCTAGTCTAATAATAAAAAAGAAAAAATAATAATGTCTGTCAGCAGCAGTGAATTCATTGTGTAGGTGACAAAATTTTTTTTTAACTTAAATAAATCAACCTGTTCAAGGGGACTCCAAACTTGCACTGACAAAATCTTAGATAAACCTTTGCCCTTGTTGATTTAACAATTTTCTAATTGCAAAGTATCCCCTTAAATTTTAATTGTAAGTAAAGAGCAGGTGTATTGCAGGGGCTAGGTGGAGCACCAAATTAAACACAGATAGTACAAAGTGCAAGGATCCCGGTTGGAGCCCCCAGCAGGCGAGTCACTTTACAAGCAGTGAAGCAGGTCTTCAGGTGTCTCTCTGTCTCTCTCCTTCTCTATCTCCCTTCTCAGTTTCTCTCTGTCCTATCCAATAAAAATGAAAAAGAAAAAAAGTGAAAAAGGAGGGGGCCAGGCAGTAGCACAGCAGGTGAAGCACACATGGTGCTAAGCACAAGGACCAGTAAGGATCTATGTTCGAGCCCCCAGCTCCCCACCTGCAGGTGGGTTGCTTCACAAGCAGTGAAGCAGGTCTGCAGGTGTCTATCTTTCTCTCCCCCTCTCTGTCTTCCCCTCCTATCTCGATTTCTCTCTGTCCTATCCAACAACAGCAAGGGCAGCAAAATAGGGGAAATGGCCTCCAGGAACAGTAGATTCGTAGCGCAGGCACCAAGCCCCAGCAATAACCCTGGAGACAAAATGAAAAAGGGTCTCCAGGAGCAGTGGATTCATAGTGCCAGCACTGAGCCCCAGTGATAACCCTGGAGGCAAAAGAAAAGAACAGATGTATTTTCTGTTCAGATAATTGTGTCCTATACAATACTGAGGACCTAATTATACTTAATAAGTATTCATCATTGATCTGAAATTTAAATTTAGTGAGGAAGATTACATTTTATTTTGACATCCAGGACCTGGAAACAAGAGTGATATCCCTTTTTAAAGTGCCCATCAGTTATATTTTTTAATTATTTTATTTTAGCCTTTAGGGTTATTGCTGAGATTTGCTGCCTGCGGAACTCCACCACTATTAGCTGCTGCCTTTTTTGTGCTTCCTCCCTCTCTTCCATCCCCTCTCTTTCTCCCTTTATTTCTACCTTTCTTCCTCTCTTTCTTTCTCCCTTTCATAGAGGGGAAGAGAGATAAAAAGGAAGGGAAGCAGAGAGGAAAGATTCTTGCAACACTGTTCTTTAAGCTTCCCCTCCACCCAAAAAAGGCATAGCCCTGGGTCTTGGTAATGTGTTGCTTAACCAGGTAAGCCACCACCCATCCCTGCCATCTCTCTCTCTCTCTCTCTTTGCATATCTTAATGAGGTGGGAGGAAGCCTTAAGATGAAGAACCCTCTCATAGACCTAGTCACTGTCATATTTTAGAGAAAACTTCTCCTCGTTTTTGTTTTTATTTTTAACTGTACAATTTTATGATAACCTTATTGTTCAACTCTAAAAACCTAAGGTTAGTGGAAAATTACTCCTTTTGCATGATAATCTTGAGCACCTGTGACCATTCCCTTTGCTTTCTTCCTGCCAGGTACTCCAGTTGTTTTCTCTGGCTTGCCCCCATTTTGCCCCATTGACTTTATCTAATGTGATTAATAAGTAACCTCTATGAAAATCCAGCTGGTAGAACTTTGCCTCAGATGACCTTCCCCCACCTTTCCTTTCCCTGCCCACAGTCCATTTGCTCTTTGCCCACCTCCTCTGCCCTGTCCCAGGGTCAGTGACCCTGTAATGGAACAGTAACCTTACCATGGAACCTAGTCTCTAAATCCCTGGTTAATTCTGCTTGTATTTCCCTAATCATGACAGACTTGAACTGCTTTTGTTACGGTTTTGATTATTTTAGCTTTTTTTTTTTTTCCAACTAGGTGACTCTTCACTGTTCCTCCATTTTCATCCAAATAAATAAGTACAACCAAAAAAATTTTATTCCCCTCTGGAAAGTTACACACTGGTTGTTTGGCCCTTGCTGGCCAACATACAAACTTGATTCAGTTAAATCGCAGGATGTGCCCCTTTATTTAATGCTAATTAGGCTGGAAGAGCTATTGTACAATTGCTGTTGATGAATTCTAAAAGTTTTTCTTTCCTTCATTCCCAGCAAGCCCACTTCATTTTCTCCCACTTGGCCATCACCATCTTTTGGCTACTCTAAAACAACAGTTAAACTGCACCTCCAGCCACAAATTCTGAATAATCATTTACTCTGATCATCCTAACAAAAGACCTTTGGAGTCATTTATCCTTCTGTCTTGGAGCCAAGACTAGAAATTTTGGATGCCCGGCCTTGCTATAGGTTTCCATTCACCCAGAGGGAAGCTGTATGTGGTTACTCTAAGAAAGAGCAGTTCCAGGGCTGGGAGGTGGCTCATTTAGTAGATTTTGCACATGCGACCATGTGAAAGAGTTCAAACCACTAGCTAAGTGGTGGATGATAATAAAATTAATATGTCTTCTGAATAATTACCTAAGCTGGAGGACCTCCTTGCTTTTCTTTGTTGTTGTTGTTGTTGTTGTTGTTGTTACTCTGCCCTTCAACTCCTACATATGCTTCCTCAGATGGCTTGGATTTGCTTTTGGCAAACCTCCAAATCTTCATGTGATCCCAAAAGTCTAAAATACTTACTATCAGGCCACTTACAGAAAAAGCTTCCCAGCTCTTGCTTTACAACAATGATTCCCAGCCCTGGTTTCACATTAGTCGTTTGGAGGGTTATTTAAAGATACTGATGCCTATATTTACATCTGCTGGTCTAGGCAGAACACAGGTGCTTTAAAAACTCCCACAAGTGGGGGCCAGGAGGTGGCTTACCCAGTGCAGTGCACATATTACCATGCCTTAGGACCTGGGTTTGAGCTCCCAGCCACCATATGAAAGTGCAGGCTGGGGAAAGATGCTGTGGTGTCTTTTCTCTCTCTACCTCTCTTTCTCTCACATGCAACTCTCCATGTAGAGGAAAGAAAATAATAGGGCACACAGTCCAAGCCCTCAGACCCCACCTACAGGGGGAAGTTTCATGAGTAGTGAAGCAGTATTGCACGTGTCTCTTGTTTTCTCTCCCTGTCTAACTCTCCCCTCTCAATTTCCCTCTGTACCTATCAAAACAAGAGAGAGAGGAAGAGAGAATATGGTCAGCAGGAGGAATGGTGTGTGCACTGAACCTTACCAATAACAAAGGGTGCAATGGAAAAAGAACTCCCAGTTGATTCTGATAAATATTGAGAGTGATTTTCAACACTCCTCAGATATGAGAAGTGCAGAAATTAAAAACTTCTAAAGTTATCTCCCCCTCCCTTCATCCTCTGCACACAAGCATGTCTGTCTGTGTTCACATATGCACATTTGTAAGGGCTCACATGCACACTTTGTCTGCCCCCTGCCCCACCCCACAGTCTGGGAGTTCCAGCTCTGGAATCCTGCTCCACTAGCCCAAGGAGAAGTAAGTAACATCTGGAAGAGCAAATGTGGCCTGTGGCCTGGAGCTGAAACCCAGCTTTGCGAGAATTGCTTTCTTGATTTACTGAACATTGCCAACTCTCAACAGGGTCTGTTGGCAGCATTCTCCATAGCAACTTGGAAGTTCTTCCCTGCCCCCACCTTCTTTCTCCTAAGCTACTCCTACTCCACTGATACTCCTACTCCTCCCACTGCTCAGCTGTTGTAAGTGCTAGGTGAAGTTTTAACATGACACAAGGTGACCCCATAAGAAGTGTAGTTGCTTGGGTTTTATGGTGTTCCTCTAAATATTTCTCATTTTACTTTTGTGACCTTTGCAACTTTCTTAATTCATATTTTGTCATCTGGCTGCTTTGTCAATCTCTCCCCATGAGAGAGAACTTGGTGGTTCACAGGGAAAAGAGAGAAGAGAGAATAAACATCTTGGGCTTTCAGAAAGGTATAAAGAAATCATTAAACAGACTCATGTTTTCACACAGCACACCATTCCGGAAGGCCAAAGCCTTGTATGCCTGCAAAGCTGAACACGACTCAGAACTTTCATTCTCAGCAGGCACGATCTTCGATAACGGTGAGTTTCTCATCTTTTCACAGAGACGTGGGGAAGAAAAAAAAAAAAAAAAAACAAGAACCAGAGTTCCCAAGGTTCGTACCTAAGGAAATGCTTGCTCATACGGGTAACACCGAAAAGGCATGTGTTTGTTCCTCTTTTCCCAAAATCAGAGGACAGTAGCAAGGAGACACAATGAGACTAGGCAAGGGTGATCTGCTCTAGGAGAAGCAGACTCATAACACCACTTTGATTCCCTGGGTCCTGGCTGACTGCAAAACCAGAGTAGAGATGGTTTCCTGGAGATGTGTTTTTGACTACAAAAGGTTTGCTTCACTATGTGCTCAGCACCTGCATTCAGCGCAGAAGTGATATTCCTGAGGCCTGGATAGTCAGGCCAGAAAACAGGTTGTAGAACACCTGGGCACACTGTACTTTAGTTTTCTTAAGCCAGCAGGGGTCGGGGTGAGCTCAGAACTGTATGTGGCCTGCTAGGCCAGCGTCTTCCTTTATGATTCTCAGCACTGAATACACTGCTCTTAAACCTTTGTTCCATTAACTTTCCTTTGGACCTTTGAAATTCAAAGCTCACACATACAGCCAACCCAGCTGCCTCTCCTCCTCTGAGGAGCTGGAGCATTTAGGCTCCAGCAGACCAGGGTGACCCAGAGGTCATGCATCCCAGGCTGGCCCAGACTGGAGTCACAGTCTCATAACTGTCACCACATACTAACCAGAGTGAGCTGTACTGCAAGAGCTTCTGTGTTCTGTTTAGTTAGCAGAGAAAGGGGTTCTGCATTTACAGAGGAACCCAGAGTTTAAAGGCTGCCCTCTCAATCCCAATTCACTTCTGTTTCCATTAGCAGCTCACTCTGACTACAAAAGGGACCCCTGATCGTAGAAGGAAAATTAGTTTAAGCTCTCCCAAAGGTGTGTGTCTTACTTGTGATTCTTCTCCTTTTCCTTCTCCTTCTTTATTGCCAGCACTATGGACCCACTGCTCCTGGGAGCCATATTTTCCTCTTTCTTTCTTTTTCTGTCTCTTTCTTTCTTCCTTTCTTTCCTTCTTTCTTTCTATTTTATTTGATAGAGAGAAGTTGAGATGGGGGAGGGAGATGGAAAGGGGGAAGAAATAGAGAGATGCCATCCACCCCCCTGCATGTGGGAAATGGGGGCTGGAACCCTAGTCCATGAATATGGTTATGTGTGCTCTCATCTGGATGCACCACTGCCCAGCCCCCTGTGATTCTTCTTGTTTAGTCTTCTTTTGTGTTTAAAAATATCTAGATTGAGATTTCCACATACCATACAGTTTACCCAGTTAAAATTCAGTGGGTTTTGGTATATCACTAATCACACTCTCTCTCTCTCTCTCTGTCTTGTATTCCCTCCCCATTTACTCCTAATCCTACTCCATCCAAACTAGGAAGCCACTTATCTACTTTATTCTCTATAAATCTGCCTACTTAGGGTATTGAATATAAATAAAATCATTATAGTGTGTGGGCTTTGAAACTGGTTTCTTCACATAACCCAATTTTTTTTTCAAAATCCATCAATGGGTATATCATGTGTTCAGTATTTGCTCTTTTTATGTCTACAGTCTGTCCTATTGTGTGACTATGCCACATTCTATTTATCCATTCATCAATTAATGGAAATTTTTATTATTTCCCACTTTGGGGTTGTTATGAATACTGTAAGCATTCATTGTAAGTTTTTGTTGAGGTAATATGTTCTCAGTTCTCTTGGGTATATGCTGAAGAGTGGGGTCACTGTATCATATAGTCACTCTATTTACTGTTGTAGAAGCTGTTTTTAAAAATGATTGCACGTATTTACATGCTTGCTTTTTTCTGTTCTTAAATCTCCTTTGTAAAGTTGTTTAAGTAGCTAATCATGAAAAGATACCTAGCTGATTTTTAAATGCTGGCCCTTCCCTTTCCAACAGGGCACTCTGCCTAGCAGATTCTAAACTACTCCTATTCTGTGACTTGTTAGTCATCCTAAATACTCTAATGGTAAATGAGGTTTGGTTTTAACAAGTCATAAGCTTTATCTAAGCCTCCCTGTGCTCTCTGGGAGTAATGGAAGAATGCATCAACACTAGTTTGGTCTTA
This sequence comes from Erinaceus europaeus, assembly GCF_950295315.1. Taxonomy (NCBI): domain Eukaryota; kingdom Metazoa; phylum Chordata; class Mammalia; order Eulipotyphla; family Erinaceidae; genus Erinaceus; species Erinaceus europaeus. The sequence continues at coordinate 48,852,070 of NC_080163.1, forward strand.
ACCAGCAATGCGCATTCCATGATCATTCAAATTTCCTAAAGAGCAGGAAATCAGATTAAATACCCAAGAACATTTTTCTCATGGCTGAGAAGATGATTCCACTGGTAGAATGCAGGACTTGCACTCATGAGACCTCTGGGTTTAATCCTTGGCACCGTATTTGATAGAAGGGTGTTCGAAGTCTCTTTCTCATAAATTAAATCAACCAGTCAGTCTTAAAAATAAAATACCTTTGTATTGACTGAGCTTGAGTTGAAGAATTGACAAAAATGTTAGTTTACTTTTTTAGAATGATTCAAATGATAATGTTTTACTGTGTCCAGCTTTTAGAAAATGCATTTCTATCCATTTTCCTCATCCCTTCATTTCCATACAAGAAGTAAGGCATTGGAAAAGAAAAAGCTATTAACAGGTTGTGCTAGGAGATCATATGCCTTGTTATCTTGTTGTTTGGTTGCTAGAGTAAGGTCTGCTTTAGTTGGATATTCTATAGCTATTAAAAAAAATAAATAATTGGGCCAATCAGGAAAAAAAAAAACATTTTCTAATGACAGGTTTAGAATGTGTGTTACCTTTTTCAGAATCAGGAAGAATTAATTAAGAAGGCAAAAAAGACAATCTGAGGGTAATCTTTGTTGTTTCATAATGATTATTTTCCAACGCTGAGGATTCCAGAGGCCCATGCTGTGAACCTGGAGTGCTGCTCAGTCATCTCTTGGACTTTGTGCAGTGGGGAATGGCTGTGCAATACTCGGAAATAACTCCACTGCCAGCCCTTGCCAATATACTAGGAAACTATCCACTTCACCAAGAGTATCTCAAGACAGTAACTGGAAAGAGATGTTCTCAGGAATATTAGTCATCTTGAATCAACATGATTAGTGATACCTGGAAAATTCACATGGCATTCACTAAAATTGGATTCTTGGGATACTTTCTTTAGGATATATGATAGACTGGATCCATTTATCCCTAGGTACAGGGTACAGTATGAGTCTAAGGCAGTGTGGCCCCAGATTTCCTTGCTGATACCATATACCCTCACAAGCAGCCACAGTCACACTGGGGCAGTGAGGTTCCAGAGAAATTCCTGGTAGACTCAGCCACCACACCTGTCTCTACTGCCAAATACAAGTCACAACCTATGCCATCTCTCCTTGAACCATTTCTGCCAGCTGCCTGGCTAGTCTAGCAACATCCACTCTCTACCCACATAACCTTTCCCCTACATAGTAGCCATAGTGATTTTTGAAAGGAAAAAAAATGGAAATGATTTTATATTATTTTCCTGCTTCAAATATCCTAGTATTTTCTGCCTCTTAGAATTATTGATATGGGCACTACAGATCAGCTTCCTTACCCCTACTCAATGCATTGCAGCCTCACAGACTTTCTTCCTGTTCTGATAGGGGGCTGGCAAGCTATGTCCTACTAGTCTGAGCACAGCATCTGTTTTTGCAAGCTTCATTGTAACATAGTCATTCAGACCTCTTTGTGTACATATTATCCATGGCACTCTGTTGGCTGAGTTGAGTTTAGAAACACATCCATCATCTGGCTCTTTAAGAAAAATTTGCACCCCACTGTTGTGACACCACACTGAGCTTTTCCCTATCTTAGAGCCTTTGTATTTACACTGCCCTCTGCCAGACAGGTTCCTTGGGATCACTAATACACACCTCTCATCCTAATGTTTCTCTCTTCATCACTCCCTAAACACACATTAATATTTATTGATTAGCTGTCCCCACTCAAGCAGAATCTTGTCTATTTATTCTGTACTGTGTGCGAAGACTTAGCACAATGCCTGGTGCATGGGGACGCTTCACAAGCAGTGAAGCAGGTCTGCAGGTGTCTGTCTTTCCCTCTCCCTCTCAATCTCCCCATCCTCTCTCAATTTGTCTCTATCCTAGCTAATAAAAAATAGGAAATTAATAAAATTTGTTTTATTTGGGATCTGTACCTCTTCTGACCAGTGTTTCTACCCTCTGTGTCAGCTCTTAATGACTTTAGTCATATAGTAGACCAGGTGATAGTGCAGTGAACATTGAATTCTGAAACATGAGGTCTTGACTTCATTTAATCTCTTGTATCATATGTGCCAAAGTGATGCTTTGGCTTTTTCTCATGCTTACTCATATGTGCGCTATCTGTATCTGTCTGTTTCTCTCTCTCTCTCTCTTTCTCTCTCTCTCTCTCTCTCTCTCTATCTCTCTATCTCTCTTTATCTATGTCTCTCTCTCTCTCATTAACAAATATTTTTTAAATATTTTAATCAAGGCCAGACAGATAGCACACCCCCATAAGCATACATAGTACTAAGTGCAAGGACCCACATAAGGATCTGGGTTCAAGCCCCTGGATCCACATATGTGGCTGGGGAGGGAACTTCACAAGTGGTAAAGCAGGTCTGCAGGTGTCTCTATGTCTCTCTCCCTTTCCCCTCTCAATTTCTCTTTGTCCAAAAAAATGGCCCCAAGGAGCAGTGGATTTTTAGTGCCAGTATCAAGCCTCAGTGATAACCCTGGAGGCAAAAAACAGAAAAAAATAATCGCTAACTTGCTCCTTGTCTACAATGAGTAAAAGAGAGGAGAGTCCATGAGTGTGGTGTATACATGCATGGAGCTGAGTGAAAGCTGTTGGCAAGAAATGCATGTGGCAGCGGCATATTTATACATACTTGCTGGGCTGGAAAGATTCCCAGGCAGCTTGCTGTAGCACCTTATGTGTTTATATAGCACATTGGGCATGGATCCAATTCAGAAGATTGGACACTGGCTCAATTCAGCCCAACAAGCACTTAATGAACATCTTCAATGTCCAAAAACACTAGGTTAGACAAAAGCAGTAGTGGTTAAGACCACAGGCCCATGAATCTGATGTTCTGAGTTCAGACCCACCTCTGTCACCAAATCAGGTATATAATTTGGGACAAGATGTTAAATGTCCCTGAGCCTTTTTTTTTTAAATCAATTAAATAAGCCTAATAATACAACCAACTTTATAATAATACTAGTGATAAAAGGAGATGCTTTACATTTACTGTGTGTTCACATATGCATCATCATTGTTACCCTCAAAGATCACATTCTTTACTTGAGTACAGAGGAAGAATGCAGAGAAAACGGCTTGAGTTCTGGAGTCAAATTATCTGAACTCAAGTCCCATTTCTACTAGCGTGACCCTACCTAAATTAGTTTACCTGACAGAGATACAACAGAAATTCACACAACAAACTTGCATGTGTGAAGCCCAGAGGTCTTAGATTCAATCCCTAGTATCACCATAAGCCAGAGCTGAGCAGTGCTCTGATTTAAAAAAAAAAAACAAAAACAAATTAATTTACTTCTCTGAACCTTAATTGTTCTCATTTGTAAGACAGGGATAGTAGTACAAGCTAGGATATATCAGATTAAATGAGTCTGTTTCCCAGTCACCATTTCTAGGTTTTAGTTTCTATCATTATTCTTCATCAGAAAGAACAGTGTCACTGTAAATGATTTAGTGATATAATATAAACAAAAATGCACTTAAGAAACACCAGGAAAGCAAAGCTTCATACCTTTGCACAGCATTAATAGGGCCCATGAATGATATGTGGAGTGTATTTATAAGCGTTCCAAGAGTCTGCAGAAAAGAAGGAGCAGGAAGATAGGATTCCATAATGATATTTAAGGAACTGGTTTCAACTAAGCCTAGAAATATGAGGGAAGGAAACAGGGAAGCAAAAAGTAGAGGGCGTCTGGTACTGCCTACCCCCTCTATCAGTTAAGGCGAGTCTGTATTTTCATTTTGACTACCTCTCTCATTATCAGAGACATTTTGGCACAGAAAAGTTATAGCTCTCTTAAGTTTCGGAGGGCAAGTTAAAACTTAGGTCCCTGGGCCCCACTGATAGAGATACTGCTTTCACTGCTGTGCTGCTAGGTTCAGCAGTCTCGGCGTGCAGGTAACCCTGGTGTACGTGGCTAGGAGCCGCGCCGTAACACCAAGCTCCAAGACTCCAATGAGTCAGCAGCCCAACCCAAAGGCCACATTATCCCCTACTATGCACATTGGAGAGGGCCTCCTTTGTCCCCTGTGATTCTTCTCTTAGTTTCTTCTCTTAGTTTGAAAAATTCCATTTCTAACATTTATAAGCATTACCACCTTAGCATTTGAGCTATGTTTGAAAGAACGTTTGAAAGAGATAGACTCAGTTCATCTGGTGGAATAACAAATCTTCTAGGAGCTATGTTGTAAAGTGAAAGGGTTGGTTTGTTTTAATATTTGGGTCATCTTTATTTGCTTTGGGGTTCTGAGCATTTGAATTTTCTTGAAGCTGAGGAGGGTATTGAAACCAGACCCTTACTCATGTTTTACTGTCTTGTTAACCACAGCATGGGGTCCCCTACTGACCAGCCCATACTGAGTAGGTCCTGTGTTCTGGCTTAGTGTTGCAGACTTTCTCCACTTTGATGCCTTGAACTCACAAGTATACATTGAAGGGGAGAGAAGTTTACTATTATTTTACAGAAACTGAAGTGATGTTGAGAATATTAGCTGGAAGACTGGGAAGAAAGGACATTTGGGTGCTAGTATTTCATGAGCAAGATTAGAAAAGCCAGGTGTATGTATGATTCCCCTACCACATTTTTTCTGACTCTTCCTGTGGATGTCCTGGGTCCAAGGTACCCTTACTACTTTTTGGGTTTGTTCTGGATGCCTGGTAATAATGAAATTACACTATCATTTTGGAAGTGACTAAAAGGTGTTTGGTATTGTCCTTTTCTGAAGGTACATTCAAGCTCTAGACAAGGTTGACAATAATTTTCTTAAAGTCTCAGTGTGTGTGTCCCTGTGCTACTTCGTTTGGTTTCTATTCTCATTTCTTTCCCTATAAACTGAAACTAGAGTTATATGGTAGTGGGGGGGGGGGGATGGAAATGCTTTTCTAAAATAAGCCCAGGAAGTCACTTAATGAGTCTAAGAAAGGAATAGAGGAAAATGCTTTCTCTCCAACCTTGGAAAATTAGAATTTCCTTAATCCATGAAAAGCAACTGACCTGCCTCACCTGAGTGATTTGTAAATCCCCAGTTCACAGGCATGGGTACCTCTTTGTTTCCAAGTCCCAAGATTCTGTCTCTTTTTCTTCCTGTTAGTGACTGCTTTGTACACCCAGGTAGATTTTATGTAGTCTTCACAATATCACAGTTGTGGAAATATTGTGAGATCTCAAAGCAAAAGGAAATAAATATCCTTTAGATAGTGAAAAAACAAAGGGTTGGGAATTTTTCAAGTTGCAATATAAAGGATAATTCAGATGTGTGTATAAAAGAGGAAAGAAAGAAAAGGAAAAAAAGACTAAAAGCATAAAACAGGGTTGTGAGAACTGAAGTACAAAAACAATATACAGGGAATTTGTAAGGAAATGAGAAGCAAAGGGTAGGATTTGAAGGGAATTAAAATACATGATTAGTAGTTTAATATCTTTGAAGGCAAGTTTTTAATACATGATCAATACAGAGATGATAGATGCCTATGTGTATGGATAGATTACATATATAATAAGAGCTCTGTAATTGTGACCTCTAACCTAAAAAGTAGGAATCTGTTACTTCTTTATAGTTTGTAATTAAAACTCAATGAAACTTGCATACAAAATTTTGAATGTTTATAATGGCTTCCCTTTCTCTTGTAAAGGAAGTTCAGAGTAGCCTTCATCTGAGTTTTTTAAATTATATTTATTTGTTGGATATAGATAGCTAGAATTTAAGAAGAAGGGGGAGAGAGACAGAGAGACACCTGCAGCACAGCTTCACCACTAGTGAAGCTTTCCCCCTGCAGATGGGTACCAGGGGCTTGAACCTGGGTCCTTGAACATTATAACGTGTGCATTCAACCAGGTGAGCCACTACCTGGTCCCTCATCAGAATTTTTATGTCCTACAAAAGGTTAAGAACCTCCAGTTCAGAGATCAGGGAAACAGACTCTGGTGGTGGGAACAGTATGGAATTATACCCTCTGTAGACATGTAATTTTATAAGTCAATAATTAAAAAGTAAATAAATAAAATAGTCAGAATTCTCAAGAAAAAAACCTCCCCAAAAAGCTCAGAGTTGTGTAATTTAATACTTGTACACAGACACATACACACACACACACACACACACATACACACACACACCACACACACACACACACACATGACACACACACACCTCCTGCACTGTCTTTAACCTCATCTCTCCTTTCTCTCTCTGCTCTTCCTATACAGTACATCCGTCTCAAGAGCCTGGCTGGTTGGAGGGGACTCTGAATGGAAAGACTGGCCTCATCCCTGAGAACTACGTGGAGTTCCTCTAACCATGGGCCCCAGCACAACTGCTGAGCTTTCCATGGTATCCATGACAACAGCTGATTCCAGTGTTTGGAGGCCATTTCTCTTTGCCACTGAGAAATGGAAGGTGACTGACTCTGCTGCTACCTGTCAACACAGATGTTTCTGTGAACTCCAGTATCACCCAGTCTCATGATCATCTCAGCTGAAATGCAGTGATACTACCAGAAACAAGTAAATTGGCAGGAGACTTTTCAGCGCTGTTAACTGAGACAGACATGCAAAGCTATTTCTCTTGTAGTACCCAAACTAGGAAGCAATCATTTTGTTTTGATAGTCATCCAAAGCCCAAGCCTTTTGAAAGAAGTAAGTTATAAGTAGTCCCCTAGAAGCTAATAAGACTGAATAGTGGCTTCAGAGTTGGGTCCACTGCTCTTGTTTACAGTAAGGACTGTCTACCCCACCTCAATGTACTAGAGACTCACATTGCTACAGGCAGCAGGTCTGTTTGTTTGCATGCAGGCTGGAGAGGAGTGATGGCACTGTTTACATAAAATCCAATCTCTCACCATCTCTGAAGCAGTCTGTTGGCCCAGCATCAGCATAATTCAACCCAGCCTTCTCTTATATACCTTCCACACCCCCCACCCTTAAAGCTAGGAACTTCTGCCACCAAGGACTGCATCACCAAGTAACCATGGCAACTCAGCCTACTGTAAAACCAGACCAAACCAAAAAATAACACTCTCTCTGTATAATGTTTTTTTTTCTCCTTCACTCACCCCACTGTGATAGGGTTTTTTTTTTGTTTTGTTTTGTTTTGGTTTGGTTTGTTTGTTTTGCTTTTCCGATAATCCAAAGCAGATGATCGAGGTATAGGTCTACTTGGGGAAGACAGAATAGTCACTATTTCTTTACTGATGAATTTCAGCAGCATCAGTCAGGATACATTTGTAGCAAACTCTAGTAACCTCTTGAGTTTAAATTACATATTGGCATAACGTTTCTGTTCTTTATGCAAGCAGTGTTTGCTTTTTAGAGGGCAGTGTGCTGCCTTCCCCTGTATAATACCTTCCCTTAGACTCACTCCTTTTCGCCTTCCTCTTTCCCTATCCTGACTGGACTCTGACCCATCACTGACCAGCAACCTGACAGTGTCCAAGACTGCTGAACACTGGTGCCCTGCTGATTTTTTTAGGAAAAATTTCAACAGAGTGTGTGTGCACATTTTCACTGCCACTATGACAAAAAGGGAATTGTTTTTCAGGCTTTTGAGCCATAAGACTAATAACATAGGCCATTTGCCACTCGGGAGGTCATCAAAATGTGGGGTCTTGGAAGCTGGGCTAGGTACATCTTGAGAAAAAGAATTCTCTGGTCCAGTGGGGTCTGGGTAGAACAACACCTCAGGTGGGGAAGTATAACCTGGATATTTCAAAGTCACTTGGCCACCAAAGAACAGAGTTCCCAATATCTTCCATGCTTGAATGTCCTGGCAAAAGTGACTCTGAGCAGAGGTACCACAAGTCAACAGACTGTCAAGCTTGCCAGGAGCCTCTTGAGCTGGCATCATTGTTCCACAGAGTGTTTCTTGCTTCCAGAATTAAGTTTTAGGGAACTTTAAAAAGAAAAGAAAAACTTGAATTGTGTTGAGTTACTGTACTTTTGATTTTTTTTTTGAAAACACAAACTTGTAAATAGAGTGATTTCAAATCTTATATGACAAAATTTTATATTTTATATTCTTTAAGCTAATTGCTCTACACATTTAAGCTTTGATTGCTGAACACATGTTATGAGGGGGGAGGGAGGAAGCCTTGTTAAAGAGGATTAAGGTCTTCCCCTCTTTAGCTCTGAGGAAGAAAATATTTCTGCATACTCTTTGCTGACTTGTAGATGAGCATGTTTGATGATGCTTAGTCTTCTTTATGAAGCTGTGGTTTTGACCATTTCTTGGGCTTTGGATTTGGAGATGGAAAGAGTGCATCTTCAGGCAATCAATTTTTTTTTTTCTTTTCAAAGAACTCCTACTCAATAAGATGAAGCTCAGGATTTAAATAGGTGGAGCCGGGGGTTAGACTTTTTTTTTCATTTTTTCTTCTCAGGTGTAATTCTTGATACCCCAAGATATCAGAAAAGAAGGAGATTGGATAATTATGTATTCCTTACATCAAACCCTTCTGCACGTCTTCTATAGCTTTATAAAAGAGACCATGCCAGTTTTCAAGTTTTATGTGCATCTATGTTTTAAGAGAAACTGATTTCTTGAGACCTTTAGTTCTTAATCTGCTGCTGCTTCCTCTTTCCCTAAACATATTTATGTCTTTCACATTCATCTCAGATTTCTATAACCCCCCCCCCCAAATAAGAGAAAAACTTCAAAGAGAGATGGAGACTCTATGTTACCTTCATGAATGACTTTAAAGTACCTAGGAGTTTCTCACTATGGTTAAGTTCTTCAGCTCAAGGATTATACAGCTATTGTTAAAGGATTCATCCAGGAACAAGCAAAATGCTATCATTGAATCAGGGATCAAGAATCAAAGGGAATAAGACCAAGGGAGTCCTCTGGAAAGCAATCCTTGAAAACCCAAAGAGAAAGGGACTATATGAACAGGCTACAACAACTTCCCATGGATTTTTAACATCTTGGGGATCTACTCAAAGGGGCCTGGGAGCAAAGCACACTCATATACCACTGTCTTTTTTTTTTTTTTCCAAATCACAGCATGCAACATAATTTTTTCTAACACAATGAATATTTTAAATTGTCATCTTCCTCACTGGAAGCTTCAGGGGAGCTATCATAGAGGAACAGAAGAAGACCAAGTCCCTGGCTTTGGGAGTTCCTCACTGAAGCATACCTGTGGACACTTGGCTCCCAGCTTGAACACTTGGAAGTATGTCCCTCTCTTCCCAGTTGGCCCTGGTTGTAAGCTGAAGGGAAGTGGAGCTGCTGCCAATGGGAATTTTTAGGTTGGCCCTTTCAGCTTCCTTAGGCCATGCTGAGCCTGTGACAGATGGCTCTGCTTCCCTTTCCCCAGCCAGGCTCACCTCCTCCCCTTTAGCTACAGAACTGGAGCAACTGTTCAGAACACAAGCCAACAAATAGGAAAGAACTCTAAGACTTAAAATAGACTTTACCCTCTCTATGATCTATGCCCCCAGCTCTTCTTACCTCTGCTTAAATAGGGAACTTTGGGACAGAATAGCAGAGTAAACTGGGCCTCAGAGTAGACTGGGCTATTGACTAGAGTCCCTGAGCTTGCCAAGAGTCTGTTTTCTTCTTTTGTAAAACCCTGGGATCAATTAGACATATATAGCCTGACTACTTTCAATCAGGCTCTTACTTTTCCTTTAAGGATTCACAGAATCCCATAGCTACAGAATGCCATGCTATGAGAAGATGGATAGTTTCAAAGCCCTGTATCCAAGTGAGTAAATTCTGGACTTACTCAAGTCCTGTGACTCTCCATTCTGTGTTCAGAGTGTTGGACCCCTCTCTGTAGCATAGTCTTTCTTGGTATCTTAGAATTGAGGCCCGTTTTTAGCTTCATGTTCTAGCTTTTCTACAGCCAATATGTATTTTCTTCTGTCAGATCAAACTGTCTTTTTCAATGTAATTTCAGTTCATCTCCTTTTCCTGAGTGTTTTTTGTACAGACAGTCTTTGAGATAAGAATGGCAAACTGGCCATGGCAGAACCATGTCAGTGGCAGGGCCATTTCAGGAATTTGCCTGGAATGTGCAGCTGTATTTTGCCATATCAATAGCTCAAAGGGAAGTCCTCTGCCAACTTTGATTTTGTGTTTCCAGAAAACAGCAATCCCAATCACACCAAAAGCTCTCTCTTGACTCAGAAACCACAAAAGCATCCATGATTGAGGATGTGGGAAGATAGAAATAATCAGCAAAAAAAAAAAAAAACTCTGCCACCTTTTAATGATGGCCTGCTAAAATCTTTTGCCCCTGACTTCTTCCAAAAGCAAGTCTGGATCATCCACTTTTATAGACACAGGACACTTTGGTCATCAGGCATCCACAACTTGTGCTAATATTGAATGTTTTATGAGTAGCCATCTTGCCTGGGTATGTCATTAGCATTGAAGGAACCAAACAACCTCTTTGCAGTTTGACTTGAATGCCCTTGGTTTTCTCTCTAGGGAATATCTATCAACTCTGGTAAAGTTGACATTAATCAATCACCTAGACAACCCTGTTCCACATCTCTTTTAAGTCATCTGGTGTCCTCTCACACACCCTGTGCTAGTGTTTGAAAAATGTATCTTTTCATGCTCAAATGTGTCTGGCAGTCACACTGATCTGCTGGGTGCTGAACCACTTCTCTGTAATTGTGGCATCAAAATGACAACAGAAGCAGAGCAATGAACCTTGCACAATCCTACAGCATGCCTGAGACAAGACTTCAACAAGTAATAATTAGCTCTTTTTTTTCCTTTTGCCGCCTACAGTACTTGTCTAACTAAAGAGCTTCCCAAAGTAGAGTGAGAGGTCAGATAAAGAATCCACACGTCACTCAGAGCTAGTCCATGCTGTCATGTGCTCTTTTTAGTGGAAACACTTATATTCTTGAGAAGAAGTGTATTGAATGTAAAGCAATGTTAGGATCAAAGGAAATGATAAACCATGCTGAAAAACTCTGAACCTTTGAAGGGATAAATACAGTTGTTAATGAAGGAAATTTTTTCACAGAAAAAAAGTTCATGGCTGGTATTTTTACAAAATTTTATAGCACACCAAAAAAAGAATCCATCTTTCAAAGGTTTTAAAGAGCAAAGATTTGACATAGCCAGAGACTATGCAAGAGTGTCAATTACTATGATGATGTCAAAATTCTCCTTAGTGTAGCCAGTGAGAACGAGACTACTGATCCTCAAGGTGTCAGAATCACCTGGAACAGCTAAAACATTGTACATCATTCTGCAGCCATCGATTCTACAATGTCTTCTAGACAGATACCTGTCTAGATGCAGCTTCCTTGGATATCCAGATGTTAGGGGTCAACCTTGTACCTATGAGAAAGGTCCATCCATTGGTTCCAAAGTGTACATATATGAGTATGTGTCTGTAAGTACAGTGTGATTGACGTACAGAAACCCACATAAGCCAGCAGCTGCTGAATAGTCACAACCTTTGAAATTTACAGGTTGAGAGTCAGAGAAATAAGAATAGGCTGTTGGTTAACTGTCAGTGATAAAATATATAAATTAAGTGCCACTTTTCAACTTTATTCATATTTATCAAATGGTTACTAGCAACAACTACATTCCTTAACTTATTGAAAGTTGAAAAAGAGTCACACTCAAACACTGAGTAGAAGATACTAGACTAGTGTTTAAAAAAAACACTCTAAAAGACATTTTGTCCATATTTTGGAGGAAAAAAATTACTCGCATGTTTAATTCATAGTTTAGGCTACCTTTGAGTATACTGTAAAGTGCTGTGTGATATATCAGTAAAGTACTTATAAAATGGCACTTTAATGTTTTTCAGAACCATTAATAATGCACTCTTTTAAACTTCAGTTCAGTATTGAGTATTGACTGGTGTGTAGGATCCAGTTTCATAATTAGAAAATAATCTATGCCTAGAATAGAACTTCTTCCCTGTTATTAGTAAAAACAATTTTGCCATGTTCAGGCTTTTTAAAAACTGTGTCAATAAGTGTATCTGGAAAAAAAAAAGTGTGTATATATACAATTTCTGTTGAATGGCCTCTGAAATTCGGGCTGGTTTATGTGACAATCCCTTGAAATGAGTGGAAGTGTGATTTTTGAATTAAAAGATTTTTCCATTTGGTGTGGTATGTTTGCTTCTTGAGCTTCTGTTAAAGCTTTGTCATGGAACATAGTATTTCTTTAGATCAGCATGATCAAGTTTGGGCTCTGGTGATAATCACAGTGCTGCCTTCTAATGTGTTCTGAGGAAGTTTGGCTTTCTTTAGGAAAAGGTCAAATAATAATTTAGTAGCGATAATCTGGAATAGTAAACAGACCCCAAAGAACCACATTCTACCTAATGTTTTTGAGTTTCCTCCACTAGAATAGTGCTGTTTTACTCTTCCTTCTACTTTCTGACCATCTGCAATAAGTTCTCACTGATTTTCGCTGATAATTTCTTAGAAACTGTGACTTCAAGTGAAAGGGTTCTAGTAAAACCAAGTCATTGGATAATGTCATTTTGTTCAATATCAGCCAGGATTTTTTTTTCTCATCCTTGTTATAAATGAACATTATTCAGGGACCTGCTGTTCTCTTTTCTGGAACTTCATTAACATGATATGGAATAATCAGTGAGCCTGAACTCAAGACAACCCTACTGCACAGCTGGATGTACCATCCAGGTTTGTTTAGAATTTGTAACATTATTTCAGGTTAGTTCATATCATTGAGCCTTGGTCATTGTATTCCTCTCAGGTTATTCCCTACTTCAGTCTGGAACCCAATTCGTTGATGCTGCTTCTGCAGTAAGAGCAGAGGGCCCAGAAGGAGAGGTCACGGGATCTGGGGCTTTGGGAATGGAAGGTGAGGCTTCTGGTTCTGAAATCACATTCCAGCTTGGGAAAGAGAAGAAAGTGAGCCCCCTAATGCTTGTTTCTAAAGAGGTGGCTGTTCAAATGTGGGTCACATAAGAACTGCTTATATTGCCTTTGTCACTTAATAAGGTGCTGACTTATGAACAGCATGAAACTCACAACAGCATCTGCTGTCCTCTCCATACGTGCACCCTGGAAAATTTTCCCAGCCTCTGAATGAAATCTCATACATGTGTGAGGTCATACAGAACCTAGGTAAGACATAAAGAGCCTACGTATGACATTTATGTAGCATACATGTTTTTCTGATGCCCATCATGTGAAAAACAAAATATATGCAATGCATTTGTATCTTGCCTGTGTTGCCCTTTCCAAGAGACTTTACATTACCTTTTTTTTCCCCTTTTGTTGCCTTTGTTGTTATTATTGTTGTTGTTATTGCAGTTGTTGGATAGGACAGAGAGAAATCAAGAGAGGAGGGAAGACAGAGAGGGGAGAGAATGATAGACACCTGCAGACCTGCTTCACCACCTGTGAAGCAACTCCCCTGCAGGTGGGGAGCTGGGGACTCGAACCAGGATCCTTATGCCGCTCCTTGCACTTTGCACCCTGTGTACTTAAACCACTGCACCACCACCTGGCTCCCCCACCTTAACTTTTGTGTCTTTCTAACAGAAAAAAAATTTTATTTTGTGCTTAGCAGTAACTCAGAACAGAACTCAACTTGTATCGCATCTTGCCATTTAGTGTTTTGCACTTGTTACTTTAGGCTGCCTGATTACTGAGTTATGATTAGAAATGGACTTGATGGACACTTTAAAACTTAACATTAGGTAAACAAAAGACTTTCACAGCAGGCCCCTCTCTGCCCCCCCCCAAAAAAAAAGAAAAGAAATTTGCTCTCTTGGGACCTATTAAACCAAGGCTTTCATTCTTTTCTCTTGCTCAACCTCCACTCAGATATCATACATCTTTCCTACTCAAATGTGTCAATGTCATTGCCCTACCCTGCCTTTAATACCATGAAGCTAAGCTGCAAGTAACTTCAAAGTTAGTCAGCCTTGCCCAAGTTTGGGCTACACAGCAGCCTCATGGTGGCCCAGGTTGCCTCAGACCAGCACAGTACCTGTTCAGGATGGAATAAGACTCACCTCTTGGGGGAAAGTAGCCTTTGCAGGGAAGGACTTGGCCAACAAGGGCTGCATCCTTCAGAATGCTGCCTCACACACCTACTCAGCTACAGATAATAAGGACTAAAGCAGGAAGATTTTAAGTTGAAATCATCAAAACTGGGAGTCAGGCAGTATTTTTCAACAACAATGAAAAACAACAAGAGCAACAAAACTATATATATATATATATATATATATAAAATCAAAACAGCAACCCCTTTTCTCCCACAGAATTTAGCAACTCCGGTCAAATGGTGAATCTGCCATATCTCGTGTAATTGATCCAGCAGGGCTGTTTAACCTCTGCTAAAATTCAAGTAAGTATATGGCTTCCCAAGGCCAACCAACAAACTAATTAAGACTTGCATTCAGATTGCAGAGATAGTTCACTGGATAGCACACATGCCTTGCTTCATACATGGCCAAGTCCTATTCCTGGCACCACATGAGAGCTTCAGTGCTCTCCTGCTCTGTGTGTCTACAACTGAGCTATTACCTTGGCCCTGACTCTCTGTCTCTAAATGGAAGAAAAAGTAGGCAGGAAGTGGTAAAGTTACACTTGCTTGCAGCTTTGAATCCAGCCAGAAAACAAGACAAAACAAACAAAAACTTGCATTCACAATTCCTTTCTCTAAGTACCAAATCAAATTCAACCTCCAGTTCTATGCCAACTCCAAAGTTATATATTTATTCTGCTATTTTGTCTGCATGCTCTTTTGGGTGGGGCATGGGAGTAGGGAAGGAGGGCAATGGATACTGAAACAAGAAAGAAAGAAAAGGAAAGGAGGGGAGGGATGGAAAAGCAAGCAAGCTAGCTTCAGGCATGTTAGATAAAGGAATGATAGTAAAGGACAGAGGACTTTTTGCTCCCACCTCTCTCCTCCCTGTCACTTGATTTTGCTCCTTCATAGTACTCTCAGCCTATAATATATTCATTCTTGAGCATAAAATGTTTGTTGTCTGGTAGAGCACTCATATTACCATGTACAAAGACGGGGCTCAAGCCATCTGACCCCGTGTGCAGGGAAAAAGCTTTAGGAGTGGTGAAGCAGTCCTGCAGGTGTCTCTCTTCCTTTCTCCCTTCCTTTCTATATCCTCCTTCCCTCTCAATTTCTGTCTCAATCAAAAAGATAAGAGACAGGGAAAAAATGACTGCCAGGAGCAGTGGATTTACCGTGTGGGCACCACACCCCAGCAATAACCCTGGTGGCAATTAAAAAAAGAAAGTTTGTTACATCATCTTTCAACAAACAGTTAAATAAATGAGGCCTCATTTAGCCATCTCTGCCCAGTGTTCAGCACATGACCTGGTTGCTGCTTATGCCCAATGTCACCTGGGTAGGCTGCCAAGTCAAAGAAAGCAGGCTAAAACACTGATCTGCACTCTAGCCCGGCCTTCCAGCTTTATTACACATTGCGAATTGAGAGAATGAAATCAGATGTCCTTAGATCTGGGTGCTTGAACACAAGGTGACTTTGTGGCCTTTGGCAAGCTACTCTATGTGTTCATATCCTGAGTTTTAGGCTTTTCGGAGGATACTTTGCAACCTCCATTCAGGCACATGCAGCCACATTCTTTCCCAGCCTCTTCCACCAGTCCTCTTCACAAACCATCTGGAAAACTGGCGGATCAAGAACCAGAAGACCCTTTGCTGTCATTTCAATAAATTATGGGTTGTTTTAAGAACTTCATACTAGCCTGAGGTCCTGCCTTCAAGCACAGCCACATCATAATCACCCTACTATAAAACAGAATAATTTCTTTTTAAAGACCTTTAAAGGAAATTCCACTGTGTCCCTTGGGAACTTGGTCTGGTATCTAACACTCTCACCAAGGGAATTCTTTGTGTCTAACTGAAGTTTCCCATGATGCAGCCTAAGTCCATTTCCTTTCTGTTTTTCCTCAGAGTGGAGAACAACTGGCTATGTTCTTAGAGCACTCACCCTCCATTTTTATGCTTCCATTCAGCAAACACTTCTTGAATACCTTGTGTGCCAGGAGCTGCTAAAACCAGAAGTGTAGGACCTGATCTCTCTTCAGTTAACTCAGTTGACAATAGGCAAGTATATGAGAAAATGTCAGATAGTGTTGTTTCACCAGCAGTGTTTGGCACCTTGCCACAGTCTCTGAGGAAAAGTGAGCCTTTCTGTTGGGGAGAGAAGTATCAAAGAGAGCCTCACAGAAGATTTGACATCAAAGATGGATCTTGGATCTTGAGGGGCCAGGTGGTAGGCACACCTGATTGAGCGCACATGTTATTATATGCAAGGACCCTCACCAGCTGGGGGCGGGGAGCTTCACAAGTAGTGAAGTAGTACAGCAGGTGTCTCTGTCTCCCCCTCCCCACACAAGTTCTCTCTGTCCTATCAAGTAAAAAGAATGCAAAAAGTAAGGGGATGGGCACTAGATAGCTTAATAGTTATGCAATGGGACTCTCCTGCCTGAGGCTCCAAAATCCCAGGTTCAATCTCCTACACCACCATAAGCCAAAGCTGAGTAGTGATATGACTTGGAAAAAAATTACCACAGGGAGTGGTGGCTTCATTGTGCAGGTACCAAACCTTAACAATAACCCTGATGGGAATTTAAAAAAAAAAAAAAAAGATGTCCAGATGCTAGCTACCATGATGCCAACCTGAATTCCCTGGGCAGAGGACCCCACCAATGTGTCCTGAGGCCCCACCTCCCCAGATCCCTGCCCCACTAGGGAAAGAGAGACAGGCTGGGAGTATGGATCAACCTGTTAATGCCCATGTTCAGTGGAGAAATGATTACAGAAGCCAGACCTTCCACCTTCGGCACCCCATAATGATCCTGGGTCCATATTCCCAGAGGGATAAAGAATAGGAAAGCTATCAGAGGAGGGGATAGGACATGGAGTTCTGGTGATGGGAATTGTGTGGAATTGTACCCTTTTATCCTATGGTCTTGCCAATATTTCCATTTTATAAATAAAAATATAATAACAACAACAACAAAAGATGAAGGGGCCCGGGCGGTAGCACACCGGGTTAAGGGCACATAGTGAGAAGCACATGATCCTGTGCAAGGATTACAGTTAGAGCCTCTAGCTCCTGGGAGAGGGGTGGGGAAAGGGGTGACTGCAGGAGGTCCTCTTCACAAGTGTTGAAGAAGGTCTGCAGGCTGTCTATCTTTCTCTCCCCCTCTACCTTCCCCTCTTCTCTCAATTTCAGTCAGTCCTACCCTATCAAAAAAGGGGGGGTAGCATGTATAGCTCCAAGCCCCAGTGATAACCCTGTAGGCAAAAAAAAAAAAAAAGATGGCTATTGAAACGCAAAAAGGAGCTTTGCTTAGAAATTAGGCAAATGTTTGAAACACAAGGCCAGCAAGGACCAAGTTATGAAGGTGAAAGAGAGAAAGGTGAGTTTAGTATGGTTGAAATACAAGGAGAAAAAGAAGAACTTTGGGGAGAACTGAAGACTGCTTACCCTCCCTTCCCCCAGTCAACCTTAATCTTCAGGCTTGTTTTCTCTCAAGGACAACAGCAGCTAATATTTATTACCATCTTACTAACTACCAGACACTATTATGTGTGTTAACTCACTGGGTCCTCAACACATGTGATGTGACTATAGTTACCCTAATATTTATTACCATCTTACTAACTACCAGACACTATTATGTGTGTTAACTCACTGGGTCCTCAACACATGTGATGTGACTATAGTTACCCTAATATTTATTACCATCTTACTAACTACCAGACACTATTATGTGTGTTAACTCACTGGGTCCTCAACACATGTGATGTGACTATAGTTACCCTACTGGACAGATGAGGAGACTGAGAATCAGGATTGTCACACAAGCTGCGGAGTGATATAACTAAAATTCCAACATAGATTTGTTTGCTTCTACAGCCCATATTCTCTTGAAGTTTCCTTATATAAAAAACACATGGTTTTACATAACACCTCTTTGTCAGTTCCAGGGCTTCTGTGCTCCAGTCTAATTTTTTTCAGATAGAAAAAGGCAGGGGTGGTCTCAAAGTGGTCCTCTAAAATAACTGTTACCATGTTCTAAAGATGGGGATACAAGGGGCAAATGATGGCACACCCAATTAAGTGCACATATTACCAAGCATAAGGACTAGAGTTCAAGCCCCCATCTCCTGCCTTCAGGGGGTCTGCTTCAGAAGCAGTGAAATAAGTCTACAAGTATTTATCTTTCTCTATTTCCCCATCCTCTATCAATTTCTCTCTGTCCTATCTAATAAAAAAGGAATGGAAAAAAATGGCTGCCAGAAGAAGGGATTTGTAGCACTAGCACCAAGCCCCACCAATAACCGTGGTGGAAAATAAATAAATGAATGGATGCCAAGTATTAGATTGGGTAACTTGTTCACAGTCACTGAACTTATAAGTAAGAGAGTCAAGATTTGTCCTCAACAGGTTGACATGAGAATTTACATTCTATTCCCACACTGTCCTGACTCTAGGAAGGGTATCAGAAGTTCCTTTTCCTCCTAATGCCCACCTCAAAGGAATAGTTGTTGCCATTTTTCCGATCTGGTGTCCAGGACCCCATTATCTGGTAACAGTGTCTTATTTATTTATTTATTTATTTATACTTTGTAAATATTTATTCATGAAGAAGATAAGCCGAAAGAACTAGACATCACTCTGGTACGTGTGCTGCTAAGAACTGAACTTGAGGGGCCTGGTGGTGGCACACCTGGTTGAGCGCACATGTTAAAATGTGCAAGGAACCAGGTTCAAGTCCCCAGTCTCCACTTGCAGGGGGAAAGCTTTAAGAGTTGTGAAGCACTGCTGCAGGTGTCTCTCTGTCTCTCTTCCTCTATCCCCCCCCCCTTCCCTCTCAATTTCTGGCTGCCTCTATTCAATAAATAAAATAAAGATAATAAAAAAAGTTTTTTAAATTGAACTTGAGACCTCATACTTAAGAGTCCTGTGCTTTATCCACTGCACCACCTCAGGGACCACTGATAGATATATGTAGAGAGAGAGAGAGAAAGAGAGAGAAACTCACCCCTTACCTCCAGGTCCTATGAATCTAGGTGGTCTGACATCAACCCTTGGCCCAATGTGGGCCTGTGACCTCGGTCAGCCCTTCAAGGTCATCAAATCCAGATATTGTGTGGTGATTTACTCTATAGAGTGCACACATTATCATGCATAAGGACCCAAGTTCAAGCCCTCAGTCCTTACCTGAAGGGGGAAACTTCACAAGCCATGGAATAATGATGCAAGTGTCTCTTAATCTCTCTCTCTCTTTTTCCTCCCTTTCTGTTTTCTCTGTCTCTTACCCACTATCAAAAAGAAGGAAAATTGAGGAAGGGATGACCACTGGGAACTGTGGAGCCATCCAGGCACCAAGCCCTAATGATAACACTGGTGGCAAAAAATAAATAAATAAATAAATAGCATTTTAATTAAGCTAATATATATTCCACCCAGCAAAAGTAATGCTTGGTTCAAAGTAGATACAGGACCTAGAGTGCTAAGGCTTCATTTCTGACAGTATATGAATGCATAGAAGGAGATTTTTTTTTTTTTTTTTTTTTTGTCTCTAGTCACTGGGAGCTCGGTGCTTGTATTCCAAATCCTCCACTTCTGGTGGCTGCCTTTTTTTTTTTTTTTTTTTTTTTGCCTTGATAGGACAGAGAAATTGAGAGGGAAGGGTAGATAGAGAGGGAAAGACAGGCACCCGCAGACCTGCTTCACCACTTATGAAGCGACCCCACACATACACAGGTAGGGAGCTGGGGGCTCAAACCAGGATCCTTGTGTGGGTCCTTGTGTTTCATACTATGTGCACTTAACCCAGTGTTCCACTGCCCAGCCACCCCAGAAGGAGAATTTGTGACACCAGGGAAGTGTGGGTAAGTTTCATTTCCCCTACTTTCAGATAACTTCTCAGCATTAGCTCTACTTGTCACTTGTCTTTATTTGAGAACCCTAATACTTGATGTGGAATATTTACTTATTGAGATTTTAATAGTACTACTCTTAGAGAAGTCATTTCAGAGAGCAAACAGAAGACATGAAATATTAATTGCCGTGGAAAATGGGTAAGCAACAGCTCTGGTTTGATTAATCCTGGAATAATTACACCAAAAGAAAAGAAAAAAAAGCAGTGATGCCTGAAATTAACAAGCAAAACTTAAAAAAAAAAAAAGTCATATTTATTCTCCCTACTGGGCCAGGAGAAGCCACAGCTGAATCTCATTAAAACAGAGAGAAGTTGGGGGTAGGGTGATGGCGCAGTAGGTTAAGCACACATGGCACAAAGCACAAGGACCGGCGTAAGGATCCTAGTTCGAGCCCCTGGCTCCTGACTTGCAGTGGAGTTGCTTCACAGGCGGTGTAGCTGGTCTAGAGATGTCTATCTTTCTCTCCCCCTCTGTCTTCCCCTCCTTTCTCCATTTTTCTCTGTCCTATCCAACAACGAACGACATCAATAATAACAATGACATCCGTAAGGAGACTACAACAACAAGGGCAACAATGGGGGGAAAATGGCCTCCAGGAACAATGGATTCATGGTGCAGGCACTGAGCCCCAGCAATAACCCTGGAGGCAAAAAACAAACAAAACAAAACAGAAAACACAGAAATTAATTGTGTTGTTCAGAGCCCTCCAGATACCTTTCCAACCCCAACTGATTCAAGTCACCACTTGATGATTTGGCCCTGCCCAGTGGTACATTAGTACTAAGGCATTTCACCATGGAATTTCTACAAAGGACCCCCAGCCAGTTGTAATAAAGATTGGGAATAAATCATGCCTCATCAAGATGTGGAATTGGAGGGCATACTGTGTTCCTTTCTTCAGAAAGATGTTCACACACCCTGAGGGCCACTCCCAGACCTGTTCAACCATTCCATGAATGTGAGTGAGTCTGAGAAATTCCAGTGTCACAGAGTTCAGATCTTCAGCTTTGTTTGGGTGGTGCAACATCCTTGGAGGCCCTGAAAAAGGGGGTGGGTGAATCTCATCAGATCCAAACTTTTGCTCCTATTGCGCATGGCACACTTGAGAAGAAACCTCCTCCTCAAAAAACTCCTGTGATCTGAAGGAAGAGAAAGAACAAAGAAAAAGGAAAGAAAGGTGGAAAATAAAACCAAAAAAAACCAACCAAACAAAAAAACACTGTGGCTTCCAGCATAGCACCCCCCCTTTTTTTTTTAAACTAGAGCTGTGCTAAACTCCAGCTTCTGGTGGTGCAGGGGCTTGAACCTGGGAACTTTGGTGCCTTAGGCATAAAAGTCTTTTTGCATAACCACTATGCTATCTTCCCTATTAACTTTTCTTCAGTGTTCTTTTATATATCCCATGCCCCAGAGGCAACAATCTTCATTTTGGTTCTAAACCAAGTTCGTTCATCCCTTCATTCATCTGTTTTATTGGGAACCTGCTATGTTCACACCCAGGTGGTAGGTGCCAGTGCCCATGTGTGCCCTGAAGTTAACTGAGGACCCCAGTGTCTTCACTTTTCTCACCCCCAGGGATATAATCATTTGTCTATTTGGCAGTCATTACTTCCTTTGGTAGTAGTGCCTCACTTTTTTTCAGGAGCCACTACTCTTCTGCCCATGGACCTGGGAGGGTGACTCCAACTTTGGATTGGTTCAGTGGTGAATCTATAGCCCTTATCAGACCTATGAGATTGTCAAACCCACAGGATCAATGTGATTAGTCAATTCAAGGAAGGACCCTAAGAGCCACTTAAGTCCAAGAAGAATCATGATATTTTAGCATTTCTTAGACTGATTTCTGAGAGGCTATATCATTGTACTGGATCTGGAGCCATTTGGACTGGTGGCCACCATCTAGTCTTTGCTGCAGGACCTGCCAGAGGGCTGGAAGACCCAAAAGTGATGAAGAGAGACAAAGAATATCTACAAGCAACTCATGGTTCCAGATACATCCCAGATTTTCTATTGCTAGAGCAAGCAAATAAATTATTATTTTGAGCAAAGAAACTTAAAGTGGAGCTTTCACTTGCAACAAAATTCCTGAGCTCAGCTAAAAGCTTCAGTGATTTCTGCATAGTCCTTTTTCTCACTAGGTTTTCTCACTCTGCAAGAAAAGAATGATGGACTTGGAGTTGGGTTACCTATCATTAAGTCTGGTTCTGCCATTTCCCAACTTTGGATCTTGAAAATAATCCCTTCCCCACCCCACTCCCAATTACCAGTTTCTTCATCTTTATAATGGATAAAAGGGGGCCAGCAAGAGAGCTCACCTGGGAGAGTGCCTATTTTGCCACGTTATCTCCTAGGTTCTAGTCTTACCCCCACTGCACTGGAGGAAGCTTCAATGCTGTGGTGTCTTTCTCTCTCTCCCTCTCCCTCTTTTTGTCTGAAGATGTTGGCCCACAGTGGTGATGCCTGATGATGACAAACAAACAACAACCAATAAAATAAAATAAAATAAAATAAACAACTGAATTTTACCTTAAAGTCTATTTGGATGAAATAAAGTGGTGCTTATTAATGTCATCTATAAAAGTCAGCATTCTCAAATCAATAGATATATGATATAAATATATATAGAGATATAGATATGAATCAGTATGGGTGTGTTCAATACACTGCACAGAGCTGGCCATCTCTAGATGTATGTTACACCATCTCATAGCCACTGCTACTTTCACCCAACAGATACTGGGAGTTATCAGGAGCTCTGCCATTACTCCTATAAGGCACAACCTCATATTTCTCCCCACTTGCTTTTCTGGACTGTAAGAATGTTGGTGGGCAAACACCTAAGCTGAAGGTTGTTAGAATGCTGTGTCCTGTGGTTCACATGTCTTAGCTTAAGCAAATGATGTAGACCAATCACATTTGTGTGAATTTGCCCATCTGGGGATGTAGCTCTTTGAGATGAGTGCTTGAGGTGGAAGTTCCTGATGTTCCAAAAAGACAGGGGGCTCTGTGCTGGCTATGAGTTTAAAGACACAGGGGGCTTGTTCTCAGAGGCAGGAGATGGTGCAGAGAGAAGAGATTACATGCAAATGGACAAAAAGAAAAGCTGTTTTAATTTTGAAGAGCTATCTTTCTAGAGAGCCTGAATAGTCCCCCTCCCTTCCTCCCTCCCTCTTTCCTTCCTTTCCTCTCTCCCATCTTTCCTCTTTTTCAGATAGAGGCAGAGAGACAGAGAAAGGAACCACAGCACCAGTTTCCCTCATTAAAGTGGGGTCTGGGCTTAAACCTGGGGTACGTATGTAGCAAAGCAACACACTATCCAAGTGAGCTATTTCACTGGCTTAAGCCTGAACTTATTTTATTACCTGTTCTGAGATTCCCAGATCCTTCCAATTACCCTTTCATCCTTGAAATTAACATCTCATTGGTACTTGGGCTATTTTTAGTTTCTTCTATTCCTTGTGACCAGAAGAACCCTTTTAGGATCATGATGGACCCCAGCTGGCAATGGAGAAAACCAGATCTGGCAGCAGAATAAGTGGCCCATGTTCAGAGTGACACAAAGCCTGCAGCCTTTGGGTTTGTTGTTACTCTTAGCCTACAATTCCTGGACTAGGAATCATGCTCTGAGGTTTGTGTGTAATCTCCTGCTCCTTTCTCTTCCTGGCCAGCATGTGGAGGGTAGGCTTAGATCTGGCATGAGTGGAACTGACACTAATTTCATAAACTGACAGCCTCTCCTTTTTTTTTTTTTTTATACAACTACCTATTGCTCTTAGAACACACATTCAGCAGTGGTGGTATCAGGAGAGCCAAACAGAAGATCCTCCTGGACTTAAATTGAGACTGAGATTTTGTCCTGGGGGCTGGGCAGTGGTACACCCAGTTAAGCACACATAGTACTAAATTCAAGGGCCCACACAAGGATCTGCACAAGGATCCATAGAAGGATTATTTCTAAGTACATGGAGAATTTCTGGGGTCAGGTGGTGGCAAACATATTAAGCACACATATTATCAAGTACTAGGATAAGGGTTTGAGCCCTTTCCTCTCCCCCTTTCCCCACCTGCAGGGGTTATGCTTCACAAACAGTGAAGCAGGATTACAGGTGTCTCTTTCCATCTCTCTCTCTCTGTCTACCACTCTTCTTTCAATTTCTCTGTCCTATCCAACAACAAAAATGAAAAAAAAAATGGCCACCAGGAGCAGTGGATTTATAGTGCTGGTACCAAGCTCCAGCAATAACTTTGGAGGCAAAAAATAGAGATTATGTCCTGATAAACTCCCCATCACAAATTGAAAAATATCACTAAGTTGAAAAGCATTTTTTTCAGTTATTTATTTTTATTTATTTGTTCCACAAGCACTAATTAGCTCTGGATTATGGTAATGTAGGATTGAATGGGATCTTGAGGCCTCAGACACAAGAGTTGTGTTTGCATAACCTTTATGCTATCTCTATTGCCCTGAACAAATATTTCATGCACCTAACCTACGAAACATCAGCACTTAGCTTTGTCTTCCTTTAATATGCCCAAAACATTTATATTAGCCTACAATTTGGCAAAATCATCTAAAACAGAGCCTATTTTATGCTGGATTTCTTATAGTGATTTATTAAATACTGTACTAAAAGTGAAAACAGACATGATGAAATGTAAGACTACAAAGCATGCTATCTAAGACCACTGACAGCACGATAGTCTTAGATATCTAAGAATCCCTTGTCAACCCCTTGTGGTCACACTGCTGACCAAGAGTTGCTGCTGATGTCTTTCCCTAGAATCTAGAGCATCTCCCACCACACATTCCCCAGGGAACACTCCCTGCACCCCTTCAACCCTGCACCCAGTGAGGACTCCCATCTCCTTCCTGCTGGAAAGGAGAAGAGGGAATTATATTCCCTGAGAAAAGATATAAATTCAAAAGTTGAACTAGAAGGCCTCTACTGAATGCTTATCACCTCTGCACCACCCTAGAAGGTAAAAAAAAAAAAAAAAAAAAAAAAAAAAAATCCCTGTAAGTTGACTCATCAAAAGTCTGGAACCATCTGTACTTTCTCCTTGAAGTCCACTTGAAGCTCTTTGCACTGATAATTACTGGGGTGATTTTCTAGTAAAGGCAATTCTAAGCACCCTGAAATCTGTGAAAAGCTTCCAGCCCTCTGCCATGTTCCTGTTCTCAGATGAGAGGGATAAAAGCAGGCAGCTCTGTGACAGGCATTTCCTCTCTCACACAGGGCTGGTTGACTGTCCAACACAGTCCTCTGTACCCGCCCCTCCCTACATGCTTCCCCTTGGAGCCCCAGCTAAAGAAAACCTGATGAAAATTGACTGCTAGAGCTGGGCTCCTCCTGGCTTACAAGAGCAAAAAAAAGTTACATTACATTTTAATGATAAAAAGATACAGAGAGAGACCAGAGCACTGCTCAACTCTGGCTTATGTTGGTGCTATGGATTAGACTTGAAACTTTGGAGCCTCAAGCATGAAAGTCTTTTGTATAATCATTATGCTATCTCCCCAAACCCCAAGAGCAAAGAACTAAAGATACAGGGATCTTCTCAGTTGGTGACTCAACAGCATTTGGTGGCTTGAAATTGGCTGTGGTAAGAGTTTACACCACTGGTATCACCAAGTGCTCCAAGTCATCCTCCCCCAGAATGCTCCTTCTTCATCCTTTAAAAGCTGTCACACCACTGCAATTCACAGCTTAGCCTGCTTTCTGTGAGGGGCAAGGGTGGAGATGAAGGGGCCACAGAGCCAGAGAGTAGCTTCATATACCCCATTTGGAGCTATGTCAGTAGCTCCAGCAATCTTCAGTTGGGGCTAAAGGAAACTTCCCAAGTGTAGGCAGTACTCTGCTGTGTGAATCAACAGCTGCTTTTTGTTTATTTACACTGGTTTTAACCAGGGCCTAGGAAAAGGGGGTTGGCTTCCCCACCCCCTTCAAAGAAACTTCTCAGAAGCCCACACAGGTCTGCCAAGAAATATGTGTAGATCCCGTATATCAGAATACTTGGGGAGTGATGCATTCCTTCTGCTGCTGGCTTCCAGCTGGAGGGTTCCAGCCCAGGCTCATTCCCCAGAGCTGTGGAATGAAGTTAACCATTCCAGGTCTGGCTACTCCACCTGGGGACCATAACATGACTCTTCCCTTGATGATTACTTTGGGCAAGAGGCAAGGCAAAGAGCTAGAGACCTGAAGGCTGGCTTTTCTGGCATTGTTAAGAATCCATGGGAGCTGAGTTTGGTCAGAGGACATAGGCCATTCTTGCTTTAGTGAACAGTCTGGGGCCTTTGGGAAGTTTGCTAAACTTGAATGGGACCTGATTTGGTGGGTCTGGAATGAGCCCCAAGATTCTTGTATTTTTATGATTATAAGACCTATTGGGGTTAGGGGAGATAACAAAATGTTTATGCAAAAGACTTTCATACCTGTGGCTCCAAGGTTTGCTTGTTTGTTTATTTGTTTTTGCCTCCAGGGTTATCAATGGCGCTCAGTGCCAGCACTACAAATCCACTGCTCCTGGTGGCAATTTTTTCCATTTTTGTTGTTGGATAGGACAGAAAGAAATTGAGAGAGGAGGGGGAGAGAAAGATAGACACCTGCAGACCTGCTCCACCCTTCAGGTGGGGAGCCAGGGGCTCTAACTGGGATCCTTGCACCAGTCCCTGACTTCTCACTATGTGCGCTTAATCTGGTGTGCCACCACCCAGCCCCCAGGCCCCAAGGTTTCTAAAATACAAGCTACATTATATTTTTAAATCTTATTTTTGAGGGAAGACTATTTTTACAAATTGTCACAGGTGTACAATTCCACATCTCCTCAAAATATGTGCCAGCACACCTCAGCTACCACCAAATCACCATCTCCCTGCACCATAGGACGCTGGCCCCCAAACCTCCTTTTGACTCTCTCCCACCTCTACCTTTAGTATCCTCAGATCTGCTAAAATAGACCAAGGGTTTAATAATGTTTCAGCATGTCTTTGCCCTTGCTTAGTTTCTTAAGTCCCACATATGAGTGAGGTCACATGGCACTTATCATTCTCCTTCTAGTTCATATCTTCTTTTTTTTTTAAAGAAAGTTATTTATTTATTCCCTTTTGTTGTCCTTGTTGTTTTGCTGTTGTAGTTATTGTTGTTGATGATGATGATGTTGTCATTGTTGGATAGGACAGAGAGAAATGGAGAGAGGAGGGGAAGACAGAGAGGGGGAGAGAAAGACAGACACCTGCAGACCTGCTTCACCGCTTGTGAAGCGAAGCAACCCGTTGCAGGTGGGGAGCTGGTGGCTCGAACCGGGATCCTTACGCTGGTCCTTGCACTTGGCGCCACGTTCACTTAACCCACTGTGCTACCACCCGACTCCCTCATATCTTCTTTTAGCTCATGATTCCCTCTAGATCTGTCATGGTGTAGCAAAAGACAGGGTCATACATTTTATTACAACTGAGTGGTATTCCATTACCTCCATATACTACATCCTCATTATCTATTCACTTATTGTGTTCTAAGAGTATTTCCTTATCTTGGCTATTGTTGTGATGTCTTTATAAATAAAATCTATCAGGAAAAAAACAAGCCAATTTCTCCTTGTACCTCTCCTGTCCTGAACAGGACTGAATAAGTGGCAAAAGGATTAGATGTTTAATTACCCATTTGCAAAGGCAAGAACATCTTAAAGAGGTAGTGTTTTCTGCTGAAAAACAGTGGAAGTTTCAAGTAGTTCTCTGAACCAGTGCAAATTTGTGACAGGTTACTTAGTCTCTCTGAGTATATTGTCTCATCTTAAGATAGGGCAAGGGTTTTGGAGGGATTGAAGGAAGACACACACTCAGCTTCTTTGTTTACAAAGTAGAGTAAATCATAGTCCCCTACCAAATAAAGCTGTTTTGAAATTAAAATGAAATAATTTACTTAAAGTTTCTGGCAAATATCTGGGACATTTGAGTATCAAAATAGTTCATGATAGTAAAGAATTTTAACAAACTGAAGAAAAAAAGAATTCATGAATCCATGTCTATAGGAATAAATAGACAGACAGGAAAATCTTTCCTTAGAGTTGAAAGCCAAAGAGTGATTATAGAAGAGACAGCTGAATTGTAATATCATCTGGCAACTATAATAGTAATATTTGAGCCAGTGGGAATTGTTGACCAATGATTCATATTGGAATATTTGCAGTCTCATAGTATCTCCTCAAAAAATACTAATTACAAACAATAAAATGCTAAGTCTATAGTGGAGAGACCCAGTAGACACTAGCTTTTATCAGGAGTGCTGTGTATCATGCTGTAAGGGGAGCTGGGAAGAGCTCATTTTTCCTATTGCAAAATTCTGTAAGAGTGTAGAACCTGGGGGGTTGGGCGGTGGCGCAGTGGGTTAAGCGCATGTGGCACAAAGCACAAGGACTGGAGTAGGGACCCTGGTTCGAGCCCCCGGCTCCCCACCTGCAGGGGAGTCGTTCACAGGCAGTGAAGCAGGTCTGCAGGTGTCTGTCTTTCTCTCCCCCTCTCTGTCTTCCCCTCCTCTCTCCATTTCTCTCTGTCCTATCCAACAACGAACAACATCAGCAATGGCAATAATAATAACCACAACGAGGCTACAACAACAAGGACAACAGAAGGGGAAAAAAATGGCCTTCAGGGGCGGTGGATTCATGGTGCAGGCACCAAGCCCAGCAATGACCCTGGAGAAAAAAAAAGTGTAGAACCTAATCTCACTATGAAGATGATAAATCAACCTCAGGAATTTTTCTCCAAAAACAAACTGGGCTTTTCATTTCTGGATTGTCCACATCATAAAATAGAATGAAATATCCAGGAAATCTCTCTCTCTCTCTCTCTCTCTCTCTCTCTCCCTCTCTCCCTCTCTCCCTCTCTCCCTCTCTCCCTCTCTCTTTCTTTCTCTTTTTCTCTTCCTCCCTCCTTCCCTCACCACCTCCCTCCCTCCATCCCTCTCCCTCTTTCTCCCCCCCCTCTTATTATTACTTAATGCCATCAGGTCTATTGCTGGAGCTAGGTGCCAGCACTACAAATCCACAGCTCCCAGAGGCCTTCCCCTCCCCCTTTCTAGTTTTTATTAGATAGGACAGAGAAATTGAAAGAGGATGGTAGAAATAAAGAGAGAGAAAGATAGACACCAGCAGACCTTCTTCACCACTTATGAAGCATACCCCCTGCAAGTGGGGAAGGGAGGAGCAGGAGAGGCTGGAGCCCTTATCCTAGTGCTTGATAATATATGTGCTTACTATGTTTGCCACCACCTGGCCCCAGAAATTCTCCATATATTTAGAGATGAAACATGAGTGTCACACAAAATCATGGAAAATTCTTTGACTAGGCAGGACAACTGGCCAATCCTTAGGATTATAGAAGAGATAACTAGATTGCATCACTGTCATTATGAAGATTTAGATAATTATGTTTTGGTTTGGGGAGGTAAGTTTTCATCAGTGTTTTGAGAAATATGGATGAATATTTATGGGTAAAGGATATCAGATCTATGCCTGGTAAAAGAAAGCAAGATAGGAATAAGCTAAGGAGGGGGAAGAAGGTAATAAAAACAGGAATAAAGGAGAAAAGAAAGAGGGATAGACATAAATATAGTAAATGTTAGTATTAGGAGTATTGGGGTAATCAGAAGTAATGGTGTCCACGAAGTCTCATAATATTAGCAACAATTCTGTCGGTCTGAAATTATGGTGTTTTTGCTTTTTACTTCTAAAGCTTCATTGAGGCCTTATGTCTGTGTAACTGTACAGCTTACAGTGGACTCAACTTTTTCTAAGCATAGAATAATAGAGAGAAAGAGAGAAGGACAGTGGAGAGACATCGTAGCACCAAGACACCATGTATAAAGCTTCTCCTTTGCATGATGTTCCCACGTGGTGACTGAGGGCTCAAACCCAGGTCCAAGCATATAGTTAAGTATGTGGTCTACCTGATGAGCTTATTTTCAAAAGACCTCAAAGCCACAAGGAAAATGTCTACAACTTGAGGATTTTCTCGAAGGCATTTTTTTTTCTCTCTCTCTTGGAATACAAAAATGTAATTCTCTGCCCGCCTCCTAGGCTTCCTTTAGACTCAGGTTCTCTTGGCAGCCACAAGGTTTGGAGCCCCATGGGATGTGTGGTCTCGCAGGAAAATCAGGTTGTGTGATGTGTCCTGAACAAGGTGGAGGTCAGTGGGGTTCACTCTGACACTTGTTTCTTAGGCTCTAGTGACTGAAGGGACTACAATATACCTGACATTGGGTCTGCTGGCCTACCCCAGAGAACTCTGGGAAAATCATTTCATGTTAAAAGTTTATTCCTGTCTCTGTCACTGTCAAGCTGAAGGGCACAATTATCAGAGTGCTTTTATCAAAACAAAGCACCATAAAATACTTTGATCACACACATGTGCCTGGAAATCTATGGCCTTGTGGGTAAGAAGGCAGCCACTGGAGTCAACCAAGCTGCTTCCAAATTCTAGATATACCACTTACCAGAGGGGTGATTTGCAACAGGTAATTTGCCTTCTCTGCCTCTCAACCTTTCCTTATCCAGAAAATGAGGATAACTACTGATACAATGTAGATTTAAACTCGAACAAATGGTATTCAGAAAACGGGACAGTGAAAAAATACTGGCCTTTGTACCCCAGTATCTTTGGGAATAAAATAATGTAATTATGATGTTATTCTGATATTTAGAATCAGAACTCTTTTTTTTTTTTTTGCCTCCAGGGTTATTGCTGGAGCTCTGTGTTTGCACTCCGTGAATCCACTGCTCCTGCTGGCAATTTTCCCCATTTTGTTGCTCCTGTTGTTGTTGGATAGGACAGAGAGAAATTGAGAGAGGAGGGGAAGACAGAGAGGTGGAGAGAAAGATAGACACTTGCAGATATGCTTCACTGCCTGTTAAGCGACCACCCTTGCAGATGGGGACACGAACCGGGATCCCAAAGCCAGTCCTTACGCTGCATGCCATGTGCACTGAGCCCCAGAATCAGGATAATTCTATTCAAATAGGTAGTGACTTCTCTCCTGCTCCTTCCCCTGCACTATCCAGCTTCTCTCCTGATCACACAGATAACCGGCTGCTCAGTGTTGATAAAGGCAAGTGGCTTCTGCTTTTTTTCTCTCACACCTCACAGTTCCAGTTTGTTAACTATACTTTGGGACTCTAAAAAGGCTGTCATTTTGCAGGAATTCAACCTGCCTGAGGCACACACCTCAAAATCGTGGCTACAGATGGACTGTCAGTGCCAGGGTCAGAGCTGTGGAATGTGCTTTCACACAAGCCTGTCTGTGCAGATTCTGGTCCCCATACAAGAGCAAGGCAGAGAGCTTCCTTACTGGGAGAACTGTAAGACTACATCCTGCATCTCAGAACAACAACCGCTCCCCAACCTTACCACCAGCAATCTGTTCACAGTGACTTCAACCACAGCTGATGAAGAACGCTTAACAGGAATTTCTTGCAGGAAAGACAGTCCACTGGTGTCCTCTCTCCCAACTCTGTAGCCATATTTGCAGCTGCTTGCTATTGGACTTCTCCAGGTAGAAGTCTCAAAGGCACCACTGCTAAACAGCTCCAAGAAGACAACTCACCCCACTTTCTCTTGTGTCTTCTGACTTGGGTCATGCCAAAAGATTAATTGAGGCCAAAAAATCCTCCTCCTCCCCATCTCTGTGTTTAGGAAGTCCTGTCCATTCCAAATCCCAAACACCTCAAACCTGGCTCTTCCTTTCAGTGCTTTTCTCACACACTGACAATCAGGCTCTCTGCCCTCTCATTTGGATGGTTTCAGCAGCCAAGTCAATTCCCACACTGGAAATGAAGCTGCTCCGTGGCCATGACTCAAGAATAGAAGTGGATTCTTGAGTTGCCAGCCCCTCTCTCCAGTTTCTCATTGCCCCGAACACCCTGCCTTCCAGTATTCCAGACTCTTCCCACTTCCCTCACTACACACTACTCATTCATTGGTGGCTCTTCCCTCTGTGAGACTTTTCTTTGCTCCCACCCCATCCTACCCCCTTCTTATTTTAGCCTAGAAGATATCCACTCACCCAGCAAACTCAGCTGAAGTGTCATTTTCTCTAGAAATATTCTGTTTGTCTTCTGTCCTCTCAGAGCAGGATTTTTGTGCCTTTATCATTGTGACTTATGAAATTGGTGTCTACATTCAAGATCAGGGTTTCTGCATTACTGGTTTCCGTACTCCTAACAGTGCACAGAGTGTTCTTCAAAAGGAATGTAGTCAGTTCACTATAGTGCCATAGAGCACAACTATGCATTAGAAACACTGCCTATGTTCAAGATTCATAATTTTATCTAAATACTTGAATATTGGTTCTATGAGAGGCGGTGTTCAAAGCTCCCAATTCACCTGTATCTCAAACTTCTTTTAGTAAAAAAACATTTTTTGGCGATGGGGGTTTTAATGATTCATTTTATCATTTTATTTTTAGTAATTTTTTATTATTGAGGTTTAGGAGATGGTTTACCTGGCAGAGCACTCCCTTTGCCATGCATTGAGGACCTGGGCTCAAGCCCCCACATGAGAGCACCTACACAGTGGAAATTTCACAAGCAGTGGAAAATGTTATGTGGTGTCTCTCCTTTTTTTTCCTTTTTTCTTTCTCCCTCTATAGCCCTATCTGTCTCTCATCCTCTATCCAAAAAAAGAATCTTCAGAAGAAGGTAGAATTGTGCAAGCACAGAGCATCAACAATAACCCTAGTGGTAATAAACAATTAGATTTTGGCCAAGAATCCATTCTGTCAAGTGCAGATGGCATTGTAGGAAAAGAACAAACAAACAGTCCCATTCTGGGTGTAGAACACTAACCTGAGGAGCATGTGAGGGCATTTGAAGCTGTCATTCAGACAATATCATGGCACAACTATGTTTTATTTATTTATGTATTTATTTATATTATTGACTTAATAATGATTGACAAGACTGTCAGATAAGAGGGGTACACACAATCCTCACCACCAGAGTTCTGCATCCCATCCCCTCCACTGGGAGCTTCGCTAGGGATTCTCTGGCTTCTGTAATTGCTTCCTTGATGGATATGGGCATTGCCAGTTCTCTCCATACCACCAGCCTATTTCTTTATTTCCCTAGTGGGGCACAGCTCTGGAGAGGTGGAATTCCAGGACACATTAGTGAGTTTGTTTGCCCAGGGAAGTCAGGTTGGTATCATGGTAGCATCTGCAACTTAGTGGCTAAAAAGCATTAAGATAAAGCAGAACAGTTTGTTTAAAAATCAGGAACCTAAAGGTAAGAATATAGAAGATGAGATTTGGGGCCTCCATTTTGGAAAAAGCTAGGAAGTCTATTTTAGGTATATTCCAAGGGGCCTATGACTTTACCATATTTTCCCTGAGCTCAACAGCTAACATGCAGGTGGGCTAAAGATACTGTCTGAGGAGTTGGTGTCAGAGTTTGAAATAGAATCAGAAAGCTTGATAAGAGAAGAGAGAAGCTCCCAAATATAGGAAAAAGTATATAAATACCATCAACTGTAAACCCCACCGATTATATCTGGGACCCCTATTCAGCACAGGAGCCTGTGTAACCTCTCCATCCCTGTAGACCTGAGTTCATATTCCATGGTCATGACTAGTAACATTCTAGGCTGCATTCATTTCAGGAATAGTATTCCTTGAGTGGCAGAGTAGGTTGATTCAGCATTGAGGGCAAGGTCCTATAGAGGCCCACAAGAGAGTCCATGATGCTGTTCCTGAGGTAGATGACCACTGATGATAGATCTGTTAGAGGTCTATACCCACAATATCTATGTAGGAATCTTAGGATTCCCTGACTAGGGCCCCAGATGATGCGGGGTGGGGTTGCCTAGTAGTAACCAAAAGAGCCATCAATGAAGTGTCCCCATCTCTTGACCTTATCCAGCTTTTGTAGTCCTTACTTTACCTGACAAGGTTAACCTTAGGGTGATTGAGAGAAGTGAAATTGGAAGTAGGTGAGTGTTGTAGAGCCAGATGTTGTAGTGCGCGGGCCGCAGAGAAGAGAGAGAGGGTCCGGAGCGAAGAGGAAACACAGATCTTTATTCGCGCTGGCACCTCAGAGTTGGGTGTTAGAGAAGCAGGTTGGGCCACATGGAGGTAGAGAAAATGGCCGCCTCACGCAGTAACCTTTCCTGTGTCTGAACACCAGAGTGGAGCGCCGGCAAGAGAGCGAGGTGCAGAAAACGAAGGGTTTTTATAGGAGTAGCTTTCGCGAGAATGGGAAGGGGGAGGAGTAACCATAGCACTCCAGGATAAGATGATAACTCTCGTGAGAATGGGAGGGGGGAGGAGTAACCAGAGCACTCCAGATATCGCGGGGATATAGACAATGTCCTGAGGGCACAACATGGCTGAACAGGCACTCTGAGAATGTCCCAACTCTCCAGGGAACTAGCAGTAGCCTGAGGGGACAACATGGCAGATGTGACTGCATTGGCACAATTTCCCAGCATCTCCCCCTTTCCTTTTATCTAATGCCCAGGGCAACAGTGTGTAAAGTCTATGAACTACTCAGGGTCAGTCTATGAAAAACCAGCAACGTGAAGGGAAGGAAGCTGCTGTAAAATTGTCTAAAGTGTCCAAAGGGTATACCAGCAAGTCCGATAGAAGTCTCAGTCCAAAGTAGGCGACTAGGGGGAGAAATGGCAGGGGATGAAATGCTGCATGAGGAAGGTCAGCCTCTGGAATTCTGCTTTTCTGTAGATTGTGAGCTGGAACCGCCAAAACGTGACAGGTCAAAGCAAAAGCAGGAAAGGCAGACAGGCAGTAAAAAGGTTCTGTCCTTGAAGTCTGCGAATCAGATTCTTCAGATCGCGTCAGGTGACATCTAGGGTTTCGGGGGGTGTGCCACTGTAGTCGTGCCATCTAGTGGGTGATGTCAGGGTGTGCAGGGGTCCAGATGTTTTTTTTTGGGGGGGGATTCCTGTGGAAGAAACATAAACAATCTGCTTCTCGTGGTTAGCAGGGCATCTGATTTGAATGCTTTATAGAAAAAGAGGTTTGGTGCCTTGACCAACTGAGTATTGGGGGATGTATCTTTCCTATTCATTTATGATTATATTTTATATTATTTGTCATGGTAGTTAGCCGTTTATCTGGAAGGTCCTGGGTGATTCATGGGGAAAAAGACCTTATCTTTTAACAAAGACTCTAAGGTGTAGGGAAGTGGGAACTATCTTATCCCTTTTTTTTTTTTTTTTTGTATCTTGCCTTTTGTTGCCCTAGTTGTTCTTGTTGTAATTATATTGTTGTTATTACTGATATTGTGGTCGTTGGATAGAACAGAGAGAAATGGAGAGAGGAGGGAAAGACAGAGAAGGGGAGAGAAAGACACCTGTAGACCTGCTTCACCGCCCATGAAGTGATTCCCCTGCAGGTGAGGAGCCGGGGGCTCAAACTGGGATCCTCAAGCCAGTTCTTGCACTTAGCGCCACCTGCGCTAAACCCGCTGCACCACCGCCCGATTCCCAGGAACTGTCTTTTAACATAAACTCTATGGCCATGCCAATAGCAACCTTGAGGGCACATGTGGCTCCCCACAGGTGAGGAGGGTATCTAGGTGTAAGTAGAAACTATTTGATTAAGTACTTCCTTTTTTCTTTTTCTTTTCTTGCCTCCAGGGTTATTGCTGAGGCTCGATGTCTGCACCATGAATCTACTCCTCCTGGAGGCTATTTTTTCCCCCTTTTTTTGCCCTTGTTGTTTTATTGTTGTTGTGGTTATTATTATTGTTGTTATTACTGTCATTGTTGTTGGATCAGACAAAGAAAAATGGAGAGAGTGGGGGAAGACAGAGGGAGAAAGAAAGATAAACACCTGCAGACCTGCTTCACCACTTGTGAAGCGACCCCTCTGCAGGTGGAGAGCCGGGGGCTCAAACCAGGATCCTTGTGCTGGTCCTTGCACTTTTCAACATGTGTGCTGAGCTACTGCCTGACCCCCTGATTAAGTACTTTATGGTGTCTTTTTTAGGTCTTTCTACTTGCTTGCTGCACTTATTGAGTCAAACTATTGTGCACTTTTACTTAAGGTATATATTTTCTGCCAACACAGCTGACAGGTATAAACTTGAAAAATCTCTAACTTTTGCTCTTATGTGAAAGCTCAATTTGTGAGAAATAAGATGCTCATGGGCTCCTCTAGCCCTCTTCTTACTGAATTACTAAACTGAGCTTTAGCATTGTCAGATAATCCAGAAGTAATGCCCTTTGTAACTACAGAAGCTGATACCCAAAGAAGTAACCAATGCAAATTCTAATCAAGAACAGCAGAGTATGCATTATGCATGGATCCATCTATCCACTGCCCATTCATCCATTCATGCACATGAACATACATATGGCCCATTCCACATGCTTTTAAACTCACCTGTCAGATTCCAGGCATGTTGAAGACTGGGATTTGTGATTAAAACAGGACCTATTCCTGCTCTCTTTAACCTCACAGTCCTGTAGGCAAAACAACTACAAATCATTAAATTAGAAAAAAAAGGGGGGTAGGGTCTGGCCAGTAGCACACCGGGGTAAGTGCACATAGTATGAAGCCCAGGGATCCATGTAAGGATCCCGGTTCAAGCCCTTGTCCTGCCACCTGCAAGGGTGTCGCCTCACAAGTAGTGAAGCAGATCTGAAGGTATCTATCTTCTGTCTCCTTCTCCACCCCTCAATTTTTTCTCCCAATAAAACGGATAAAAAATGTCCTCCAGTAGCAGTGGACTCATATGAGTATAGATCTCTAACAGACTTCTCTACTCAGTGCAGGCACTGAGCTTCAGCGATAAGTCTGGAGGCAAAAGAAAGAAAAAAAAAAGTGAAATGTGAGAGCTGTGAAGGAAACACTCCTGCTGCCAGGAGGGTGTGTGTGGCAGTAGGAGTGGTGGTGCTCAGACTGCTCCAAACAGAAATTGATATTTAAGCTGTGATACAAAAAAATCCCCCCCTTCCCAAGACTAGAGTTATATATGGGCCTTATTTGTGATAATCCTATTGGGTCCAGAAAAATTGGCCAGATGCCATTCTTCCCAATGACTACACTAGACTTAGACTATAAGTGAGAAGGTTGCCTCTGAAGACAGGTAGTTGGCTGCTTCCCACTGCAGAAACCTCATCTAGAGAATTTTCTGTCCCAGGAAAAGTTTGGAAGATCCTTCTAGGATGAACTAAGGATTATTTGCTGCACGATCTAATGTCCTCCCTCCCACCTGGAAGAAGAGAATATCTTACCTCTATGTCATTGCTACAGAATAAAGCTTTCAGGTGTGCAGAGATGGAAGGCAATAGTCATGCCAAACAACCTCTAACTCTTCAGGCCCTGCTAATGCTTCCCACCTGATAGATGTCCTAGCTGGGACAAGAGCAACCATGGAGGGGAGTTCTCTACTATGCTTTTCAGCCTGACTTTCTTAGGCCCTGTTTGTGCTATCTGTGACTCCTTGATATAAATTTCTGGTAAATTTGAGTGTGACACAGCTCTTCAAGATATCAATGCTGTCTTTAATATGCACTCTGGCAGATGTGGGGGGTGGGAATCAAACTCATGACTTGTACTTTAAAGTCCAGCATCCTTTTCACCATTTCACCTCTTAGACCTCTGTAAAAGACTTTCTCAGTGCTAAATTAGGCCTTTTAATTCAGCAACAGGCTGGTAATAATATACATCCATTTAAAAAAGACACTAGGAAGTCAGGCGGTAGTGCAGCGGGTTAAGCGCACATGGCGCCAAGTGCAAGGACCAGGGCCAGCGTAGGGATCCCGGTTGAAGTCCCGGCCTCCCCACCTGCAGGAGGTCGCTTCGAAAGCAGTGGAGCAGGTCTGCAGGTGTCTTTCTCTCCTCCTCTCTGTCTTCCCCTCCTCTCTCCATTTCTCGCTGTCCTATCCAACAACAACAGCAGCTATGACAACAGTAACAACTACAACAAGCACAACAACAAGGGCAACAACATGGGAAAAATAGCTTCCAGGAGCAGTGGATTTCTAGTGCAGGCACCGAGCCCCAGCGATAACCCTGGAGGCAAATAAAAATAAATAAATAAATAAACAAGACACTAATGCAAGTCTGGGACCCAGGACCTTTAGAGTTGAGTTTGATAATGACCACAAACCAGACCACTATCCAGTTAAGTGCTCCCTGCCCACTCCAGGCCACTGCCATTAGATCATATGAACATGACACTGTTTAAAAGAAGTTTTGTACAGAATAATCTCACCTTCTGATAACCTGTCTTCACTTCATTTTGGCACCACATGAAACTGATGTGCTTTCTATTTTATAAGTAAGAAAAGTGAGGTATGGGATAAATTGCCCAAACTTGTAACAATAGCATATTGAGTTCTCTCTTTTTGAAGTTTGTTTATTTATTTTTATCAAAGCATTGCTCAGCTCTGACTTATGGTGGTGCTGGGAATTGAAACTGGGGCATTGGAACCTAAGGCATGAAAATATTTCTGCATAACCATTATGCTATCTCCTCCACTTCCATATAGATTCTTTTTAAAAATTATATATATATACTTTTTATCACCACTAGAGTTGTCAGTTGGTGCCTGCACTACAAATCCACAGCTCCTGGAAGCCATTTTCCCTTTTTTTCCTATTTTATTTGAAAGGACAGAGGAAAATTGAGAGGGGAGGAGGAGACAGGTAAGGAGAGAGAGGCATATGCAGACCTGTTTCACTGCTCATGAAGCATCTTCTCTGCAGGTGGGCACCAGGGGTTCAAACCCCTGTCCCTGAGCATGGGAACATGTGCATTCAATTAGGTGCACCACTGACTGGCCCCCTCCACATGAATTCTTTATATATGTTTGATATCAGTTGCTTATCAGCTGTGTAATGTGTAAATACTTTTTCCCAATTACTGAGTTGCCTGTTTATCTTGTGTAGTTTGCTTTGTATATGTAGAAACTTTTTATTTGACATTGTCCTATTTATTTAATCTTATTAAAGTATTTTATGTTATCTCTTTTAAACCTTTCCAGTCTAATTTAATACAAGAGTAGCTTGATATTATAAAGCAAATGATTGAAGAGAAACTATTACCACCTGTAGGAGTTGTGTATGTCAGATTTATTTTTGACAGTTGGAACCTGATATTGATAAGAAACAGTAATTAATTACCTTTAACATACAACTTAACTTTTTTTCTCATGAAACAGATTTGAATAGAATATATACTAGTAAAATACTACTAAAATGGTCTTAACTTTATATGTGCATATTTTAGACTTTATATATTGTTTTTAAAAGGACCTGCTACATTAACTACTACATTAGTAAAACTAGTATGATTTCAGAGGAGTAGACTCAGTGTGAATTACTTTACTACTGCTTTTAAATTGCTTAATCATTATGGGGAAATTAGGGAACAGAAAACTATTAAAATCTAAAGAAATACGTCTATCTGAAGATGAGTACTATTAACAGGTAGTTGCTCCTTCCAGATATTTCTTTTACAAGTATCATGTATCTGGTGTATATTTTTATTGACAACCTAAGAAAGTGGCTAAATTCACAGGCTCTAAAGCCAAACTGCCATTCAACAAGTTTTGTGAACTTGAACATGATTACTTTTCAATGGTTTATTTTCTTCACTCTTATAGTGGTAATAATTAGCTACTTGCTTAGTAAAGATGATGCATATGTTTGGGAGTTTTCCCAAAAATATTATCCTAAGCTCAAAAATCACCCTTTCTCCAAACAAACTAAAAAATTAAAAAGAGAACAAATTTTATTGTAGATTTAGTTATTCATTACTCCATTCCTTCATCCAATGATTATTTACTAGGTGCTTTGTATTAGATGTTGGCATCAATTCAAACAACCCTCCTATTACTAGATTACATAATTGTTGTCAGTTGCGTGTAGCCATAATTGAGACATAATTATGTTAAAATTGAGAGTAATCATAGGGGAGGCTAGTCAGCTCTTCCTGGTCACTGATAGGTTGATGGGAGGGTAGTCTGGACTAATGAGAGGCGAGAATAGTGTTCACAAGGCATTCTGGGAAGAAGTTCCACCTCGCCACAAATGGGCAATGCAACTAGGCGCCATGTTGCTGCCCGAGGAGGCGCCTGCTTTGGCTGCAGGCTGAGGTCTGCAGAGCCGAGGACGGTAGCAATTATTTTTGAGACTCAACACTCATCTACTCATCTCTCAAAGGTACTGCTTTTCTTTTATGTGTTGTTTAAGGTGGCTTACGTTGTTTGTTTTTCACTCTTAGCACCCTTTTTTTTTTTGAGGTTTCTCCAGGCCAAGTACCTGCCCAGGTGTGTGGGGGCGAGACAGGTGCTCAGCAATACCCATGTCCACCCCCGCAGCTCAGTAACGTTGCCAGTTACCATTTGCTCACACAGGCCTCCTCCCTCGGTTGACTGTTGGCTGCCGGAGGACACGGACACATTGGCACTCATTTTGGGGGCGTCCCCAGGGCCAGCTTGAGAGGGTTCAGGTTCTGGAGAGCAGCTGTGGCCGGGGGAGGCAGCCTGGGGGTGTCTTAGCTGTGTTTTCCCTCAGTAGTGAAGAGTTGAGGGAGAGGCTCTGCATTCTTGCTCTCCCTGCAGCTGTGCCCCGTGCATCTAAAGGACAGACTTGCAAATAGCCCCCGGGACCAGCCGCAGTGAATGTGTGCGGTCAATGAAAAGCCTGAAGTCGAGGTGGTTTCTTTCAGGTCACATTGGTTGGTCATGCGACTGTGAGCCCAGTTACTCTCTCTTAAAAAAAAACAAACTATATATAAAATTATCTTTATAGGGAGTCCGGCGGTAGCGCAGCCGGTTAAGTGCACATGGCACAAAGCGCAAGGACCGGCCTAAGGATGTGGGTTGGAGCCGCCGGCTCCCCACCTTCAGGGGAGTCGCTTCGCAGGCAGTGAAGCAGGTCTGCAGGTGTCTATCTTTCTCACCTCCTCCCTGTCTTCCCTTCCTCTCTCAATTTCTTTGTCCTATCCAACAACGACGACATCAATAACAGTAATAACTACAACAATAAAACAAGGGCAACAAAAGGGAATAAATATTTTTTTAAAATTTTTAAATTTTATAAAGCTTGAAAAATCTTTATTTATATACTGGGTAAAGACAGCCAGAAATCGAGAGGAAAGAGGGAGAGAGACAGACACCTGCAGCCCTGCTTCACTGCCGGTGGGGTCGGGGGCTGAAACCCGGGCTATTGCGCATTGTAACAGGTGTGCTCAACCATATGCGCACACCCCCACGCCGCTCACACTGTTCACTTTGAGCAGAGTACCGAAGTGCAGCCTAAATTCCAGAGCCTTCATTATGGGATGGTGGGTGGTTTCCCCCAACCAGAGACATTCCTATTCACTGTAAGTGTAACCTGTTAACTATCACAGATAATTAGGATTTGTTTTCGGTTCCCCCTTTTTAAGTTTGCAGTGTTTTGTTCTCACAGGAGGTATATTGCACACACGTTTGACCTGCTTGTCCACGCAATCTGACAATTGGTTTCATCTTGGCCCTTTATTGTGGGGTCAAGAAAATTATCAGTCTCTTCCTGTGGATAGTCAGTAAATACATTATTTAATTTTATTTCAACTCATGAGTTTTTGCCCTAAATGCAAAATTGAAAAAAAAGAAAAAGAAAAAAGGTTGACGTCTATCATGCTGCCACATGGAATTTTTTCATTTTTAAGAGTGGCATTAATCAGTAAATGCTTAGTGGAGAGTGAAAAAAAATCCCATTAGAAGTTCTCTTTCATTTATGTGCTCATTTAGAGGGAGAGAGGAGACATACATACATCAGCATTGCTTCATCTTCCATGGAGCTCCCATGTGGTGCCAGAGTTCAAGCCCAACTCTTCACACAGGGTAAGGCACATGCTACCAGGTGAGCTACCTCCTGCCTCCTCTACTACTTTTAAAGCTAAGTAGATAAGATAGATGGGCAGCATTTTATAATGACTTACAGCCATTAGTTCAGATTATGATTTTCATCAAGCACTTATTTTATTTAACAAAACAAAACAAAACAAAGAACTCTTGGGGGCTGGGCATTTATGCACCTGTTTAAGCATACGTAGTACTAAGTGCAAGGACCTGCACAATGATCTGGGTTCGAACCCCGCTCTCTACCTACAGGGGTGCAGCTTCACAAGCTGTAAAGCAGGTCTACAGGTGTCTTCCTACCTCTCTGTCTCCCCCTGCTTTCTCAATTTCTCTCTGTCCTATCCAATAAAATGGGGAAAAAAATGGTCACCAGGAGCAGTGGATACATAGTGCCAACACCAAGCCCCAGTGATAAACCTGGAGGCTAAAATAATAATAATAATGACACAGAGACAGAATCAGGGTTAGAAATAAAACTTCACTCAAGCATATATGTTACCTGGGATCAAACACAGGTAGCAAGCTTGCAAGTTCTGCACTCTAACTGCTAAACTACCTCCCTGACCACCAAACATAAAACAAATTGCTGATAAAATGGTGATTATTGTGCTAGATTCTGGGGACGGATGATCAACACAAATGAACCTTGGCTCTGAAGTGCATTTAATCTGAGCTACAGGTGTGCTTTGAATACATGTTGATCATAAAGAGTGTATGCTGACCTACTGACATCCTAGAAGTTTGGTTTTGGAGTATAAACAGAAAAAGCAAGAACTTTTTTTTTCTTTAAAGATGGAGTAAAGAAAATTATTCACAGTGAATTTTTCCCACATCATTTATTTTTATTTATTATTTTTATTATTTTTTAAAATAATTTATTTCTTTATTGGGGAGTTAATGCTTTCCATTCAACAGTAAATACAATAGTTTGTACATGCATAACATTCCCCAGATTCCCATTTAACAATACAACCCCCACTATTTCATTCATCATTTTTCATGGACCTGTATTCTCCCCACCCACCTACCCACCCCAGAGTCTTTTATTTTGGTGTAATACTCCAATTCCATTTCAGGTTCGACTTGTGTTTTCTTTTCTGGTCTTGTTTTTCAACTTCGGCCTGAGAGTGAGATCATCCCATATTCATCCTTCTGTTTCTGACTTATTTCACTCAACATGATTTTTTCAAGGTCCATCCAAGATCGGCTGAAAACGGTGAAGTCACCATTTTTTACAGCTGAGTAGTATTCCATTGTGTATATATACCACAATTTGCTCAGCCACTCATCTGTTGTTGGACACCTGGGTTGCTTCCAGGTTTTGGCTATTACAAATTGTGCTGCCAAGAACATATGTGTACACAGATATTTTTGGATGGATGTGTTGGGTTCCTTAGGATATATCCCCAGGAGGGGGAATTGCAGGGTCATAGGGTAGGTCCATTTCTAGCCTTCTGAGAGTTCTCCAGACTGTTCTCCACAGAGGTTGGACCAATTGACATTCCCACCAGCAGTGCAGGAGGGTTCCTTTGACCCCACACCCTCTCCAGCATTTGCTGCTGTTACCTTTTCTGATGTATGACATTCTCACAGGAGTGAAGTGATACCTCATTGTTGTCTTGATTTGCATT
This sequence comes from Erinaceus europaeus, assembly GCF_950295315.1. Taxonomy (NCBI): domain Eukaryota; kingdom Metazoa; phylum Chordata; class Mammalia; order Eulipotyphla; family Erinaceidae; genus Erinaceus; species Erinaceus europaeus. The sequence continues at coordinate 48,895,528 of NC_080163.1, forward strand.
TCTCTGACAATCAGAGACTTGGAGCATTTTCTCATGTGTTTCTCGGCCTTTTGGATCTCTTCTGTGGTGAATATTCTGTCCAAGTCCTCCCCCCATTTTTGGATGGGGTTATTTGTTGTCTTGTTGTTGAGTTTGGCAAGCTCTTTATATATATTGGTTATTAAACTCTTATCTGATGTATGGCATGTAAAGATCTTCTCCCATTCTGTGAGGGGTCTCTTGGTTTGGGTAGTGGTTTCTTTTGCTGTGAAGAAGCTTTTTAATTTGATGTAGTCCCATAGGTTTATACTTGCCTTAGTCTTCCTTGTAATTGGATTCGTTTCATTGAAAATGTCTTTAAAATTTATGAGGAAAAAAGTTCTGCCAGTATTTTCCTCTAAGTATCTGATAGTTTCTGATATAACATCCAAGTCCTTGATCCACTTGGAATTTACTTTTGTATTTGGTGAAATACAGTGATTCAGTTTCATTCTTCTGCATGTTTCAACCCATTGTTTCCAACATCATTTGTTGAAGAGACTCTGCTTTCCCCATGTAATAGTCTGGGCCCCTTTGTCAAAGATTAGATGTCCACACGTGTGGGGCCTCATTTCTGGGCTCTCAATTCTATTCCACTGGTCAGTGTGTCTGTTCATGTTCCAGTACCAAGCAGTTTTGATGACAATGGCCCTATAATACAGTTTGAGATCTGAGAGTGTGATGCCTCCGGTTCTGTTCTTTTTTCTCAAGATTGTTTTGGCAATTCTAGGTCTTTTCTGGTTCCAGATAAACATTTGTAGCATTTGTTCTATTCTCCTAAAAAATGTGCTTGGGATCTTGATGGGGATAGCATTAAATTTGTAGATGGCTCTGGGTAATATATTCATTTTGATGATGTTAATTCTTCCAACCCATGAACATGGAATATCTTTCCACTTCTTTGTGTCTTTTTCAATTTCTTTGAGTAGTGACTCATAATTTTCAGTATACAAGTCTTTCACTTCTTTGGTTAGGTTTACTCCTAGATATTTTATTGTTTTTGTTGCTATAGAAAAAGGAACTGATTTCTGGATTTCAATTTCTTCTAACTTAGTGTTTGCATAGAGGAATGCCACTGACTTTTGAATGTTAATTTTATAACCTGACACATTACTGTATTGCCTGATGATTTCCAAAAGCTTCTTGCTGGATTCCTTAGGTTTTTCCATGTATACTACCATGTCATCTGCAAATAAGGAGAGTTTGACTTCTCTTCCAATCTGTATGCCTTTAATTCCTTGCTCCTGCCTGATTGCTATGGCAAGAACTTCCAACACTATGTTGAATAGTAATGGTGATAGTGGGCAACCCTGTCTAGTACCTGATCTGAGGGGAAATGCTTCCAGTTTTTCACCATTGAGTATGATGTTGGCTGTAGGTTTGCTATATATAGACTCCACTATCTTCATGAATTTTCCATCTATTCCCATTTTTTGTAGTGTTTTGATCATAAAGGGATGTTGTATTTTGTCAAAGGCTTTCTCTGCATCTATTGATATGACCATGTGGTTTTTGGTCTTGCTTTTGTTGATGTGGTGGATCACATTGATTGATTTACGTATATTAAACCAACCTTGCATGCCTGGGATAAACCCCACTTGGTCATGATGAACAATCTTTTTGATATACTGCTGTATCCGGTTGGCTAGAATTTTGCTCAATATTTTCGCATCTATGTTCATCAGAGATACTGGTCTGTAGTTTTCTTTTTTGGTTGTATCCCTGTCTGTTTTTGGTATCAGGGTGATGTTGGCTTCATAGAAGCTGGCAGGGAGTATTCCAGTGTCTTCAATCTTCTGGAAGACTTTTAAAAGTAGAGGTATTAGTTCTTCTTTGAAAGTTTTGTAGAATTCATTTGTAAAACCATCTGGTCCAGGACTTTTATTTTTGGGAAGATTTTTGATAACTGTTTCAATTTCATTAGCTGTGATGGGTCTGTTCATGTTATCCACTTCCTCTTTACTTAGTTTTGGAAGTTGGTAGGTATCTAGGAAATCATTCATTTCTCCTAGGTTCTCTAGCTTGGTGGCATATAGTTGTTCATAGAAATCTCGCATGATATGTTGAATTTCTGCAGTGTCTGTTGTGATATCTCCTCTTTCATTTACTATCTGATTTATTTGGGTCTTCTCCCTTTTTTGTTTTGTGAGTCTGGCTAAAGGTTTGTTGATTTTGTTTACTCTTTCGAAGAACCAACATTTACTTTCATTGATCTTTTGTATGGTTTTCCTATTCTCAATGTTATTTATTTCTGCCCTAACTTTAGTGATTTCTGTCCTTCTGGTTGCTTTAGGATTCCTTTGTTGTTCTTCTTCTAGGTCTTTAAGATGTGCAATCAGGCTGTTTATTTGTGCCTTTTCTTGTTTCCTAATGTGTGCTTGTATAGCTATGAACTTCCCTCTTAGGACTGCTTTAGCTGTGTCCCAAATATTTTGATAGCTTGTGTCTTCATTTTCATTGAACTCTCAAAACATTTCGATTTCTTCCTTGATTTCCTCTTTGACCCAGAAGTTGTTAAGAAGTGTACTGTTGAGCTTCCACATTTTGGGACTGTTACTAATCTTTTGTTGATTGTTAAGTGTTAGTTTCATTCCACTGTGGTCTGAGAAGATGCTTGGGATGATTTCAGTGCTCTTGAATTGGTTGATGCTGTCTTTGTGGCCTAGCATATGGTCTATCCTTGAGAATGATCCATGTGGATTTGAGTAAAATGTGTATTCCAGTTTCTTGGGATGAATGACTCTGAAAATGTCCAATAGTTCTAGTTTATCTATCTCTTCATTTAGCTCCCTTATGTCTTTACTGATTTTCTTCCTGGATGATCTGTCAACTTGAGATAGTGGGGTGTTGAAGTCCCCTACTATGATTGTGTTATTGTTAATATATTGCTGTAGCTCTTTCAGTAGAAGTTTGATGTATTTAGATGGCTTCTCATTGGGTGCATAGATATTAATAATTGTTAAGTCCTCTTGATTGACTGATCCTCTGAGCATTAAGTAGTGTCCATTCCTATCTTTTTAAATCTTATCTATTTTAAAGTCTATCATGTCAGATATGAGAATAGCTGTTCCTGCCCTTTTTTTGTGGGCCATTGGCTTGTATGATAGTTTTCCATCCTTTCACTTTAAGTCTGTGTTTGTCCTGTTGAGTTAGGTAGGTTTCCTGTAGACAACATATTGTTGGGTTGTGTTTTCTGATCCATCTTCCTACTCTGTGTCTTTTAATAGGTGAATTCAGGCCATTGACATTTATTGATATCAAAGATTGAAGATATTTTAACGCCATTCTTGTAGAGTTTTAGAATGTTTTGATATATGTCCTATTTGTGGTGGTCTGGTTGTTTATAGGAGACCTTTCAGAACTTCTTTCAGGGCAGGCTTGGTGATGGTTGCTTCCTTCAACTGTTGGCTTTTCTGAGAAGGTTTTGATGCTTCCATCTAGTCTGAATGACAGTCTAGCAGGATATAGTATTCTTGGCTGAAAGCCTTTCTCATTGAGCACTCGATAGATATCTTGCCATTCTCTTCTGGCCTGTAGTGTTTGTATGGAGAAGTCTGCTGCTAATCTTATGGGTTTTCCTTTGTAGGTGACTCTTTGTTTTTCTCTTGCAGCCTTGAGGATCCTTTCTTTATCCTTATTCCTTTCCAATCTAAGTATGACATGTCTTGGTGTCTTTAGGTCTGGGTTAATTCTGTTTGGGACCCTCTGGGCTTCTTGAATCTTTATGTCTTTGGTGTTGTCTAGACTAGAGAAATTTTCAGCTATTATGGCCTGGGGAGTGCTTTCTTCCTCTCCTTCTCTTTCTTCCTCTGGTAAGCCAATAATGCGTATATTGTTTCTTTTGAAGTCATCCCATAGGACTCTGTTGTTGTTTTCAGCATCTCTTAATTTCTTTTTGAGATCTCTTACTTCTTTTTTAGTTGTCTCTAATTCATCCTCAATCTTGCTAATTCTGTTTTCAGCTTCATAGATTCTATTCTCTCTGCCCTCTACTGCTTTCTGGAGTTCGTCTATTCTGTTGCCCTGCTCTGATACTGTTTTAGCTTGTTCAGCTAGTTGCCTTCTTAGCTCAGCAATTTCAGCTTTCAGCTCTCTAATAACCATGAGATAATTAGAATTTTCTTCCATTTTCTCATTTGTTGTTCCTGCATTTCTGATTACAATTTTTTCAAATTCTTTACTCACTCCTGTTATTATTTCCTTAGCTAATGTTTGGATGTTGAACTCGTTGTTTTGTGCTTCACCCTCTGGAGGACTTTTAGCTGGACTCTTGTCCTGGTTTGAGTCTCCAATATTTTTTCTTCTTGTTTTAACCATTTTATATATGTTAACAGTTTTTTCAATTCCTGAGTTGGAGCTCAGTGGTGTAAAAGCCTCTTTTTTTTTTCTTCCCTGTAGGCTATGGGAGCCTGAGGGCTTTTAAACTATCAATAGGCTTCTTAGCTTATTCACTGACTCCTGACCAAGAGATAAAGCAGGGTGTGGCAGAGATAATCCAGTGGTTATGCAAAGAGACTTTCACAGCCCCTCAGCTATGCCACCGAGGTATAGATCTTCTCCTGAGTTTCCCGGTTAGATCTCTGTCCCCTGGTGTCCCTCCCTGTTGCTGCTCCAGATTCTGAGGGTAGTATCAATGGAGACTCAGAGTTGCACTTAGTGAGTCTCTGGGGAATCCTTTCCTCCCTTCAGCTGTCCCCTTGTTGTGGAGCAGACTGGAGGTGGTGTCTCCACTGATAAACTGTTGAACTGTTAGCAGCCACTTAATCTCTCCTTAGGCCTCTCTCTCCTCTCTGTCACCAGCCACGCGTGTTGGTACTCACAGGTGATTTACTGGGTTCCTGTGGTCATTCTAGTCCTGTCTTGTTTCGGTCCGGGTGGTCTCCTTTGGTATTCCTAGTTGATCCGGGAGAGGAGAAGAGAGGAGAGGAGAGGAGAGGAGAGGAGAGGAGAGGAGAGGAGAGGAGAGGAGAGGAGAGGAGAGGAGAGGAGAGAAAGCGATCTGCTGCTCATAGCTCCCACAGTGAATTTTAGTGTTATTCTTAGTTGGACCTTTGTTGAGTCTTACTGTAATTAAAGACTTTTGCTGAGACATTTTTCCTGTGGTACTGAAGGCCAAACAATAGATCTGGCTAGAGCAAGAAGTGCTTGTGAGGAATGTGTTCTTAGTTTTGTACTTCATGGATAAATAAAAATGAATTTGAATAATTGGGGTACATCAATCATAAAAAAATATGGAGGATCCAGATATTCAGTTGAGGTCCTGGCAGGTTTATATATGAGAAGTGGCATCATGTCAGCCTTATGGTGCATGTTTGTGATTTGGCAGTGCCTGTCTTTGCCTCTTAGACACAAGAAGATGTGTAATTTTTGGCTTAACATTCAACTAAACTGTTCATGGTCCTAGGTCATAGAGATTATGCCTGTTTAACCAAATGCAGAGCCCTTTACCTGACACACTATTTTTTCTTTTATGTTGGACTGGGGATGAATTGAGGGCATCACTGAGTGGTTTCTCCAGGCTATTTTTTTTTTTCTTTTATAGAGATACAGAGAAAGGAGAAGGATCTGTTTGAGGTCAAGGCCCATCATGTCTGTTTGGGAACCTCAGGGCTCCCTGACTAGGGCCCCAGCTGATGGGGTGGCCTGATAGTGACTAAAGAATCTTCACTGGGAGTTGGGCAGTATTGCAGCGGGTTAAGCGCAGGTGGCACAAAGCGCAAGGACCGGTGGCGTAAGGATCTCACTTGGAGCTCCGGCTCCCCACCTGCAGGGGAGTTGCTTCATAAGCAGTAAAGCAGGTGTGCAGGTGTCTTATCTTTTCCTCCCCCTCTCTGGTTAGTATAAGGTAATGTCTCATGGCTCTGATTTGTGTTCTGATGATGAGTGAAGTTGAGCATCTTTTCTTTTCTCCATCATTGCATCCTAGGGACTAATTCAATTGGTCACAGTCTTTGATCTTTCTAGTGTGCTGTTGTATTCGGTTTGCTAGTATTTTGTTGTGGATTTTTACATATATATTCATCAAGGATATTGACTTACAATTTTCTTGTGGCATTATTGTGTGGCTTTTGTAAATAATTACAATTGTGCCTTAACACTTGAAACTTTTTTATGGCATCAAGTAATGTTCATAATTTTGAGTCACCACTTCATTTTTAGTTCAGGTAAAAGTTTACCAATTTTGTTTTCTTTTTCCAATACTAGTTTCTTGGTTTCTCACAGGTGAATTTGTCCATAAGTTACTGAGTTTGAGTATTCTGCTTTTTTCCTGACCTCTGAAAAATAATTTCTCCTTTATTGTTACCTCTGTGAAAATATATTTATTTATTTATTACCAGCTGTGGCTTATGGTGGTGCAGAATTGAACCTGAGACTTTGGACTCTCAGGCATGAGAGTCTGTTTGCATAGCCATTATGTTATCTGTCATCCGCCTGAAGATATATTGTTAATAATGCCATTTCATATATTAAAATATACACAGAAAAGATAATTACCCAAGGTTACAGCTAATAAATAGTTAACCTACATTTTCTGATTTCAGTCTTTATTTTTTTTCTCTCATAGCCTTCTTCTAAATGTAGAATGATGTGCTAATATTTTTTAAAAAGATACATATGGAGGCTGGCAGGTGGCATGCATTACCATGCCAGGGGGCCTAGGTTTGAACCAAAGACCACTTTATAGGAGAACATTGTAGGGGGAAGCTTAACAAGTAGTAGAGAAGTGCTGCTTTGTCTTTTTTCTCTTTGTTTCTCTCTTCATTTACCTGTTTGTTTTTTATTCTCTAGAGAAAAGAAAAAAAAAAAGACTTCCAGATATTCCACTATTTATTGAATGAGAAAATCTCAGTGATAACTGCATTTTCTTGTCTGTGGCCCATAAAAGCACCCATCCACTTAGAAGAGAGCTAGGCTCTGGAAAAACAGCTAAGTCCAAACATGGTCCAGATCTCTGAATAGAGCTCACTAGGGCGTGTAGATAAGGGCAGACTGTAGCATCCTGTGCTGAATGGTGTAAAGGTGTGTGCTGTGGAACACGGGAAGGTATAGGCCTAGAAAGTCTTGCTCCTGATATTTGTCTAGAAGAACCTGAAGATAAATCAAGTGGAAATTTCAAGTGGTCTGGATGTGGAAATCATAAAGTATACTTGTGTATATTGAATCAAAGTTTTGTGTTGAGTGCAGAACAGAAATTGAGTCTCAAGTGGTAAGTAAAACCTCCTTTGAGAAGTACCTTGCCTATTTTTTTTTTGAAGATATGTGCATGGGATGGGTAGGCTAGAGAGATAAGAGAGGTGCTCTGCCATTTATGATACTCTATTTTTTTTTTGTCTGTTTTGTTTTTATGTGGTGCTGAGGATTAGATTTGGGTCCTCTGCTGGGAAATTGTGCAGATGCAGTCACATCTGCCATGTTGTCCCATCAGACTATTGCTAGTTCCCGTGAGAGTTGGGACATTCTCAGAGCGCCTTTCTCAACCAATCCTGTCCCAGCTCGTCACTCCCATTTTTTGCCATATAAAGCCCTTCTTCTTCCGCCCCTCGTTCTCTTGCCCACTTTTCACTTTGGTGATTAGAAGCAGAGAAGTTGCTGTGTGAGGCGGCCATTTTGGCTAGCTCCATGTGGCCCGAACCACTGCGCTGTCACCCAACTCTGAGGTGCCCGCAAGAATAAAGAATTGTGTTCCCTCACTGCTCCAGATCTCCTCTCTCTCTATCTCCTCAGTAATGCAAGGCATACTCTACCAAAGAGCCCCACCTCCTTGGGCCTGGGCTTTGGGTATTTAAAATTCTATGGGGGAAACATTAGAGGCTTTTTAATTTCAGGACTTTCAAAACTCAGCTTTGGTTTAGAAAGATACTGTAGAATACAGTATGAAGGATAGTTTGCAGTGCATTTCCAGTTTGCATTCCCATCAGCAGGGTACTAGAGCTACTTTTTTCCCACCCTCACCAGCACTTATTTCTTTTGTGAGTTTGTTGTTGTTTTTAATGTAGGTGTTTCTTTTATTAATAATAAGTGATGTTGAACATATTTTTCATATGACTATGGGTCACCTCTTTGTCTTTTTTTGAGGAGTGTCTATTCAGATAATTTGTCACCTTTTTACTGGGTTACTTTTTTGTTGAGTTGTGTGATTTCTTTATATATTTTTGATATTCCCTCATCAGATGTGTGCTGAACAAATGTTATCTCCCATTTGCAAATGTCATCTCCCACTGCCTTTGCATTTTATGATAATTTCTTTTGTGTGAAATATTTTTAATTTGATGTAGTCCCATATGTTTATTCCTGATACTGAGGTTGACTCTCCATACACATCTGTGCTGTTTAAGGTCTTTGATTGCATCACTTTTTTTTAAATCAATGGTTTCAGGTCTAATATCCAAGTACTTACTCCATTTTGAGTTAATTTTTGTGTATGATATTAAGTGATGGTCTAGTTACACTTTTTTTTTTTTTTCAACAAGTGGCTATTAGTACTTCCAGTACCATTTTTTGAAGAGAATTTTTCTTCTCTATTGTGTGGTTTTGACTCCTTTAACATTTATTAGCTGGCTAAATATGTGTGGATTTATTTCTATTCCATTGTGCTTGAGGTTTATTTTTTAGTTGTTGCTGTTTGTTCTAATATCATAGTGTCTTAATTGCTATTGTTTTGTATTATTATTTCAAGTCCATTTTTTTTTGTCTGATTGCTCTGGCAGGATTTTATAGGACTATGCTGAACAGTGGTGCTGATAATGGGCATCCTTGTCTGGATCCAGATCTTAGGGGAAAGCTTTTAATTTTCACCATTGAATATGATGTGGGTTTGTCATGTATGACTTTATTATGTCTAGATAAATTCCTTCTATTTCCAGATTTTAGGGGGTTTTCATCCTAAATGGGTGTTGAATTTTTTTTTTTTTTACTACTTACTGCTATAATATGTATTTACCTTTTTGTTGTTAAAGCATATTACATTAATTTGTTTATGTTGAACCATCCTTTCTCTAGGATGGTTCCACTTGATCTATTAATATATTTCTTATTGCTACCAGGGTTATTGCTGAACTCAGTGCCAGTACTGTGAATCTGCTGCTTATGGGGAAGTGGGGCTCAAACCCAGTCCCATGGTAGTGTGTATGTGTTCAACTGGGTGCAACACTGTCTACCCCCCAATTTGTTCTTTTCTTGTGAAACTCCTTTTAACAATTCATGTAAGGCATGTCTGGTCATGGCAAACTCCCATTTATTTTTGTATGTCTGAAAAGACCTTTTTTCTTTAATATTTGAATTGTAATTTTGCAGGGTAAAGCATTTATGATTACAATTCTTTTAGTATTCTCTCTAGCAGGGAAGTCTTGTTTGGGTATGTTCCATGTGATCCACGACTTTAGTAATTTTTGCCTGAACCTGATAGCATGTGGGTGGACTAAAAGTATTATCTAGGAAGATGGTATCAGTCAAGAATAAGATTAGAAAGCTGAATTAGGGCAGAGTGTAGCTCCCAAATATGAGGAAAGTATATAAATACTCATTAACTGTTAATCCCATCAGTCTGACCTAGGGCTCATGTCTATTCATATTTAGCAAAGGAGCCCTGTAACCTGTCAGTCTATGCTCATATTCTATGGTCATAGCTAGGAACATTCTAGGCTACACTCATTTCAGGACCAGTCTTCCTGGAGTGGCATAGTAGGTTGACCCAGTCTCCCTACAAAGAGTGGGGAAGTCCCTACAATTGCTTCTCTACTGTGGGGGAAATGTCCTAGAGAGGTTCACAAGAGGGCTTATGATGAGATTCCTGGTAGAAGTGACCAGTGATGGTGAAGAGGGATCTATTAGAGGTCTAGGCCCATCATATCAGTGTGAGAATCCAAGGATTGCCTGACTAGAGCCCCAGATTATGGGGTGACTTGGTATTGACCAAAAAGGCCATCACTGAACTGTTCCAGTCTCTTGCCCTTATCTAGTTTTTGTAGTCATTACTTTATCTGATGAGGTTAAACTTAGTGATTGAGGGAAGTGAAGTGGGGATAGGAGAGGAGGGTTTCTAGGTCTAAGTAGTAAATGCTTGATTAGGTATTTTATGGTGTCTACTTGGGGTCTTTCTACTTGCCTGCTGAATTTATTGAGTCTGTCTACTCACAGCAGATTACTATGGACATATTTCCCCCTAATTTAAGGATACATGTGCACATGCACCCTGTCCCTTTGGCCCTGTTCTATATCTAGTCTGTAACTTTATTAGGGAATGTGCCATTTGAAATGGAACTAGGATGTCCCTTGAGTTAGGAAAGGTCTCACCAGATTATTGGAGTTGGAGGGTTGACATCTCAGGCTCAGCATCTCTGGATAAAGTACAGAGATTTTATAAAATTAAAAAAAAATTCTTTATTGGGGAATTAATGTTATACATTCAGCAGTAAGTATAATAGTTTGTACATGCATAACATTTCTCAGCAGAGATTTTTTAAAGTATATTTTTTAAATTTTTAGTTGATAGGACAGAGAAATTGAGAAAGGGAAATAGAGACACCTGCAGCACTACTTTACCACTCATGAAGTTTCCCTTTCTGACCCACCCTGCTGCAGGTAGGGACCAGGGGCTTGAACCCAGTCTTTTGCACATGGTACTGTGTGTGCTCAACCAACTGTGCCAACTCTGGAGTTTTATTCTTATCTCAATTCCTTGCACTCACAGTGGTTTTGAATTACCTAGATTTTTATTTCCACTGTGTAATATCATGCATACTTAACCAGTATTTTATAAGAATGTCATGTTGAGAGAATAGAAAAGCTTATTGCCTGTCTACATTGCATGCATTACTTATTGACCATCTGATGAAGGTATACAAGACAGAGTATAAATTACCTTTTACTTAAGGGGACTGGTCAGAGTGGGGAAAACTTTTTTGATGTCTGATATGATTTATATAACTTTTGTTCTGAGATTAATGTGGGTGCATCCAAATAATGTGAAAAAAGGTTTCTTTTCTTTTGCCTCCAGGGTTATCTCTGAGGCTCAGTGCCTGCACTACAAATCCACTGCTACTGAAGGCCGTTTTTCCCTTTTTTTTTTTTTTTTTTTTTTTTTGCTCTTGTTGTTGTTGTTGCTGGGTAGGACAGAGAGAAATCAAGAGAGGAGGGGAAGACAGAGATGGGGAGGGAAAGATAGACACCTACAGATATGCTTTATTTACAGCCAGTGAAGTGATTTCTCTGCAGGTGGGGATCCGGGATCCTTACACTGGTCCTTGGGTTGCATGCCATGTGCACTTAACCTGGTTTCTAATTTTTTTTTTTTTCCGCCATGGTTATCGCTGGTGCTTGTTGCTGGCACTACACATCTGCTGCTCTTAGTGGCTATCTTTTTTTTCCCATTTTTTAAGTGGCTATGACAGAGAAACTGAAAGAGGAGGGAAGACAGAGAGGGAGAGAGAGACACGTGCAGACCTGCTTCACCAGTTGTTGAGTGACCCCTCCCCCTACAGGTGGGGAGCTGGGGGCTCAAACTGGGAACCTTGTGCTTTGTACTATGTGCACTTAACCCAGTGTGCAATCACCCACCCCCCTTGAAAATGCTTCTATATCAAAGTATTGTTTCATTTTAATTAGCAAACAGAATTCTGCTATAAGAGGAGTTTGAGTTTTTACCAGCACTAAAATGTTAATGAAATTAAATTAGGCTATTAGAGAGTTTAGAGAGAGAAATTGAAGACTAAAAAAAATCAACTCACAAATGCCTCAGTATTCTTAATTTTTTCACTTCCCAAGGTTATTGCTTTACCTGCCAAATAGCTAATTTTAATGTGCATCATACTTTTCATGTATAAGCAATTTTCTAACTCAGCTTGAATTTATGTAGATATAAGTTCATTTTTCTGGTGGGTGAGCTAGGTTCCTTGTTATATATTTGACATACCAAAGGTTATTGTCATTTCTGTCTAGTTACTTTTTCTTATCATTAATATCCCTATGGGGCAAAAACATTTTTAAAATTTTATTATTATTTTTAATGATTTACATTAGTTGTTGACACAGAGGCACAATGCTCTCCACTCTCAACCTAGAGAACACATTTTTTTAAGAGAAAGAAATATCACTGTTGAATAACTTCTCAGCACTGCTTAAGAATATGGAGTGAGAACTAGCTGTGCAGTGTGTATGTATGCATGTTCAAAGTACTTATTGACCTTTGCAATCTTGGTGACCCTAGGTAATTTGATTCTTTAAGCAGTTTTCTTTTGTTAATGCAATAAGGTGAATGGTACTATTACAAATCCAGTGATATACATATATTGTGCATATATATGTTAGTAACATTTGTAAGATAATATGTAGATGATGGCTGGTACCCATTAAGCACTCAGCATATGTAAAATTTGAATTAAAAACAAAAAAAAAAGCCAGTTTCCCGAGTTTTGGAGATCAGGGTTACACTTTCTGATAAGTGATAGATGGTTCTATGAATGAGTTTCCATTTAAACTTCAATGAAATGGAAGTTAGTAGCTATCAATTCATTTGTGTAGATTCTGAATCTTTTTTTATAAAAATAAAAATATAAAATGTTATTATCTTCAGCATCTGTCTCATTCATTGAGTGAATATTAATTGGTATAAAGCATGTTAATGTGCTCTAGATTGATATGTGAAGTGAATGGTAAAGTAATAATATATGTACATATTGATGCTTTGGCATCTCTGCCTTGTACCTAAGAGTTTGAAGGTTTATTATACACCATTACATACTCTTTTTTTTTTTTTTTTTTTTTGCCACCAGGGTTATTGCTGGGGCTTGGTGCCTGCACCATGAATCCACTGCATCTTTTTTTTTAAATATTTTTTTTATTTAAGAAAGGATTAACAAAACCATAGGGTAGGAGGGGTACAACTCCACACAATTCCCACCACCCAATCTCCATATCCCACCCCCTCCCATGATAGCTTTCCCATTCTCTATCCCTCTGGGAGCATGGACCCAGGGTCATTGAGGGTTGCAGAAGGTAGAAGGTCTGGCTTCTGTAATTGCTTCCCCGCTGAACATGGGCCTTGACTGGTCGGTCCATACTCCCAGTCTGCCTCTCTCTTTCCCTAGTAGGGTGTGTCTCTGGGGAAGCTGAGCTCCAGGACACATTGGTGGGGTCTTCAATCCAGGGAAGCCTGGCTAGCATCCTGATGGCATCTGGAACCTGGTGAATGAAAAGAGAGTTAACATACAAAGCCAAACAAATTGTTGAGCAATCATGGACCCAAAGCTTGGAATAGTGGAGAGGAAGTATTAGGGAGGTACTCACTGCAAACTCTAGTGTACTTCTGCTTTCAGGTATATATTTTGCAGTAGTTTATGGATACATGTGAACATAAGCTCTCTCTCACAGAAACTGGTGTATATCTAGGTTTTGGGACTTTGTTAGAAAGTGAACCACCTGAGATGAAATTAGAGTGTACTATAAAAGGAAAGGTTTCACCCGAGTAATGGAGCTGAAGGGTTGTCATTCCACACGTGAAGTCTCTGGACACAGTCTGAGGTGAAGCATGTTGAGGTGGCAATCGTTGCGTTGGTTAGGTTGTGATCGGCAGATGCAATATTATTTGGTATGGATTGGGAGAGGCATACAGGAAAGTGGGCCTTATCCAAGGGTTCCAGGACTGGGGGAAGTAGGGACTCTATAGTGGAGATGTGAGGTTCCTGCTGTCTTAGGGTTCAAAAAGACAATCGATAGTTAATGTTATCATCACATTATTTGGTAATTGGGTTAACTTTGAAAAGTCTTTTTGTTATGGTTTGCTGTACAGTACCCAGTATCTTGTATATAGCTGTGCTGTTGGATGCTTCTAATCTACTTGGTCTAGGCTTTTGAGAGAGTCCGCATATCAAATACACAGCCTATATATTAAAAAGATTCAGTTTGTGTTTTGAAAAACTTTGAAACATACAATTGATTTCCCCCCTCTCATATTAACTAGTGATTTATATGTCTACATTTTGCTAGGAGTGTACATAAACACCATTCCCACCACCAAAAGACTGTGACCCATCCCTCCCACCCACTCCAACCCCCCACTGGCCCAGGAAGCTGCATGTCTACCCCTCACCACAGGGCTTTTACTTTGGTGCCCTAGAATTCACTGCTTCTGGAGGCCGTTTTTTTCTCCCCTTTTGTTGCCCTTGTTGTAGCCTTGTTGATTATTGTGTTGTTGTTGATGTCGTTCGTTGTTGGATAAGACAGAGAGAAATGGAGAGAGAAGATGGGGAGAGAAAGATAATAGACACCTGCAGACCTGCTTCACTGCCTGTGAAGTGACTCCCTTGCAGGTGGGGAGTGTGGGGTGGCTTGAACTGGGATCCTTCCTCTGGTCCTTGTGCTTTGCACCATGTGCGCTTAACCGCTGCGTCACCACCCGACCCCCCCCACACACACACCATTCTATACTCTTAAGGGCTATAGTGCATATTTCTTTTTCTAGTGTATAAGATGTTGATTTTTGCTCTTACCTCTTGATAATTGACAAATTCATGATCTTAACTATAAGCATTTTCCATACCCCAGCTACATCTCTCTTTAAAAATCACACCTTATGTATGTAGCAAATACTTGGTGTACATATGCTGGATGAGGCAAACTTGGTTTTGAAATCTTATCTTTTTATACCTTAGAATGTAGGTCACTTATGGAGAAAAGTTTTTTAACTCCTCCAATTTATGAATATAACCTGATCCCAGTATGATTTAAAAAATACTGAAAAGATCATTGGACTATCACTTCCCCTGTTGTGGGATTATTTCCTATGCCCTTTCCCTGAATATTTGATTTTAAAAAACAATGAGTAGATAACATATTTCTTTTTTGCTACTGGGGCAAAGTATCTAAACTCCACTCTTCTGGGTAGCCATTATTTCTTTTCTGGATAGAGGAAGAGAGCTAGAGAGGAGAGACATCACAATACCTCACATCAGCTCATGAAACTTCCCCTACAGGTGTTCCTATGTGGTGGTCCCGAGCTTGAACTCTGGTCCCTGTGCATGGTAATATGTATGCTCTACTGGGTGGGTCTCCTGTGGATCCTGATAGTTTTGAAAAATATTTTATTCATTTTTGGATAAGGTGGGCCTGGTGGCGACACTTCTAGTATTGCTTCACTGCTTTTGAAGCTTCCCGCCTTGTAGGTGGTGGCTGAGGGCTTGAACCTGTGTCCTGCACATGCTTAACGTGTGTGTTCAGCCAGGTTATCTATATGAAGTTAATAATTTGAAGAGGGTATTTCATACAGCCATTCATCAGAAAATAAAAATCCGTCTTTTAAACACAAGTAGAACCTGAAATGGAATTGGCATATCGCACCAAAGTAAAAAACTCTGGGGTGGGTGGGTGGGGAGAATACAGGTCCATGAAGGATGATAAATGACATAGTGGGGGTTGTATTGTTAAATGGGAAACTGGGGAATGTTATGCATGTACAAACTATTGTATTTACTGTTGAATGTAAAACATTAATTCCCCAATAAATAAATTTAAAAAAAAAAGTCCATCTTTTAGGCATTTTCTAGAGAGAAGATAATGAACTAATCCTTTGCCCAAAGCCTGGATAGTAATACTTGGTAGACTAGGTTGACTGATTATCTGGAAAATGATGAAGTTTTTATTCACGGTGTGCCACCACCCAGCTCCCTTTTTATTTTATGGTGAAGTCTGTTACAGCTGATGTTGCCTCAGGAGTGAGGCATACACATTACAGTAATTGGCACATGAGGCATGGATGGGCTAATTTGTAAGCCTTTTGCACCAGGGTTAACCTCATTTTGAATTTGTGCTATACTAGCATTGCAAACATTTCCACTTGACATTTAAAAGTCCACTTTATCATCTTATGGTTCCTGAAGTTATTGATAACTCTGCCTTCAGTAGAAAAGTAAAAAATGGACGAATTCTACAAAAGCATGTTAGAGTCACATAATGAAAAAGCAGGTTTTTTATTACGATGTTTTTCCATATTTGGCATTGCTGTAAATGGCTAACTAACATTTACTGTCAATTCAGTACAAATGTGTGGTTTGGTAATACCAGAACAGCAATTTAAAATGCAAAATAAAAGTTAAACATTTCCACACAAGATCTTACAGTCTGACATTTCACTGCGTAGGTAAAAAGACATTTTTTTCTTACTACAGATTATTCAGCATGAATAAAAAACTACAACTTTTAAACAGGAGTCACTGGTTTTAATTTTTACACATTTTAAAATTACTGTGATAAAAAATAATGCAAAAGCTTCTTAATGCCATACACAGTGTAATATAGATTTGTCCCCATTATATAGCATTTGTTTAATATACAAAATAGAATATTGACACACTTGAATCTATATGTAGTTAAGCAAGTTATTTGAAGAGGGTATTTTTATACAGCCATTCATCAGAAAATAAAAATCCTTCTTTTAGGCATTTTCTAGAGAGAAGCTAATAAGCTAATCCTTTCCCCAAAACCTGGATAGTAATCCTTGGTAGACTAGGTTGACTGATGGTGATCTGGAAAAATGATGAAGCTTTCATTCAAAGTGGTTTAAAGTGTCCTCCTTACTTTCCTTATTTTCCCTTTCAGCTCTCAAACCAGGCACATAGGAAAAACATTCATCAATAGCTACAGTATTTTGATTGACCAACCAAGTTGAAAAGTCTCATGGAGGGCTGCCAGGATTACTGAAGAATCCTGTTAGACTGAAGTATAATAATATTGTTGGGGGTAATGAACAGAACTAAAATAAGGCTTAATGATCATGTGTTGTAGATTAAGAATTGCTCATGCTTTCATCCCCTGCCCCCCCAATTCTGAAGAGAGGCTAGCTCTCCTTTATCTGCACAGAGTTTTTTCTTTGCTAATCATCAGGCACATCGTATGCACTATGCACTAATCATGTTAGACTTTCTTTTGAGCTGTCACTTTTTTCTTTAGAAGAAGGTAGGTATTCTTTTAGGTTTCTTCCCATAGCTTTAGACAAGTAGAAATGTATTTCCTCAAAAGCAATTATATAGTATCCCACAGCAGGCCTAAAATCATGAAGAGGGTTACTTATTTTCTCAGCAATAATTAAAAATATTTTTCTGAATTTGTTGTGACTCATTTAGCCTTGTTACCAGCTCACTGAAGTTATTACAAATTTAAATTGTTGGGATGGCATGATACCACATACACAAAATGAAGCTGCTTTCAGATAATTGTTTCATTTAAATCCATAATCATACAAATTGTGAGTTTTTCTGTTTCTCACATCTTTGGAAAGGGCATAGATTCTTTTCCCATCTAGTCTACAGCTTCCTATAGTTGTTTCATTAATGTCAGTTGATTTCCTTTTACCCACAAAGCACAAATACCTTTTTCTTGCTGAGCTCTTTTTTGAGAGCCAATTTTGTTGGGTCTGAAATAAGATTAATGTGTGATCTACTTTCATTCATAAAATGTTATATAAATGAGCAATAATTACCTTTCAGAAACTTTTTTGGAAACATAACACTATCATTGATAATAATATTCAAGTGGCATTTCTTAGGCACCAACATTTTTCCATTCAGCTGACTTACAAGCCATCTTAAAATATTTTTGAGATCAATTTAAACCATTGTAAAAGGAACATTCCCCTTTAGAGAGCATTCAAAAAGCAAATTATTACATTTTTATTAAATAATTTCTCCAAAATACTGAAAAATAACATTCAGAAAGCATTCAATGAAAACAAACGTCCTTATTTTGTTTGGAAGTGAGCTCTTGCAAGATAGAAAGGAATTAGTGTATTATTGGCAACCTATGAGATTCTGCACTATTTACATATTGCTGGTTCCTCTATGCATATTATTGCCAAACTTCTAGAGCCTTTATTTTTATTAAACTGTTGGAGAAGCTGTATATGAAAGTAACCCTGCTAATGGATGGTGCCTGCAAGTGTGTAAGCACCACCATCCTGCCTCCGGTTTACATAGCACATGGGGAGATTTAGCAAACTAACCCTGTACTGACAGACTCAGGATTAGGATGAGAAGGGTGGTGATTCTGGGAGGCAGAGGAGTATTTCCTCTGTGTCTGAATGGGACAGAGCCTCAGCAATCATCTACACACAGACCAGTCTCCGTTTCCCTTTTCCCCTAAAAGCAAACTTGGCTTCTGAGACCATTGCCATTTGTATGAATACGTTACACACACTAGAAATCATTTAGGTTATCCACTGACATTTCTTTGACCCCTACAAAAAATATATAACATGTCGTGATAAAACAATCTCATCTAAAAATCATTCTTATTTTACACTATACAAGCTATTTTACAATCATTTTAATAAATTGCATGTAAAGCTGCAGTAGCCCTTCCCTTCCCAGATTAGTGAATACCAATATGATATATATCTGAAACTATAACTAAATATAAAAATATATTAGAAGTTTCATATTTTAATATTAGATTTTCAGTTTTCTATTACACAAATAATTTGGCCACTTTGAATATAAATCAAATTTCTTGTGGCTTAGTAAATATGTTAAGTTTTGAGTTTACAGAAAGTTGGTAAGGTGCACACAGAAAGGGCTACTACAGCTTCTATTTTGTTTAAAATGATAATTCTTAACAGTGAGGAGAAATTATCAAGACTTGTTAAACTATGGCACAAACAGGGATGTGTAGTTTTACAAACATGGAAGTCTGACATATAATTGTAAATCACAAAAATCAGTAGCTGAGTTTTCCTGGCCCACCAGGAAAGACATCAATTGGTGAGAGATGGGAATGTGAAAATGGGTGTCTAGCTACTTCACCATATTAGAGATTGTTTTTTGGGTAATGTTTAGTGAGAAAAATTTCTTGGCCTGATTTAAATATCTCCCAGCTGTGTTTCAGCTGATTATCTGGAATCATGACTTTTATGAAATTATACAAACTACAACAAAAGGTCCTGCAAGACAGTAAGCTTACCTTACCAACTAGCTCTCTTGCCATCAAACCATTGCAGAAATAGGTACAAACAGGGCCTCTTGGTAGTTTTTTTTCTCCTCTTTTAGTTAATCTTTTGCAACCATCATCCACAGTTTACTGAGGAGGTCACGGGACTAGGTGCTATACACCAGCTAGGGCAGTTAATTTGTACAACCTATGTAATTCTCCACTGAAGCATATATATATACATATATATACAAAATATGAGCTTTTTTGGACAAGAATACTGGAGATTTGAGTCAATTTCCATGGTCTTCTGATAGCTGAGTGCCATCAGGTTAGAAGCACCAACCCATTTTCACACAGAAGATTAATGTTTAGAGTTCATTTAGGAAAGCTATGAACTAGCTGCCCATCTTAAACAGCTGTACAATAACTTGAATACAAAAATTAAGAAAAAAATGAGCAAACGTAGTTCACTAAATATAAAGGAAATTGTTAAAACCAGACAATAATAGCTATAATAAAAGGCACAACTTCCCTTTTCTGATATACATTTGTAAACTTTTTTCAGGTTTCCATGCATAAATCAAAAATTCTATCGTAACTATACAGGGGAAAAAACACCAACAAAAAGTCTAGAAAATTTTATCCAGCCAACTGTGAAAAATATGAGCAGAAAGTTTGTTACACAGACTTCGGGCACTGGTGGTTTCGGTGCCATCCTTCTCCGTCTCCGATCATGGAGGTTACCCACCATGTTACTGTTTCTAATTCCTGGGATCTACCAACTATCACTTTGATGGTTCTACTACTTCTGTTGTCAAGTCTTGGCCCTCTATAAACCACATGTAGTGCGTATTTAAAACAAAAAATCAGACCAAAACAAAAACACAACAGCAATACTGCTACAGGACAAACTGATAGTTTATACAATAAAAGCTATGGACTCAACTCTCTTTAAGGCAACCTTTCTTATTAAGGCAGTCATTTTTGATGAAACAAGAGTTTTTTGATATTTCCATTTGAATATTTTGGTATCTGATTTGTAATGATTTCAGCTAACATCTCTGGGAATTCAATACTCAGGGTCTTATCCAAAAATGTTTGGAAGCAATAATTAAGGAGATTTTCAACAACCTGCAAGAGAAAATATAGTAGTGATTAGTCTTTAAAACTGGTGAATAGTGACCTTCCTCTTTTTTCAGCCTCTATTTTTTGAGGCTTAAGAGATCTTTAAGAGTATTCAAATATCAAAAGACATTTTGAATTCCTGAAGTGTTTGTTATTGTTTCCCATAGCAGTACTCATCTCTGGCCTAGGGGTGGTGCAGGGGATTGAATCTGGGGCATTGGGAGTTTCAGGCCTATAAGTCTTTTAACATGACCATTATTATGCTCTCTCTCTCTCTCTCTCTTTTTTTTTTTTTTTGCTTTCAGGTTTATTGCTGGGGCTCAGTGCCTGCACTACAAATCCACTGGTCCTGGTGGCCACTGTCCCCCATTTTTGTTGCCCTTGCTTCCTTGCGCTTTGTGTCACGTGCTTAACCTGCTGTGCTACTGCTCAGCCCCCGTTAATGGTCTTATCCACCCAAATTCCTTAAGTTCTGTATCCTGTGTTTCATGATGAACTACAATACCATAATGCATAAACAGTATTATAATTTACTGGATTAGTCACATAAAATGGGGAACCATGTGCATGTAATTTGAGGAAATAATAATTGTTTTTGGCTTGAGCAAAAATGTATACCAAACAGATCAAACTATTATCAGAATACACAAACTAGGAAAAAAGAAAACTCATATATACTAATGAGAGCGTACTTTTTAATCCAAGCCTGGGTGGTGGCGCACCAGATTACGCACACGTAGTACCAAGCCCAAGGACCCACACAAGGATCCCAGTTTGAGCCCCTGGCTTCCCACCTGCAGGGGGCGTTGCCTCATAAGTGGTGAAAAACGTCTGTAGGTGGGTATCTTTCTTTCTTTCTCTCTTCCCCTCTGTCCTATCAAAAAAAAAATAGTTTTTTCTTTGAAAAAATGGCCCTAGGAGCACTGGATTCATAGTGCAGGCACGAAGCCCCAGCACTAACCCTGGAGGCAAAACAAAACAAAACTTATATGTAAAGAATTCATGTTTGACACTTACTTCATGCATGGAGTCCAAGAGTTTTGTCAGTTGATAAAACCGCTGCCAGTTCTGACTGGAGTTTCCTTCCCTCTTCACAATGGCTTTTCCTAGCTCTTTGATGTAGGTCATTCTAATTTCATCAAATAGCTCTTGGCTCTTCAAACCATCCTTAGGAACTAAAAGGTTAAAATGGAGTCAAAGATTTCCTTGTGGTAACTTTTCATATGTACAAAAGATGTGTAGTATATAGCACATATCATGATTTATATTGCACAGTCAACACATTCTGTCAACATATGAAAATTTTCAAAAGAACATGAAACTACAGCCTAGAGACAAAATGGAGTAACAGAAAATTGGAGGACTTAACTGTGGCAAACCACTTTGTTTCTCAATAAAATGGAACTTGTAATGAAACCTTCCTTATTACAAAGCAATAGCTTGAAGACCAAATGAACAATATAGTGACTGTCATTCTATAACTGTGTTTAATTTTGTAAAGCTGTAGAAGACTTCAATAGCAATGCTTATTTTGCCAGTTACAACTTAGAATATTTGTGAGTTCACTAATCAAACCTTAAAATCACCATTCAATGCATTTTATTCATTATTATGTTAATTGATTAAAGTGATGTGATTCTAATCTCAAAGGAACTTTGGTGATCGGTGTGGTGATTTGTGCATATAAATCTGTAAGTATGAAACTATACCCCTAAAATGTTATAATTCTGTACAACAATGTTTAATTTGAAAAAGGAAACTACATGTCCAACCAGGGGGCAAATAGATACTTTTAATTGTGAACTAGAAATATAGCAAATAGCTAATGGATTCTGGATTATAAATTTGATATTTTAAACTAGTTTAATTTAGTCAGCTTTCATATTCTTTAAAAACTGATATTACGGACTGCTTACAGAGGGTTGGTTAATTATAGCTTTTCATAATATTATAGAAATTATGACTTAGAGTGCTTCATTGCTCAAAGTGTGCTCCTTCCTAAGAACTCTGATTCTGTATTAATAATAGTTAATGAAACATGATTTAGTGGTCAAACTTTAAGCAAAACTACATTCTTACTAAAAAGTTAGTTATATTTCTGGATTTCATGACTTAGAACTATAATTATATACTCTCTGGGGAGAATAGCACATTATTTCCTAAAGGTCACCACTGTTGGAATTTTAGGAAATGTTGGGAGAGAGGAAAAGTAGTAGATTTAGGAGATTAGTAGATTTAATTTACTTCTTTTTTTTAATTTTTAATTTTTTAATTTTTATTATTTATTTATTTATTCCCTTTTGTTGCCCTTGTTGTTTTATTGTTGTAGTTATTATTGTTGTTGTCGTTGTTGGATAGGACAGAGAGAAATGGAGAGAGGAGGGGAAGACAGAGTAGGGGAGAGAGAGATAGACACCTGCAGACCTGCTTCACCGCCTGTGAAGCGACTCCCCTGCAGGTGGGGAGCCAGGGCTCAAACCCGGATCCTTACGCCAAGATTTAATTTACTTCTTACTTGCCCTATGGACTACTATAACCGCTGAGTCAGTTGGCTATTCTCTTTCTTGCTGGATTTTGATTAGGTCTAGACCAAAGAACACATTTTAAAATGTTGGAGATACAAATCAATACTTGGCATTTAAAGATGTTAGTATCATAATGAAAATGAAGGTAATTGTCAGTGACGAGAGTCTACCATAAGAATGGGTTAATTTTACAAGTTACCACGTTGCAGATAATTATCATGATTCTAGAAATCATAAGACCTCCTATTCCTGTTTATATTTAAAAGAATTTCAACAATCCAAGTGTCTAGGTTAGTAGTTCCCTGTAATTTGTATTTTAATTTTAAACTACTATTACTTTGTTGTCTTAGGGAAAGTAACTGCCATGTGGATATACTAAGGAGACACTAAAAACTGTATAAATGGGCAACAGACCTGTGAAAATTTTCCATCAGTAGAATGATTACAGATAAGTAGATTGACAATACTTTGCTGAGGAAGATGTGGAGTAAATGGTGAATGCTTCAGCTTAGCAGATTTTAAAAAGTTTAAACATCCATAGTATGTCCTGATGAACTCACACTCAGTAATACCCAAAAATCAATGAAACTTTCATGTCAATTTATGAGAAATTTATGGTAAATTCTCACATTTAAAAGACTTGCTTATATCCCTACAACTTCATATATATATATATATATATATATATATATATATATATATATATATATATGTAGCTAGAGATTGTATACTTAGAACTATTTTCCTGGTGAATAGAATACAGGTAATGAGTACCTGTAGATATAGTACTGAGTGTTTCTTTTTTTGATTGTTGTTTTATTTTAAAGTTAATTTTTGTTGATAATAATGCAGCCATTTCAGTTCTCATTTTGTTAAAATAGCTGTAAGCAAACTATATAGCCTATGGGTCATATTCCACCAGAATCCTGTGGTTTGCCACTTTTTTTTTTTTTTTACCACAGCACTGTTCAGCTCTGGTTTATGATGGTTAGGAGATTGAAACTGGGACCTCAGAGCCTCAGGACCTAGAGTCTGCATAAGCATTATGCTGTCTCTCCATACCCTTCACTGGTGGGTTCTTCATTCTAGAATCACTTTTTCAGATAGAAGGACATCCTAGCACCAAAGTTTGCTTCAGTGTGGTGAGGCCAGAGCTTAAATCTGCGTAGTGCCCGTGACAAAGCAGCACACTTTTTATGCGAGCTCTACAGCTTTGTACTTTATTGGATCACAACCGTTTGATTCTATTTAGGTCAGTCTATGTTGATGCCATAATGGGGCAGAATTGAGTAGCTATAAAAACTACAAAAAGTTGAAAACATTGACTTATCTGGTTCTTTACAGAGAGTCTGCCATCATTTGATTACATAACATATAATATATATATATATTACTTTAGTCTCTCAGTGTCTTAATTTAGATATTTGCTTATTGCTAAAATCCAGTCTTGCATTTTTGGTCTTTTTACCTTGGAGTCTTGGATCATTTAGTTCGTTTACAGAAAATTGTTGATATATTTGAAATTATTTATACTGTCTGTTACTTACTCCTATCATACTTTGTTCCCTGACCCCATAACACTTTGTTGAAGAAATTCTGACTTACAGAATTTTTGTCATAAGGGCATATTCTCACACCCAAGATAGGTAACAGTTCATTTCATACTCAATCAACCCACCATCTTATTCTACCATAGGAATTTAGGTCTCCACCTCTCCCTTCCTCCTCCCGAGTTCCCCAGTCTGCTGTAAGACTGTAGTCCTGTGAGGATTCATCCTGTCATTTGCTTTGTTTCTCAAGAGCCCATCTGGGAGTGAGATCACTCAATATCCTTACTTTTTTTTTTTTTTTTCCTCCTCCAGGGTTATTGCTGGGCTCGGTGCCTGCACCATGAATCCACCGCTCCTGGAGGCCATTTTTTCCCCCCTTTTGTTGCCCTTGTTGACGCAATTCGTTGTTGGATAGGACAGAGAGAAATGGAGAGAGGAGGGGAAGACAGAGAGGGGGAGAGAAAGATAGACACCTGCAGACCGGCTTCACCGCCTGTGAAGCGACTCCCCTGCAGGTGGGGAGCCGGGGGCTCGAACCGGGATCCTTACGCCAGTTCCTGCGCTTTGCGCCACATGCGCTTAACCCTCTGCGCCACCGCCCGACCCCCCACTTTTTTTTAATTCTTATTTCCCAATCATTTTTATTTCTAGCCATCTTTGAACTTTAAACATTCATTCTGAATGTCTCAAACTCTTCATACTTACATGTAACTGTTGATACTTGGTTTTGTTTTCTTTTGCTACCAGGTTTGTTGTGGCTTTACAATTCTAGAGGCTTGAACCCCCATCCTGGTGCACAGTAATGTGTACGTCCTACCAGCTATGCTATCACCTGCTCCCTCCTCAGAAATTTGTTTGTGTGCTGTGCCCTTTTAACTCTTAGATTCTCTCTCTCTCTGCTTGGATCATTCACATATTCTACATGGTACTTGCATTTTCCACTAAAGTATTTAAGGAATGAAAAAATCTAATGAATAAACTAATTGATCATCACACTTTTGCTGTACATGTTTGGCATATTTTATAATTTTGGTATAAACTAAGATAATTAGGATTTTGGGGTTTTATTGGATTGTTAGAAAAGTCATATGTTTTCCTATGCAAAAGTGTGTTGTAACAACCCAATATATAAATCTGGCTAAAAGCCGGACTGTGTTTAATACTTGTTATAAATGTTAGAGGCTTCAATTTTGTCATTTTTA
This sequence comes from Erinaceus europaeus, assembly GCF_950295315.1. NCBI lineage: Eukaryota > Metazoa > Chordata > Mammalia > Eulipotyphla > Erinaceidae > Erinaceus > Erinaceus europaeus. The sequence continues at coordinate 48,920,863 of NC_080163.1, forward strand.
TTTTTATCATTCCTATTTTGGGGTTTCCTTAAGAATTCCTCCTTTAACAAAACTTGTGTTTTGTAGTTTTCTCAATTGTAATCCAGCCACTATACTGGAGTCCAGCTAATATAGTGGCGGGGTGTTAGGATAGACCTTGTCTTACATACATTTAAATGTATATATGATTATGGGCCTCAGTTCCAGTGCTGGGACCTTCAGAAGTGTTTGAATTTTCCCATTTCTTTGTCAGACACAAAGAAACCTTTCTCTAATCTTCATCTTGAGAACATGCTGGGGCTTCTGAAAGTAAGCCTCAAGAAAACTTGATGCCCTCTCCCACACTGGCCCCTAAACTGCATTCTCAGGAGTTGCTAAGTGTGTCAAGCTATTCCTCACCTACTCTTCAGAAATTCATCAAAATTATGTTTTCTACTAGTTACTGGCTCTAACAGGTTTTTTGTTCCCAGCAAACTGATCTTGGTTATGCTTCTGGTTTTTGCTTCTCTACTGAGGTGGTTTGCCTCGTGCCCTTAATTCTTTAATAGATCAAGGAATAATCATTGATTTCTCTGTTCAGTTTTTTTTCTTATTATGAACTTGGTAGTGATAATGTACAAAATGTTTATTTCCATAGTTGAAGCTGATAAAATTCACCTTCCTTTTTAAACTTTTTTTCTTAGTAGTGTCCAAAAATTGTTTTATTTGTTGCTATTTGATCAAACTGCCAGGACTGAATGTCTTTTATGACAATTATGGAGTTTTTAGTCGTTATTTATTTTTTAATTTTCGTCTCTAGGGTTATTGCTGGGGCTTGGTGCCTGCACTATGAATCCACTGCTCCTGGAGGCCATTTTTTTCTCTTTTGTTATCATTGTTGTTGGATAGGACACAGAGAAATAAATCAAGGGAGGAGGGGGAGAGAAAGACACCTGCAGACCTGCTTCCCAGCTTGTGAGGCGACCCCCTGCAGGTGGGGAGCCGGGGTCTTGAACCTGATCCCTACACTGGTTCTTGCTCTTGGCGCCATGTGCACTTAACCTGCTGCACTACCGCCCGGCCCCCTCATTCATTATTTATTGGCATGAATATTTTGCCTTTCATTTTGGATCTCGTCTGTGCTTGCCCCGAGCTTCTAGAAGTATTGTGGCATATTTTAGACAAATTACTGAAGTATTAATGGTCTATTTTTCTGGTTTCCAATGTTCTCATTCATTTACATTACGCTATACAAAGGCTATTTGTTTTTGGTATGACAGTGTAAAGAGCTGTGAAACATTCTGTACTTCCACTTTCAACCATGCCATTTTCCTTGTTTGTTTACATACATATTTACATACATATTTAACACATATAGACAAACATTCATCTGCATGTATTAAAAGTATCTCGCTAATTTCTTCACATATTTTTTAGGGTAAATGTCTCTTTAAATGTGTTTAATCTGCTTTTAGATACAGGGTGAGAGGCTCCAGTCCACCACCTCCAGCATTAAACTTATGAATTTGCCAGGCTTTCCAGATACTTGACTGTAACTTACTTTTTTTGGCCTCTGCCTTCACTAAGTTTCTGATCTTTGTTTTCAAAGATTTATTTAAAAAGAAGTAAGATTATCACTCTAGTACAGGTGGCACAGGGGATGGAACCTGGAGCCACCTGAGCTATGAACCACCACAGTTTTGTTGTTAATGCTAGCAAAGGCCTTCATGTATTTACTTTCTTCCTAATTCAAAAGTGCATTGTGTAAGTGATATATGATCTGTAGTAAAAATGTTACGTAGAGCTCAGTCTGGTATGTGTATAACCTTAAACAACAACATAACTGGCTAGTATTTTTTGGCATTGGATATATTATTAATCAAAATCATGATTTCATTATTTCTTATTATAGGGAGCCTTAAGCAAGTCTTATCACCTTTGCTTTTTTTTAAAAACTGGGTTGTTTGAACATTTTCTTGCCTTTGACAGAAATAAAAGCAATAGTAACATTAAGCTTTCTAAAGACTTCTCTGGTTAAAAGTACTCTCATTAAATCCTTATCTACTCTTCACTGTTGTTTTCCAGATAAGCTACCACTATCTAAAGCCCAGCTCTTCTGCTGCACACATCTGTCCTCTCCTAGTAATCAAGTATATAAAAAAGTTCTGGCAGAGCAACAATACAATTATTAGAATTCCTATGTGTGGGGCACACATATTATAATGTACAAGGACCAGGCCCCATCCCCACCTTTCGGGGGTTCCCCCAAGTGGTGAAGCAGTGTCCCTCTTCCCTCTATTTCTACCCAATAAATAATAAAGTGTATATTTTTAAAAGAAATCCCTGTGTGGTTCATATGCTTTCCTCATGACAGCCATATGTCTTAGTAACCTTGTTATCACTGAATCTTGTAAAATTTTGTATTTATAAAAATCCAAATTAAGCATAATTATCAGTGCTGAGTATACAAACAGATCTTTGTTTTTAGATATTCATTATTTATGTATGACACACTTAGAAATGAATAATCCTACCAACCTGAAGAGAGAAGTAGTAAAGTTTTCATACAGAGATATTCTTCATAAGATACCTGAAGTCTCTGTAATTCAGAGGCAACATACAGCATCTGTTTACAGTGGTCGTACAAATAGGGAAGAGTCATTCTCTGCCTGTGAAAAACAAACATCAGTGTTTAGAAACACTGCTTGTTCTAAAAAAGATACATTTAAAAACTTTCACAAAATTGAACTTATTAAGCTGAATTCTTGGTATTAGTGCTCATTTTCTACAGATCGGAGTTTGTGCCCAGAGGGGCCTTGTGCCTGCACAATTCCACTGTTTTCAGCATAAACTTCAGATAGAGACAAGAAGACACAGCAGAGTACCACTTCATCATTTATGGATCATCCCCTGATGATGTGCATGATGCTCCCATATAGTGCCAGGGACTTAAACCTAATCCTAATGTCTGGCCGGAGCGCCTACAGGATGAAGCCACTGTTCCTAAAGGCAGGTAGGCCCTTCCTTTCTCCCTTACAGGTGGGGACCCAGGGTTTGCATGTTAATGTGCAACCCCACTCCTGGCCCAGTATTCTAATTTTATATCATTTTTCTATTGTACATTCTCCTGTTACTATTGAAAGCAAGATCAGAATTTCATGGGCTCCTCCTCCTCTCTGCAGTAGGGATGCTATAGTAAACTTGTCAGACCTTACTGATAAGAGATGGTCACTGTTTAAAAAACATCCTTAAATGTGCCCTGGGCAATAATAATGTTGCATGTGCATTTGCTGGACATTACATTTGGCCTTTAAAGCATAAATTCCATTTCCAGGATACCTGGTAGGATTAATTCAGCACTGAATAATCATAATAGCAATCTATCATGAAAACACAAGCTAGATACACTATAAGTTTGGGGAAATAACTCACTCATTAATAATCAGATCAGGAGCAAAACACAGTAAGTTTGTGCATGAATGTCTGTATGATCTCCAACCCAGGGCAAATGCCATAAGAAACATCCATGAGTATTGCAGGAGGGTCATCTGGTCATCCAGGTGTAAATTCCTGAATCCTGTGTGGAGAGAATTAAAGATAGATTATCTTTCTGGAAACTGCCAAAAGATAAGCGATAAACTAGTCCTATTTTGGGGGGACCTCTGACAGAGTCAATGAAAGTACCAACTGAGCATTTTAGCATTTGATATTAAGAGCAAATCCTTCAGTGCTGTTTAACAGGATTAAAATAAGAAAAATTGAAAGCTAGTTTTGGGTCAACTTTGGTCTATTTAAGTAAATATTCATTAAATAGAATAACCAGCCTTTAGGTTCATGATTAGTCAACAACTTGTTTGGCTTTATATGTTAACTCTCTTTTCAGTCACCAGGTTCCAGATGCTAGCATGATGCCAACCAGACTTCCCTGGACAGACAACCCCACCAATGTGTCCTAGACTTCCAATGCCCCAGAACCCCACCCCACTAGGGAAAAAGAGAGGCTGGGAGTATGGATTGACTTGTCAACATCCATGTTCAGTGGGGAAGCAATTACAGAAAGCAGACCTTCCACCTTCTACATCCCACAATGACACTGGGTCCATACTCCCAGAGGGTTAAAGTATAGGAAAGCTGTCAGGGGAGGGGATGGGATATGGAGTTCAGGTGGTGGGAACTGTGTGGAGTTGTAACCCTCTTATCCTACAGTTTTGTCACTGTTTCCTTTTTATAAATAATTTAAAAAAATAGAAATTAAGAGTCTTGGGAGTCAGGCGGTAGTGCAGCGGGTTAAGCATGTGGCACAAAGTGCAAGGACCAACAGAAGGATACCGGTTTGAGCCCCCAGCTCGCCGCCTACATGGGAGTTGCTACACAGGCGGTGAAGCAGGTCTGCAGGTGTCTGTCTTTCTCTCCCCCCTCTGTCTTCCACTTTTCTCTCCATTTCTCTCTGCCCTATCCAACAACAATGACATCAAGGGTAACAAAAGGGAATAAAATTTTTAAAAAAAAAAAGAAATTAAGAGTCTTGTCTTCCTGACATTACTTAAATTTTAAAAAAAATCCCCTAATCTCTTTCAACCCTGATAGTATAGAAAATAAAGAAGTCAGTTTACTCCATTTTTTTGTCTTTGTGTGAACCTAAGCTTGTCAGTTTCTTCTCTAACGGAATTGATAACTGTTAACTCATGCTGCTTCAACCCACGTTCCAATAGAGTAACTTATATTTAATTGACATCCTGTGTGTAGTAAGTTTATTTACTGAAGAGTTAAAATTGTTTTACTTTGACAGTGTTACCAAACCTGATTTAAAAAAAAATTCTTTTAAAATTTTATTTATTTATTTTATAGGACAGAGATACTACCTGCAGCACTGCTTCCCTGCTAGTGAAGTTTACCCTCTTCAAGTGGACATTGGGGGCTTGTGAATGGTAATGTGTGCACTCAACCAGGTATGCCACCACCCAGCCCCTCCAAACCTGATTTTTAGAAGTGATAAAGAAAAATAAAACAAATCATTAGAAGTATTACACACTTTCTTCCCCTGGATTAAGTATGTAAAGAATTTTAAGTTGTGTTGTTTTAGTTTGACGTTATATCATCCTATCTGAAATTTCCTACTGCATAATAATTTTGGGAGAGTGTGAAAGTTTGATTATAGGCTACATACACTCTCCCATGTTTACCCAAGTCTTTCCTTATTAGTTCCCAGAATTAAGAGAAACAAGGCATATTACAGAATCAAAGTGATTAAACCCAAAATATTTTTGTTCAAGAAAATACAAAAGCTTGTACCATACTGTGCCATCTTTTGTATCTTACCTGGTATGGCCTTTGCCCATTTCACTGCTGCAATCACTTGTCGTCCACCTAGCATGTTGAGTGTGGTCATGATTCGCCAAGTTGTATCTGGAATAGAGCTATCATATCCTGAATATAACACCTCTGGTTCAATGACCTCCAACAATGACACTAGAGTAGGGGTAAGTTGTAATGTTGCTGGAACTATTGTTTTGTTGGCAGTATTTTCAGAGGTTTCTTGTGAGACTCCTGTTGTAGTCTGCTGAATTCCTTTAATTTTTTTCTTTGTTTTTCGAGCTGTGGGTATTAAAACAAATACATAGAAATGATTTATGATGGGAATGTCGTGAGTGGCAAATGTATTGAAGAGGTATTTTAACTTGTGAAATTGAGAAATTTTTTAGTAATTCTGGTAAGTGGCATCTAAGAAGAGGAAGATGCTTTCTTAGAAAAATAAGATCAGTAGGAACCTGTTGTCATAGTGATTTCCTCTACAATTAAGTCAGTTCCTTATTAGTTACAATTTGTTTTAACATAATATTGTAAGAAAATTGTGTCAAATCTTCCACAAATTGTTTTCTATCCCCCTTTAATTTCAATGTTGCAATGGTCAGTGGTTATATAAGGCAACTTAGTTTACTAGCAATTGAAAGAAGCTTTATTTACATGCTTGTAATAACCCGAACAGAAACTGTAACTTGGGGTTAATATAAATTATGGAAGGACACTGAAGCAGATAGAAACACTATTTAAATCTACATGCAACATCTTCTTTTTATTAAGGCAGTAAGATAGTATAAACAATTCCAATAGTAGAGAACAAAACTTTACATTTCATGTAATTTTCTTCCCTAAGACAACTTCAAAAGTAAGTGAAAATATACTTTTGAAGGTATATTAATGACAAAATTACATTCTTAATGAGAAAGTCTCAGAACTTCAAGGATTAGTAAGGAGTGTAATTTACATAGACAAGGAAAAGTTATAATGGATGTAAACTATTTTTCTTTTTTAGATAGGTACAGATAGAGAGTGAAAGGGATCAGATAACAGCATCAAAACTTCCACTAGGGGTTAGGTGGTAGTGTAGTGGGTTAAGCATAAAGGTCCCGGTTCGAGCCCCCAGCTCCCCACCTGCAGGGGAGTCGCTTCACGGTGGTGAAGCAGGTCTGCAGGTGTCTGTCTTTCTCTGTCTCCCCTCCTCTCTGTCCTATCCAACAACAGCAGTAGCAGTGACAACAATGGCAACAAAATGGGAAAAACAGCCTCCAGGAGCAATGGATTCTTAGTGCAGGCACCGAGCCCCAGCAATAACCCTGGCGGTGCAAAAAAAAAAAAAAAAACTTCCTCCACAGTTGGGGGAGTCAGATTTGAACCTGGGTACTATGTTTTTTTTTAAAATTATTTAATTATCTTTATTTGTTTATTGGGTAATAAATCAATCACCTCTTACAAGGCTTTTCCCTTCCAGGTAGGGACCAAGGGTTTGAATCTGGGTCCTGGTGCACAGTAACTAACAGGTGTGCTCAACCAAGTGCACCACCACCTGGCCCCTGAACCTGGGTACTATTCATGGCTCAGACAATATTTTTAGTCCACCTTCATGTTAGCTATGACAGTCAAGCAAAAATTACTAAAGTCATGCCCCCCTACCCTCAGGAATATACCTAAATGACTTTCTAGCTTCTTTCCACCCTAAGGTCCTTATTCTTATCTACCCTATTCCTACTTAAAAAAAAAATTTATTTATTCCCTTTTGTTGCCCTTGTTTTTATTCTTGTTATTGATGTCATCGTCGTTAGATAGGACAGAGAGTAATGGAGATAGAGAGAAAGATAGACACCTGCAGACCTGCTTCACTGCTTGTGAAGCGACTCCTGTGCAAGTGGGGAGCTGGGGGCTTGAACCAGGATCCTTACACTGGTCCTTGTGCTTTGTGCCACATGTGCTTAACCTGCGCTACCGCCGGACTCCCCCTTATTCCTACTTTTTAGTTTCTGTTTATTAAACAATTTGTCCTGCTTCATATCTTACTGCCTTTCAGCTACCAAATTACAAATGATACTGTGATTCCATCCTGATCTCCCTGGGCAAACAACCTCACCTCTCCAGAGGTTCTGCACCCCATAAAAATTTTTGGTCCATACTTTCAGAGGGGCAGAAATGATAAGGGAAGATGAACAGAGGCCTCTGAATTGCATTTCCATCAGGACCATAGAAATAATAGTCAACCCATATCTGTGACCTTGGGGGAATTAATGAAGTTTTTACTGGAGGGAATGGTGCAGAATTATACCCCTATTACAATTTTGTAAATCACTAATAAAATTTAAAAACCCATTCAAAAATTAGCCCATTTAGAAATGACACGATGGTATATTTGATAATAGAAAATTAGATTTCACCTAGTGCCTTGGTTGTCTTCTAGTGAGGTAAAAGCAAAGCGCTTTGCAATTGTTCCTAAATTGCTTGTAAGAGAGAAAAGAGACAGTCTATCTCAGTCATCATTTTATAATAATTTACACTGATGTATAACAGCATTATTCAGATATATCATTTCCTTTTAATAAAAAATTCCCTTCTCTTAGGGTAAAAGAGGAATTTCCCAGAAGTGTATTATATGCTTAAAACAGAACATCTAGGCTTGCTAAGTACTTAGGTAGTCAAAAAAACACTTAAATTGACAGAATTGTATCTGACTTTGTCCTGTGAGTAAACTTATTTATAAATATAAAATAGCTAAGATCTAAATATGGTAAACATTATAGTAGAACAGAAAAATTTGGGACTGAAGAAAACTAGTTACTCTAAACTGACATTTATATATATGCTCAGAGTAGAACAATGAAACTAGTTTAAAATTTTGGTAATAAAGTGACTAATAACTATTTTATTTATTTAGTAGTCATCACTGCTCCAAGCTGGCCTTTGAAGATTTAATGATTAACAAGATTGTAATGATGTAACAAGATAACAGGAGTATAATTCCATATAGTTCCCACCACCAGAGTTCTGTTTCCCATCTCTTCCACTAGAAGCTTCCCTAGTCTCTGTCCCTGTGGGAGTCTGGACCAGAATTCTTTATGGGGTGCAGAAGGTGGAAGGTCTGGCTTCTGTAATTGCTTCTCTGCTGGACATGGGTGTTGGCAGGTCGATCCACACTCCCAGTCTGTTTCTATCTTTTTCCTAGTGGGGTAGGGCTCTGGAGAAGTGAGGTCAAGGCTGACTTTTCAGATAGAGAAAGACAGAGAGTAGCTACTTTGTCAGTTATGTTTGGAAAGCACAAACTGTCATTGTGGAACTGAAAGTAAACAGCTATATAAATTTATAATCAATCTCTGTAGCTTTCACAACACAGTAAGATAGACAGCCATAACTTTCTTTAAATAACTTAGTCATACTTGGGGAAATATTGGATTGTGTGACTGATGTGCACAAATATGAAGAAGAGGAGACTGTATAGTTGAGAGAATTCAACTATTAGTCACACTCATAAATTTTAATTACATAAATACATATACAACAACTGTGTGTACTAGAGAGCACAAACAACCTCTCTTCTATCAAAAGTCACAGAATGCCCATTTTCCTTCTAATGCCATGATTATTAAATGATTGCTTTGTATAAAACTAGTCTTTTTAAAATATAAATCTGATCATGTTTCTCCCTGTATATTTCTTTTTTTTTTTTTTTTCCTTCCAGGGTTATTGCTGGACTGGGTGCCTGCACCATGAATCTACCGCTCCTGAGGCCATTTTTTTTTTCCCCTTTTTGTTGCCCTAGTTGTTGCAGCCTCTTTGCGGTTATTATTGTCATTGTTGACGTTGCTTTGTTGTTGGATAGGACAGAGAGAAATGGAGAGAGGAGGGGAAGACAGAGAGAGAGGGGAGACAAAGATAGACACCTGCAGACCTGCTTCACCGTCCATGAAGCAACTCCTCTGCAGGTGGGGAGCCGGGGGCTCGAACCGGGATCCTTACGCCGGTCCCTGCGCTTTGCGCCACATGCGCTTAACCCACTGCGCCACCGCCTGACTCCCCTCTCTCTGTATATTTCATCTAATTCCTATTTACACTCTGATTTACAATTCAATGTTTCTTCTTCTAGGAAGTTTTCCTTGACTGTCAGAACAGAATAGACGACTGTCTGCTTCTATGGCTCTATTTACCTTTTTCTGTGCCATACCATTTGTGATTAACTCCGAAATCTGTAAACTCTTTAAATACAGACAATGTTCTATTTATTTTATGTCTTAGTTCTGCCTTGTTGGTGAATACTTGCTGAAAGTGTGATTATCACAATTACTGACAATACATGGGTTATTAGGATAACATGGTAGAGCCTACCATGTTCATGAAACTTGAAATTTTAACTGAAACAGAATAACTGTTTTCAGAAAAAGATTTAAAAGTAAAATTATATGAATACTAATTAATAACTGGTTAAACAAACAAGGCCATGAACCTAAACTAGTGGGCAAGGGAGATAGATAGCATAGTTGTTAGACTAACGACTTTCATGCCTGAGGCTGAGAGATCCCAGATTCAACCCATAGGAAGATAATAACCCAGTGTAGAGTAGTGTTCTGGTAAGGAGAAGGAAAAAAAAAAAGGAGTCGGGCGGTAGTGCAGCAGGTTAAGCGCACATGGCGCAAAAGTGCAGGGACCAGGGTAAAGATTCTGGTTCAAGCCCCCAGCTCCCCACCTGTAAGGGAGTCGCTTCACAGGTGGTGAAGCAGGTCTGCAGGTGTCTTTCTCTCCCCCTCTCTCCATTTCTCTCTGTCCTATCCAACAAGGGCAACAAAAGGAAATAAATATTAGAAGAAAAAAACTATATATAATAAGCTAGTTTCAGGTTTCATTAATAGAAAAAAAGCTAACAAGCCTATCCCCAGAGATCTCTAGTAAAGATATATATTCCTAAGTAAAAGGTTAAAGCTTTTAAAAAATATATGACTGGAAAATAGACATGTTAACATATCTGACATAGAAGCGCTTCAAACCCTAAAGAATAGTTCTGAGGCTGGATGAAGAAATAAAGATAAAGGTAATGTTGTTTCAAGCTGAATTTTATCACTACATAAATTTAGTATATTGAATACAGTGTCAGTGGTGTAAGAACTAGTGAATATTGATGAAAAATTCTACTTTACTGTACAGAATATAAAATTATGCTAATAATGCTTATAATATATGTTATAATGACTAAATTAATTCACCAGCTTACAGTATAACTTATTTATGAGAGAGAACCTGTACATCACACTCTACCATATGCTGTACTAGGGACTGAACATGGTTACTCATACATACAAGTCTGATTACTTGTATTTTAAAAACTAAAATAACAAAATTCACTGCAGGTATTCATACTACCTTCCAGGTTCATTCCAGCTTGAAGACATTTTCGGTAGCGGCAGGCTGGGCAGTTTTTTCTTCGAATTTTATCAATGATGCAATCATTCCTTCCAGCACAAAGATAATTGTGCTGTCCTATATGGAAAACAAAGGCATTGTTAAAATTTTACAGGTCTTAAAGGACAGATTGTGTTTGTTTTGAGTGGAACACAGCCAAGGCCCAAAGGGCATTAAGGAAGGTACAGTGTACTTGAGTATATTGTCATCACAAAGCTGAGAGGTCTACTTAAAAACAGTCTCTTTTTTTCTTATTCTGTTAGACAAAGATTTTTAAAAACTTCACTGCAGTATATAAAAAACTTATGAAATCATAGTGCATATAACATGTTCCATCTAGTACATTTGTAGAAACTAAACACTGCTGTCATGTAGTCAGGAAGAACGGCACCTCAAAAATCATTCTTGCCTCTTCTAGCCACCAGATATCAAGGGTAAGCTCTTTCTTGATAAGTCATGCTGTTTCTTCTTTTAACAGTAACAAAAGATGCCCACAAGCACACCATTAATGTGACAGAAGATAACAGAAAGCAGAAACTAATTTCAAAACACTGTGAATGTCCTCAAGGAAAGATTACTTACATCAAGATTATGCTCTTTAAGCATTTTAAAATGTGCTCATCTTCTCAATTCTGAATGAAGTTGTTAGGTAAGAAAGAGCATTTAATTTTGAATGTTAAGGTTACCAGTAACTAGTTAGTAAGCTGAATCACAAACTTGGCAAACCAAGTGAAGTATTGAGATTTGATTATTACTTCACATGCTTCCAGATTCTATGAATTTATGAACTCACAACTGATCCCAAATACTAATTTAAAGACCATTGCTACCTAAAATCTTCTGGCATCCATATTAAACAACATGCTAAAACTCAGAATGGCAGTTTACACCCAGCAAAAATTTTCAATGAAGAATTGAAAAGGCTAAAAGTTTCCCTTACTAGTCACCCCATGCACATTCTTTTTCTCAAAAGGACCCAGTTATTAAAGAAAGTTATCTGAAGGTCTGTTTGTTGGCCTGGCAAAATCAAATAGGATATTCCTACATGCCACTACCATATTTTGATAGATATACGAGATAACTAAGTGTGTACACCTTACATAAGAGAGGACTGTTTTCATAAGACTTCAGGTATATCCTTTCTCAATAGTAGGTCATATTTAAAGAGAAGAGTCATAATCACTAATTCATTAGGCTAAATATACCTAGTTATGATTTGTGGGATAAGATCTGTTTTTTTTTTCTACCAGAGTACTGCTCAGCTCTGGCTTATGGTGGTACAGGGGATTGAACCTGGGACTTTGGAGCCTCAGACATGAGAGTCTCCTTGCATAACCATTATGCTATGGGATAAGTTTTTTTTTTTTTTTTTTGCCTCCAGGGTTATTGCTGGGGCTCAGTGCCTGCACCATGAATCCACTGCTCCTGAAGGCCATCTTTTCTGCCTTTTGTTGCCCCTGTTGTGGTTATTACTATTGTTGTTTGTTGTTGGATAGGACAGAGAGAAGGGGAGAGAAAGACAGACACCTGCAGCTCTGCTTCACCACCTGTGAAGTGACTCCCCTGCTGGTGGGGAGTCCAGGGCTTGAACCAGGATCCCTATGCCGGTTCTTGTGCCACGTGTGGTTAACCCACTGCGCTACTGCCCATCTCTGGGGTAAGTTCTTTTATGCAGGGGGTCAGGTGGTTGTACAGCCAGCTGAGTGCACATTTTACAGTGCTCAAGGACTTAGGTTCAAATTCCTGATTCTGCCTGTAGTGAGGGAGCTTTTCTAGCGGTAAAGCAGTTCTGTAGGTCATTCACTCTCTCCTCCATCTTTTACTGGATGAAAATAAAGTATATTTACTCATTCCTAGTGTGGTAAATGACAGTTCTCTTTAAACATTAGTTTTGGTTAGATAACTATCAGGCTCAGTGTGAAAAATAAGCCACAGAGTTGGCCAATGGTGTACAATTCAGCTTTGTTCCAGAGTTGTTCTTCTATGCCAAATGTCTGTACCAGCTGTTTCTAATTCCTTTATGTATTGTGTAAGTTTCCTAGCTTCTTCACTTGAACATAAAATGGAAGTGCTGTCCTAATCTATCTTATATAAAGTAGGAACAACAGATAGATAAATATAAACACTTAAATGTTTTTATACTATTAAGAATATACTTAAATCACTGTAATTACTAGAAGAGGTACTATATATATATACATATGTGTGTGTATATATAAAACAAAAAAATTCAGTGTTTCATATGATACCCAGTCAAAATAGCAGAATGCACATGTTGAGCTAGTAGTAATTTACTTCTACCGAAATGGGAATAGATAGAAAATTCCTCAAGATAGTGGAGTCCAAAGAAAATTCTTATCTATATTCCCAGTGGGGGAGAATTAACAGGAGGAAGAGGATAAGAGAGCACTGAACTCCAGCTCCATCAGGACCCGGGAATGAGGAGGAACATATGGGTGTAGTAATAGGGTCATAAGTGGCTTGGGGGGTAAGAGAGGACTGGACCTGGAAGAAAAAGGGGCAATTATGTACAAATCTAGACTGATAATTGTAGAGATGATAGTTAACCATGTCTGCAATCTTAGGAAAACTATGGTGGCTTGCAATGGAAGGATTCAGAACCCTGTGGAATTATACCCCTGTTGACATCTAATTTTGTAAATCACTATTAAATCACAAATAATAATAATAATAAAAGAAGAAAGTTATCTTGCTGGAAGGTTCTTAGCAACAGTGCCTATTACACTGTAACCATTCCATAAAGTGTTAACTATTGAATTCCCTTTCCTCTAAATATTATAAACTCTTATATTATAAATTATAATATTGTTATAATACTATAACAGTATTATAAACTCTTCCTAGTGACAACAGAACAAACCCACTTATCATGTACTTCTCAGGGATTCAGTATGGCATTGAGTTGAAAACTCTGATTTGTTGACAGCTATGTTTGAATCCTAGTTCTGCCTCTTAAAACTCAAGTTCCTAGTCTATCAAATATGGTCCATAATAGCATCCAAGAGTCATCAAGAACTGCTAATTAAATGACATTACATACATAATATTGATACTTGGTACACTAAAGGCAGTTGATGCCTGTCTCCATTGTGCTTGACCAATAAAGATTACAAACATTTTTATATCTTTAGTTATTGGATAGAGACAAGTAAAAAATCAAGAGAGAAGGGGGTGATGGAGAGAGATACCTGCAACACTGGGTGCTTCACCACTAGTGAAGCTTTCCCCCTTCAGTTGGGGACTGGGGGCTTGAACCTGGGTCCTTGTGCTTTGTAACCTGTGTGCTCAACCAGGAGTGCCACTGCCCAGCCCCCTTTTTATTTTCTTTATAAATTCTGATTAGGGGAAGAAGAGCTACTGCAAGTTAGGTTATCAAAAGATTTCAGACTTTTAGAGGTAGAAGGGACCTTGGACAACATTAAAATCTTAAAGGGAGGAACAAAAAAGACACCTTATTTACTAACACTCCACATTTAAACCTCCTCTCATTAATTATGTAATACAGCTACTATATTTCTGAATATTTGAAACAATATCACTAACAGTCAATGAATACTTACCTAAAGACAAATCAGTAATTTTGTTCTAGAAGTGAATTTATTTCAGGTATTGTGGCTTGTAGTGGTAGTGTATTTTAGCTTTTTTGTTTGTTTGTTTTTAATTTGTTCTGTCTTTTATCAGTTCAAATTGCACTAAATGCATTTATGTAGCGCATATACAAATTCTCTAATATCAGGGCCTGCCCTCCTCCTCCTAGTTGTATTATGTTTGGCCAGAATAACACATACTTGGCTACTTGTAGGCAAGTGAGTAACCCTGTTCTAGGGAATAATTATAATTAAAATGAAGGATAATCAGATGATTTTGGCACAGAGTCTCAAACAATGGATGTTGGGAAAATTGGGTTGAAATGTACAGACAAATGAAACTGGATAAAAAACAGACATTATACCAGAATACCTCACAATCTATACTTTGGAGATGTCTTCAAAGACTCAAGACTAACAGCAAGGGAAACAAAAATAAACCAATAGGACTACATCAGCTTCTGCAAAGGCATCAGCAGAAAAACACACTATATGAGTGGGAGATCTTTATACATTATATCAGATAAAGGGCTAGTAACCAAAATTATATGATGATGAGCTTACTAACCTGAGCAAAAAACCCAAATAACCTCATTAAAATGTGGCCTGGGTATGGACAGAATCTCCACCAAAGAACAGAACTAGATGACCAACAGACATGTGAAAAAGTGCTCAATACCACTAAATATTAGAGAAATACAAATAAAAACAATGAAATAGCACATTGTACTTGTGAGAATGTTATACATTATGACAGAAAAAATGTTGGGGGAAAAGGAGCCCTTCTACATGTCATGTGAGAATGCAAATCGATTCAGCCATTATGGAAAACAGTTTGTGGAGACTGCTCATAACACTAGAAATAGATTTACCTTATGACCCAGCAGTTTCTCCTGGGGATTTTAGACCAAAGAAAGACAAACACCTATCCAGAGACATCTCTGTACACATATTCCTAGCAGCACAAATTTGGAAGTGACCCAGATGTCCAACTACAGATGAGTGACTAAGAAAACATATATATATATACAAAAAAAAAAAACCACAAAGGAATACTACTATGTTGATTAACAATGATTAAATCATCTCCTTGCCTCATCTTGGATGGAACTTGAAGGAATCATGTTGAGTGAAGTAAGCCAAAAAGAAAGGGAGGAATACTGGGTGATCTCAGTCATAGGCAGTAGTTGAGTGTTACTAAACTATTCAAAGTCAGGATCCCTGTGCTGTATGTAGAGTACTAAAAGTTAATTTTACCGCTAACAAATTAATTAAGAAATAACTCACCTCGGAAGAGACCCAGGTTTGACCACTGGCTCCATGGCACTGGGGAGGGGAAAAATCTTTAGTGCTATGTTATCTCCCTTTTATCTGAAAAAGTCAGTACCCCTTCCAAAAAAAAAAAAAAAAAAAACTGAATCAGAATAGACCTAGTATTGCCAAAACAATCTTGAGAAAAAAGAACAAAACTGGAGGCATCACACTCCCAGATCTCAAATTTTATTATAGGCCATTATCATCAAAACTGCTTGGTACTGGAACGTAAATAGACACACTGACCAGTGGAATAGAATTGAGTGCCCAGAAGTAAGCCCCCCACACCTATGGACATCTAAACTTCGACAAAGGTGCCCAGACTATCAAATGGGTTGAAACATGCAGAAGAATGAAACTGAATCACTTTATTTCACCAAATACAAAAGTAAATTCCAAGTGGATCAAGGACTTGGATTTAGACCAAAAACTATCAGATACTTAGAGGAAAATATTGTCAGAACTCTTGTCCACATAAATTTTAAAGACATGTTCAATGAAATGAATCCAATTACAAATAAGACTAAGGCAAGCATAAACCTCTGGGACTACATCAAATTAAAAAGCTTCTGCACAGCTTAAAAAAAACTACTACCCAAACCAAGAGACTCCTCACTGAACGGGAGAAGATCTTTACATGCCATATATCAGACAAGAGGTTAATAACCAGAATATATAAAGAACTTGCAAATCTCAACAAGAAAACAAATAACCCCATCCAAAAATGGGGAGGAGGACATGCACAGAATATTCACCACAGAAGAAATCCAATAGACTGAGAAACACATGAAAGAATGCTCCAAGTCTCTGATTGTCAGAGAAATGCAAATAAAGACAACAATGAGATACCACTTCACTCCTGTGAGAATGCCAGACATCAGAAAGGTAACAGAAGCAAATGCTGGAGAGGTTGGGGGGTCAAAAGAACTTTCCTGCACTGCTGGTGGGAATGTCAGTTGGTCCAACCTCTGTGGAGAACAGTGTGGAGAACTCTCAGAAGGCTAGAAATGGACCTACCCTATGATCCTGCAATTCCTCTCCTGGGGCTATATCTTAAGGAACCTAAAACACCCATCCAAAAAGATCTGTGTACACATATGGTCTTAGCAGCACAATTTGTAATAGCCAAAACCTGGAAGCAACACAGGTGTCCAATAACAGATGAGTGGCTGAGCAAGTTGTGATATATATACACATATATATATACACATATACACACACAATGGAATACCACTCAGCTATAAAAAATGGTAACTTCACCATTTTCAGCTGATTTAGGATGGAGCTTGAAAATATCATGCTAAGTGAAATAAGTCAGAAACAGAAGGATGAATATGGGATGCTCTCACTCTCAGGCAGAAGTTGAAAAACAAGATCAGAGGAGAAAACACAAGTAGAACCTGAACTGGAATTGGCATATTGCACCAAAGTAAAAGACTCTGGGGTGGGTCGGGGGAGAATACAGATCCAAGAAGGATGACAGAGGACCTAGTGGGGGTTGTATTGTTATATGGAAAACTGGGATATGTTGTGAATGTACAAGCTATTGTATTTACTGTTGAATGTAAACATTAATTCCCCAATAAAGAAAATTTTTAAATATCAGTGAAAAATTCACCAATTTACAAGTGTGACTCTTTGTATTTCCAAAGCTGTTAACTCACAGAGGATGGAGCAGTAGTAGGGAGACCCTATATTGACATCAGGCACACTGGCCTGGTAACTCAGGATATAGTCTTCCCTCCTCCACTAAGATATATAAACAGAAATCAAACACCTTAGGAATAGCACCTCCTGCTGACACAATACACAGACAGCAGTGATAGAAAACTCTACCAGACACAGATTTAGAAAAATTGAGAGATACAGTTCATAAAATTCATTATGAAATCACTAAAGTTATTATGGAAGAACTTAGTGAATATCAGCAAGTACAGGAAAAAAAAAAACCAAGTACAGGAAAAAAAAAAACCTCCAACGAGAACTACAAAGTCTAAAGGACACTTGGAATGCATTTCAGGGTGAGGTTAAAAGGCCTTGGAAGTAGACTTAGTCAGGTGGAAGACAGAATATCAACACTGGAAGACACAACCACCACACTCTGAATTAAAAACTTTTGGAGAAGAAAGGTTTAGGAAAATGAAGCACTTCTCTGTGAAATAGCAGACTCCATCAAAAAGGTGAACATCAGAGTTACTGGGATCCTTGAGGAAGAGAAGAGTCTAGAACATATTCAAAAATTTTAGCAGAAATTTTTCCATACTTGAGCAATGTTCAAAATATAGAAATCTGGGGCCAGGTGGTGGCGTACCTGGTTGAGTGCACATCCAACAGGGGGAAAGCTTTACCAGTGGTGAAGCAGGGCTGCAGTGTCTCTCTCTCTCCCCTGTCACCCACTTTTTTCTCCATTTATGGCTATCTCTATAATAAAGATTTAAAAAAATACAGAAATCCAAGAATACAAACCTAAATTTTTGAATCCAAAATAACACACATTAAGATACATCATTGTAAAACTATTCAAACCATGGACTAGGAAGAACTATTGCTACCTGCCAGGAAGAGGAAGAAAGTCATATACAAGGGCAGAACCAATGGCCTTTCATCAGATTCTCATCACAGTCACTAAAGGCAAGGAGGGAGTGGAATATAGTCCTAAGTACAAAGACCCGAGTTTGAGGCCCTGTTCCTCACTTGCAGTGAGGACACTTCTTGAGTGAAGCAGGTCTGCAGGTGTCTTTTCTCTTACTTGCTTCCCTCTCAGCTTTCTCTGTGTTATATTGAATAAAATGGAAAAACTAAATCAAATCAAAACACCCCTTCCTTGGGGCTGGATTAATAATAGTACAATGGTCATGAAAAAGATTTTCATGTCTGAGGCTGTAAGGTTCCTGATTCATTCTAGCACCATCATAAGCCAGAGTGGAGTAATGCTCTGGTTGGGGTATCTTTCATTAAAAAAATAAAGTAAAAAAAAAAAATCCCTTCAACTTACACTTTATTCTAGTTTGGCTTATGCTGCTTTTAAAAACCTCTTCCCAATGAAGGACCTAGGAATTACCATCCTCTCTCTCACTTTACTGACTTCTGGACATAATTAGAATTTGCTCATAATAGAAACAATAATAATGTAATAGGAAATTGGTCTTCAAAAATAGCAACCAAATAGAGGAAAAATAAACTCTTCAAAACACACACTACCTTCCACTGCTCTTTTGAAGAATACTTTACAGCTCCCACAAGTTAGGACTCCATAATGACAGCCTGAAGCTTCATCAGAACACACAAGGCAGAGTTTGGGAGGTGGTCCAGTTGCTGCTGAGGAGTTGGATGGAGGAGAGCTTACATCTGGTCTCATTCCAGGGCTGAAGAAGAAAAAGAGCAGTGTTATAACTGTCACAACCATCAAAGGAATATCCAACTATAGTCCTCTTTACAGTCTCACTTTTCTGTGGACATTTTCACATTGTACTCTGGCTTCATATACTAATAGACATCATATTTATATATATTTAAAGTTTTATTCCTTATATAAAATTAAGATATTTTTTCAAAAGTATCCACTAAACATAATGGTAAAAAGTATGGTTCACTTGGAGATTATAGTATTTAGTTGCTAAGCATCTCCTTATATATTTATAATCACATGTATTGGTGTCTTTACATACATGACATTCACCATTTATAAATGTATGATTGTTGACTTTGTTAAATGGATAGTTATGAACTGCCATCATAAGATACATACATAGTCCTCTGCACTTAAATGATGCTTCCTACCCTTTTAACTGTTTAAGACAGTGTTATTTTTTTTTGTACAATTATCTTTCTAAATACGATCAAGTCTGATTAAGAAGATGTAGGTAGAGCCAAAACTATTTTTATAGGGATTACAGGTACGTACTTAAACTTAGTAGGGCACATACCTCACCATGTGTGGGGGGCCCGTGTGTGAGCCATAGCACCACATAGTGGTGGAATAGTGTGGTGTCTCTTTTCTGTTTCTCCTATATATCCCTCTAAAAATGATGATTGAGGGCCTGGGAGATAATTCAGCTTTTACCTTGTGCAAGGATGTGCATTTGAGCCCCCAGCCACCAATGGAAGCACCACACGAAGTGATAGTTTCATGATCAGTGATGTAGTGTTGTGGTGTCTTTTTCTCTCCCCCTCTACCTCTTACTCTCTATCTGGAGGAGAAATAAAAATAAAAAGCCCAATGGGAGTGGCTTGAAAACACAAGGCACAAAGTGTCAGTGATGTCCTTTCAGAAAAAAAAAGTGAATGAACAAACTGGTCACAGGAGGCTGCTGAACACTGTTGTTATCATGCATACAGGAGATCCCAGTGCAAGAAAAAAAAGTGAGGTTTTTTTTTAGACTTTTAAAATTTATTTCTACATTCTTATTCATAATATCATCCTATTCTATAGTCTCCATGTCTGGTTTATTGTAAGAGTGGGAAAAGCACTAGGTTTTCAATGGTAAGGATCATCCTGCACTTTTTGTTTAATAAAGATGTGCCCTAGCGAAAAATATATGGAAAACAGTAATCTACTAGATCTAATTTTTTATTTCCTGATTTCTTATCACAGTCTGCAAATGTAGATTTTAAAATTGAATATTCTTAATTTGCTGTTCTAAACTCCAAAAAAAGTTGAATTATACACAGAGAGTACAACTTTTACTTATATCCACCAATTTTTCTTTTCCTTTTCTATTGCCACCATAGTTATCACCAGGGCTCTGTACCTATACTATGAATTCACTGCTTCTGGTGGCCATTTTTTTCCTTTTATGTTGGCAGAAAAATTAGCTACACATTGCTTAAGAATAGATGATATATTAAAAAATATTTTTGCAGAGCTGCAGAGTCATGCACATGCGATCTTACCATTCTTAGACTGACTTTTTCAGTCTGACACAGAGAGAGGAAGAGTTAGTACAGCACTGGAGTTTCCTTTGGAGTCGTGGTAATTCCATTTGGTGTCAGGGCTCAAACAAGGTAGGTGCTCTACCTGGTGAGTTCTTTATTTTTAGTATTTGTTTTATTCCCTTTTGTTGCCCTTGTTGTTTTATTGTTGTAGTTATTATTGTTGTCATTGTCGTTGTTGGACAGGACAGAGAGAAATGGAGAGAGGAGGGGAAGACAGAGAGGGGGAGAGAAAGATAGACACCTACAGACCTGCTTCACCGCTTGTGAAGCGACTCCCCTGCAGGTGGGGAGCCAGGGCTTGAATGTGAGTTAGTTCTTTAGCCCTATCATGCTAACTGAAGAACTTAAACTACTATGTAACTAAAAGAGTTTCTAACTTCTTGATTAAAATTAGAGACTTCCTTTTCCTTCTTTGATTTTATGTTCCTACAAAACATGGATGGAAGTGACACTGATTTTAGAAACAATTTTGTTATTTATGACCTATGCAAAAAAGTTTATAAGCATAGCTCTCTCAAGTTTTCCTGACTTTTTAAAAATTATCTAGAAGAGATGACATTTAGGAATAAACTTAGATCAGATGATAGATGTCCCTCTGTCATCCTTTACTACTATGTGTCTTTATTTTAGTAAGAGTACTAAATATTAATTGCAAACATGCTTAATTCACAGTGCAAACTAAAAGACTATTTTGACTTTAAACATGGTTAGATGTTTTATTTATTAAGTAGTATCTATGGCCATTCTATGTAAGGAATAGAAAGTAATGGTTAATTATAGAATTACTATTTATTTCATAAATGTTACATTAGGTAATTAACAACCCCAAAGCTCTCTTTAAATGCATCAAATAGAATAGGACAACATGATTTATTCAGGTGAAGGAATTTTTTTTTTTTTTTATTGCCTGATGATTTCCAAAAGCTTCTTGCTGGATTCCTTAGGTTTTTCCATGTATACTATCATGTCATCTACAAATAAGGAGACTTTGACTTCTTCTCTTCCAATCTGTATGCCTTTAATTCCTTGCTCCTGCCTGATTGCTATGGCAAGAACTTCCAACACTATGTTGAATAGTAATGGTGATAGTGGGCAACCCTGTCTAGTACCTGATCTGAGGGGAAATGCTTCCAGTTTTTCACCATTGAGTATTATGTTGGCTGTAGGTTTGCTATATATAGACTCCACTATCTTCAGGAATTTTCCATCTATTCCTATTTTTTGTAGTGTTTTGATCATAAAGGGATGTTGTATTTTGTCAAAGGCTTTCTCTGCATCTATTGATATGACCATGTGGTTTTTGGTCTTGCTATTGTTGATGTGGTGGATCACATTGATTGATTTACGTATATTAAACCAACCTTGCATGCCTGGGATAAACCCCACTTGGTCATGATGAACAATTTTTTTGATATACTGCTGTATCCGGTTGGCTAGAATTTTGTTCAATATTTTCGCATCTATGTTCATCAGAGATATTGGTCTGTAGTTTTCTTTTTTGGTTGTGTCCCTGTCTGCTTTTGGTATCAGAGTGATGTTGGCTTCATAGAAGCTGGCAGGGAGTATTCCAGTGTCTTCAATCTTCTGGAAGACTTTTAAAAGTAGAGGTATTAGTTCTTTTTTGAAAGTTTTATAGAATTCATTTGTAAAACCATCTGGTCCAGGACTTTTATTTTTGGGAAGATTTTTGATAACTGTTTCAATTTCATTAGCTGTGATGGGCCTGTTCATGTTATCCACTTCCTCTTTACTTAGTTTTGGAAGTTGGTAGGTCATTCATTTCTTCCAGGTTCTCTAGTTTGGTGGCATATAGTTGTTCATAGAAGCCTCGCATGATATGTTGAATTTCTGCAGTGTCTGTTGTGATTTCTCCTCTTTCATTTACTATCCAATTTATTTGGGTCTTCTCCCTTTTTTGTTTTGTGAGTCTGGCTAAAGGTTTGTCGATTTTGTTTACTCTTTCGAAGAACCAACATTTACTTTCATTGTTCTTTTGTATGGTTTTCTTATTCTCAATGTTATTTATTTCTGCCCTAACTTTAGTGATTTCTGTCCTTCTGGTTGCTTTAGGATTCCTTTGTTGTTCTTCTTCTAGGTCTTTAAGATGTGCAATCAGGCTGTTTATTTGTGCCTTTTCTTGTTTCCTAATGTGTGCTTGTATAGCTATGAACTTCCCTCTTAGGACTGCTTTAGCTGTGTCCCAAATATTTTGATAGTTTGTGTCTTCATTTTCATTGAATTCTCGAAACATTTTGATTTCTTCCTTGATTTCCTCTTTGACCCAGAAGTTGTTAAGAAGTGTACTGTTGAGCTTCCACATTTTGGCACTGTTACTGATCTTTTGTTGATTGTTAAGTGTTAGTTTAATTCCACTGTGGTCTGAGAAGATGCTTGGGATGATTTCAGTGCTCTTGAATAGGCTGATGCTGTCTTTGTGGCCTAACATATGGTCTATCCTTGAGAATGATCCATGTGGATTTGAGTAAAATGTGTACTCCAGTTTCTTGGGATGAATGACTCTGAAAATGTCCAATAGTTCTAGTTTATCTATCTCTTCATTTAGCTCCCTTATGTCTTTACTGATTTTCTGCCTGGATGATCTGTCAAGTTGAGATAGTGGGGTGTTGAAGTCCCCTACTATGATTGTGTTACTGTTAATATATTGCTGTAGCTCTTTCAGTAGAAGTTTGATGTATTTAGATGGCTTCTCATTGGGTGCATAGATATTAATAATTGTTAAGTCCTCTTGATTGACTGATCCTCGGAGCATTAAGTAGTGTCCATTCCTATCTTTTTTAATCTTAACTATTTTAAAGTCTATCATGTCAGATATGAGAATAGCTGTTCCTGCCCTTTTTTGTGGGCCATTGGCTTGTATGATAGTTTTCCATCCTTTCACTTTAAGTCTGTGTTTGTCTTGTTGCGTTAGGTGAGTTTCCTGTAGACAACATATTGTTGGGTTGTGTTTTCTGATCCATCTTCCTACTCTGTGTCTTTTAATAGGTGAATTCAGGCCATTGACATTTATTGATATCAAAGATTGAAGATATTTTAACGCCATTCTTGTAGAGTTTTAGAGTGTTTTGAGATATGTCATATTTGTGGTGGTCTGGTTGTTTATAGGAGACCTTTCAGAACTTCTTTCAGGGCAGGCTTGGTGATGGTTGCTTCCTTCAACTGTTGCTTGTCTGAGAAGGTTTTGATGCTTCCATCTAGTCTGAATGACAGTCTAGCAGGATATAGTATTCTTGGCTGAAAGCCTTTCTCATTGAGCACTCGATAGATATCTTGCCATTCTCTTCTGGCCTGTAGTGTTTGTATGGAGAAGTCTGCTGCTAATCTTATGGGTTTTCCTTTGTAGGTGACTCTTTGTTTTTCTCTTGCAGCCTTGAGGATTCTTTCTTTATCCTTATTCCTTTCCAATGTAAGTATGACATGTCTTGGTGTCTTTAGGTCTGGGTTAATTCTGTTTGGGACCCTCTGGGCTTCTTGAATCTTTATGTCTTTGGTGTTGTCTAGACTAGAGAAATTTTCAGCTATTATGGCCTGGAGAACGCTTTCTTCCTCCCCTTCTCTTTCTTCCTCTGGTAAGCCAATAATGCGTATATTGTTTCTTTTGAAGTCATCCCATAGGACTCTGTTGTTGTTTTCAGCATCTCTTAATCTCTTTTTGAGATCTCTTTCTTCTTTTTTAGTTGTCTCTAATTCATCCTCAATCTTGCTAATTCTGTCTTCAGCCTCATTGATTCTATTCTCTCTGCCCTCTACTGCTTTCTGGAGTTCATCTATTTTGTTGCCCTGCTCTGATACTGTTTTAGCTTGTTCAGCTAGTTGCCTTCTTAGCTCAGCGATTTCAGCTTTCAGCACTCTAATAACCATGAGATAATTAGAATTTTCTTCCATATTCTCATTTGTTGTTCCTGCATTTCTGATTACAATTTTTTCAAATTCTTTACTCACTCCTGTTATTATTTCCTTAGCTAATGTTTGGATGTTGAACTCGTTGTTTTGTGCTTCACCCTCTGGAGGACTTTTAGCTGGACTCTTGTCCTGGTTCGAGTCTCCAATATTTTTTCTTGTTGTTTTAACCATTTTATATAAGTTTTTTCAATCCCTGAGTTGGAGTTCAGTGATGTAAAGGCCTTTTTTTTTCCCCCTGTAGGCTATGGGAGCCTGAGGGCTTTTCAACTATCAATAGGCTTATTAGCTTAATCACTGACTCCTGACCAAGAGATAAAGCAGGGTGTGGCAGAGATAATCCAGTGGTTATGCAAAGAGACTTTCACAGCCCCTCAGCTATGCCACCGAGGTATAGATCTTCTCCTGAGTTTCCCGGTTAGATCTCTGTCCCCTGGTGTCCCTCCCTGTTGCTGCTCCAGATTCTGAGGGTAGTAGCAATGGAGACTCAGAGTTGCACTTGGTGAGTCTCTGGGGAGTCCTTTCCTCCCTTCAGCTGTCCCCTTGTTGGTGGAGCAGACTGGAGGTGGTGTCTCCACTGACAAACTGTTGAACTGTTAGCAGTTACTTAGTCTCTCCTTAGGCCCCTCTCTCCTCTCTGTCACCAGCCACGCGTGTTTGTACTCACGGGTGATTTACTGGGTTCCTGTGGTCATTCTAGTCCTGTCTTGTTTCGGTCCGGGTGGTCTCCGTTGGTATTCCTAGTTGATCCGGGAGAGGAGAGAAAGCAATCTGCTGCTCGTAGCTCCGCCTCCGGAAGTCCTGAAGGAATTTTTTAATATTCCCTTTTGTTGCCCTTTTGTTGCCCTTGTTGTTTTATTGTTTTAGCTATTATTGTTGTTATTGTTGTCATTGTTGTTGGCTAGGACAGAGAGAAATACAGAGAGGAGGGGAAGACAGAGAGGGGAAGAGAAAGATACCCGCAGAACTGCTTCACCACCTGTGAAGCGACTCCCCTGCAGGTGGGAAACCAGGTGCTCGAATCAGGATCCTTAAGCAGATCCTTGCACTTTGAGCCATGTGCGCTTAATCCGCTGCGCTACCGCCTGACTCCCTAGGTGAAAGAATTTTTAACCAACATTGGTATCAAATTAAGATTACTATAGCTTGCTAACCAACCATCCATCCCTGGTTCTGGGAATAGGCAGTCTAGTTTTATACTGTTCTCTAAACACTGTTAAGATGAACTTCTGGGTGGTTCTGTATCATAAGGCATGATTCTCTGCTAGATATGGGAGACTAGACTAAGGACATGTTGAAAACTTAAAAGGAAAAGCCACCTTTGATTAATGAAAGCTTATGACTAATGTAAAGGAGCAACTCACAGCCAGAATTTTATAAAGAAGTAAGGAGGTCTTGGAGTGACTCAGCAGAGCAATATGTTAAGGAAGCAAAAACCTCCTTGGCTTCTGCTCTGAAGATGCCCTTATTCCTGCTCATCCAACCTGTCATCTGACATCTATTTTTAGGAACCAACTAGTTGTTTGTATATTTAGTTGCTGGAAAATGAGTACATCTTGAAAGGTTAATTCTGTAATATTCCTTCAACTAACTACCTATATATTAAAACATAAATGTGTGAATATTAAGTCATCCATTGCAACTAGATTTCTTAAACACCTTCATGAATACAGCCATCTCATTTATGTTCTCAGCAGCCCTGTGAAAAAGATGCCATCACCTTGAGATGATGTCACAGTGGAAGCAGCTTATCAGGGAATCTATTCAGTCAAAATGACATGTTTCAAATGCTGGCTCTACCACTTAAAAATGTGAGACATTGAGAGGAGGAGTCAATATGGCTGCATGAAGACAACACCTAGGCTGACTCTCCTCAAGAAATCTCTTCATTGGTGTATTGCACCACAATAAAGGACTCTAGAGTGGGGGTGGGGGGGGGAGTGTTCACAACTTGGAACATGATGACAGAGGAGGACCTAGGTGGGGCACTAGATTGTCACTGGAAAAGAGAAATTTTATACATGTACCAACTACTGTATTTTACTGTTGACTGTAAATCATTAATACCAATAAAGAAAAAAAATCTCTTCAGATCCTGGCATCTCTGAATGGAAGTGGGATATCCAGACCAGTAGAAGAGAAACTACAAAGGAGGGAACAGACACAAATCAAAGTGGAAAATTATAACCCATTTATGAACTGGCAAGGGGTGTTGGAAAGGACAAAGATAAACCAAGCAGTGAGTCTCCCACTGCACCCTTAACCCCATCCCTCAGCACAGAAGAGGCTTATTTGGGAAGCAGGCGCAGCAAGTGAGACACAGACTCCATATAGAGAAAAACTCCTCTAGGCAGATTCCAAAACTGAACCTCACAGAGACTGCATCTTTTGTCAGAATACAGGGGGTTTGCCTATGACCTTGCTTGACTTGAAATGTACTGCAGATAGCCCAGAGCAACCTGGCAGGCTCACCAGTCTGAACAGTTCAAACAACCAGGCAGCCTGGTTGTCACTCACCACTGCAAAACAGGTACTTGGGGAACTTAAGCCTCATTAGACCAACACCCTCTCCAACTATGAGCATATACATGTTCTGTTTGTTAATTCCTTCTCTGGCTCTCTGTGCATACTCCTTCTATTTGTAGCCTTTGGCTACTTTTTGTTTTTATTTTTTTGTCCTCGCTTTTGTTTCATTTGGGGGGTGGTGGTTTTTATTTATTTATTTTTGCAACTGTTCCAGTTATTATTTCTCTCTTTACTTTGAACACCAGACACTACCAGTCATCTCCCAAAGGCAGTGGTGTCACCATTAGAACAGCTCCAGCCACTCTGGAGACATACCACAAGGTGACTTACTTTAGGGGTCCAGAAGCCAACAGACAAGAGGCCACCTCACACCATACCTGAACAGCAATACCCAGGACAAAAATTTCAAAAGGCACTAAATATAATGGTGAAAGCAAAAAGAACCACTGCAGGAAAGAACCAGAAAGAGAAAAAGAAAAAAAAAGGAATAAAAAATACCCCACATGCTAGACCCCACCAGTGTGTCCTGGAACCCCACTTCCTCAGCGCCCTGCCCCATTAGGGAAAGAGAGAGAAAGGCTGGGACTGTGGATCAACCTGTCAACATCCATGTTCAGCGGGGAAGCAATTATAGAAGCCAGACCTTCCACCTTCTGCATCTCATAGTAACCCTGGGTCCATACTCCCACGGGGTTAAAGAATAGGAAAGCTATCAGGGGAGGGGATGAGATACAGAGCTCTGGTGGTGGGAATTACCCTATGGTCTTGTCAGTGTTTCCATTTTATAAATAAATTTTTTTAAAAAAAAAATATGAGAAAAAAATCCAAACATTAATTGATGCAATAATCGATAATCACAGGAGTGCGTTAAGACTTTTAAGGAAAATATGATAAAAATGGGGAAATAAAAAATGAGACTCTAAAAGAAAACTGAAAATGTCTCAAGGAAATTAGATAGCTAAAAGCTGAAATAGCTGAGTTACGAGCCCAAGTAGTTACATAGCTAATACTGTAACTGAATATACAAAATAGCTGACCTGAGGAATGTGCCACATGTTAGAACACTAAAAATCTACAAGAATGGCATCGAAATATGTTCAGTCGTTAATATCAATAAATGTTAATGGCCTGAATTCACCTATTAAAAGGCACATAGTAGTAAGATGGATCAGAAAACACAACACAACAATATGCTGTCTACAGGAAACCTACCTAACTCAACAAGACACAGACTCAAAGTGAAAGGATGGAAAACAATCATACAAGCCAATGGCCCACAAATAGGGGCAAGAACAGCTATTCTCATATGTGACATGACAGACTTTAAAATAAATAAAATTTAAAAACACAGGGAAGGACATTACTTAATGCTCAGAGGATCAGTCAATCAAGAGGACTCAACAATTATTATGCACCCAAATGAGAAGCCATCTAAATATATCAAACATCTACTGAAAGAGCTACAGTAATATGTTAACAGCAACACAGAGTAGGGGACTTCAACACCCCACTCTCTCAACTTGACAGATCATCCAGGCAGAAAATCAATAAAGACATAAGGGAGCTAACTGAGGAGATAGATAAACTTGAACTATTGGACATTTTTAAGAGTCATTCATCCCAAGAAACTGGAATACACATTCTACTCAAGTCCACATGGGTCATTCTCAAGGATAGACCATATGTTAGGCCACAAAGATGGCATCAGCAAATTCAAGAGCATTGAAATCATCCCAAGCATCTTCTCAGACCACAGTGGAATTAAATTAACACTTAACAATCAACAAAATATTAATAGTAGCCCCAAAATGTGGAAGCTCAACAGTACACTCCTTAATAACTACTGGGTCAAAGAGGATATTAAGGAAGAAATCAAAATGTTTCGAGAGTTCAATGAAAACGAAGACACAAGCTATCAAAATATTTGGGACACAGCTAAGGCAGTACTGAGAGGGAACTTCATAGCCATACAAGCACACATTAGGAAACAAGAAAAAGCACAAATAAACAGCCCGAGTGCACATCTTAAAGACCTAGAAGAAGAAGAACAAAGGAGCCCTAAAGCAACCAGCAGGACAGAAATAACTAAACTTAGGGCAGAAATCAATAACACTGAAAATAAGAAAACCATACAAAAGATCAATGAAAGTAAATGTTGGTTCTTCAAAAGAGTGAACAAAATCGACAAAACTTTAGCCAGACTTACAAAAAAAAAAAAAAGGGAAAAGACCCAAAAATCGGATAGCAAATGAAAGAGGAGGTATCACAACAGACTACAGAAATTCAATATATCATGCGAGGCTTCTATGCACAACTATATGCCACCAAGCTAGAGAACCTGGAAGAAATAGATGACTTCCTAGATACCTACCAAGTTCCAAAACTAAGTAAAGAGGAAGTAGATAACATGAACAGGCCCATCACAGCTAATGAAATTGAAACAGTTATCAAAAATCTTCCCAAAAATAAAAGTCCTGGACCAGATGGTTTTACAAATGAATTCTACAAAACCTTCAAAGAACTAATATCTCTACTTTTAAAAGTCTTCCAGAAGATTGAAGACACTGGAATACTCCCTGCCAGCTTTTATAAAGCCAACATCACCCTGATACCAAAGCAGACAGGGATACAACCAAAAAAGAAAACTACAGATCAATATCTCTGATTGTTGGAGAGTATGCCAGCTCCCCCTGGCTTCTGCTTAACCATATGCCTGTATAGGGATAGATTTGATCCCATTCAAAGCTTTGGTCTATTTACATAAATCACTTTTACATTTACATAAAGCACTCCAGGGCATTGATGGTTCAGTGTAGGATTCTCGCCTGCTCTGCCCCCTCCTTGTCACACTCTGATTTTCACCAGTCACTTTTCTCTCCACCCTCTCTATGTCACATCCTGTTTCCACCCTACTTGGCAAGTATATATAAAGACAGCATTGTGAGTTTTAGGGTACTTGAGTTTAGCTTAGCTCGTTTTAGATTGTGCTGCGTCCTGCATGAATAAAGAGATACTGCCTACAGCTCAACCATGAGTCCCTGGTCGTCTGTTACCCGCCCGTGAAGCCAGACCGGCAAAAACAACATAACCCGTCGAAAACAACATCTGATGAACATAGATGCTAAAATACTGAACAAAATTCTAGCCAACCGGATACAGCAGTATATTAAAAAGATTGTTCATCATGACCAAGTGGGGTTTATCCCAGGGATGCAAGGTTGGTTTAATATAGTAAATCAATCAACATGATCCACCACATCAATAAAAACAAGACCAAAAACCACATGGTCATATCAATAGATTCAGAGAAAGTCTTTGACAAAATACAACATGACTTTCTGATCAAAGCACTACAAAAAATGGGAACAAATGAAAAATTCCTGAAGATAGCGGAATCTATATATAGCAAACCTACAGCCAGCATCATACTCAATGGTAAAAAACTGGAAGCATTTCTCCTCAGATCAGGTACTAGACAGGGTTGCCCACTATCATCATTATTCAACATAGTGGTGGAAGTTATTGCCATAGCAATCAGGCAGGAGCAAGGAATGAAAGGGATACAGATTGGAAAAGAAGAAGTCAAACTCTCCCTATTTGCAGATGACATGGTAGTATACAGAAACGTAAGGAATCCAACAAGAAGCTTTTGGAAATCATCAGTCAATACAGTAAGGTGTCAGCTACAAAATTCAAATGTCAGTGGCATTCCTCTATGCAAACACTCAGAAGAAGATGAAATCCAGAAGTCAATTCCTTTTACTATAGCAACAAAAACAATAAAATATCTAGGAATAAACCTAACCAAAGAAGTGAAGGACTTGTATACTGAAAATTATGAGTCACTGCTCAAGGAAATTTCACAAAGAAATGGAAAGATATTCCATGTTCATGGGCTGGAAGTATGAACATCATCAAAATGAATATACTACCCAGAGCCATATACAAATTTAATGCTATCCCATCAAAATCCCAAACACATTTTTTAGGAGAACAAATGCTACAGGTGTTTATCTGGAACCAGAAAAGACCTAGAATTGCCAAAACACTCCTGAGAAGAAAGAACAGAACTGGAGGTATCACACTCCCAGATCTCAAATTGTATTAAGGGGCACTGTGATCAAAACTGCTTGGTGGGAGCCGGGCGGTAGTGCAGTGGGTTAAGCGCAGGTGGCGCAAAGCACTAGGACCAGTGGAAGTATCCCAGTTTGAGCCCCTGGCTCCTCACTTGCAGGTGAGTACCTTCACAGGCAGTGAAGCAGGTCTGCAGGTGTCTCACTCCCCCTCTCTATCTTCCCTCCTGTTTCCATTTCTCTGTCCTATCCAACAACACTACTACAACAATAAAAATAGCAAGGGAAACAAAAGGGAATAAATAAATAAATAAAGATTTAAAAAATATTAAAAACTGCTTGGTACTGGAACATGAATAGACACACTAACCAGTGGAATAGAATTGAGAGCCTGGAAGTAAGCCCCCACACCTATGGATAGTTAATCTTTGACAAAGGTGCCTAGACTATTAAATGGGGATAGGAGAGTCTCTTCAACAAATGGTGTTGGAAAAAATGGGTTGAAACATGCAGAAGAATGAAACTGAACCACTTTATTTCACCAAATACAAAAGTAAATTCCAAGTGGATCAAGGACTTGGATTTAGACCACAAACTATCAGACACTTAGAGGAAAATACTGGCAGAACTCTTGTCTGCATGAATTTTAAAGTCATCTTCAATGAAATGAATCCAATTACAAAGAAGAGTAAGCCAACCATAAACCTCTGGGACTACATCAAATTAAAAAGCTTCTTCACAGCAAAAGAAACCACTACCCAAACCAAGAGACTCCTCACAGAATGGGAAATCTCAACATGCCATATATCAGACAAGAGTTTAATAACCAAACTATATAAACAGCTTGCCAAACTCAACCACAAGAAAACAAAACAACCCCATCCAAAAATGGGGGAAGGACATGCACAGAATATTCACCACAGAGGAAATCCAATAGACTGAGAAGCACATGAAAGAATGTTCCAAGTCTCTGTCAGAGAAATGCAAATAAAGACAACAATGAGATACCACTTCACTCCTGTGAGAATGCCAGACATCAGAAAGGTAACAGCAACAAATGCTGGAGTGGTTGGGGGGTCAAAAGAACTTTCCTGCACTGCTGGTGGGAATGTCAGTTGGTCCAACCTCTGTGGAGAACAGTGTGGAGAACTCTCAGAAGGCTAGAAATGGACCTACCCTATGATCCTGCAATTCCTCTCCTGGGGCTATATCTTAAGGAACCTAAAACACCCATCCAAAAAGATCTGTGTACACATATGGTCTTAGCAGCACAATTTGTAATAGCCAAAACCTGGAAGCAACCCAGGTGTCCAACAACAGATGAGTGGCTGAGCAAGTTGTGTTATATATATATACATACACACACACACACACACACACACACACACACACACACACACACACACACACACACACACACTGGAATACCACTCAGCTATAAAAAATGGTGACTTCACCATTTTCAGCTGATTTAGGATGGAGCTTGAAAATATCATGCTAAGTGAAATAAGTCAGAAACAGAAGGATGAATATGGGATGCTCTCACTCTCAGGCAGAAGTTGAAAAACAAGATCAGAGGAGAAAACACAAGTAGAACCTGAACTGGAATTGGCATATTGCACCAAAGTAAAAGACTCTGGGGTGGGTGGGGGGAGAATACAGATCCAAGAAGGATGACAGAGGACCTAGTGGGGGTTGTATTATTATATGGAAAACTGGGATATGTTATATATGTACAAATTATTGTATTTACTCTTGAATGTAACACATTAATTACCAATATAGAAATTAAAAAAATAAAAAAGATTGGAGAAGCAAAGAGTCCCACATAATCAATCTATAACTACATACATCAAGACACACCATAGTTAAAATGGAAAGGAGTAAGGATGAAGCAAGGATTCTGAAGGCTACAACAGAAAAACAAAACATAAAGTCACTTTTGAGGAAAACCCATAAAATTACCAGCAGATTTCTCATCCAAATTCTAAAAGCCAGGAGAGAATTAAAAGATATACATGAAGCATTCAATGAGTAAGGGTTTCAGACAAGAATATTATATCCTGACAGACTTTCATTCAGACCAATAAAGAGATAAAAACACTCTCAGAGGGGTTGGGTGGTAGTGCACCCGGTTGAGTGCCCACATTATTCTGCACCAGGACCCAAGCTCAAGCCCCCAGTCCCCAGCTACATGGAGACAGGTTTACAAGTGGTGAAACAGTGATGCAAGTGTCTCTCTCAGTTTCTCTCCATCTCTTTCTCTTCCATCTCAATTTGTCTCTATCCAGTAAATAAATATAAATAAATAAAATTAAAAACCTTCTTAGACAAGGAACAGTTGAAGAAATGAACTACCACCAAATCTGTTTTGCAAAAAAGATGACATAAAGTACTTAATCAAATATTTTCTACTTAGACCTGGATAGCCTCCTAACCTACTTCCCATTTTACTTCCCTCAGTCACTCTAAACCTAGGCCTGTCAGATAAAATAAGGAATACAAAAACCTGGATACAAAGCCTGGATAAGAGCAAAAGACTGGTACATTTTAATGATAGGCCCTTTGGTCCCTACCAGGTCACCCCATCACTAGGGATTCATATATATATATATATATATATATATGTCCTAGACCTCTAACAGATCCCTCTCTCCATCATTACTGGTCATCTCCATCAGGAACAATATCATAAACCCTCTTGTGGGCCTCTATAGGCCCCTTCCT
Source organism: Erinaceus europaeus (assembly GCF_950295315.1). Lineage (NCBI taxonomy): Eukaryota > Metazoa > Chordata > Mammalia > Eulipotyphla > Erinaceidae > Erinaceus > Erinaceus europaeus. The sequence continues at coordinate 48,954,635 of NC_080163.1, forward strand.
TTGTGTAGAACAGCAATGGTAGGAACTGCCCCACTCTCTGAAGGGAGGCTGGGTCAACCTATTCTGCCACTCAAGGAAGACTGGTCCTGAAATGAGTGCAAACTAGAATGTTCCTAGATATGACCATGGAATGTGAGTTCAGACTTGTGGGGATTCAGAGGTTGCACAGGTTCATGTGTTAAATATGAACAGACATGGGTCTTAGGTCAGATTGATGGAGTTAATAATTGACAGTATTTATATACTTTTCCCATAACTGGGAGCTACTCTGCGCTGATCCAGCTTTCTAGTTCTATGCCCAACTCTGTCATCTTCATAGACAATACCTTTATACTTGCATGTTAGCTGTTGGGCTCAGGTAAAATTTAGTAAAGTCATAGGCCCCTTGGAACGTATCTAAAATAGACTTCCTATCTTCTTCCAACATGAAGACCCCGAATCTCATCTACTTGATTCTTACTTTTAGGTTCATGATTACTAAAAATAAATTTGCCCTGCTTTATATCTTAATGCTTTTAATCCAACAAGTTTCAGATGCTACCATGACACCAACCTAACTTCCCTGGGCAGAACAACCTCATCAGTGAGTCCTGGAACCCCAACTCCACAGAAAAGATAGAAACAGGCTGGGGGTATGGTTCGACCTGTCAACACCCATGTACAGCAGAGAAGCAATTACAGAAGCCAGACCTCCCACCTTCTGCAACCATAAAGATCTTTGCTCCATACTCCTAGAAGGATAAAGAATATGGAAGCTTCCAAAAGAGGGGATGGAATGTGAAACTCTGGTGGTGGGATTTCTGTGGAATTATAGTCCTCTTATCCCACAACCTTGTAGATCATTATTAAGTCACTAATTAAATATATATATATAATGAAAAAAAGAAATTTTTAAGAGTTCTATAAATAGTAGCAACATCACTGAAAATGTGCCATATATAAAAACACTCAGGAAAGTTTAGAATAATGGTACTGAAATATCTTAAATCCATAATATCTATAAACGTCAATGGCCTGAATTCACTCACTAAAAGTTACACAGTAGGAAGATGGATCAGAAAACACAATGTTACCATATGTTGTCTGTAGGAATCCCACCTAATTCAACAGGACAGACTCAAAGTGAAAGGATGGAAAACTATCATACAAGTCACAGAAAACAAAAAGGGGAAGAAACAGCTATTCTCATATCTGAGACAACAGACTTTAAAATAATAAAGTAACAAGCAATAGGGATGGATATTACATATATGCTCAAAGGATCAGTCAGCCAAAAAAGAGAAACAATTATTAACATCTGTGCATTCATTGAAGAGCTATCTACAAACACCTACTGAAAGAGCTAGGAAAATACATCAACAACAACACAGTAATCATAGGAGACTTAAACACCCCACTTTCTCAAATTGACAGATCATTTAGGCAAGAAAATTAAATGAAGAGATAGATGGAAAAGATCCACTAGACATTTTCTGACTCCTTCACCCCAACCAACTGGAATACAGATTCTTTTTGAGTCCACTTGGAACATTCTCAAGGATAGACAATATGCTAGGCCACAAAGACAGTGTCAACAAATCCAAGAGCACTGAAATAATCCCAAGAATCAGACCACAGTGGAATTAAACTAACACTTAACAACAAATGGAAAATTAGCAAAAGTCCCAAAATATGGAAACTCAACAGTACACTTCTTAAGTACTGGGTCAAAGATGAAATTAAGGAAGAAATTAAAATTTTCCTAGAATCAAATCAATGACGATATAAGATATCAAAATATTTGGGACACAGCTAAGGCAGTACTAAGAGGGAAATTTATAACCATACAGGCACACATTAAAAAAGAAGAAAAAGCTAAAATAATCTGACTACACACCTTAAGGATGTAGAGGAAGAACAACAAAAGAACCCTAAATCAACCAGAAGGACTGAAATAACTAAAATTAGGGCAGACATAAATAACATCAAAAATAAGAAGACCATACAAAAAAAAAAAATCAATGAATCTAAATGTTGGTTCTTTGAAAGGGTAAACAAAAATGACACTTGGCCAGACTCACTTTAAGAAAAAAAGAAAAAAGAAAAGCCACCAGGAGTAGTGGGTTCATAATGCAGGCACTGAGCCCTGGCAGCAACCCGAGAAGCAAAGCAAAGCAAAACAAACAAACAAACAAGACTCAAATAAATAGGACTGTAAATCAAAGAGGAGATATCAGAACAGACACCACAGAAATCCAAAATATCATGTGAAACAAAAACCCTCCTGGCACTGCTAGTGGGAATGTAAATTAGGCCAATCCCTGTGGAGTGCAGTCTGGAGAACTATCATAAGGCTAGAAGTGGAACTACCCTATCACCCTGCAATTCCTCTCCTAGGGATATATCCCAAAGAATTAAACACAACCATCCAGAAAGATTTACGTATACCTATATTCATAGCAGCACAATTTCTAACAATCAAAGCCTGGAAGCAACTCAGGTGTCCAACAACAGATGAGTGGTTGAGAAAGTTGTGGTATATATACATAATGGTGTACTACACAGCTATTAAAAGTGGAAAAGTAACCTTCTTTACCTCATCTTGGACAGAGCTTGAATGAATCATGTTAAATGAGATAAGCCAGAAAGATGAATATGAGATTATCTCATTCATGGACAGAATTTGAGAAATAGTAACAGAACGGGCAATTCAAAGAATTTGGACTGAGTTTGGTGTATTGCACCAAAGTAAAGGACAACGGAGGTAGGGGGTAGGTCCTGGTGCAAGATGGTGGAGGAAGACCTAGGCAGAAGGGTAGAGTGTTTTTGCAGGAAAAGAAAAATTGTACACATGTACCAACAACTGTATTTTCTGTTGACTGTAAACTATTAACACCCCCAGTAAAAAACAATAGTAGAATTAAATACATGCTAATGAAACTGATAAATCTGTGAAAAAAAATGTGTGACATCTGTAGGTAGCTGTCTAGAACCTCAATTTCCTTATCATCTATGTAGAGACATCCATAAGGAATGTGATGTTTTTGTTTCCACTTATTTTCAGGGAAACTAAAGCTACATACATAATTATTATATAAAGCAGTATTTAACATTATTCCCAAACTATTACTTGTAAAACTAGAACACACACAAAGCACTTGTTCAAGTCACTCACCTGTGGGCTGCAGATGGTAAGAAGTTAAAACTGAATGGACTGATGGAAGTATAGCTAAGAAACTGAAAGTTAAGTTAGGGCTTTAGCATCTTTTCAGTCACTCTTTCTAGGAGACAGGAGATAAGAACTAGTGTAGGGAAACTTACCAGATGTACCATACACATCAATGGAAGAAAATGATTTTTGGTCACAAAAGTATGGGGCTGATGACAAACCCATAATGAAGACTACTGAAATATTAAGTAAATGATCTCAAAATGAAATTGATTGCAAATGTGGTCCTATGATACTTGTAAGTAAAAGACTAGGAGATGGGCCCAGGTGGTGGTGCACCTGGTTAAGCACACACATTACAGTGTGCAAGGACCTGAGTTCAAGCCCCCAGTCCTCACCTGCATGGGGAAAGCTTTGCAAGTGGTGAAGCAGGGCTGCAGGTGTCTCCCTGTCTATCACCTTCTCTATCACCCTCTCTATCACCTTCTCCCTTTTGATTTCTGGCTGTCTCTATCCAATAAATAAAGATTTATAAAAAAAAAAAAAACCTAGGAGACAACAAAACTGTTAGAATCCAATGATAAATCATGTGCAGTCCTTCCCATTTTCTTTAAAAACATACATATAATTAAAAATATTTATTTATTTTGGATAGAGACAGATATTGATAAGGGAGGGCGAGATCAAGAGGGAGAGGGAGAGGGAGGGAGAGGGGAGAGAAGGAGAGAGGGGGGAGAGGGGAGAGAGAGAAAGAGAGAGAGAGGGAGAGAGAGACACCTGCAGCACTATTTCACCACTTGTGAAGCTACCCCCTGCAGGTGGGAACTGGGCCCTTGAACCCAGATCCTTGCGCATTGCAATGTGTGCATTCGACCAGATGCAACACTACCTGGCTCCCAATATATATATATATATATATATATATTTATGGAAGGAAAGAGAGAGACCAGAACTCTACTCTGGCATATACAGTGTAGGGGACTGAATCCAGAGTCTCACACAAGTCCTACATTCTACCCATTAAGCCACCTCCTTAGATTTCATCTCTTAACGGAAAAAGTACATCATAATGAGAGTACTTATACTCCCTCCCCTTTTTGAATAGAAAAGCTAAAATGTCTTGGTTTTGCTTAGTGTTTCTGCAGCTGTTGCAAAGGTTTTGAAGATGCTCAGAAGACCTGTTGTGAACTGACTATATCCAGGGTGCTTTCTTTTCAGTGGAAAGTCATAGGAACAAAATATCTTGTCCCAGATAAATATCTGAATATGATGAAAGGAGCAGCAAAGATAACTAGTCACAAGTGGATTATGAAGATTAAAATCCTATATGCACTGTACTAATTTATTTGGGAATATCTGGATCTTTTTCATAATGGATCAGAAATATCTTTGTGATAGCAAAGTGATTCTAGTTGTGAGCTCTTGAGAGGAAAGTCATTGATTTCACCCTCTTCAGAGTTAGATTGTTGGGATAGGGTATAAAATATGGGATCTCTAAAAATCTTTATTAAAAAATTTACATCCTAGTTCTGTAGAAATGGCTGTATTAGGATGCCGGCCAGGCTTCCCTAGACTGAAGACCCCACCAATGTGTCCTGGAGCTCCGCTTCCCCAGAGACCCACCCTACTAGGGAAAGAGAGAGGCAGACTGGGAGTATGGACTGACCAGTCAACGCCCATGTTCAGCGGGGAAGCAATTACAGAAGCCAGCCCTTCCACCTTCTGCAACCCACAATGACCCTGGGTCCATGCTCCCATAGGGATAGAGAATGGGAAAGCTATCAAGGGGAGGGGGTGGGATATGGAGATTGGGTGGTGGGAATTGTGTGGAGTTGTACCCCTATGGTTTTGTTAATTAATCCTTTCTTAAAAAAAAAAAGAAATGGCTGTATTAGATGTTCTCTATTATTTAATAATATGCTTGTGGACTAAAAGATGTAAGTGCTGCATAAAATAAATTATGTTAAGCTAGCATATTGGCCTTTATAATTGGATTTTTTAGAAAGCATTTGAATGCATTTTGTTTGCTACTGTGTTTATTCAATAAAGTAATTAGTGCTAAATATGACCTGGATCCTGTTGGTAAGCCTCAGTGAGCAATCATAAATCCTGGTAGGGTTAAAACCTTCAGTTAAACTGTCATATTTTACATGTATTAATGAAGTTTGAGTATTAAATAAAATTTTATATTCACTTTAAAAAATAAGCTTCAAAAACATGTAAAATGTGCAGGTATACCACACTCTCATTTCATAAACACTTTTTGCTGTCTGAATACTGAGTTGGTCATGAATCTTGAAACCCTATCTAGATAAAAGCAAGAGAATAACTTAGTTTCCTCTGTTTCATAGTACTAGAAAGTAGAGATCTAAGTTGCCTCTGTTTCATAGTACTAGAAAGTAGAGATCTAAGTTGCCTCTGTTTCATAGTACTAGAAAGTAGAGATCAACTACATAGTGCAGATAACTGAGTTTAAATCTTAATTTCAGTGCACTGGCTTGCATGGGACAATGGCAAGCCCACTAAACCTTGAGTTTGTTTCCTTATTAGAATACTTTAAAGATTTTTTGTGTGTTTTCCCATAAATCTAACACTAGATTTATATGTACTGGCATATACTTATATTTATATGTACTGGCATATACTTGGTGACTAATAAACAATACTTATCTCCTTCACTCCTAGCAACCACCTCAACACTCTCCCCTCTTCCCCTTCCCCTTCCCCCATCCCCTACTCTTATTTTCCTGAATTTTGGAGGATCTCTGTGTAGAAGCTTAATTTATGTAAATGTATATACTATTTTTACATGTTAAAAAAAAACAAACCAGAACTTAAGTTTAGGTGTTTTGTTTGTTGTTTTACTGCCACTAGGGTTATTGCTGGGGCTTGGTGTCAGCACAGTGAATCATTTTTCCTGGCAGCCATTTTATTTTTTTTTATTTGATGGGGGGGGGAGAGAGAAAAAGAGAGACCCACCAACTGACAGATCTGTATTACTTTCTTCACTCTTGGTGAAACTCCCCCCTCCCCCTGTAGATGGGGGGAGACTAAAACTGGCTCATTGTGCACTGTGCATTTAACAAGGTGCACCAGCACCTGGCCCCTGGGCAAAAGATTTTTTTTTTTTTAACTAGACCACTGCTCAGCTCTGGTTTATGATGGCACAAGAGGACTGAACTGATACCTTACAGCCTCAGGCATGAAAGTCTTTTCCCATTAACATTATGCTATCTCTCACCACTCAGACCACCCCCTTTCTTTTTTTTTAAACCAAAGCTCTGCTTAGCTCTGGCTTATGGTGGTAGCAGGGATTGAACCTGAGTTCTTTTGCATAATCACTATGCTATCTCCCTGCCCACTTAAATGTAAGTTTTTAAAGGTTACTGTTACAGTGCAGAATCTGAAACTGTACAGGTTAACTTTTTGTACAGTAAAATCCATTGGTCAGGTCTTAACATTTTAAATGGATTTTTGTACTATCTTATCATATTAATCATCTGGAAAATACTGGTTCACTGAGTTACATATATCTTTCCAATGTTGATGTAGTTCATTATATGAGTCACTTTTGAGAAGCTCAGTTGCAGATAAATTCTAACTTTTGTCTGAAATCTCTATTTTTCAAATATTTTTTACTTGTTCTTCCTTGGCGCTGCCCAAGGAGGTGGCGGCGGCCATCTGCTGCTCGGCGTCCTGGAGGACCTCAGACCCCTCGTGAAGCCCAAGATAGTCAAGTAGCGGACCAAGAAGTTCATCTGGCATCAGTCGGACCGCTATGTGAAGATCAAGAGGAACTGGAGGAATCTCAGGGGCATCGACACGCATGCAGCGCCGCTTCAAGGGGCAGATCCTGATGCCCAGTATCGGCTACGGCAGCAGCAGGAAGACCAAGCACATGCTGTCCAGCGGCTCCCGCAAGTTCCTCGTGCACAACGTCAAGGAGCTGGAGGTGCTGCTCATGTTCAACAAGTCCTACTGCTCAGAGATCGCGCACGTCTCCTCCAAGAACCGCAAAGCCATCGTGGAACGGGCGGCCCAGCCGGCCATCAGGATCACCAACCCCAACACCAGGCTGCGCAGCGAGGAGAATGAGTAGCCGCCCCCACCCCGGGTCCTGTTAATAAACCACAGACCCACAATATATATATATATATATATATATATATATATTTTTTTTTTTTTTACTTAATGGTTTACAAGATCAGAAGATTAGTATATAGTATCTACTATAATCAACAATAGTATAGTCAACAAATAGTTGTTTTTCCTGAAATAATAAAATCACTTCAATAATTTCTGAGTAAACTTCTGCCAAATACCCAATGCTGAAAACCTTACACTATCCATTCCACTCCATGAAAAAGAAATAGTTTGTTCAAATCATAAATAGTATCACATATGATTTTCTTTGAGATAGCCACTATCCTCTATGTAGCGTAAGTTCCGTAAGTTCTTTTTGTTACACAAAGATGTATATTCAAAGGTGAAAATTTAGCTAAGTTAATAATATTTTGCTTGTTCAAGGACATTCCTAGGTGGAACTGGCTTCCCTTTAAATTGTGAGTACATGACATGAATATAATGACCACTATGCACTAAGACACCAGTAGTTTTACTTGCTGCTTTTGTACCATCACTATAAAAGCCAACATAGTGAGGGAAAAAAAAGTCTATGTACCAACAGGACCAGAGTCCTGGGAGCTGAGAGAGAGCTGATTAGATGGTCAGATTTGAGTCCCAGCCCCACATGGCGCGCCACAGTAGTAGGGGGACCTCTGATGCTATGGTTTCTTTTCTTTCCCTGAATGGAAAGCAAACAAACCACCACCACCAATAAAACAAATGGCCCCAAAATGGTGAAATCTCACCTCGCTCTGGGGAGAAAAAAAATCTTAAGAATCTTATGGACTTGACTCCCCAGAGGTTGATGGACCACAATTTGAGTTGTTGTTATAGAGAAGAGTGAGACTTCTTAGGTTCATAATCGAACTCAGTAGTGTTATTATACCTTGGTGACTTTAGGCTCTCTACATCTCAGTCTCTAATAAGGAAAGCAATGTACTTGGCAAAGTGATACAATACTGCTTACTAAGAGGCTTTCCACCAAAGAGAAAAGAACAGATAAGTACTTACAAATCCAATGGCATGCTTGACTTTTTCTCATTTTAAGTGAATCTAATCTAAAAATTTTCAATCAGATGGAAGAGATCCACTAGGGTTAAAACTGCAGAAGAGAGACCACTGCCCAAGAGAATGGGTATTAATAGGTGGGTGGGGCTAGGGTTGAAAATAAAGCTGCTGCACTGAATTTTTACTGCCTACAAATGAAATATCTATATTCTCACTGGCTTACCAATTTTTGCCCAACTACTATAAAGCAGTGATTGTCAACTGGAGACAGTTTTGTTTCATAGGAGACATCTGGCAAAACTAGAAGCCCTTTTGCTTGTCACTGTTGTCAGTTATTAAGAATTGGCCAGGTCAGGCAGACAACCCCACCAATGTGTCCTGGAGCCCCGGTTCCCCAGAGCCCTATCCTACTAGGGAAAGAAAATAAATAAATAAATAAATAAATATTAAAAAAACCTGGCCAGGTCACCCCCATCATCTGGGGCTCTAGTCAGGGAATTCTTGGATTCCCATATATATATGATGCGCCTAGACAGCTAATAGATCCCTCTCTCCACTGTCACTGGTCACTGCCATCAAAAACATCATCATAAGCCCTCTTGTGGGCCTCTCAAGGGTCTTACCCTCACTGTAGAGCAGCAGTGCTAGAGACTGCTCCACTCACTTAAGGGAGACTGGGTCAGCTTACTTTGCCACTTGAGGACGATTGGTCCTGAACTGAGTGCAGCCTAGAATATTCCTAGCTGTGATCAGGGACTGTGAACTCAGACTGACAGGGACTCAGGGGTTACACTGTGCTAAATATGAATTTATATTTTAATATTTATTTATTTATTTACTTTTTTTGTTGCCCTTGCTGTTTTAATTGTTGTTGCAGTTATTATTGTTGTTGGATAGGACAGAGAGAAATGGAAAGAGGAGGGGAGCTGGGCAGTGGTGTTCCTGATTAATACACATATCACCATGGGCAAGGACAGAGGTTAGAGTCTCTGTTCCCAAACTGCAGGGGGTACATTTCACAAGGGGTGAAGCAAGTCTCTCTCTCTCTCTAATCTCCCCCCACCAATTTCTGTTCTGTTAAGTAAAATGGAAAAAAAAAATGGCCACCAGAATCAGTGGATGTGGAGTGCCAACACTATACCCCAGTGACAATACTGGTGGCAATAATAAAAAAAATGTCCAGGATACCAATAAATACCCCCAAAGTACACAGGTCAGCTCCACAATACTAAAGTATTATCCAGCGTGAAATGTCAGTGGTGCCAAGGTTAAGAAAACCTTTTTTTATCTTTTGTAGAACCACTATGCTGTCTCCCCAGCCCTAACAAGGTTTTCTGCATTATCTATTTTTAAATATTTTAAACTATCTTTAAAAATGAAGCAATTGTCTTACTGGGGCAACCCAGATTCAAGAGACTGAAGACAGAGTTGAGACCAAGGATTATAAAGCTTTGAGTTAGTAATTGACATTTATTCTTCTCTCTAGCCTTAGTGGATACTTTTAATACATTTAAGTCACCTAAATTTTTCTTAGCTTTATTAGGAAAAATGTAAATACTTAACTACACATATCAGGTGATTATACTGAGTTGCTGGAAAAGTTATGGTATATTTTGTTGCATAGAAAAACACAGAAAATATGTCATGAGTTTTCCAATCTCCTAATATTTTCTAACTGTCCATTTTCCCTTGAATTAACTAAAGGATTTCTGACTTACTTGCTAATAAACAACGGAATAGTCTGGAAATCAAACAGAAAAAATACTCTAGGGCATGGGAGTCTCATAATTTACATTAAATAATTTTTTCCAGACCATTTATTTTATTTAGTATGTCAAAGAATAACTTAACTGTTCCCTTCGCTTTGCAGTTGTTAAGAAGATTCATAGGTCTTTTTCATTATTTATTTATTCACTTTTGTTGCTCATTTTTATTGTAGTTATTATTGTTGTTACTGATGTCATCATTGTTGGATAGGACAAAGAGAAATGGAAAGAAGAAGGGTAGAGAGGGGGAAGAGAAAGACACCTGCAGACCTGCTTCACCACCTGTGAAGTGACTACCCTGTAGGTGAGGAGCCTGGGGCTCGAACCGGGATCCTTATGCTGGTCCTTGAGCTTTGGTCCACCTGCGCTTAACCCACTGAGCTCCACCCGACTCCCAGATTTACAGGTCTTAACTTTAGGTTTATATATAAGGAGAGTTTTTCCCCAAACTAAGCACCACTTATAGTCACTCATCTAAGGTGAGCAACACAACCTATACTATAATAGACCAGGAACATTTTCTGTACATGATACGTGAAAGAGGAGATCTCTAAGACACCAGTTCCTCTGGGTTAGGTTCCTTGTATGTAAAATGAAGATCTAAATCAATAGATTCCAAGAAACTTGAATTTCCCACAATGGGATGAAAGTAGGGAAGAATAAATACATCTGAATTGGTAAAGGGCTTCTTTTTCTGGACCTGTATGTTAATATAAAGAGGGACTATGCCCCTACTTATTCCTCCCCCTTTTTTTCCCTGTGTACTAACAACCTGGCCCTTTAGGCTTTTTAAAAAAATTTAATCTAGTATATTTTACTAGAAAAAAAACGGTTCCTTTCCCACTAGAAGATCAATCCTCAGTCTGGTCACTGTGTTAACTTAGTTCCTAACAGATATGTCATCTTTCACTCTTCAAACTCTTCTCCAAAGATAGAGAACATGAAATCCTGCAGTCTCAAGACACTCCTTTCTCAGGCATGTTCCCAGTTCTTTTTGCTCAGACCAGTGTTCAGAAACATAGGTTCTAAGAAAAAAATAGTAATGTGGCAGAGTACGTAGCAAGAACAAACAGTAAAGGAAAGTTTTTTTTTTGTCTTTTTTTTTACTACATGGTCATTTCTAGAATGAAAACCTAATTTTGTTTCCACCTGATGTCTCCTCACTCTTGAGAAGAACATGACATCTCCAAAGAAGGAAAGAACAAATCACAGGCATTGCCTTTTGATAACTATTTATCTCACTGTATGTCTAAGACTGAAAGTAACAGGTAACAGAAATGACTAGTCAGAATCATGGTTATAAAAGAAAGGGGTGGGGAGTGAACAGCATAATGGTTATGCAAAGAGACTCTCAAGTCTCAGGTTCAATCCCCAACACCACTATAAATCAGAGTTGAACAGTACTCTGCTAAAAAATAAAAATAAAAGAAAGGGAGGAAAGGAACAAAATGGAGACAGGTAGCTGTGGAATTGTATTTTTGAGTTTTTACCTCGTCACTGATTAAACTTTATAATGTTCTTTGATGTCTTGATTTTTTTCTTGTTTGTTTACTTCAGTTTGAAGTATGTAATTTTTTAAAATTCTGAGCACTTCTGTAATTTATAATATAACTGCCGAGATATACTTTAATGAAGATGGAAAGAAAACAAAATGTCACATTTCTATGTACAATGAGACAAATATAAATCTAAGTATCTTAAGAATTTCTTAGATACTGAAACCTGAGTTCTTCTTACAGCTATACATAGTTTATAATCTTTGCCACGTTCCTAAAAGTAATCCTTAGTAATCCTCACTACCTGTGGGCCTCATTTGCAATAGGAAACAAATATAAAAATTAAAGACTTAAAAATGCTATAGAACTAGTCCCAGGGTCCTATACATTTGTTGGAATAAAGAATTTAAATTTTAATCCAGGGGACCAGGAAATAGCTCATCTGACACTGTGTGTACCTTACAGAGCACTGCACTATGAATCCACTGCTCCTAGAAGCCATTTTTCCCATTTTTGTTGCCCTTGTTGTCCTTGTTGTTACTGTTATTACTGTTGGATAGGACAGAGAGAAATTGAGAAAAGAGGGGAAGACAGAGAGAGGGAGAGAAAGACAGATACGTGCAAACCTGCTTCACCACTTGTGAAGTGACCCCCCTGTAGGTGGGGAGCCACGGCTTGAACCAGGATCCTTATGCCGGTGCTCATACTTTATGCCATGTGCGCTTAACCCTCTGTGCTACCACCCGACCCCCCTATCTTTGTTTTACCTTATCTAATTCATCCACCTAGGATCATGTGAGACTAGAATACTAGGTCTTGGGACCAGGTGATGGCACACCTGGTTGAGCACACATTATAGTGCTCAAGGAACTGGGTTAAAGCTCCTGGTCCCCACTTGCAGAGGGAAAGCTTCACAAATAGTAAAGCAGGGCGGTAGGTGTGTCTCTCTCCCTTTCTCCCCTTTCCTCTAAATTTCTGGCTGTCTCTATACAATAAATAGATAAAAATGATAAAAAATACGTGAAGCGCAAATCCGGGTTAGAGCCCCTGGCTCCCCACCTGTAGGGGAGTTGCTTCTCAAGTAGTGAAGCAGGTCTGCAGGTGTCTGTCTTTCTATCTCCCCTCTGTCTTCCCCTTCTCTCCATTTCTCTCTGTCCTATCCAACCACAATGACAGCAGCAACAACAATAACAACTGTTGTGCCCCACGTTGGGCACCATATGTTGTTTTCGCCGGGCTGGCTTCATGGGCGGGTAACAGATGACCAGAGACTCATGGTTGAGCTGTACGCAGTATCTCTTTATTCATGCAGGATGCAGCGCAATCTATACCAAGCTAAACTAAACTCTCTACTACAAACAGTCTTGTCCTTATAAATATACTAGCCCAGTAGGGTGGGAACAGGATGCGATGCAGAGAGGGTGGAGAGAAAAGTGACTGGTGAAAATCAGGGTATGACAAGAAGAGGGGGTGGAGCAAAAACATATCATAAACCAGTGGAGATTGAACCAATGCCCTGCAGTGGTTATGTAAATAAAATACAGTGTTAAGCAGGGGGTATTAAACTAATGAAACAGAAGGGGTTTTTGGAAGCATACCAACAAACAACAATGACAATAAATAATGGCAACAAAAGGGAAAAAATAAAATTTTTTAAAAATGATAAAAAAATGTGTGAAAAAAGAGAAGAAAGTCAGGTTTCAGAATAGAAGAATTTTAGGCAGTTAAGGTAGAGAGGAATCTTACAAAAGCAGTAGAACTAAGGGAGTATTCCCATGCTTACTAACAATGGAATTCATACAGTCTGAACAACAGAGAGGGGGAAAAATTGACTGAAGAAAAAACAGTGTGACATCAAATAGGCTAACATCAATGTAATGAAATTCCAGAAGAAGACACTGAGAAGGCGGCAAAAAGATATTTGAAGAAATAATGATTAAAGAGAAATTAGATGGGGAAGGAGGGCGCTGCATGCATGAAGCTCTGGGCACTTCATAAAAATAAAATATCAAGTAAATGGCAGAGTGATGTTTTAATCAATTTCAAAAGATACATATTAGAACCAGCCAGTGAGTTTTAGTATGGTCACAGCACAAGGATGAATCCTATTTCTTTATATTGCAACCAACATCTAGGAAGGGAGATTTAGAATTAATACAAAGTGATTTAATGACTACTTTTCTTTCTAAAATTTGAAAAATTGAGTTAAAACACTACAAAAGAGACTAAGGACTAAGTAAAAGGATCTACAAAGTTATCTAGTTCTTCCCCACATTAATCTATAAAATCAACCAAAAACCCAGCAAAGCTTGAGTGTGTAGAAACTGACAAGTTGGTTCTAAAATTTACATGGATATACAAAGGCTTTCAGAAGAATCTTGTTCTTGACTTTACCTTCTGAAGGAGGGCTAACTACCTCCAAAGATGTGATCATTCCTTTACCAGATGTTTTTGAACACCAGACATTAAATGTAAACAAAAAAAGGCAACTCATCTATAAAAAAGTTCTTAACTCTGAGATCATACACAGACTCTTCTTTTGGATGTTTCATAAAGGATGATTTATTTATTTATTTTTGCCTGCACGGTTTTTTTTGCCTGCACCATGAATCCATTGCTCCTGGAGACTTTTGTTTTTCCTTTTTGTTGCCTTGTTGTTGATTGTTGTTGTTGTTGAATAGGACAGAAAAAAATCGAGAGGAAGGAAAGACGTAGAGGGGGAAAGAAAGACACCTGCAGACCTGCTTCATTGCTTGCGAAGCAACCCCCTGCTGGTGGGGAGCTACGGACTCGAACCGCGATCTTTACGCCAGTCCTTGCGCATGGCATCATGTGCAAAGGATGAATTTTTAATTATCTTGTTTGTTTTCAAAATAGGAACGTATGTTTCAAATCTTGAAATATATTAAACAAGTTACTGAAGAAAAGCAAACTGATTTAAAGGAAACTTTCTTTTGCTGAGTGCTTGCTTGGTTATTTTAATTCACAATCATAGGTGTTCTTCCATATACAAGTTTTCATTTAAGAAGCTTTAAAAATTAAAGGTACATGTCCTGATAGCTTATCCTAAAGGAGATGCTATAGGCAAAGACATTAGAACAGAGTCAATTTGAGGAGTGGAATTGAAGGAGTAGTCACAAGGCCAATGAAAAATGACAAAAGTAGAAAGAACCATAAGCTACTCAAGACTGTCAAAGGAGCACACCTTTCAGTATAAGAGGATAAGTCTTCTAATTGTCCAACTTTTCTTTTTGCCACCAGTGTTATCATTGGGACTTGGTGTCTGCACTGTGAATTTACCACTCCCATTGGCCATTAATTTCATCTTTACTTTGTTTTTGTTTTTTTGTTCCTTGTTAGGACAAAGAGAAATAGTGAGGGGAGGAAGAGGTAGGGATGGAGAAAAAGAAAGACACCAGCAGTCCTGCTTCACTATTCATAAAGCTTCACTCCTGCAGGTGGGGGTCAGGGGCTTGAACCTGGGTCCTTGTGAATATTAGAGTGTTCGTTCAACCATGTGCAGTACCACCTGGGCCCCTAAATATCCAAACTTTTAACAAGATCACTTTTTTCTCAACTTGACAGTAAAATGGCATTAAATATCTAATATAAACTTGTTCTTAAATATTCATAGAGATTATTATTCTTTCATTGTGAAAGCAAAATCCTTGGGAACAAAAGGGCTATTTCAAATAAATTGTGACTGAATCTGGTATTTAATTTACAACAGATAATACCTGAAAACCCTAAACTTTTATTATGAACTGAAATCTTACTAACATGTGTAGAACACAGTAACAAAACATAGAAAAGAGAAATTAATGTCTTTCATGACATCACATCTTGACTTATATCTGCTTGATTGTTGAGGATGAGATGATTTTTGAGTCATAAGCTGTTCTACTGACACCATGTTCAATATGACAAACTGGCCTCTCAGACTTTTAGCATGAATCCAGGTTATCCACACCTCAAAAAAAGGGAGTGGGGTGGTAGGTTGCCCAGGTGTTTCATAGAAAAACAAATTCTTAAATGTAAAGACAGTTTCTTCCCCTTTGTTACCGTATTTTTGTTAACTTATTATGAAAATACTAGTACAATGATAAATTGTTTCTAACTTACACTTAACATGTGTCAGGCGCAATGCCAAATGCTGTTCAAGCATCATCTTGGTTATTTTCATCTTGGCACCATCTTTAAGGGTGGTTCTATTAATACCCTCACTTTAAGGAAAGAGGCTCAGAAAGCCTATCTTCCAGTCACCAAGATAGAAGCTCTGTGAAAACTAGATCTAGCTTCTTACACTATTTGCTGAGAATTTTCTTCATTGCATTTTATTGCTAATCTCCACTCTGATGATAGTTGGATAACATTATACACATCTGAAGAATCATCTTTGAAGATATGTTGAAAAAAATCAGGGACGTCTTCATGGTAGTAAAAGAAGATGTTACAAAAAAAAAAAAGGAAGATATTTCCTAAAATGTTCTGTGTTGAGGAATTATATAGGTGCAGTCTTTGCCCTCAGGTTTTGCCACTCCCTGCGAATCCTCACAGTGCCCTTTTCAACCAATCCTGTCCTGACATGTCACTCCTGGTTGTTGCCCAATAAAGCCCTCCCACTTCCGCGCTCTCTCGGTTGCTTACCCCCCCCCACACACAGGGATGGCCATTTTTTCCGCTGACTCCATGTGGCCTGAGCCACCCTGTTTGATCCGTAATAAAGATTTGTGTACCCCATTTGCTTGGGATCTCCTCTCTTCTCCGCGGCGCAGCCCGACAGTTCTGAGATTAAATCAAAAAGTCTGATGCTAAAAAAGAAAGAGTATCTGAGGTGTTTCTTTGTTTTTTATTTTGGCCACCAGACTTACTGGTGAGGCTGGTGCCTACACAACTCCACCAATCCCAGTGGCTATTTTTCCCTTTTAGGTAGAAGGTGAGGAGGAGAGGGAAGGAGGAGACATGCTGCAACACTGTCCTTCTTGTGAAACTTTCTTCTACAGGATCTTCCTTGTGGTTGCAGAGGGTTCAAACCCAGATCTTTGCTCATGGTAACGTACAGTTTACCTGGTAAGCCACCTCCTGGCCTCCAGATGACTGAGTTCTTATTCAAGAGCTAGGAATGTGGTGTATTTCAAATTATAATTAAAAGACAAATGTAAATTTCTTTTTATATGAAGTGTCTATGGCTTGTTGTAGGAGACATGCAAGGCAGAGGACATTCATAAAGTGCACTGCGATTCATGCTGATAGTGGGAGAATGATGGAAAAGTCTTTATGGAGAAAGAAGTGTCCGGAAAGCCTTCTAGAAGGCATCAATACTAAGGGTCAGAAATTTAAGTAAATGAGGGAAGTTGAGGGAAGGAAAATGTGTGGAAGCCTCCAGGTACACAAAGCAGTTCTCTTGGGGAAACTCAAAGAAAGGCAACATAAGTGGATCAACAAAAATTAGTAGAGAATATTGAAAGTACTGCCCAGGGTTCCAAAGCAATTTGGAAGTCATATGGGAAAGTCATAAAGTGAAAATTGCCAAGGGAAGGTGTTGGATAGTATGCCAGCTCCCCCTGGCTTCTGCTTAACCATATGCCTATATAGGGATAGATTTAATCCCATTCAAAGCTTTGGTCTATTTACATAAATCACTTTTACATAAAGCACTGCCTCCAGGGCATTGGTGGTTCAGTGATAGGATTCTCGCCTGCTCCGCCCCCTCCTTGTCACACTCTGATTTTCACCAGTCACTTTTCGCTCCACCCTCTCTATATCACATCCTGTTTCCACATTACTTGGAGAGTATAAAAACAGCTGCTCTTCTGATTAAAGACACTTGGAAATTGCTTTCCGGCTCCGAGAGTTCCAGAGTGTATCTCCTGCGAAGTTGGTGCGGCATGAGTTCCTGATCCCTCTCCCATGCAGCAGCCTAGATCGGCTCCAGTTGAGTTCTCTCCAACTCAGAGAGCACTAGCTCGGGAAGAAGTACCCTCAGGCTATCCCGGCAGGAAGGTAATAAAATAGTACCCTTAATAACATAATGGTCGCTGTACATTTTTATAATTGAGAATGGCACCACATTCCTAGTACAAAGCAGAAATAAACACACACACCATTCCACCAGAAATGGGTGACCAGAGAGATTCTAGATATCCTACCACGGACCCACTGGTGATGATCAACAACTCAGCTTCCTTGGACTTCAGCTCCCTTTATTATGACTCATAAAAAATAGAACCATTTATTTTGTAGTGGGGCAGAATGCAGGCTCTGATCATTTTCTCAGGATTCATTCAGTTCTGGCACACATGGTTCTCTAACTCAGATACATGACAGCACCAGAGACTAACAGCAACATCTCAATGAGAACCACAATAGAAGCTAATAGTATGTATTAAGAACCAACCAGTATAACAGCATTTATCAGACCTCAACACAACCACAAGAGTTAGGTGCTTTTATTATTCCCAAATTGACAAGGAAAATGCAAACTCAGAAGCTGCATGCCAAAGCTCACAGAACTTGCAATTAATGAAGCCTTATTTCATTTCACTCCAGCACTTGTGTCCTCAACCAGCAGGGGTGTGCTCCCTCTCGGCCTCTCTCCTACACTGTCCCCAGTATTATTACCTGTATTTATATACATAATGCTTAGCTATTTCAACGTATTTTCACAACAGTCATTTATTTTTCTAATATTCTGGAAAGGTAGACACAGAGAGTATTATCATCTTCATTTCAGAAGCTTTGAGGAGTTATAGGGATTTTTGAGAGTTAGAATCCAGGATTTGTGATCTCCATTTCTGTGCTTTTCCAAACACAACAAATTATTTTGATTTAGGAAGTCAGCTTTATAGAGAGGTGAACTGCAAATGTCTTCACTCATTTTTTTTTGTGGTTAATTTAAAAAAGGATGATTAACACAGAATTTTATTTACCTTTATAGGTCAGAATACTTTCAGCCTAGCATCCCCCCCCAAAAAAAAAACTGTAGCACTGTGTTAAGTTCTTAAAAGTTCTTAATATGCAGCACCTGTAAGTTATTCTACTGTCATATAGTACTTATAGCATTTGCTTTAGAGAATCCAGGACTAAGTTAAAGTAGGCAGGAGAGAAATAGATTCATAACAGTATGTTAGACAGGAGAGAAATGGATTTATAACAGTATCTTCTATACTCATGTATGGATGTCATCAGGTCATAAACTTTACTTCAATTCATACCGATAGCCACACAAGTGAGCCAAATAAGAACTACATCAAGTTATAGCAATCACAACAGTGAATGCTGAGGAGTTACTATGTGCTAGGCCTGGTATAGAATTAGCTCACTTTTATTCTTGTATCTTTTTTAACTTGTACTATACACAGATGTGGGTTTTTTTTTTAATCATTTTATTGGGAGAGGTTTAATTACTCCCAGTATAGTTGTTGGCACATGGGCAAATTTTTTCACTCCCCATGATTGGTGTCTGCAAAACCCTCTCACCCCCCCAACTTAGGTCTTTTTTCCATCACCTTGTACTAGGACCCCAACATCTTTCCCACTTCCTTCCTTCCATTCCTTACCCAGAGTCCTTTGCTTTGGTGTAATACACTACACGCAGTCAGAGTTTCATTCTGTGTTTTCCCTTCTGTCCTTGTTTCTTAAGTTCCACCTTTAAGTAAGATCATCTGGTATTTGTTCTCTTTTTGGCTTATCTCACTTAACATGATTCCTTCAAGTTCCACCCAAGATCACATAAAAATCTTACCTTAACTAGTAGTCACCATAACCATATAAGGTAAGTACTACTACTATCCTAAAACAGACTGGGAAAATGCAAATTTAGAGAAATTATCTGCCCTGAATATATAACCAGCAATTAGAGCTGGATTTTTTTATATCTTATATGAATTATTATTGGCTCTACTTTAAGAATGAAGGTAATTTTCCTAAAGAAAATTAGAAAATAGCAGTATCTGTATCCCACATGAGGCAGATCCTCCAGATAGCATGCCCCTAATCACTAAACTAAGCAAACAGTATTATTACTCCTTTACTAAAGGACAGATTATTAAGATGCATGCACTGCCTGTTGTCAGAATCCTAAATCTAAGTTATCAAAGTAAGTTACTGAAAACTTAGAGATAATAGGCAAGCAATACTCTGTATTTGTTTGGTTAAATGAGGCTGAGGATGTGGTCAGCCAAGGGGATTATGTCAAGGTCACTTCCCTTCTCACAACAGGCTTTATTCCATGCCATCCACCACTTCAAATATGGTACAGCCTTGTATCTACTCTTTCATGGAAACCTTAAACCTTGAAAAGTAGCATCCAGAGGAGACACAATAATAATAAAAAAACTCTGTGAATACTTAACATATAGGAACCTGTCTTTCTGTGTTACTTTAAGGGAGGTATATAAATCTAGGAAACTAAAATTTACCAGGCTTGAATATCTCTGGATTATAAGAGAAACCTCACCATCAGGAATGTCATCATAAACTCTTTCAAGGGCCTCTCCAGGACCCTGCCCTTACTATAAGATAGCACTGGTAGGGAATGTCCCACTTTTGTGGATGCCCTGAGATGTGAGACAAAAACTGAACAGTTGTGTGAACCATTATTTTGAGAATCTAGGCCTCAGACCAGGAAGGTAATAAACAGGAATTGAGATAACATGCTTGGGAGTCAAATATTGAAAGATGACATTAAAATGTGTGCTTAAATTGGAGTAAGTGTCCAACTCATAAAGGTAAATTGAGCATAGATCATTTAAAACCATTATTTGTTAACTGAAGAAATTTGGACTTTCTAAAAAACAAAGGTATTGCATTTTTTGTGGGGATACATAAAAGCTACATTTTGGTAGCATATACTTGCTAGAGCTACTGTCTGCCTGAAGATACAGTATCATGTCGCAAATAATACTGTCCTGTATCTATTTTGGTCTTAGTTTCTTCTTTAAATTTTTTTAAATTTAATTTAATTTTTACCAGAGCACTGCTTAGTTCTGGCTTATGGTGCTATGGAGGACTGAACCTGGGATTTTGGAGCCTCCAAAATTCCCAGGAGAGTGTCTTCACATAACCATTATGCTGTTTCCTTCTTCTGGTTGTAGTTTCTTTTAAAAAGGGTATATAGTCACAAAATTTTTGATTAGGAAGAAGTTGAGTTTTTAAGCTGAAATTCTTGAGTAACTAAAGTTCATATCTAAATTTCTACAGACAGTAAAATGAATTACACACACACACACACACACACACACACACACACACCCTCTTCTAATGGTTGTCAAGTTCAAACGTGTGCACATGGCAAAGCAGCAGCACCCATCTATCCAAGCAAGCTATCTGCCAGTCCTCTAAGATTGTTTTATCTTATTTAAGTAAAAAAGGGAAAATTAAAAACTCAGTTTTTCAAATTCATAGTGTTTTCCCCAAAACAGTGAACAGTAAATTAAATATAGTGAAAGTAGTTCAGAGAACCTTTCAAATATAATCCCAAGTAAATTAAACAAGGTGAGGGCAAGTCAATTTGGGTAAATTCCTTCTAATGATTAAAACTGCCTTTAAAAAATGTGTATTTATGTGAGTTATTTAGATCAGTGGAAACAGTACTAATAACTTTCATGAGGATTTCTGAAAGACCTTGTAAATCCTAAAAGATCTTATGAGATATAACAATTAGTACAGTTGTGACTTTTTTTCCATGTTTAAAAGAAGCAAAAATGAACAAGTTAAAAGGCATTTTCCTCCCCCTGACTGTAAATCACAAGCTTTATGCAGCATGAAGCCAGTTGGCAGGATGCCCATTTACAGTAAGTTATTTACTCCCCATCTACCAATCACTCTACAGAGAAGGAATGCCTACAGGCATAGTCAGAGTGTCTTTTCAAGTCAGCAAGCTTCATCAAATCCTCAATAGTTATTATTTCTAATATAACTCCAAAATATTCCAACCTAGTTTCCGTGTCAGCGTCTTAATGTCAGATAATCACCCTTAAAGAGACAATCTTAAATAATAATTTATCAGTGCGATGGGTAGTAGTATCCTCTAATCATTTTAAGAAACTTTTTAAAAAAAAACTTTTTTTTTCCAGAGAGATAGAGATAACAGCATTTCCCCACCATCTGGGGCACCTTCTCCAGATGTGCTTCCATGTGGCATCAGGGATTGAACCCAGAGTGATGGGTGATGCATGGTAAGGCATGCACTCTATCAGATGAGTATGATCCCAATTTCTTTTTTTGTTGTTGTTATTTTATTTTATTTTTTTATTTAAGAAAGGATTAATTAACAAAACCATAGGGTAGGAGGGGTACAACTCCACACAATTCCCACCACCCAATCTTCATATCCCACCCCCTTCCCTGATAGCTTTCCCATTATCTATCCCTCTGGGAACATGGACCCAGGGTCATTGAGGGTTGCAGAAGGTGGAAGGTCTGGCTTCTGTAATTGCAGCACTGCTTTACCACTCACAAAGCTTTCCCCCTGCAGTGGGGACTGGAGGCTGAAACTGGATCCTTGTGCACTGTAACATGTGGACTCACTCAGGTGCTCTGCCACCCAGTCTCTCCTCAGTCACTTTTTAATCTAAAGTTTCTCATATAATCAACTATTTATTAAACAGACTGAAATTTTTACTTTTATACATACAATGTATTCCTAATAATTTGCCACAGGAAAGCAAGTAGGCTAAAAACACAAATAACTTGAAAATAAGATTATGACTAGTACCAACAAAAATCAAATTTAAGATATTGATACTTATTACAGACATAGTTTCAATTCTCATATAATTTTCTAACCTTCACTTTTCTTTTTGATTTTATTCTATGGAAAATTAAAAATACTTTTTATTTTAACAAGCAACTATTTTATTCTATACAAAATTAGGCATCACTACATGAGAAAGCTGAAATTGAATAAAACAAAAAGGATGTACAATTTATGAAATGGAAAATAATTCTGTTATAAAAAAGTAGAAGAATTCTATAATTCTGTTTGTAGTTGAATTAAGGAAGGCTGATTTAGGCAAATATTATGAATTA
The DNA here is from genome assembly GCF_950295315.1 of Erinaceus europaeus. Taxonomy (NCBI): domain Eukaryota; kingdom Metazoa; phylum Chordata; class Mammalia; order Eulipotyphla; family Erinaceidae; genus Erinaceus; species Erinaceus europaeus. Next base: position 48,977,209 of record NC_080163.1, read on the forward strand.
CAAATAGGAGAATTCCATGTCCCTTTCTTCCTTCTTTTTTTTACCTCCCTACTAATTTCACATTTTTCAGAGTGGTATCTTCAAAGCAGTATTTCTAAAACTCATCAGTTTGTCCTCACTGACAAATATTTTCCCTTTATAATTTCATTAAAGCTCAAATAGCTCCCATTTTAGTTGGTGCAGCTACTAGAATTTCATAAAATATCCCTAAAGTATTCCTTCCTCCCACTTGTTATCTCCTCTTAAATAGCTGTTAGATGTTCAGAACTCAAGCTACTTATGAAATTTTAGTTAATAGTTAACTGAAAAACTGAAGTAAACAAGAAAAAACTTAAAAGCAGATTATTTTCTTACACAAAAAAGTTACTCAATCTAAATGAACAGTTCTTTCATCTGAAAAGAGCCAAATTATTAAGATGTCTTGATCTTTCATTATTCTATATTACTGAATTGGAACTATTCTAGTTAAGTTAGGATTTGGCTAAATGGGGCTACAAAGAAATGAAGGTAGATTTCTTCATATCTGCTTTCACCTCATTTCTCACTCACATACACAAAATTCTATATTAAACCATTAAGTTTTGCTCATTCTGCTTCTTATTGATCTTTCCAAATATTTCACATTTTGTCATTTCCTGTAAGACATTATAATTTAACATTAGTGTATGGAAAAGTCCTCACCAAAATATTTTATTCTTTTAAATCGTACTCAGTAAGATCTATACTAGTTAGCAGTGAGTAGGTCACAAGATTACCTGAGAAAGGGAAAACCTCTAGGACATCTACAGTGAGTATTCCACACAAGTAACTGATTTAATGCTTAAGAAGGATAAGCTATTGTTACTTTGATCATGAGTCATGAATATAATAGCATACTTTGAACACTTCAGCCATATGATATCTGGCACTATTAAATATTCATGAAAGGAATTGTATAAATGTTAGCAAAGGATTCTAAACACAAGAATCTCCTACTTGTTCTTTCTGTAATTTTAATCTGCTCTAATATATCAATACTTTTCTTTAAATTGTAAAGTCCTTCACGGAAATTTTCTTAAAAAAAAAAAAAAAAAAGCCTTCCTAGAGGTTCCAAGTACATAGAACAGGTAAAAGTGATATACTGATACATACTTTAGAAATTCACACTGACAACATCAGTCTATATAGGAAATGACTAGTGATATCAGTAGAACAGTGAAGTTGTTTTGATTAAATCAATAAAGCGAAAACGTAGTGAAGGACAATAATTATGTCAGTCTTAGCAGTGAACTTTGTATTTAAACAGAGTTTAGAAACCACTGCCCCTAAACCCCACTGTCACCATTATCAGCCTTATTTCCACATCTTTATTAAATCTCTTTCCAAAAGAAAAAAAGTCTAAAGTTTAATAAAAGTACATCAGAGATCTTTAACATCTCTCTCACCAATTTCTTGTAAAATTATTTTCCATGCAGTAAGTCTTCTCAGTGTACCTCAATATATCAAGTTTATGTTCTCATTCACTTGAGTGCCTGTATTGTCTCTAGAATGCTGCTTATTCTGTCCAAAATTATTGCCTCAGAAAACCCCTTAACCACTGCAACAAAAGTCCTTTCCTCTTATTTTCCAAAGTACTCAATCACTTCCACCATTTATGAAGTCTGAAATAAATGCTTTTATTAATGAATATAATATGATGCCTCCATTATTATATGTCACATGATACACAATTACTGTGAATATATATATATATATATATACCAATTAGAACATACTTTTCAAATTATTGCAACTTTTAATTTATTTCTCCTCCTTCTATTTAATTATTTTAGACACAGAAAAGGAGAAGGACGAGAGGAGGTAGAGAAGGAGGGAGAATAGACACCTGCAGACCTACTTCACCACTTGTGAAACTTGCCCTCTGCAGGTAGGGACTGAAACTTGAACCCTGGTTCTTGTGCATGATGATTTATGTGTCCAACCAACTGCACTACTGCCCAGATCTTCATTTGTCCTAAAGTTAACCTATGACAGACAGTTTAGGACTAAATATAATGTAATATGCAGTAGTCAAAATACTCTAAAGGCAAGCAGTAAAATAATTGAAAAAGCTCCAAGATGGGATTTTTACCAATGTGAATTCATTTTTCTCTTTTTAAAATTCAATTATTTTTAAGTCTATTATTTATCCATTTGGTTTCTTAAAAAAAATTATTTACTGAAGAGAGAGAACCAGAGTACCACTCTGGCACATGTGTTGCCAGGATTTGAACTCAGGTTGCATATTGGAGTGGTATATCCAACACTATCCACTGTGCCACCTCCTGGACTGTTGCTTTTTTTAAAACAAATGACTGGCTTACTGTGTTGATTGTGTTGCTTAGAACTGAAACTGGGGTCCTGGAGGCTCAGGCATGAAGGTCTTTTGCATAACCATTATGCTAGCTCCACCTACCCAGCATGTTTCATTATTCAGAATTGGGAGAACCAGAGAGAAAAACATTAGAATTAAAAAATATATATATATATGTATATGAATGAAATCAGCATAAATGACTGAGCAAGGTATTCCTGATTCCACCCCTAATAACAAAACAATCAAGCAAATAAGGCATTGGGAGTGAGAAGTAGCTTACCAAATAGATTGCATGCTTTAGCATACATAAGGACCCAAGTTTGAGCCCCAAACACCACTAGGCACAGTATCAGAGGAAAGCTCAGTAAGTGGTGGGATGGTACTATGATGTCTTTCTGGCTTACTCCCTGTCTCTTTCTGCCTGAGATAATGGGGCTGGGGGGGGGGGGAAGGGCAGTGGGAGCAGCAAGCAGTGAAAGTGCACAGGCCCCAGAAGGTTAAGAACTGAAAGGAATAGGCTGGGGAGACACCATAATGGCTATGGAAAAGACTTTTAGTGTCTGAAGCTATGAGGTCCCAGATTCAGTCCCCAATACAGCCAAAAGCCAGATCGAGCAGTGTTCTGGTCAAAACTGAAGGACACAAACTGTCAAAACCAACTAGACTTTTTGATGTCTAAAATTAACCAACTCTGCCCCTTTCACTGATTGTAGGTAAGAATAGCAACACTTTGGGGGCCGAGTGGTAGCGCACATAGTATGAAGTGTAAGGACCCACAGGAGAATCCCAGTTTAAGCCCCTGGCTCCCCATCTGCAGGGGGTTACTTCACAAGCAGTGAAGCAGGTCTACAGGTGCCTTTCTCTCCCTCTCCCCCTCTCTATCTTCCCCTCTGCTCTGTCAACAACAACAACAGAAGTGAAAGTCCACTTCCAGGAACAGTGGACTCATGATGCAGGCACTGAGCACCAAGCAAAAAAAAAAAAAAGCAAACTTTGTGGTGTTTTAGTTTACCCACACCCATCCTCTGCTCCCAAGACTCAGCAGCAGCGATGAAAGCAGCAAAATGAAACACACTGCAAATACAATAAAAAAGCCCACTACTTTCTAGAGTTATCACACTGGTATATTCAAAAAAGTCCACTTTTCTAAGGTGTTGGTAGTAGCATGGTTACAGTTGCCTTCAAAATGTCTGCTTTCAAAAAAAAAAAAAAAACCTTACATGGAATGTAAAGAATTAAAGAAATATGGCACATGCAGAGGAAAACAGAATAGAAACATCCAAAGAACTCTGGATACTGGGATTTTTAGATCAGAGGTGGAGACTCTCTGCCCTGTAGGCTATGTATCACTTGGGCTGCCCCTGCCAAGGGAATAGGAGCTTTTTTCATAGCAACATGAAGTGCTAATTTATAAAGTGATAATTTTGTTCGGCCTGTGAATGATGTTATAAATATCCACATGGCCCTTTGCAGGAAAAAAAAAAAATCCTCTAACTTGGTTTCTAGACAAAGATTTAAAAATCAGCTACTTTAAATGTGTTTAGTAACAAAGTAAATTATACCTAAAGAAATAAAGGAAAGCTTTTTAAAAAGTCTCATCAAATTGAGAACTTTAGTAAAAAGAGAAACTATGAGACTGAACCGAGTTAAATTATGGAGTGGAAAGGTAAAGTAGTAAATACATACAGGGAGCTGGGCAGTGGTGCACCAGGTTAAGTGCACATAGTACAAAGTGCAAGGACCCATGCAAGGATCTGAGTTCGAGCCCTCGACTTCCCAGCTGCAAGGGGTTCGCTTCACAAGCAGTAAAGCTGGTCTGCAGGTGTCTGTCTCTTTCCCTATCTCCTCTTCCCCCCTCAGTTTCTCTCTCCCTATCCTATAAAATGGAAAAAATGGCTGCCAGGTGCTGAGGACTTGTAGTGCTGGCAACAAGCCCCAGTGATAACCATGGAGGCAATAATAATAATAAATAAAGATAAAGTAAACTAAATACATTACAGGTGTTAAACATCTCATGTGTGCAGGTAGAAGTATAAGCAATCTTGAAGACAGTTCTAAGGAACAGGGAGAAAAAAAGAAAAAAAAAAAGAATGACCCAAAGTTAAAGTGCATCAAAACTAAAAATGGTCTCAGAGACCTAAGGACCCACATCTAAGACTGTATGCATGATAGGAGTCAAAGGAGAGGAGAGAAAGAGACCAGAAAGAATATTTAAACAAATGACTCAAAATATACCAAATTTGACTAAAAGTTTAAAAATCCAAAAAATTCTGATAGAGTCAAAAAAAATCCATACCTAGACACATACATCATACTTAAACTATCAATGTGTAAAAAAACAGACTGTGAAAACAGCTCTGCTGTGCCTATCAAGGAGCTCCGCTGGTACTCCCATGTGGTACTGGGGTCCAAACCCAAGATAAAGTGCATGTTCTATCAGGTGAGCTATCTCGAGCCCTCATACCTCGCTCTCATTATAGTTTTAAATTGCCACCAGGCTTATTTCTGGAGCTCGGCAACTGGACAAAGAATTCACAGTTCTTGCCAGCCTCTATTTAATTTTACTATTTTTAATAGAAAGAAATTGAGAGGGGAGGAGGACATAGAAAGGAAGAGAGAAAGAGAGACACCTGCAGTACTGCTTCACCAGTCATGAGCTTTCTCCCTACAGGTTAGAACCTGGGTCCTTGTACATAATAATGGGTGCACTACCACCCATCCCCATTTTATTACTTTTAATAGAGCAACTAAAAAAACAATCAAGGAAAGACTTGAACACCACTTGGTAAATGCCAAGTAGATTTAGATAAAGATAAAGATGAGTATGGGATGGTCCCACTCATCAACGGAAGTTGAGAAAGAAGAACAGAAAGGAAAACTAAAAGCAGGATTTGACTAAATCTAGAGTAGGGCACCAAAGTAAAAACCCTGTGGTGAGAGGGAGGGTGGACATTTGGCTTTCCAGGGTGGAGAGAGAGCGGGGGTGGGTGGATGGGATGGGACACAGTCTTTTGGTGGTGGGAATGGTGTTTATGTACATTCCTATTAAAGTGTAGTAATATAAACCACTATTTAATTAATATGAGAGGGAAAAACTGATCATATGTCTCGAAATTTTAAAACAGACAGAGTCTTTTTAATACATAGGCTGAGTCTTTGATATGTTGACTCTCTCAAAAGTCTAGACCAGGTAGAACAGAAGCAACTGGTGGCACAGCTATATACAAGATACTGGGTATTATACAGCAAGCAAACCCTAACAAAGGGACTTTGCAAAGTTAACCCAATTACCAAATAATGTGATGATAACAATAACTATCCATTGTCTTCTTGAACCCTAAGACAGCAGGAACCTCACATTTCCACTATAAAGCCTATATTTCCCCCAGTCCTGGAACCTTTGGGTGGGGCGCACTTTCCTGTATGCTTCTCTCAATTCATATCAAATAATACTGCATCTGCCGATCACAACCTAATCAACGCAATGAGTGTCACCTCAGCATGCTTCACTTCAGACTGTGTCCAGAGACTTCAGGTGTGGAATAACAACACTTCAGCTTCATTACTCCGGTGAGACCTTTCCTTTCATAGTGTTCTCTAATTCCATTCCAGGTGGTGCACTCCCCAATAAAGTCCCCAAACCTAGATATACACCAGGTTCCGTGAGATAAAGCATATGTTCACATTTGTCCATAAACCAGGGAATAATATATACTTGAAAGCAGAAGTACACAGTAATCTGCAGAGAGTACCCCCCCAACACTTCATCTGCACTATTCCAGCCTTTAGGTCCATGGTTGTTCAACAAGTTGTTTGGCTTTGTATGTTAACTCTCTTTTCAGCCACCAGGTTCTGGATGCCAGCATGATGCAGACCAGACTTCCCTGGATTGATGACCCCACCAATATGTCCTGGAGCTCCGCTTCCCCAGAGACCCACCCTACTAGGGAAAGAAAGAGGCAGGCTGGGAGTATGGATTGACCAGTCAATGTTCATGTTCAGCAGGGAAGCAATTACAGAAGCCAGACCTTCTCTAACCCACAAAGACCCTGGGTCCATACTCCCAGAGGGATAGAGAATGGGAAAGCTATCCGGGGAGTGGATGGGATATGGAGATCGATCAGGTGGTGGGAAGTGTGTGGAGTTGTACCCCACCTATATTACAGTTTTGTTAATGTCTCCTTTCTTTAATAATAATATAAAAAATCCCCCCACGTGCAAGGGAAAAGATTCAAGAGTGGTGATAGGTGTGCTGTGGAATTATAACCCTGTAATCTTGTATGCTATTATTAAATCACTTCTTCTTCTAGCGTTTGCCCTTCTTCTATAGCCAGTCAACAGCGTCAGGTTGAGCCTGATGTAAAGTTTCGAGACCTCCTTTGAATCTGGAGAGGTGGCAGTTGTTGACTATGTGGGTCATAGTCTGTCTGTAGCCGCAGGGGCAGTTCGGGTCGTCTCTGGCTCCCCAACGATGGAACATAGCGGCGCACCTGCCATGGCCTGTTCGATAGCGATTGAGGAGGGCCCAATCATACATAACGTGCTAGGTCAAAGCTGGGTTGACGATTACATCACTAATAAAAAACATTAATGTTTTCAGTTAAAAAAAAAAAGAGGGAGAAAAAATCCTAAGAGAAATCATAAAATATCTTGAGACAAATGAAAACAACAAAAAAAATACAATAGACCAAAATTAGCAGGGTGAAGTGAAAGTAAGTCCAAGGGGGAAATTTACAGGTGTGATTATCTAACTTTCAAACCAACAAACTCCTTTAGAACTGCAACAGATAATGAAGTCCAAAGCAAGCAGTACAAATTAAATAACAAGAGTGGAAATAAATGAAACAGAATAGATAAGTGTAAAGGTGGTCAGCAAAATTCAAAGTTGCTTTACTGAAAATGGACAAAGCTTTAGCTAGCTTAACTAAGGGGGGGGGGGGACAAAAAGACTGAAATTATTAGGTCAAAATAAAAGGATGAACATTGCTACTGACTTTATAAAAAGTATTAGAAACATAAAGCAATTATATACCACAAATTACATAACCTAGATGAACTGAACATACTCCTAGTAACACAAAGCACCAAAGCTACTTTAAAAAGAAACAGAAAATGTGAATATAGGTATAGCGAGTAAAGAGATTAATTTAGTAATAAAAATATTCCAAAAAGTTCAGACAGGGCTGGTGGATTCTATCAAATGCTTAAAGAATAAACAACAATCCTTCTCAAACTTTTCACAAAAATAGGAGGATAAATCATTTTCTAACTCAGTCTGAGATCAATATTACTGTGATATAAGTTGGTCAAAAACAAGATCCAACATCCCTTCACAGTCAAAGCAATAAAAAGAATGCATAGATGGACATTTTCTCAAATTAGTTGCATATATTAGTTGTACCTACTGGAAAAGTCAGGATGCACTTCTTGCACAGAAAAACAAAAGTTATTGAGCATAATGGAAAAAACAGCATAGTATTAGTGATTTTTCTAACAACCTAATGTATATAGCAATCCTATAGCCAAATCATATTCATTGGAAAGAAACAAAGCTTTCCATTTACAAGGATGGCTGCGCCCAAGGTCTCCTTTGCTATTCAACAGCCTTGTAAATCCTATCCATAGTAATCAGACAAGAGAAAGAGATTAAAGAGATAAAAGATCAGAAGGGAAGAAGTCAAATTGTCACTATTTGCAAACAATATGACAGTATACACAGAAAATCCAAAAGAATCCAGGCGGAAGCTCCTGGAAATTACCAAGCAATATGATAAGCAGTGGCATCCCTCTAGGTAAACACAAAACTAGGAGAAAAAAAAATCCAGAAATCTATTCCTTTTACCATATCAGCAAAAACAATCAAATATCTAAGGATAAATTAAACAAGTGAAGTAAAAGGCCTCTATATTGACAACTATGAGCACTTCTCAAGGAAATAGAAAAAGATATTTAAAAAAAATGGAAAGACATCCCCATCCTGTTGTTAAAATTCGTAGGCTCTAGCCGACCGGGCTAGCTTCACGGGCGGGTAACAGAGACGCGGAGACAACAGCTGGGCAGGGAAGCTGTATTTCTTTATTCAGGAACAACGATTCATAAACTAAGACAAACTAATCACCAAACAGAACTCTGCTGTCTCTTTGCGGCGGCGCAAGCACTCTCTCTTACTCTGGAACTCAGGAACCCTCTCCACCTCTCGAACTCTCACGGGGTTCCTTTGGGGCAGGGCCAAGCAGGCCCGCGAAACTAACTGGACTGATCCAATTCTCTTGGTGGGGGAGAACTACCCAATGTAAAGCATACAACACCATCCCATGTTCATGGACTAGAAGGATGAACATAATCAAAATGACTATTCTACTCAGAGTCATATACAGATTTAAAGCAATTCCTATCAAGGTTCCACCAAATTTCTTCAAGAGAGTAGAACAAAAGATTTAAAAGTTTATATGGAGCCAGAAAATACCCGATAGCCTAAACAGTCCTGACAGAAAAGAGCAAGAATGGAGGCATCACACTTCCTAATCTTAAAACATACTACAGAGCCACTACACTCAAAATGAGCTAGTACTGAAACCAAAATAGACACACAGATAAGCTTGAGAGGTCAGAAATTAGTCCTCACACTCCCAGACACCTGCTTTTTGACAAGGCAGCCCAAAACATCAAATGGAAAAAAGCCTATTTAGCAAATGGCATTTGGAAAATTGGGTTAAAATATGCATAAGAATGAAATTGAACCATTACATTTCAATATATACAACTCCAAATGAATCAATTATTTATCAATAGATGTTAGGCCAGAAACCAGCATATATTTCGAGGAAAATAAGCAAAACTCTGTTCCATGTAAATTTTAGAAACATTGTTTTGCAAGGAAAACAAAAGCAAAAATAAACCAGTAGGACTTCATTAAACTGAAAACCTTCTGCAATGCAAAAAAAGAATCATCACCATAACAGAGAGACAAGCCCCACCAATGGAGTGGGTGGAAATCATTAAGTGTCACACATAGGACAGAGGGCTGACAACCAAAATACAAAAATAACTCACCAAACTCAGTAATAAAATAACTCCCCCCCTTGAAAAATGGGGAGGGGGGAAGATATGTGCAGAATCATCTCCAAAGAGATCCAAAGGGCCAACAAACTTCAGAAAAAATGCTCAAAGTCATATATGATCATAAAAATGTAAATAAAAATGAAGTACCACTTTACACCTGTGAGAATGTCATACTTTGGAAAAGACAGAAACACCAAAGGTTGGAGACTCTGTTGGAGAAAAGGCACTTTCCTACATTGCTCATGGGAATGTAAATTGGTAACCTCTACGGAAAAGTCTGGAGAGTCATCAAAATACTAGAAATGCACCTACTTTATGATTGATCTTGGGATCATACCCAGGGAAAACAAAAAACACCTATCTGAAAAGACCAATGCACACCAATGTTCACACCAGCAATTTGTAATAGCCCAAACATGGAAGCAATTCAAATACCTAATGACAAATGAATGGCTAAGAAAGCTGTGGCACAGGGGTTTGGGAGAGGGCACAGTGGATAAAGCACTGGACTCTCAAGTATTGAGGTCTCAAGTTCAATCCCTGGTAGCACACGTACCAGAGTAATGTCTAGTTCTTTCTCTCTCCTCCTATCTTTCTTATTAATAAGTAAATGCAATCTTTAAAAAAAAAGCTATACTCTCTTCCCTGATCCAGCTTTCTGGTCCTTTTTCCAGCCATGACATCATCTCCCCAGACAATAACTGGGGTCCACCTGCATATCAGATTTCAGGCTCAGGGGACAAAAAACAAAAACAAAACCAAAAAAAACTAGTATAGCCACAGGCCCTTTGAAATATAACTAAAATATGCCTGCTAGCTATCTATGAAATGGAAAGCCTGCCCCCCAACTCTTCATCTGCACTATTCCAGCCTCACACTAGGCTGGGAGTACGGATTGACCTGCCAACTCCCATATTCAATGGAGAAGCAATTACAGAATTACATGATTACAGGATCAGTCAACAATTTGTTTGGCTTTATCTGTTAACTCTCTTTTCAGCCACCAGGTTCCAGATGCTAGCATGATGCCAACCTGACTTCCCTGGACAGACAACCCCACCTGTTTCCTGGAGCTCCAATCCCCAAAATCCCACCCCACTAAGGAAATAGAGGCAGGCTGGGAGTATAGATGGACCTGTCAATGCCCATGTTCATTGGGGAAGCAATTACAGAAGCCAAACCTTCCACCTTCTGCACCCCATAGTGACCCTGGGTCCATACTTCCAGAGGGTTAAAGAAAAGGAAAGCTATCAAGGGAGGGAGGAAGGGGATGGGATATGGAGTTCTGGTGATGGGAATTGTGTGGAGTCGCACCCCTCTTATCCTATGGTTTTGTCAGTGTTTCCTTTTTACAAAAAAAAAAAAAAAAGCTGTTGAAAAATGCAGTATCTGGATACAGACAATTAAAGAGGAAAAAAAATGCAATATCTAGGTCAGAACTTGAAGGTATTGATGTTGTGAGACAAGCCAGAAACAGAAAGACCAATACTGAATGATCTTACTTACCAATGGAACTTAAGAATAAAAAACAGGGAAAATATAAGGTGAAACTTGGATTGGGTGTGGCATATTGCACCAAAGCAAAGGACTCTGGAGAAAGAGTGAAAGGGACAGGATGAAGGGACATTGGAGCCCTTTTGTGTCTCCTAGACATCTATCAAAGGGAGATGAGAGGTTATGCCTATGTGTTAAATACTGTATTTTCCCCCATAGTGTTAAACATTACCCCCCCCAATAATAAAAATAGGCAAAGAGTGGCCTGGGAGGTAGCACAGTGGATAAAGCACTGGACTCTTAAAAATGAGGTTAGATTTCATTTCCTGGCAGAGTATGTACCAGAGTGATTCTCTGGTTCTCTTTCCCTTCTCTTATCTCTCTCAAATAAAATCTTCTCAAAACATTTGCAAAGAACTTGAATAGATATTTCTCCAAAGACATACAAATGACCATGAAGCACATGAAAAGAAGCTTAATACCATAGTCATTATCAAGTTACACTGTGATACCCAATTCCACTCAAATGGCTACCATAAGAAGACAGACACTGACAAATGTAGGCATCTGAAGAAATCAGAATTTGCATACTTTGGTGTAGGGGTTGGAAAATGGCACAGACACCAGAAACAGTTTAAGTTCTCAAAAGGTTATATATAGAGTTGCCCTTTGACCCATTAATTCCCCTCCTAGATATTTCAGAAAGAAAAAAAAACGTATCTTTACACAAAAATGTGTATGCAACTGATGCAATTATTATAACAATTATTCATATTACTTGGAAAGTGGGAATGCCTAAATGTCCATTAGCTAGTAGAAAGGATAAGCAAAATGAGGTCTATTTGTATAATGGAATAAATATTATTCAGTCATAAAAAGGAATGAAGTACTGTTAAATATTATAACAGAGATGACTGTTGAAAACAAAGTAACTGAAAGATGCCAAAGAAATCCCTATCTTATATAACATGAAGTGTTCAGAACAGCCAAGATTTATACTGACCCAGGACATTGCCAAACATTCTGCAATATAAAGAACATCTCCCAATAACAATCTAGTTTGTAATGCTTACAAAATAAGGCTGAAAAAAAGAACTATTTTAATGTTAAATTTATTAAACAGAGCAACTAATCACATGAAAATGATATTCTTATAATTTGGGACATAGTATTCAAAACTATTGCTCTACTTCCTCATATTAGACAGTATCAAGTCAGATGACAAAGGAGTGTTCAAAATCAGTCTCAAGTTCAGAGTGTACCTTAAAGGTCACTTTTTTCTTTATCTCTCTCCCTCTCTCTCCCTTTCTCTCCTTCTCTCTCTCTCTCTCTCTCTCTCTCTCTCCCTTTCTCTCCTTCTCTCTCTCTCTCTCTCTATATATATATATATATACATACATATATATAATTATTATTTTTTTTAAAACTAGAGCACTGCTCAGCTCTGGCTTATGGCAGTGTGGGGGACTGAACCTGGGACTTGAGAACCTCAGGCATGAAAGTCTCTTTGCATAACCATTATGCTACACCCCACCCTCTTTTTATATTTTATATTTATTTACTACTGTATAGAGGCAGAGAAAAATTGAGGGGGGGTAGAGGTGGTAAGAGGCAGCAAGACACCTGCAGCCCTGGTTCACCACTTGTGAAGCTTTCCCCTACAGGTGAGAACCAGGGACTTGAACATGGGTCCTTGTACATTGTAATGTGTGCACTTAAGCAGGTGCACCACCATCTGGCCCATTTCCCCCCTTTTTCTAGCAGAGTTTTGTCACTGGGATTTTGCTCCTGCATAATTCCACTACGTAGATGGACTCTTTTTTCTTCTTAAGATACAAGATGACTAGAAGAAAAGACACCACAGAGCAGAGAACTGAAACACAAATTGGGGTTGGGGGGAAGAACACAGAACTTTGGTAGTGGCAGTAAACCCTTATTATAATTGTGTGAATCGCTAATTAAAAAAAAAACAAAGACACCACAGGACTGGTCCACAGACTGGTCTCCCTAGCATGATTTCTCAGGCAGTGGCCATAGATTCAAACCCAGATCCTTATGCGTGGTAAAGTGTACACTCTACAAAGTGAGCCATATCCTGGTCCTCAAACATCATGTATTTTAAGACAGCTTCAAGATCATGCAATTCAGTCAATTTCCTTTTCTGAAAAGGGTTCAACTATGTAGGGTCTAAAGATTTTAGGGAATTTGAATGTCATAATAGTGCTTTGAAGACTTTTTGTTTTAAGTTTCTTTTCTATGCGCTATTTTTCTACTGTACACCTTGGGTCATTTGAGAGTTCTGTATATGGGTTTTGCAGATCTGTGTCCAGAATTTCAAAACTAGTTGGGTGATAAGTGCTTATGCCTACAGTTGGTTTTCCCCTGTATGTGTAACAAGAATAAAGCTGTAAGCACATTATTAACTATGCATCATTTCTAATGTTTTCCCTGGTACTAGAACCTGACCAATCATCATTTTTATTCTTTGAAACCGAAAAGTGATCACAGAAACTTTTCCGCTTCCCCAGAACCCTGCCCCACTAGGGAAAGAGAGAGGCAGGCTAGGAGTGTGGATTGACCTGTCAATGTCCATGTTCAGCAGGGAAGCAATTACAGAAGCCAGACCTTCCACCTTCTGCATCTCACAATGACCTTGGGTTCATACTCCCAGAGGGTTAAAGAATAGGAAATCTATCAAGGGAGGGGATAGGATACAGAGATCTAGTGGTGGTAATTGTGTAGAGTTGTACTCCTTTTTTTTTTTTTTCTTCCAGGGTTATTGCTGTGGCTTGGTGCCTGCACTACGAATCCACTGCTCCCGGGGAGGGCTATTTTTCCCATTTTGTTGCCCTTTGTTGTTGTGCTTGTTGTAGTTGTTATTGTTGTCATAGTTGTTGTTGTTGGATAGGACAGAGAGAAGTGGAGAGAAGAGGGGAAGACAGAGAGGAGGAGAGAAAGATAGACACCTGCTTCACCACTTGCGAATTGACCTACTGCAGGTGGGGAGCCAGGGGCTCGAACCGGGATCCTTATGCGGTCCTTGTGCTTTGCACCACATGCGCTTAACCTGCTGTGCTACCGCCTGACTCCTGAGTTGTACCCCTCTTATCCTATGGTTCTGTCAATGTTTCCTTTTTATACAGAAATTAAAAAATCTATAAACATATACAAAAGGCCTTACTTTCCAAATCAGACAGTTCTGAATGATGTAAGTATTTTTGTGTATAATTATATGAAGTAGAAAGCATTTAAGTATAGTGGGAAAAGGCACAGAATTCGAAGTTATATAACCAGAGTTCAAAATATGGCACTGTAGAATTAAAATCCATATTAATGCATTGCTCTGGACCTATTTTCTCATTCAAAAATAGGAATAATTTTATATTTACTCTTAAAAATCTCCCTAGATCATGAGAGTCAAATAATATGTCAAAGGTTTTCTAAGTGACTTGTCTAATATAAATGCATTTCAAAGAAGACTGCATTCATTTACTTATTTTATGTGCCTCTGGAGAATGAGCCTAGGGCTTCACTCATGTGTGAAGCTGCTATGAGGCCTTTGTTGCCCAACTTTTCATTCTTTGATTATTGAGAGAGATAGGAGAGCCAAGGAGAGATACTCCAGTAGTATCCTACCATCCTAGAGTTTTCCCAGTGCTCCCCAATGTACCACATGGTACTACCATATGGTGCCAGGGCTTCAAACCACATCATCACACACAGCAAGTATGCTGTCTACTGGGTGAGCTATTTCTTTACCTTAACCCTTTTGAAAATAATGAGCTCAAAGATTCAGAGGAGACTAAGATGCAGTCTGGTTCTTTGGTTTAAGTGGATCTTAATAAGTAGTTATGTCTTCTAACTTGGGATGGATACAGTGGACTGATGAAAAATATAAATACCAGCAATGGGATACTGACATGCATGAAGTGGCTACATTCAGTAAGCTGCCTTGTTAATCCAGGCTGACTCAGTTTTGCAGGTACATTTTAACCATTTTTCTTCAAAACCCTACACAGGCCCCTCACTAGTTTAGCAAATAAATAAATAAATAAATAACAAGTCTAGATGCCCTACCTGTTTTTAAAATGAAGCAGGAGAGCTCAGCTGCTTTGTCAGGTGCATGACTTAGGTCCAAGCTTCGCCCCCACTGCACTGAAGGAAGAACCATGTTCAAAAGCCCTGCTCGTCACCTGCAGAGGGGATGCTTCCGGGCAGTCAAGCAGGTCTGCAGGTGTTTATCTTTCTCTCTCCCTCTCCATTTCCCCTCCTCTCTCATTTTCTCTCTGTCCTATCAAATAAAATAGGAAAAAAAATAATTGAAAAAAATGGTCACCAGGATCAGTGGATTTATAGTGGCAGCACTGAGCCCCCAATGATGACCCTTGTGGCAATTAAAAAAAATGAGAATAAATATATGCATCACTGCTTATGAAACTTCCCCCTTGTAGGTGAGCACAAAGAGATTGAATCTTGTGCACTATAGTGTGTGTGCTCTACCATGTACACCATTGCCAGGGCCTCCCAAAACTGTTTTTAATATTAAGAATAGAATGAATCTAAATTCCCTTCAATGGAAGTATGGTTAAGTAGTTTATCTCTATGTAAAGTATATCAATTTAGCTGTTAGAATGAAGTAGATTTATTTTAGACTGCAAGGATTTCCATGATACATTGAGACATAATTTAATGTAGCTATACATACTTTACAAATGAGAATGCAGTTTAACTTTTTTTAAAGAATTAAAAGAGTATATATTTTTATTTATAAGTAAACTCAGCTTTGTGGCAGTATAAAAGTGTCAAAGCTAATAAAAGATTAGCACCCATCATAATAGCAGTCTTTTGACAAATGGTGTCAATAATTTACTTATCTGAGAACTATACCAGTTTGTATTATTTGTTAGCTTGATTAGAGAAAGAGGAACAAAAAAAATGTAAAACTACCTTTAAAAAAAAGCAAGTCCTTACTTTAAAATATGTTAATTTTTAATTTCTGACTTATCTAAGGAAACAGGAAATTCAGAACAGAGTTTGGTATTTTGCAACTATTAACTATCCTACCTCTTTTAAAATAGCCAAAAGGCTCTAGAATATTTTTATAAATCCTAATGCATTTAGATTTTCAAGGACTCTCACTGAGATTAGTACTGTGCCAGCTAGAATTTTCCTAAGGCAAAATAGAAAAGCTTATTGGCAATTAGAAAGTTGAAAAGTAGAAGGAAAAAAGTAAACTTGGAAGATCACAAGAAATTGGAAAAATTCTTATATTTGACACATAAGTACAGAGGGAAAAACAAACGAAAAAATTAAAGGTTATTATCACAGTCTATCCCCATCTCAAAATACAGTAGGAAGTAAGTTCATATTCTTAGATAATATTAGATAAGGATCTAGAGGTCCTACCAGAGTTTGGATTTAAGGGGATCTCTTCTTGTACAGGATTCTTTCCATTACACTCACTGTCGTCCTTCTGGAGCTACCTCTTTATCTGAATAGCAGAAGAATGAAAAGCCAAACACAGCAGACCTGAAGAATCAGAATCTACTTGCCAGCTGCTTTTGACTGTATTCTTATGTAACCAGAGACGTGGACTATTTGGCAGCTACACATTTCTCCTGCTAGCAAGGCTCCAGCTCCCATGATTCCCTCCTTGGCAACAGTTTACTGGAATCTTTGTTGCTGGATCATGGGTCATCCAAATTTTCTCAAAGTAGAATGGAGAAGCAGTATAAAGAAATCCTAATTTTTCTTCAAATGTCCCTGAAGAGGCTTGGTACCACTCACTATTTCACACTAATGTTGACTGGTTCACTGTCCACAACTCAAGGCAGTTAAGAGTTTGGAAGGGCACAGAAAAGGACTGGAGACAAATGGATAGAAAGAAGGGTCAAACAATTCGGCAAATAAAGTTCCATGGGAAAACCAGTGGGACTGGCTTCAGGTGTGTGAAGTAGGCTTTGTCTCAAATTATCTCACTAGCTTCTTACTGAAAACAAAATGCCTGAAATTCCCCCATTATGACTTCATTCCTTTAACACTGTCATTTGTTAAAATAAAAACACCCTTCAGTACTCAACTGTTACCTTTTACTGTTGCAACTAATTAATTTTTGCTTCAAACAGCCTACCAAAACAAAGCAAATTTGAGAGGGTACTGGATCCCTAGTTTTGAAGGGGAAGTAAAAGGGTGCCATGCCTCCAAGAGCATGACTCAGTATATTGGATTTTGCAATTTGCTTTCTGGTGGTATCAGATTTGATTTAAGATTTTATCTACAGTGTGAATCTGATCAAGGAAGAACCACCTCCATTCCTTCTCCCATACTAGTAGTAGCCTCCTCTGATCTCCTGGAAAACTCTTGGCACCTGCTATAGTTCTTTGTTTCTTAATTCTTCCAGATAACTCCATCAAAGCTCAGGCAGACACAAGCTCCTATGAGATCATGAAGAACATAAAAATTTCTCTTTCTCCCCGCTGAACACCATGTGCAGCACTGAACAAGTCAAAGGTCCTAAGTAATCCATTTATTAACCCACCCAATAAGTAGGTTTTTCAGAGAAACATTTTCTATGGCTATTTATTATGATCCTCCATTTCTGAGCTTTGTTTCCCTATCAATTTTCTTTCCAATTACCTATCCCATCCTTCAGAACCAAGACAATAAATACAACAACAGTTTTCAGAACAATGAAAATAAATTGTGGGCACCAAAGCAAGACTCTGGAGAGGGATTAGGAGCACGTGAAAGTGGTTCTGAGGTATTGATATGCCCATATGTAAACCATTAACCCCCCTCAATAAAATGAAAAAATAAATTCATGATTAATGTGACTGTGTGCCCTTTATTTATTTATATTTTTAAAAAGATTCAACTTGCAGGACTGGGTAGTGGTGTACTTGACTGATCACCCATGCTACCATGTGCAAAGATCTAGGTTTAAGCCCACTTGGAGGGGGGAAGCTCCATAGGCAGTGAAGTAGTGCTACAGTTGTCTCTTTCTCTAAATCTCCTTCCCTTCTCCTCTCAATTTCTGTCTGTCCTATCAAAAAATTAAAAAAAAAATTAAATACTAAAAAATGGCCGCTGGAAGTAGTACATTCATAGTGCAGGTACCAAACACCAGCAGTAGTAACCTTAGTGGCAATAAAAAACAGTTGACTTACAACTACTAATGGGAACAATGCTGTTCATTTTCCTATTTCATGCAGTATCTGACTTTGATAAAAACTTCCAAATGTCTATGCAGCTATTAAGAACAATGAACCCACCTTCTCTTATCCATCCTGGATGGAGCTAGAAGGAATTATGTTAAGTGAGCTAAGTTAGAAAGATAAAGATGAGTATGGGATGATTCCACTCATCAACAGAAGTTGAGAAAGAAGAACAGAAAGGAAAACTAAAAGCAGGATTTGACTAAATCTAGAGTAGAGCACCAAAGTGAAAACCCTGTGGTGAGAGGGAGGGTGGACATTCGGCTTCCCAGGGTGGAGAGAGAGCGGGGGTGGGTGGGTGGGATGGGACAGAGTATTTTGGTGGTGGGAATGGTGTTTATGTACACTCCTATTAAATTGTAGTCATATAAATCACTATTTAATATAAGAGAAGAAAAATTGATTGTATGTCTCAAACTTTTTAAAGCACAGACTGAGTCTTTTTAATACATAGGCTGAGTCTTTGATATGTTGACTCTCTCAAAAGCCCAGACCAGGGAGAACAGAAGCAACCGGTGGCACAGCTATATACAAGATGTTGGGTATTATACAGCAAATCCTAACAAAGGAACTTTTCAACGTTAACCCAATTACCAAATAATGTGATGATAACAATAACTATCCATTGTCTTCTTGAACCCTAAGACAGCAGGAACCTCACATTTCCACTATAGAGCATATATTTTCCGCAGTCCTGGAGCCTTAGGGTGGGGCGCACTTTCCTGCATGCTTCTCTCAATTCATATCAATTAATATTGTGTCTGCCGATCACAACCTAATCAACACAACGAGTGTCACCTCAGCATGCTTCACTTCAGACTGTGTCCAGAGACTTCAGGTGTGGAATGACAACCCTTCAGCTTCATTACTCAGGTGAGACCTTTCCTTTCACAGTATTCTCTAATTCCATTCCAGGTGGTTCACTTCCTAACAAAGTCCCAAAACCTAGATATACACCAGGTCCCATGAGATAGCCTATGTTCATACATATCCATAAACTAGGACAAAATATATACCTGAAAGCAAAAGTACACAATTGTCTGCAGTGAGTACCCCCAACACTTCAACTGCACTATTCCAGCCTTTAGGTCCATAATTGTTCAACAATTTGGTTTTGTATGTTAACTCTCTTTTCAGCCACCAAGTTCCAGATGCCAGCATGATGCCGACCAGACTTTCTTGGACAGACAACCCCACTAATGTGTCCTGGAGCTCCACTTCCCCAGAGACCCACCCTACTAGGGAAAGACAGGCAGCTTGGGAGTATGGATGGACCAGTCAACACATATGTTCAGTGGGGAAGCAATTATAGAAGCCAGGCATTCCACCTTCTGCAACCCACAAAGACCTTGGGTCCATACTCCCAGAGGGATAAAGAATGGGAAAGCTATCAGGAGAGGGGATGGGATATAGAGCTCTGGTGGTGGGAATTGTGTGGAGTTGTACCCCTCCTATCCTACGGTTTTGTTAATGTCTCATTTTTTTAAAATAAATAAGTAAATAAAAATTTAAAAAAATTTCCAAATGTATTGTTGAGGCACCCAGTGTATCTAAGAGGACCAGAATTGTTTTTGTTCAAATCTAGACTTGAACTATGTGTATACTACAGTGCTTACTCCATGAGTTACAGTGAATCCTGCCCCAATCAGAATTCTGGATTTATATCCGTTAACTGGGCATTCTTTTCTTCCTAAAAACTATCTCAGTGAGTGGGCACTCCATTTTTTAAAATTTCATTTAAAGACTTCATTTATTAATGAGGGAGCTGAGCAGTGGCACACTGGGCTAAATGTACATGGTGTGAAGAGCAAGGACCCGCACAAGGATCCCAGTTCAAGCCTCTGGCTCCCCATCTGCTGGTGGGGGGGGGTCACTTCACAAATAGTGAAGCAGGTCTGCAGGTGTCTATCTTTCTCTCCCCTTTCTTAATTTCTCTCTGTCGTATCCAACAACAACAATATGGAAAGAAATGGCTGCCAGGAACAGTGGATTCTTAGTGCAGGCCCCAAGCCCTGGTGATAACCCTATCAAACTTTCCCTTCTATATTCTGACGAAGTGACTTACCCATGCACCTGGACTGGAGTGTAGATGATTGGAGTAAAGGCAATTTTTCAAATATTATGCATAACAAAATGACTTAACAGATATGATCTTATATCCATTACTAATTATTTATTACTTTGCATGGACATAGTAACTTAACTAACCCAGTCCTTTAAATAAAGTACACAGGAAGAATCTGAGGCTCAAATAGTTCAACCATAACTGAGTACTCTTCAGGAAGACAAATTAACTTGTGTAGGATTGCAAGAACTTCACATTTTAAATTCTCAGCTTTAAATCAGGAAACACCAGAAGAAGCCAGGTACTGTTTCTCTTATCTGAATGAGAAGAGGAAAAAAGGAAAGACACCTGGAAGTAGTAATAGGTATAGGGGTGACTTAGAAAGGAAGTGAAGGAGGGACAAAACATGGACAAAACATGGACAAAACATACACACACCGATAGCTACAGATATACAGTTATAAAATCAACCTATCTAATACTGGGAGATGTGGAAGAGACTGTGATGACTATAGAAATCGAAGAGACATATGAAGAGATCTACAAATCAACAAGGGAATATTCTGATGCTCTTTGTCCAAGGAAATGGGGTTGTGATGGTCACCCCTCCTTTGAGAGTCAGCTAAAGCTAGAAATCCCTCCTGTGTGGGACCTGAAGACGGCGGACCCCTATGTCTTCAGATGGAGAAGACTCCAGAGAAGAGGCTTTGCAGAGTCTATTAGAAAACACCGTGGGGCTGCTACACTCCTGAAGTCATTTCATTCTGATAACTCAGCTGCTTCAGCCAGCCTCTTTGTGTTGTTTGTTTGTTGTTTTCTCCAATCCTTCTAGCAGATGTGGTCACCAAAAAATGGATGTTCTCAGGAGCTGATTTGCTCTAATTCTTTTTTTCAGATAATTTGTTTTTTTAAAATAAAATGTTTCTTTTTAAATAAATAAATTAAAAAAAACCTTGGAGGGGATGAGGACACTGAACTCTGATGGTGGAAGCCACATGGAATTGTACCTCTATTATAATTTTGTATGTCAGTATTAAATGACTAATAAAATCACAATGACTTTGATTTTCTGATTGGGCAACTTTCATTTGCAATTTAGACTATCAGAAACTGAACATTCAGAATTTCAAATGCACTCAAACTGTTGTAACAGATTAGAAAAAAAGAACAATCTTGCCCTTAGCAAGTCCTTTTTCTGGAATTTAGACTGTCCTTGTGACTTGTGCTGAACACAGAGTAACTAAGAGCTGTTCTAAGTCTAGGTTTCAAGAAATTCTGCATGCTTCTACTTTTTTTTTTTTGGGGGGGGGATCTGATTTCTGTCCTGAGAGTCTTCTGGATAAAAAGACGTGTCTGGGAGTTGGGTGGTAGCACAGTGGGCTGAACGCACATGGTGCAAAGCTCAAGGGCCGGCATAAGGATCCCGGTTAGAGCCCCCAGCTCCCCACCTGCAGGAGGTCACTTCGCAGGCAGTGAGGCAGGTCTGCAGGTGTCTGTCTTTCTCTCCTCCTCTCTCCATTTCTCTCTGTCCTATCCAACAACAACAGCTACCACAATAATAACAACTACAACAAGCACAACAACAAGGGCAACAAAATGGGAAAAAATAGCCTCCAGGAGCAGTGGATTCCTAGTGCAGGCACCAAGCCCAGCAATAACCCTGGAGGCAAATACATAAATAAATAAATAAATAAAAGAGATGTGGCTGTAACCTTCATGGCCACAGTCAACCAGTCAGCTGCCATAGACACACTGAGACTCTTGCAGAATCAGCTGAGCCTGATTTCAAGACTGAACCAAATCAACAGGACTCAGGTGGCCTGTGAATTGCATAAGGAATTAATAAATGGTTGTTATTTTAAAGATACTAAATTTGGGAGTCAATTATTATATAGCAAGTACTATTACCTGTTATAGCTACCAAGCAAATCCATTTTAAAAAAAAATCAAAGAAAGTGAAACAAGAAAAAAAAAGTTTCTAAAAGATGGGACTCAAAATGAGAAAACTTGTTGATATTAAAATAACAGTACGGCTCAATAAATCCTTAATTAAATTTGCAAAATAAGGCTGAAAGAAGTGACTTGATCTAGTCAAGAATTTGCAAGGTGCTTTAATATATATATATATAATAGGTTTAAATATGAATGAGCAAGTGAGTATTTAGAAATTCACATCAAGAATGTAATCCTGCTCCAAGAAGGTGTTTTAGTCCTGGATTCAATTAGACACCACAGATAGCACCAACAGAAATCTCAATGGATGGGTGAGGAGTGCTTTGGTGCCTCTCTCTAGCTCTTCTTCCTTCCTCTCTGCCCCCTCTTTAAAAATATAGACAATGAATAAATACATAAATACAGGAATAAATAAATAAGGGTTCAAGTTCCCAGCCCCCACCTGCAGAGGAAAAGCTCCATGAGTGGCAAAGCAAGTGTGTCTTTCTCCCTATCTCCTCACCTCTCAATTTCTCTGTCCTCGCCCATAACAGAAAATTAAAAAAAGAAAACAAGAGAGAAAGAGAAAGAAAGAAAGAAAGAAAGAAAGAAAGAAAGAAAGAAAGAAAGAAAGAAAAAAGAAAAAAAGCCCACTGGGATTCCTGGAGTCACCGTCCAAGCTCTGAGCCCCATTAGCAATTACCCTGGTGACAGTAAAAAGTAAACAGTGTAAAAAAAAAAATGGAAACAGAAAGTAGCTCATGGACATCATACATACATGTGGGACTCTGGGTTCATTGCCTGGCATCACAAAAAAAAAAAGGATACAGTTCCTCTTAATCATGGGGCTTAATTGACACTGAACTATAAAATTTAGCATGTTTTAATAATCCTTCTTACAAGTGATACACTTTTGCACTGTAATATGACTTTCAGAGAGTGAATATTCTCTTTTAAATGCCAAAGATGAGATCAGATAATAGAAGTAATGAATATATTCATAAAACTCCAAGAATGTGAAGACATGAGAGGCTGTTTCTTCTCCACAAAGTCATTCTCATTTTTACCTAAATTGAGTTCTAAAAGGTTCGAGTAAGTTAAAGTGACTGCGTAGAGGAATGCGAGGAGGGGTGGAGAGTGTGAGGACTGAATGAAGAAGAGTGCCAGATGGGAAGTTCAGCGTTCAGTACTGTACTTAACAAAAACAGCCACCACATATCATATATGCATTTTTCACTTCCTCTTCAAACTGATAATGGCAGCAGGGGTTAAAGTCTCCATTACATAATTAGAATTACTTAGTCTGAAAGTTAAGATTAATATGAAGCCTGTTTAAGAGTTATAAATTAATTAAAAAAAAAAAGCTTATGAATAGGGCAGTATGGTACAATAAACAGAGTTCTCAACCAGGAATCTTTGGCACTGAGGCAATGCCTAATCTTAGCCAGATCACTAATGAAAACAGCTAACATTACATGAGTGCTTTGTAAGCACAACACACTATGCTACATGGTTTACACACACAATTTTATTGTGCCCATTTTAAGTATGAAAATTTGACGAGTTAAGGATTTGCTTAAGGTCACACAATTGTTAAACAGATTCATACAAGGGGTTGGGTGGTGGCACACCAGGTTAAGCACAAGTAGTACTAAAGGCAAGGACCTTGTGTCAAGGATCCTGGTTTAAGACTCCACATCCCCCAACCCGCCCCACCTGCAGGGCGGGGGAGGTCACTTCACACGTGGTGAAGCAGGTCTTCAGGTGTCTATCTTTCCTCCTATTTTCCCTTCCTCTCTCAATTTCTCTCTGTTCTATCCAATTAAAAAAAAAAAAAAGGAAAAAAGATGGCCACCAGGAGCAGTGGATTTGTAATGCAGGCCCAGGGCCCCAGTGATAACCCTGGAGGCAAAACAAACAAACAGATTCATACAAAGGGAGCCTGACTGAACAGTTCTAATTCTTACTCACAACGATGTAGATGTATTACTTTAACTGGCACTAGTTCCTCATATAAAAAGTGGAGACTGAATTAACAGACTGGCTTCAGCTGGAATTCTATTGGTATGATTCCATAGCAGTAACAGGAGCATATTTTGGTTTGTAGTTTGGGTAGTGATGAGGATTGGCACTTTTTCCTAAAAAGGAATGTCCTTGGGGTGCAGGATAATATGAATCACTCTATTCTTTTTATACAGAGATACAGAAATAGTGTCAATAGCTTGAGGACACACAAGCAACTACCCTGGTCAGCCTGACACCATTCAGTAAAACTTTTTTCTTTCTTATCAGATCTGACAAAGTAGACACCCAGTAAATGTTGAATTAATGAAAAAAAATATCCCACAACCTTATTCTGGGGGGGGGGGGAATCCTGAAAGTGTTTATCATTGTTTTAATGTTTCCCACAAATCTTTAAAATACAATATCCACAGACCAAAACCTCCGCAAGGGGAGGCAATATCATTCTGGTTCAACTCTGAATTCTTTATAACTTCAATTATGTCTCCAATACAGTAACTGCTAATCATAAGTGTTACTTTGTTTTTGTTGTTGCTGCTGCTGCTACCACCAGGCCTTCACTACTCAGGGCCAATTTTTTTCAGATAAAAACAGAAGAGAAAGACACCACAGCACTGAAGCTTCTACCAGTGCAGCGGAGGGAGGGCAACTGAACTTGAACTTGTGCTCCCAAGTGAGCTCTCACAGACCCTGTGTCCTGACAAAAAGCACTACTCTTAAGTGTTGTTACTGAAGTTTGAGAATTTATCTCTAAAAGGGGTTATGCTACTTGCTTTCTCTTCTCTGTGGTCCCTTTTTCAGTCAACCTAAATTGAGTAATACTAGGCACTGTGGTGAAGACATCCCCTGACCTTAATTAAGAATGCATCTGTTGAAGAGATCAATCAGAAATATACAAAGAAAGCAGTTTCTACAAGTATTTATTGGGCACCAACTGTGTACTAATTACCTGGATAGGTATAAAGAATTACATGGTCAGCAATTGGCCCAGAAAAGCACCAGGTAAGGAAGGGGTATTTGAGTGGGCTAAACATCTGTTGATTTGCAGTGGTGTCCAAGGTATACTGTTAGGCAAAAAACCCAAGGTGTAGAGAGCCTGACATATTATCCTATTCTTATTTAAAATCAAATCTACAATGCCATATCTTACAGAAACATGCAGAGAATATGGTGAGAGACGCAGGAAGGGAAGGAAGATGAAAAGAAGCTAAGTTAACTTTTCTTGGCTTATTACTAAAGTAAACTGAACACACTGTTCTTGTAAATTTAAAAAAGGCATCATGAAAATAATAGATAAAACCAATAAATAGGAGCTGATTCAAAGACTTTCCTTATAATTTTATTTACATTCAGATATGCTTTGATGAATAAAATAGGACAAGATAGAACTGCATGAAATTGTGCATAGCGCAAACCTTCCAAAGACATTGATATAGCTACTTGCCATGTACCATCTGGTATAAGAACTGTAGTAAAAGAAGATGTGGAACCACTACACTATGAGCATTAGAACCACAGACACTGTTTAATTAGGGAAATTATGTTGAAAGCAGTATTGTAGGAAGATTAATCTAGTAAAGGAGTGCTGAATGGATTAAGAAGAATGAAGACTTCTGAACTGAGATGAGACTGAATTGGAATTTGGCTAAGTTTTATTGTTGTTATTTTTGTTTTCTGTTGTGATGGCTTCTCAGGGAAGAGAACCTTAATTCCATCCTGGTGTCCAGCACTTACTCTTATTCCTACCCCAGTCTTAATGTGTTTCTGGTCTTGGAAATGTTAATTATTATTCACTTTAATATTTAATTGAAATTTCAATTACTGATTAAATTATCAAACTTGGGATTTTTTTAACTATAAACTAATCACTAGTTAGTTATGTTGTTCCACTTAGGATTTTACTGTTTATGGACTGACATGAACAACAGCCTAATATTTATGAAATTCTGTTCTCTATTACTTACCTAATTTGATAGCATAAACTACTCTCTTTTTCTCTACCTCAATTTAAAATCTTTGACTCTTAATTCTCCAACTATTCATTCAGTATCTTTTGTGGCTGCTGTCTTTGGATGCCTTCCAGAGCTCTGTCCTTGGTCCTTCCTTTTTTCCTAAACACTACAGCAATTCATTCTTAAAAGACCTCAGCTGATTTCCTTGCCTCAGCCAATACCTACTTACCTTGTTTTCTCTCTTCCTTTCATCCCTCCCTTTCTCTTCCAGCTGTCTTTTTTAAATTTTTATTTATAAGAAGCAAACACTGACAAAACCATAGGATAAGAGGGGTGTAACTCCACACAATTCCCACCACCAGAACTCCATATCCCATCCCCTTCCTTGATAGCTTTCCTATTCCTTATTCCTCTGGGAGTATGGACCCAAGGTCATTGTGGGATGCAGAAGGTGGAAGGTCTGGCTTCTGTAATTGCTTCCCCGCTGAACATGGGAATTGGCAGGTCAATCCATACTCCCAGCCTGCCTCTTTCCCTTTCCCTAGTGGAGCAGGAAGGTTGAACTCTCTCATGATTCCCAGTAGAAGAGGAAACTTATCTTGCCAAACTATTGGGTTGCTATAGAGTAAAAGAAAGAACAAGTGTAAAACCTAAATGAGTTGAAGACCACTTAAAACTTCAGGAAAAGTAAAGAATTCTTAGATTACTGAGTGACTACACAACTGTCTGAAAAACTGGGCAAATTTCTTAAGTGGGGGGCATAGCATAATGGTTATGCAAAAATACTCTCATGCCTGAGGCTCTGAAGTCCCAAATTCAATCTCCTGCACCACCATTCTCCAGAGCTAAGCAGTGCTCTGGTTAAAATATATAAGCAACCAAATAAATAAAAACTGTTGCCTAAGTTTTTATATTGAAGGAAATACAAATGTACACCATAAGCATTATACTCCATTGCTAGGTTAATCTAAATTCTTTCTTAAGCATGAGAGAAACAAAGGTTCTATAGTAAAATTTTTCTTCACGTTACTATTTTGATTGTTTAAGTCAAACCTCAAGCCCTTCATCCCATGCTTCGGTTACCCAAATTTGATCAGTGGTAAATGTACCGAAGTAGTTCTAAAAAACGATCAAAAGCAGTACCCGTCAAAGTCTTAGAGCAAATTTTCAGACTGATATCATTTTTTTTTAACTGAGGAGATAGAGGAATGGTAGGGCACAGGATTTGCATGCAAGTGGACCCAAGTCCAATCCCTGGCACCACTAAACTAACAACAAAGCTGAATGGTGATCTGGTACAAAAAGTCCCATTTTCAAAATATACTTTCTGTATAAGCAGCTATCCATCTTAAAACTCATTATTATTATTACTACTAAGGCCTGACAAAGCCAGTTCTTTTTTTATGGCTTACAAGGAGGTTCTAAAGGCACTTTCAAAAGAGGAATAATGTGCAAAGCCTTCCAAGGCGATTACTTTTTAAAATACAATAGTCACTCTAGGTTTTCTGTTTACAAAAATTAATTTAACTATTTTATAGTCATTCTTTGTCTTTAAATTCAGGTAGATTCCAGATGATCAATTTCACATAAAGTTGTGATGAAATTTTTAAGGCTTCCTCTTTGAGGAAACTGCCTACAATCAGTTACATTTGACACTGGCATGCTTAACAATTTAAACTACTATTTGACATCTATCTATACTTGTCTCTATTATATAAAAAGAAATTCATAATTTTGTTTAATCCATCAAATTTGTTTTGTCAGTAATTCAATCACTAAAGGGGAGGAAAAAAATTTAATGCAGTGAAGTTGATCTCAAAATCCTCCCAAAACACTTGAGATAACTTCTGAGGTGGGCAGTAATGCACCCAGTAAAGTGCAGACATTACCATGCCTGAAGACCTGGTTCAAGCTCCTGCCCCCCACCTACAGAGGGTTCTTTTCTTTTCACATCTTCCCAGCACTACTTAATCATTGTCTTGATTCACACTTCTCTGATAATCGATAACTTTAAGCATTTTTTTCACATGCCTTTTGGTCATCTGGATATTTTTGGTGAAACATTTGTACAGATACTCTCATATTTTAATGGAGTTTGTTGTTGCTGCTAGGTTTTATGACTTCTTTGTTTTAGTTATTAACCCTTTGCTTGATGTTTGGTGTATAAATATCTTCTCCCATTCAACAGGGTGACTTGTTTTGGCAATGGTAACTTTTGCTGTGCAGAAGCTTTTTGATTAACGTAATCCTGTTGAGTTTTTTTGCTTTTGTTTCCTTTCCTTTGGCATTGAGTCTCTAATGACATTTCTGTAGCAGTGTTCTGCTATGTTTTCTTCTATATATTTTATGGTTTTCAGTCTAACATCTAAGTCTTTGATACATTTTTTAGTTGACTTTTGTGCACAGTGCCATGGTGCTCCTGTTTCATTCTTCTGCATGTAATTACCCGGTTTTCTCAACACCATTCATTGAAATGACTCTCCATTTCATTTTCTGGGCCCCTTTGTCTTATATTAACTGTCTATATGTATGAAGGCCTATCTCTGAACTCTCGATTCTATTCTATTAATCTGTATGCTCCATACAGATTTGATTTCTGTATCCCTGCTATATAATTGTAAGTCAGGAAACATGATGCTTTCATTCTTGCTCTTTTTTTTTCTCAGAATTTTTTTGGTGATTCTGGGTCTTTTGTAGGTGTAGATAAACTTAAGTGCCATTTGTCATTCTATTTGAATTTTAAAAAGTTTGATTGATTCTTTGTATTTTAAGAAGTGACTTTTAAAATGCAATATATAAAGGAAGCATGGGGTCAAGTCTTTGCTTTCATATGTATATATGTATATATATATATATATATATATATATATATATATATATATATATATATATATTTGTGAACATTTACTACATTTTGTTACTTTCAACTTCCATAAACTAGTAAGCACCCAGGCTGCTTTTTCTGTTTGTTTCCCCAATAGCGTTTATGCACTGAATAGTTTAAAAATTAAAGAATACAATGAAAAATAGCATTTTCAAAGCTCTCTCAAGTCTACTAGGCTCAAACCAACATGACCCCTCACTGGCTATGTACTTTATGACATTGTGTCTTTTGTCTACCAGGTGAAATTGCTAGTGTCATGTATCCCAGTTTCATAAAGACTACTCAAAATCTTCAAATGGCAGGACCATTTATATTTATACTGTTTTTTAAAAATATCTTTTTAGCTTTTTTTATGTATCTTATTGTTTTACATACAAGGTATACCACCAAAATTTAGTAGACATACGGACACTTTGGCCACATTATTATCTTGTCATTAATAGATGTTAGAATATTTACATCCTTTCTGTTTCATCATCTGATATTCTTATAAAATTAAGTACACAGAGTTTTTTTTTTGTCATTAAGAAACTTTAATCTACTTGAAAATTAGAATGACATCAGCCTGCCTGCCTTTCTTTCTCTCTCTCTCTCTCTCTCTCTCTTCCTCCAGGGTTATCACTGGGGCTCGGTGCCGGCACTATGGATCACTGCTCCTGTGGCCAGTTTTTTTTTTTTTTTAACACTGCTGGTAGAAATGTACATTGGTCCATGTTCTATAGAAAAAAGTCTCCTTGAGATTGTTCAAAACATTAAAGATGAATCTATCATATGATCCAGCAATTCCTCTCCTAGGCATTTATCCAAAGAAGTATTCTGAAAAAAATCTGTGCATACCTTTGTTTACAGTAGCAATGTTTATAATAGCCAAAATCTGGAAACAGCCCAAGTATCCAACATGAGTGGTTAAAGAAGTTGTGGTTTATATACACAATAGAATACTACACATGTGTAAGAAACAATTATCTCTTTTGCTACAAACATGGATGGAACTAGAGGGAATCATACTAAGTAAAATAAATCAGAAAGAGAAGAATGAATATTGTACAATCTCACCCATAAATGGGACCTATGAAACAAAATAAGGGCTAATACAAGGTTAAACTTCAGTGAACTGTGGTCTATTGCATCAGTTGACGGGGGAGGGGGAGTTTAAGGGGAAGCTGTGTATTTAGTAACCCATGGTAAAAGAGGGTAATGGTTTGGTGGAGGATGAGGTGTAATGCCACCAAACTTGGGGAAATATGGAAATGTACCCTTGTAACAGTAGCAATCCTACAACTCAACATTTCCTCATTATAAGTTGAAAAAGAAATCACTAGTTGTAAGTAAAAATTATTTAAGATCCAGTTGGAGTTTAGTAATATATTCTTTAGTTCAATTAAGTTTTCTCATGATTTTGCATTTTTTACTTTAAATGTCTCTAATTTTTCCACTTATGAAATTAATATAAGTCATAACTGCCTTATATACTACACAGATATTGCAGAGTTAGTAACTTACTATAGAAAACAGAATTAAAAGCCTTCAAGGATTGTCAAAAAGTTAAATAGTGGGGGTTGTGTTGTTATGTGGAAAACTGAGAAATGGTATACATGTACAAACTACTGTATATACTGTCGACTATAAAACATTAATCCCCCAATAAAGAAAAGAGATGTTAAAAAATCACTGTGATGGTAAAAAAAAAAGGGGGGTAAATAAGCAGCTGGAGAGATGGCTCAGTGATTAGAGTACATGCCTCAGACTCGTGAGGCTCTGGATTTGATTCCCAGCACTGCATATGACAGGCGGGGATACTCACCACTATACTAACGAGGAGAACTGTTCAGCACTGCATATGATAGAGTGGTGCTCTGGTGCTCTGCTCTGTTTCTTTCTCATAAAATAGATAAATCTTAAAGAAAAAAAAATGAGATAAATACAATGTGCTTAGCACCTGTGCTGCCACATACTTTTAAAAAACAGGCTAATTACACACAGACACATTTTTAAAGAATCTAGTCAAAGTAACTTCTATAAAAAAACACCTGAAGGGGGGCTGGATGGTGGTGCACCTGGTTAAGTGCACATATTTCTATACACAAGAAACTGTGTTCATGAGTGGCGAAGCAAAGCTGCAGGTGTCTTTGTCTCTCTGTCTGTCCTCCTTTCTCTATCTCCCTCTCCCTCTCAATTTCTCTCTGTTCTACCAATAAAGGTTTTACAAATTAAAAAATAAATACGTAAGTAAATAAAAATTAAAAATTCCTAGTTAGTCAGCATTATAGCAATTAACAATTTATTCCAGGCTTTTAGAACTAGAAATTAGATCCAGATAGAGAGCATAGACAACTGAGAATTAGTATATTCAGCTTGGCAACACCATTAATTCCGTGACACTCTTTAGATACTTTTTTTAAGGGTCTCATTTTGTATCTGAAAATGAAAATGAGAGGGTGGGGAATAAATAAGCTCACAAGTCCCTTTACACACTAATTTAAAAATTTTGTATCTAACATACAAAAACTAGCTCTTAGAACCCATGAGCCCTACCTCTTAGTACATATTCATATATTACTGAAAATGTACAAAAAATTATGATATTTCACATTCTTTTATAAAAATACCATATCTGAATTTATATTTTGTTGTATATAGTTTAAGAAGAAAACACCAAACAACCAACTTTAGAATGCCATTCCCTACAACTTGATTATCTCTTTCACCAAAGCCATAGGTTATGAGAACTGTAGAAGTCTAGGAACAGAAACACAAACATGTGTTTTGAAGTAGTTGTGAAGGGCAGTGTGGTCCAGAAGGTGGCACAATGGATAAAGCATTGGACTCTCAAGCATGAGGTCCTGAGTTCAATCCCTGGCAGCATATATGCCAGAGCGATATCTGGTTCTTTCTATCTCCTTTCTTCATAATAAATAAATAAACATTAAAAAGTAAAGGACATAATTTTTTATTCCAAAACACCTGATTACTCAAGATATTTTTTAGTAGATTAAATCATCTCATCTCATCTCATCTCATCTCATCTCAGACTTAAAACCCAAATCTCCTGATTTTCAGTCTAGTACTTTTCTTCTAGCTCTAACTTTACATGACCAAAGAATAACTTAGAAAGGATTTGAGAAGAGAAGAAGAGGTGGTGGGGAGGAACCACCACATCATCACAATTTAAACCATTTTAAAATTAAGGAAGACCTTATTCCCAAATACAACAAAACATTAAAACATAAAAAACAAAGTAAAACTATGTCTGTGTCAAACCAGTAGAGCTTTTTTAATGTTCAACACGTGACAATCACAAGACCCTATGTCCCTACATTGCCCCAATCGGCATGAAATAATAAATCACGTACCAAATTAGATGTTATTTCACAATAGCTTTCAAAAATTGGCTATCAAATATACTTTCATAATAGCCACAGTTAAATATTATGGACAATTATGAAATCAACTGGAATAAAGGTTAATCTTATTATACAAATAAATTAAAAAAACATTTACTTTAGCAAATTATATGGAATACTCTATGCCAATCCCAGACTGTTACAAAATTAAAATTCAGCATAAGAGTATGCTAAATGTCTGCCACTAATTATATTAAACCTTCCTCTCCCCTTATATGTGGCACTGTATAGTTTGAACAAAAAGAATGCTAAAATGGGGGCTAAGCAGTGGTGTACCAGCTTAAGCGCACATAGTACATATAAAGCGCAGAGAACCGTGCAAGGATCCTGGTAGGTGCCCCCCATCCAGCTCCCCACCTGCAGAGGGTCCATCTCACAAGCACTGAAGTAGGTCTGCAGGTGTCTTTCTCTCTTCCTGTCTATTTTTCCCTCGCCTCTCAATTTCTCTCTGTCCTGTTCAATAAAACAGGAAAAAAAAACTGTCCACAATGAACAGTGAGTTTGTAATGCTGGCACTGAGCCCACCAGTGATAACCCTGGAGACAAAGAATCGATAAACAAACATTCCACAATGAGAGGTATTTTCACTAAATTTTCAGTACTACAAACACTACTGCTCAAAAAGAAAAGAAAATATTTTAGAACACCTGAAATTAATTAATTAAATTAATTAATTATTTGTGTTACTCCGGAAAAGTATGGTTACATATGCAGTTATATCAAGATGAACCATTAAAATTTAAAGTGGCCCAAAGTTAAAAATTAAGGAACTCACATACATTTATTCTATAGCATTGATTTTAAAGTCTATATTGCACACAAATAGCTTAAATGACTGCTCAGCAATTACAGAATCCCATTAATTTAGTCTACATAGGAACCATTAAATAAGAATATAACTTTCTCAATATTTCAGCAGAAAAATACACAACCTGTGGAAATGCATTACTAAAGAAAAGATTTGCACTTCAGAGTCAGATGACAAAATATACAAAAGTGCACTCTAATCTATAAAGTGGTTATATCAACACTTACATCATAATTATCTCAACTACATTCCACTCACTGGATTCTCAGTAATAGCAGTCTAAATAAAAAAATGGGATAAATATGAACTTGATCTCAGATGAAATTATCTAAGGAATTAAAATGTTCATTCCATGCTTTTTTTGGTAATCAAGCATAAAAAAGACAGCATCATAATTCTAAAAACTACTAGGTTATATTGCTGTGGATGAATGGTGGTAGAGCACACCTATCAGAGACAGGAGACCCACATTAATGCTCCTAGCACCTACAAATGGGTGCTTTTGGAGTAGTGAAGCAGTGTTTCAGGTGTTTCTCTTTCTCCCTCTCTACCTCTTTCATCTCAATTTATCTCTATAGAAGAGAGAGAGAGAGAGAGAGAGAGAGAGGATAATGGATTATATTACCATAATTGGTTTAGAATTTTTACTTTAAATAAAAACTCACTAAATCATAATACTGGCTACGATTCACTTGTCCATAAACAAAGTAGCGTATTTCTGTTTTCATAGTACTTTGAACTCAACTGTTAAGTTGATTCAAATTGTTAGCTTCAGAATTGTATTTTCTTTTCTTTTTTTAATTGCCACCAGTTATTGCTGAGGCTTGGTGCCAGCACTATGAATCTACCACTCCAGGCAGCCATTTTTTTCCTTTCTATTTTTACTGGACAGGACACAGAAAATGAAAGGGGAAGGGTAGAGAGAGAGGGAAAGAGAAAGACAGACACTTGCAGACCTGCTTCACTGCTGGTTAAGAATCCTCGCTGCAGCTGGGGAGTGGGGACTTAAACCTGGGTCTTGAACATGCAATATGTGCACTTAACCAGGTGTGCCATAGCCTGGCTCCAGAATTGTTAATATTTCTCCTTAACTGATAATATTTCTAAAGGCATTTCCCACACCTCTACTACTGCTCCCTCTCTCACTGTCCTTTACACCAAAGCTTATTAATTCAGTCTCCTTTGGAAACTTGAAACAGGTACTGAGGAATAAAGATGACAATCTGTTATAATTAGATGTGTTTGGGGGTTGAAAGCACTACTTCAACTAATTCTGAACTGTTCTAAAATTACATTTTCTGAAATATGCCTTCATGTTTAAATTGAACACAAAATATCATTAAAAGTCACAAGCTTGGGCCTACGAGGTTGTGCAGTAAGTAAGGTATTGAACTTAGAAGCATGAAGTTCCAAGTTCAATCCCTGGTATCCCATATGCCAGAGTGATGCTCTGGTTCTCACCATCTCTCTACCGCTCTCTTCCCTCTGTTATCTTGTGTTAATAAATTAAATATTTAAAAAGCAGTGTCCAAAAACAGTTACAAGGGGGCCAGGTGGTGGCGCACCAGCATAAGCACACAGAGTAAGAAGTGGACCCATGCAAGGATCCTGGTTCGAGCCCCCAGCTCCCCACCAGCTGGGGGGTGTGTGTGTGTGTCACTTCACAAGTGGTGAAGTAGGTCTGCAGGTGTCTATCTTTCCCCTCCCCTCTAAATTTCTCTCTGTCCTATCCAAAAAATGGGGGAGGGGGAGCCAGTGGATTTGTAGTGCATGCACTGAGCCCCAGAGATAACCCTGGATGCAAACAACAACAACAAAAACTACACACTTTTTATACCATTTAGTATAGAAATAACCACATATGGTAAAAGACTTGATGACTTTTCAAATGAAAATTCTCCTTTATAAGAATTTTTCTTTTTTTTGTGACCTTTTTTTTTTTTTTTTGCCTCCAGGGCTCACTGCCTACACTAGGAATCCACTACTTCTGTAGGCCATTTTTTTCCCTTTTGTTGCCCTTGTTTATCATTGTTGTTGTTGTTAGTATTGTGTGGACAGAACAGAAAGGAATCAAGAGAGGAGGGGAAGACAGAAAGGGAGAGAGAAAGATAGACACCTGCAGACCTGCTTCACTGCTTACATACACATGCAGGTGGGAGCCAGGGACTTGCACTGGGATCCTTGCACTTCAAACCATGTGCGCTTAACCCACTGCACTACCGTCTGGCCCCCAGGAATGTTTCTTTATCTACCTGGGGGAGAAAAAGTACCAAATGCAAGTAAAATAAGCCAAAAGAAAATAGAGTAGTTAGCTTTCTCTGGCTACAGAAATAAGGAGATTGTGAGTTTTTCATCTCATGTAAAGTAAGCAATTTTTTTTTTTCAGTTATAGTTTAATTCAACAATTTGTGCAGGGGACTGAAGAGAGTTTTTTTGTCACCGAACTCACCAGCATATATTTCCCATGACTCAGAAATACAGAAGTAGGGCTGGTGAATTAACTCACTTGGATAGTTTCCCGCTTTGCCATGTACATGAGCCAGACTGGAGCCTGGACCTCACCACATTGAAGGAAGCTTTGCTGTTATGATCTTTTTCACTCTGTGACTGCCTGTCTGCCTCAGTCTCTCTCTACATATAGCAAGTGCTTGTATATTTTGGCAAATACCTGTAAATACTGCATGACAACAGGATGTCCTCAGAAGGGTAAATGATACTCATGAAAAAAAAAAGCGTTTTATCTATTTAAGTTGCTCACCTAACTAGCAGTACATAAGAATCTGCTGCTAATTAAAATTAGGTGTGATCATTAAGGCATTAAGGCACGAGAAAGGCATTTTAAGAAATGTGACCCAGACTTATTTTAAACCTAATGTAAATTAAGATTTCCTAACATAACTAGGCTAGTTCAGTCACCTGCAGGCCAGAGTGGATTAAAAACCTTATATAACCAACCAATTAATACAGATGCTTTGTCACTTTAGACACACATACTAAAATAAACCCTTCTGATCCAATCTCTTCTTCACTAACATTTCCAAAGGCCACTAAAATGATCTCTACTAACATATTTCATTATTAATAACAATTTGCATTAAACCTACATTTATGCAAGATGTATTTCAGAGTAAATCTCCAGTAAAAATCCTAAATGTTCAGTTATACAGTCAGAGTAGTCAAACTACAAAAAAGCTCTTAAGAACAGACAAAACCAAAACAGGACTATGAAACAAATTGTTGTCAACTGTAAAAATACTATGAAACTATCAAAGAAATATCACAAGAGGTAATTCCAATAAAATTTGACCATGTGCTGGTCACACATTTCTATAGCAGAGTCACTGCACACTTAACTGACACATCTGAAGACATAGGGTGCTTTGCCACAGAGTTGTTTTCTGTTTTTTCCTAACAAGACAGCAATAACCAAGAGCAGATTTAAAAATATATCTTTTTTTATTTCCTTTAACATTTATAAATCACTAAGTTTACCTATCATGCTTTAAAAAGGCATAGGAAAGGAGGGGGGAAGGCATAAATACTCACTGCAAGAACCTTTGGAAGGAGGAGGGAAAAAAAGTAAGAAAGAGCAGTCACTTAAGAGGGGTGATAATAATCAAAAGAAAATCTTTCCTGATGCCTTTTCTGACTTAGAAAACACTCAACACAATAGTAGTAAGAAAAGTGGACAATGACAAAGATTACACTTCACTCACCACCCTCTTGGAGAGGTCTTCAATTTCATTATGTCCATAAAATTATACACAGATGCAATCAATAGGAGATGCTAAAACCTACATAAATTTTCATTACATAAGTACCAATCATCTGAACCCTAAATACCACCCAAGACTAAGTTTAAATATTCCTCTTGCATCATTCTCTATAATCTTATCCTTCAGAAGTCATTTAACACTAAAATTGTACAATTCCAATAAAGTTCAAATTCAACCCACAACTATTTACTTCTCTGACTTTTCAATAGTTTCATCACTGATGCTGAAGTAAAGCAATGCTTAAAATTAAATATATAAAAACATGCTTTCATCTACACAAGTTTATACCAAATTTATTGAATTGAAAAAGCATAGTAAGTCAGAATGCCTACTTCTTTTTACTTAAAGAAATGCATTTGAGGTTTCTTTCACTTTGTTATTAATGAACTTGAGAATTAAAATACTCAATGAGCATAAAATACTATACTGGATCATGCTACCATTTAAAGTTTAATTTGAGAAGTGTACATTTCACTTTGTTATTAATGAACTTGAGAATTAAAATACTCAATGAGCATAAAATACTATACTGGATCATGCTACCATTTAAAGTTTAATTTGCGAAGTGTACATTGTATTACTATGTTGACAAGAAACTGCATCTTCCCTCCTCCCAAAACAGAGTGTAAAATTATTTTTAAGGATTTTTAAAAAGGTAATTTTGATAACATCTTAAAAGATGAAATTACAGTTTAAGCATTTATTTTTCAATTTAAAGGAAAAGCAAGTGAAGTTATCTAAAATCAGCAAGACAGTACTCTATAAATAGTTGTATTTTCAACATGTTGGCCTGGTGGTCACTCAGGGTCAGTGGTCTTAATTAATGTTTGGCCAGAGTCATATAAAGAATAAAACAGAAAGAGAATAGAAAGCAACCAATTTTTGTTATAGCATGACTGTTGTTAGGAAACAATAGAGTAATTAAATGGTGGTTAGAAAAGAAACATTGTTTCAACTAATATGGATGAAGCTTTGTTTTGAGTAATAATTATTCCCAATGTTAACTTAATGTCATTTGGTATAAAATTTCCAAACAGTACCAAAAAATCCAAATAATGTATATAAAGCAATATACATTAAAGAAAAAATTACTAAAATTCCAAATAACACATCAGCATAAAAACTATCCCAGAATTGTGAAAGAGCTAGACAGTCATTGCCTTGTCTCTTGTCATAAGATTGCTGTGAGGCTTAAATTTTAAAAATGTGAGGCAATTTATATGTCATAAAGTATAAGGTATTAAAACATATTTATGAATTAAGAGTAATTATATTCATCTAAAATTTTTGCTCCAGATCTCAGTTTTTATAGGTACTTTATGAAAGTTGACTGTCATGGAAAATAAGTCCTGATCCATGCCTTTTCTTATAGTAAGAGAAATAAAAACAATGCCATGACAACTATCAGAACATAATCCATATGTTCCCTATAGTAAATCATTTTTCTCTATACAATTACATATTTTATAAATCAATAGTTTCCTATATCTACCTTAGCCAAATCAATGCTATTTGCTCTCTAAAGACAACCAGGCACATTCAGTCATGAATTCCACTGCTGCCCAAAATATGGGATTAGATATTTTAAACGACTGCCTATTTTTTTTAAGTACAACAAACTATGGAATAAGAAACATTTCAATTCCCTTATTTAAAACACTTAAGCCTTCAGAATAACATCAATAAAAAGTTGAAATACTTTCCTTCTAAGCAAAAGTTGAACTACTTAGGCAGCTTACATTAAGACACAAAACCATTTTTTCTTTAAATAAGAAACAATAAAGACTTTAAAAACAAAAGGAGAAGCAGCAGAAGAAGAAAATGAGAGACAGAAATAAAATTAACTTAACCTGAGAAATAAGCCTAAATCTAACTTTTTTCCGTAACAGTAAAAATGTCCTACTTAAAGAAGAAAGGTCAAAATTAGGATATGCTCTTAATGAAAAGTATTTTACATAATTTTTTAATTCTACACAGGAAAAGTGGGTATCACTATTGAAAGGGTTGTGTACAAATAAGCCAGTGTCTACTACATCTTTTAAAAATCCACTAATTAAATCTGTATCTCAATAATCACATTTTTGTATTTTCTCTCACAACTAAAAGGTGATATAAAATCCAGTGCTTATCTGAACTTAAGGCTGGCCAAGAGGTAAAGAACTTAAACCCTACCACATACTACATCATATTTGGAATTTTCTCCTAGTAATTCCCTTTCAACAAACTTTTTTTCAAGCCAGACAAAATTGTAAGTTTACTTACAAATGACCTGAGAAAAAAGAGAAACAAACCAAATGATAGCTGAGAACTGAAACTTGACAGTGTAGACAAAAAACAATAATAATAAATGTGTATCAGTATTTACCTATTTGAAAATTTGGAACATTTGTAAGGAAAATTTTAATTGCCAACTCCTTTTTTAAAGAAACCGGTCAGCACACAACCAGTCTACTTTAGATATGGAGTCCTATGAGCAATTCCAAGTCTAATACCGTGATCAGGTACACTATTAACAACATTACTTTAGAAATCACCAAACCGAGTTCTTCAACAGAAGGTTCAGATTGAAGAAAAGGATTCCTTGTTAGTATGTATAAGGATTCCTTGTTAGTATGTATAATGTTTAACTCTTTAAACTCAGACTGCTATTTCACATATGTACAAACAGAGCAGCACAATTTTTTATTATGTAAAGTAGTAATGGTGTTGTCTACCTCCATGTAAAAGCATATTCTAAAACAGCTTAAGAGAGCATGAATAGTAAGTCCATTGTATTGCCAGATACTATGCCTTCTTGAATTTATGAAATTTTTATTGGTAACATCTGCCAATGAACAAGAGTATCTCAAACCTTTAAATAAAAATCTCTGACCAATAGTCAGATGGATAATGAATACCATTATTTCAGAAAAACTTAAAATGTTTATGTATATAGTGGATATATATCTTGGCTATTTTCAAAAGGTCACTTGACACATGAATCACTGGAGAACAAACATACAAAGAAATGAATATGCAAATCTCTCAACTTACTTACATACACAGTCATAGAGTCAAAGGGAAGGAAGAAAAGCATTTGTCTTACCTTGAATAGCCATTAGAAAAAACTGATTGACTAGGGAAGTTCAAAGTCCCCAAGGAAGTCAAGTTGTCATCTCCAGATCCTTGACACCTATTCCAATTTTCTGAACCAACAGGAATTGGTGGAATGACATTAAAAATAGGCTTCTGATCCTGCTGTTGGGAAAGGGATGCTGTATTCATGTCATAATGGTACATCTGTCCCCCAGAGGTGCTCACACCATGAACAGAAATGGCAGACATTTTATTACCAATTATATTTGCCCCAGAAAAGCTTGCCTGACAGTAA
Source organism: Erinaceus europaeus (assembly GCF_950295315.1). Lineage (NCBI taxonomy): Eukaryota > Metazoa > Chordata > Mammalia > Eulipotyphla > Erinaceidae > Erinaceus > Erinaceus europaeus. The sequence goes on from NC_080163.1 coordinate 49,017,527, forward strand.
ACTGGGCCCATTTTCTCTTGCTTAATTACTCCAGGGGTGCAGAGTTCGATAAAGTCATCTTTTTCTGTTTTCACTTGGGGCAGTGGCACACTGCTGGGGCTTGATAAGATAATATCTCCATTATCCTTAATTTTAGGTTTAGTGTCCGGTAAAACAAGAGGCTTACAGTCCTCATTCAAGTTTCCTTCTGAAAGGAATGGATCATCCTCTCCTGCCAAAGGAGAGAGCAAACAGTTTTCCTCTATCAAGAGGTCTGATCTCCAAGGACTGTCATTGGTCTCCTTACCTGGAGACCCAGAAGAAAACTCCAAATCCTGCAAAATGTCAAAGGTGCTTTGGTCTGTGGTATACAGCTTTACACTGCCACCATTAGTGCCCGTGTGGCCCTTCAAATTCTGCTGTTCTGAAGACACATCAGAATAAGTCTTTGAAAACTCTTTTTCTGTGGTGGTGGCAGAAACAGCAGGGGATGCTGCACTCTTGGGGTTCTCTGGAGCACTGGTGGACTTGTTGAGGTTTGCAATGCTTTCTTCCAGAAGTCTGAAGTTGGTTTCTCCAGAGGACAGGCTGACTTGGCCCTGCTGTGGAAATCCCAAGTCATTCCCCATCACTTTTGTTTCTGTCTCTCCCATATACAATCCCATTGAGAGTGAAACTGCCTTGGACAAATCTGGCTGTTGCACATTGCTTCCTGAGCTTTTTGGAAAATCAACCAAAAGTCTTTGCTGCTTGGATTCTGATTGAGAAGTGGCTGCCAGGGAGGGTGAAGCTGCAGAAACCTTCACAGTAGCTCCTCCCCTTAGGGTTTTATAGAAGTCCAACACTTTCCCCCTATCAGGACCAAGTACACTACTGGAGATTTCTTCTCTCTTGGGGGTACTTAAAGATTCCTTGGAGTCCATCAGTGAGTATCCACTACAAAAAAAAAAAAAAAAGGAAAGGGGATATTATAAGCTATGAGGTCAGATTTTCTGTGATCCAATTAGTAAGAACCTGTTAAATGAAACTTTTAGTTCACTCCAAACCTAATCCCTTGTCATCAGAAGAGTAGTTTCTGTCTTCCAGAATAAAAGCTGTATCTCTGGCTCCCATTCAGCTGCCTGGCACATTTAAAAGTACAATGCAGTCCATTTGCACTGCTTAAGACAAAACTATCAAGCTAAGCTTAGCTATTCACCCTGCCACTCACAGAACTGTAACTTTGTTAACAGACATAGTGCACTACATCTGATTATTTGTAAGGTTCAAGTTAATCACAAAGTATTTACTTTTTAACAAGGTATGGTTAAAATTCCTACTTCTTTTCAATCAGCACAAGCGATTTGCTTTTGTTAGAAAACACACACACACACACACACACACACACACACACACACACACACGGTGCTAGAATGCTCAATCATGGCCAGGTGGGTAATGGCGCACCTGGTTGAGCTCAAATGTTACAATGCTAAAAGACTTGGCTTCAAGTCCCCAGTCCCCACCTGCAGGGGGAAAGCTTTGCTATTGGTGAAGCACTGTTACATGTGTCTCTCTCTCTCCCTTTCTATATCCCCTTCCCTCTCAATTTCTGGCTCTCTATCCAATATATAAATAAATATAATAAACAAATTAAAAAGAAACTTTTTTTAAAAAAAAAGAATTCTCTATCACTAATCATTCCCAAATTCCCCTCCTACCAATTGGTCACACAGATAAACATTTTAATATAACCTATTGGTAAATCACGCACATTTCATTTAAATCTGCTCATCTGACAACAGGCAAGGGGGAAAGCTCTTATTTTTAACTTCTATTTCTTACTGGGTACACCTGTATAATGGTCCCTATCTTTAAATTTTAGACATCTGAAATATGTTATGTCCAGGGCAACTAAATTTTAGCTTGTAACAAGCCAAATAAAATATACAGTGACTTCTCATAATTTTAGCCTATTTATCTTTATGGAAATATAGTTCTTCAAACAAATAAAGCAATACAACCTAGACGAGACAAGATTTATTTAAAATATATTTAAAATGATCAGTGCGAGTTACTATTATATCTCTAAATTAAGATGTACCAGAAAATAGAAAAGCCCACAACTGTACATATCACACTTAAGATAAATCCAGGTAAAGCCGCAACCTATATACAAAGCTTAATCGTTTTTCTCTGCAATCTAAGTCTTTCCTAATTCTAAGCCTGTTTTCGAGAAGGCTCGGTTGCTAGGATGTTTTACGGGTCAAGCAAAAGACTGATAAAGCACTTCTAGTTCTATAAGGGCAGATCCTATCCAAATGAAAAGAAAACTTTCCACTACTGAGATGTAAGGAGCCCACACTTCACAGGCGGGCACAGAAAATGGAGTAAGATGGTCGAGAAAGGGGTGGAGACCTGCCACTACAAATCTAGAGGGTAAAGGCTTATTTCCCCTCCACTCCACCGTATTATTTGATAAAGATCTTTAAACACAAGGTATCAAATGGAACCTAATGAATTTCCAAGCCGCTTTGACAGCTGCCTTCAAACCCGAAACCAAAGCAGTACTTTATAAAACGAACATATCCCTCAAGCGACTTTATCCCCCCCCACCCCCGTTTAAATCCCAAATAACCCTGTCACATTAATCGGTCTTAATGAACTATGCCAAGGGGTCTTAAGTGATATTACAAGACTGCAATTATCAAGTCTGCAATCCAAAACGTCAACCTAGTGCTTATCACGGGGGGAGGGGTGGAGAATAAAAAAATCGCACCACAAAACTACTCTGGCTAGAAGTCTTTCCCCCGCCCATTCCTCCCCAACCCCTTAAAGCCAACCCACCTCACCATGCCCTCAGAAGGGGTGAATGGATGTCAGGCAAGAAACAAATAAACAAAAACCGAAAAAGCCTTTCCTAGGCAGCTGGGGGGGGGGGGGGGAGTGAAGTTCTAAAAGATAAACGCGTCCAAACCTGTTGAACTCTTCCTCCGACACGCCCACTAGTACCCGAGAACACCAGCCCCGGCCGAAGAAGTCTGCAAGTCCAGGCTGTCAGCCCCCCGCGTGCACACGCGCGCGCACACTCACACTCACACCCGCTCTGCGCGCCCGCCAGAACCAGAGGCGCCAGAGCCTCCGCAGCCCAGACCGCGCCGGGGCGCACCGGGGCCGAGTGGAAATACCCCTGCGGAGAGAACCCACACCCGGGACAGCCTTCGCCATAAAAAAAACCCCTGATAATAATAATAATGGAGAAAGAAAAATAAAAGGTGTCTAAGTGACACACACACACACACACACACACACACACACACACACACACACACACGGGAGAGCAAGAGGACTTGCAGAAATAAGGGTGGAGGGAGGTGAGAGTGGAGGGTGCTGGAGGAAGCTGACGGAGTTGAGAAGCTCGCCGAGAGGCTGGAACCCCGAGGGCGGCTCGACAGCCCCCCCACCCCCACCCCCCACACACACGCAGAGTCACAGCTCAGGTTCCTCCCCCCTCCGCCCCGGGAGAGGAAGAGGCCAGCAGCGCTGTCACCCTCGCGCTGCCCTTTCGTCACTGTCACCCGGCCCCCACCCCCCCACCTCAACCCCCACCCGAGGCGCCTAAACTTTACGGGTTCGCGCCGCGCACCCCGCACCCCCAAAGCCAGTCCGCAACATCTGGGGAGCGAGCGCCCCGGGGCCCCGCGCCGCTCACCTCCTCCGGCCGAGCCGACGCTACCCGACAAGGTCCGCAGCTCCCACCGCAGCGGAAATAAACAACTTAGCGTGTGAACGCAGGAGGAGCAGAAAGATTTTTTTTTTCTAAAAAAAAAAGGAAGTCAACAGCCGCCCCCTTCTCCATGGAGAGCGGGTTGGTGAGGAGTGGGGAGAGCCCCTATTTCGGAAACTCTCCCATTTCCCAGGCGGCTGCCCAACCCGACTCCAGCGCCCCGCGTCCCCCGCCGGCTCGGGCTCCCCGGCGCGCGTCCCCCTCCGCCTCGGCGCCCGCCGCTCCGATCACGGCGTTTTCTTCCACCCACGACAATCCGTCCCCGACGGACGGGCGGGCGGTGACTCCGACTCCAGTCACAGACTCGAGCTCGCAAAATGGAGGAGGCGGCGGCGGTGGAAGAGGGGGGGGAGGAGGAGAAGGGGAAGGAGCGCGGACAAACGAAAAGGGCCGCCCGGCCGCGGCGAGCGAGCGGGACGGAGCTGGGGGGCGGGCGGAGGCGGCGCCACGGCGCGCACACACTCGCGCTCACACGCGCTCCTACCCCACCCCCGGCCGCTCCCCGCCCGCGGGCCCGCGCGGCGGCGGGGAACGGTGCAACCTGTTGGCGGCGCGCGGCAACTGCAAGGCGGCCGCGGCCCCCGCGCCGCCCCCTCCGCGCGCCCGGCGCCCCGCACACCACCACGCCACCGCCCCGACGGAGCCCGCACACCCTACACCCCCCTGCGTCGCCCCCGAGCGAGCGGGACTTCTCGTTAACCCCAAGCACGGCCTCCCCCTGCAAAAGAAAAAGAAAGAGAGGAGAAAAGGGGGCGGCGACGGGGGGCCGACCTGGTTCTCTCCTGGGCGATCTACTAAGGGAAGCCGAGTTTGTGGAGTTCCTCTCCTCGCCGGCTCTCTCCCGCCCCCGCCCCGCTCCGCGACTCCAGACCCACTCGGGCGCTCGCCCTGAGCCTCGGCGGTGACAGCGGGCGGGCCTGGGAGCCAGGGGAGCCCGGGCGCGGCCCGCCGCACAGCCGCCCCCGGGCCGAGCAGCGCTCAGCGTGTCACTTCGCATGGGGCCTGGGCATCACACGGAAGCGCCGCTGCAACGCCGCAGCCGCCGCCGCCGTGCTCCGGGCTGGGCAGCAGACACGCCCTCTGGGGCGGGAGGGGGGGGCCCGGGGGTGGGTGCCTACGTACTCGGGGCCCCGGGGGGAGTCGCGTGCCAGCAGGTCCCCGGCCCCCGCATCGTCCGGGTTGCCCCGTCTGCAGCCGCTGCCGCCGCTCTCGCACCCGGAGAGAAGTTGCAAAGCAGAAACCACCCTCCCCCGCGCCCGGACCGTCGTCCCCCACCCTCTTCCTCCAAGTCTGCGAGGCGGCGGCAGCTGAAGGAGGCGCCGCCTGCCAAGTTCAACCCCCACCCTTCTATTCCTCCCTCCCTCCCTCCCTCCCAGAGCGCTCACACTTGAAGGAAGTTGCACGCCAAATGCAAAAAAAAAAAAAAGCCAGCGAGCTGCATGTCTTTGCATTTATTATTATTATTGTTGTTATTTTAAAGAAAGCGGGGGAGTTTGCGGCGGGCAGGGCTCAAAGCAAGTGGCAAGCGAAATAGTAAATTGCTAAGCGGAGTGTGCCCTCCTCACCCCTCCCGCCCCAAACTCCTGACCTCTCCTTCCACCCCCCTCCGGGGAGGCCGTCCAAGTTTCTCGCGATCGCCCCTCCCCCGAGTCTTGACATTTGCTGTGCTCCGCTCAAAGCGTCGTCGCCCACCGGTCCGCGTTCATGGGACAGCACGCCCCCCCTCCAGCCGCCGCCCCTCCAAATAAAACAAAACACATAGCTTTAAAATGTCAGCATTAAACTCCCTCCAGCTGTTCCCGTTAAGCGCCTCCACCCCCCACTACTGTCCGAGGGAAACACGTGGCCATTCCCCCCCGGAGAGGGGCGTGGGGCGGGGGGCGTCTGCGCGGGAGGTCCCCGCCCCTGGGCTCCAGCCCGGCTCTGTGCGTCCTGGGCGCTTAAGCCCCTGCAGGATCCAGCCTCCTACTTTGTGCCGCCGCACACGTTGTTTTTGTTTGCTTGTTTTTGTTTTGTGTGACTCCCGGAGAAATTGTGCTGTGTTGCTTTAGGCTTTGGGGAGGTGACTTTTGCACCCTCCCCAGGTGACAGCACCAACCTACTCCTGACAGGGGCGGAGGCTGCGGTGGCTCCACCTCATTCCTGCCTCGGCGCGGGAGCTCAGCCTCTGCCTCCCACAGAAGGCGACCGCCTCAGCCCCGGGGTCTTGAAGAGGATTGGGGAAGCGCGTGCCGGAAGTCACCAGTCGCCATCTTGCTAAAGGGCAGTGACGCCGGCCGGCCCGCCCCTCACTCACCATCTTGGTGGGGCTTCTCAGTCCAGGCAGCCGAAGTCGCGGGTAGCCGGTTCTAAGTGGCCGCTATGCCCCCCCTTGCGCTGCCCAGTTTGTCAGAAGAGACTAAATTCACATCAAGTTCCCTACCCAAAGGCGCTGTACGCCGGCCGCCTCCCGTGCAGCCATCTTGGCAAAGGAATAGGTGCTTGCAGCCCCGGGGGCAAATAGGAGCCTCAAAACCTTTGCTTACTTGGAGCCTTTAGCTTGCAACAATTTTATGACCGCCGCCAAGCAGCCGGTTTATTAACAAAACTTCTGAGTACAGGGGAGATAACTTATTTCCTTTGCCTATGCACAAGTCATCTAGAAGGAGAGTCTCTTGCATGGGTACTCCTAGTGGACACTGAATGAGAATTTATTCCAAGGACTCTTAACCTATCTGCTAGTTTTTCCCACCTTTTCATGTCTGAAGTACTGGAATTACATGTTTTGCATTTACTTCCAAAATCACCCATTGTTTCATGGGGGGAGGAAAAAAAGTAAAATGAAGACTCCCCCCAAGCAACAATGATATGTCAACACATGTTTTGAAAGTGAGATAAGTAACTTATACTAATTTCACTATCTTTATACATCTGTCCAAAGGTTATAAATTAGGAATTATGAATGTACACAAGTAATACATAAAATATACAGGACTGTTTGTGTAAATAGGAAGCCGTAAAAGTTACCTAACAGGACCCCTCTCCCTATCCCATAAACACTTCAAACAACTCATTTCTAGTTTCTATTCAATTTCTAGGTGGTGGGTCTCTACCGAAGTTCTCAACTTTCTCAACACATTATTTCTGCAGATTTAGCCAGTCCTTTTTACGTGTCACATTGTTTAGAATTAAAAATTGCCATTGAAAACTCTTAAATGAGCTCAAGTAAACTTTTCCTATTTTAGCTTTTCAGTCGTCTAAAATATGCCTGTTTTTTTTTTTTTAAATAATTAAGAGAGAGAGAGAGAAGAGAGAGAGAGAGAGAGAGAGAGAGAGAGAGAGAGAGAGAGAGAACTGTCGTTCTTTGTTCTTTGGGCCCAGGCTGTGGTGCACCCAGTGAAGAACATATTATAATATGTGCAAGAACACCCTCAAGGATCTGGGCTCGACTCCCCTCCTGCAACAGGGATGCTTCCTAAGCAGCGAAGCAGGTCTGCAGGTGTCTTTCTTCCTTTCTATCTCCCCCTCCTCTCTCAATTTCTCTCTGTTCTATCCAAAAACAAAGGAGCCAGAAGCAGTGCATTCATAGTGTGAGCACCTAGCCCCAGTAATAACCCTGGAGGGAAAAAAAATTAAGTCTTTGACAGTCATTTGACAGACTGTAAACTCAGTCTCTTTTTTTCAGTTAGAATAGTTATGCTACCCCTTCCTCTTACTGTCCCTTTTTGCTTATAACAGCTGAATGGGATAAGTATTATTCTAATTTTCAAAGGAAAGAATCTGAGGATTACAGAGGTTGATGCATACCCAAGTCTACAAAGACCTATTTTAAAAGTATGTAAATTCCATGATAATCTTACAATAAGTATATGTGGTATTTAACTCAAGAGGAGAAGTACAGTGTGCCAGAGAGGACATGAGATTAAGAATTACAATAATAAAAAAGGTGATTTTAACTGTAGTTAACTAAAACATCTACTATCTGTCAACCACTGTTGAAAGTGTTTTACACATGCTCTTAAATCTCTAGGTATAACACTAACGTTCAGTCTGGGAAGTTATAATAATTACTAATGAGAGATAAGAGGATAAATTCATATATACATATGAGTTTATATAGTGACTATATATATATATCAGAAATAGAAGTGGGAATGAAAGTGACATTTTAAAACTCCATCAAGGCAAGATTCTGCCCTATGTTGTTTGTTTTCAGAGCACTGGCTTATAGTGGGACTAGGTATTGAACCTGGGTCCTCATAGCCTCAGGGTTGCCGTGGAAACTAAATGAAAAGTATACAAATATTATTCCAAGAGCCTCATTTTTAATATCTTGTGTTTAAACATCTGAATTCTCTCCCCTAAAAAAGAAATAGAAAGGAAGAAAACAAACCAAGACCCATTAGAGTATATTGCTTTGATAGCACATGCCCCGCCCCCACTGAAAAAAGTTCATTTTCTCTTGTACACTAGTTGGTTCACTTTCTGTCTTCACCAGCTAGAACATAATCTCTGTGAAGGCATATACTGTGTGTTCTACAGTTATATCACTAGTGCATGTTGGATGCTCAGTGGCTGAATGGGTGTGTGACTACGGTATGAAAACTCTATCCTAAGACAAATAAAACCTTAACCTGATTAGTAACCAAATTACCTTTACATTTATACAGCAATTGATATATTCAAATGATGTCTCCCATTCTATTCATCTGTTTTATCAGTTTTCCATTCCCATTAAAACAGTCCAAACTTGACTATGATATTAGCTTAGCAAAATATCAACTAAATCATGGCATGCCCCTTCTGAAGTATCTATATAAGATCTCCCCTTTCGGGAGTCGGGCGATAGCGCAGCATGTTAAGCGCACGTGGCGCAAAGCAAGGACCGGCTTAAGGATCCCGGTTCTAGCCCCCGGTTCCCCACCTGCAGGGGAGTCGTTTCACAGGCTGTGAAGAAGATCTGCAGGTGTCTGTCTTCCCCTCCTCTCTCCATTTCTCTCTGTCCTATCCAACAACCACGACATTAATAACAACAACAATAATAACTACAACAATAAAGCAACAAGGGCAACAAAAGGGAATAAATAAATAAATAAAAAGATCTCCCATTTCTAGGAATATACAGATCCCCACTCCCATTTTGATTTTTCAGATCATCGTCTTTCACAGACCCATTATTATAAGATAACCTTCCAGCTGCTGCAGATGAATCAGCTTTTGATTTAACAGGTAACACAAGGGAATAAAAAGTGGTACTTGCGAATGTTAGACTCTGAGACCTAAAACTTTAATTGAACATTCACTTCCTTATCCTCTAATGAAGGTCTTAACTCCATCCACATTGCATCTGTATAGCATAACAATTAAGAGCAGACTGGCTGGGCTTTGCCATTATGAGTCATGTAACCTCAGGCAACCTGACTCTGTCTTGCTTTCCATTAACAAAATAGGAATTATAACAGTAGTAACTCAAGTTACAAAGACTAAACAAGTTTGATAATATGTGAAGCACTTAGACTAATTCTTTGGACATCTTAACTGTTTAGTCATTGGCATTATTATCAGCATGGTAGTGTTATGTTTCCCCTATTTTTGTTAACATTTTTATTAGTGATTTAATAATAGTTTACAAGCCTGTAAGATTGGGGTGGGTTAGTTCCACATTGCACCCACCACCAAAGTTCTGTGCTGTTTCTACCATTTTATAGTGCAACAAGTAAATGTACTTACAAAATAATGTGAGCATAATTTTCTAAGCTTGTCTGAACTCTGCCATCACCTCAGTCCTTTTAAAATATTTATTTATTTATTTATTTATTTTCCCTTTTGTTACCCTTGTTGTTTTTTCATTGTTGTTGTAGTTATTGTTGTTATTGATGTCATCGTTGTTAGATAGGACAGAGAGAAATAGATAAGAGAGGGGGAGAGAAAGATAGACACCTGCAGACCTGCTTCACTGCTTGTGAAGCGACTCTCTGGCTCTAACCCTGATCCTTAAGGGTCCTTGTACTTTGCACCACTTATGCTTAACTCGCTGCTACCGCCGGACTCCCCTCAATCCTTTTTTTTCACCCCAATTCTTTAAAGTTGTTTAATGTCCACCTAACTTGACAACAATTATCTATATGGCCTTATTTTATTTAAATTTTATAGAGCAACACCATTTCTTTTTTCATATTTCCTCATTTTAATTAATATCTAAATAATTACAATAATAAGCACCAGTGGAATAAGTATATTTTAGGGGACAAACAGGAACTGTTGATAAGTGTGCAGCTTACCTGCTAGCAGTAGAAATGGTTGGAGTAAGAGAAGTAGTCTCTGGGTTTTCATGTTTTCAGTGTTTTCATGAGTGGAGAACTTGGCATTACTTCCAATGAATGCACTGAGTAGTGGTTTTGATTGATCCTATTAAAGAAAGGTCATGGGAGTCGCGGGTAGCGCAGTGGGTTAAGCGCACGTGGCGCCAAGTGCAAGGACCAGCTTAAGGATCCCATTCCAGTACCCAGCTTCCCACCTGCAGGGGAGTCACTTCACAAGCGGTGAAGCAGGTCTGCAGGTGTCTTTCTCTCCCGGTCTCTGTCTTCCCATCTTCTCTCCATTTCTCTCTGTCCTATCCAACAACAATGACATCAACAACAACAACAATAACCACAACAATAAAATAAGGGCAACAAAAGGGAATAAATAAATTTTTTTTTTTAAAAAGGTCACAGCATATATCACATACATTCCCATTCCTATTGCTGTTTACCACTTTTGTGTAAGGATACTTTCTTGTGATTTCCTTTCCTATAAAACATATCCTGGTCCTAGTTTTCATTTCTTCTCTTATTTTTCTCCCCCTTAATAAACCTTGAACCTATAATACTAAATGTAAGTTGGAATTAAATAAAATTTGTTATGTATTATTAACCATCTTTAATGATAGCATAATGATAGCATTGGTTTTTATTAAGATAATGCAAGCAGCCTTTGAGAGTTTTCAGAACTTAAGATACTCCTGCAGCTGAAGCTATCATAGCTATTGGGTGCCTCTTTAAAATAATATCTTGAAGTTGGGAAACACTTTTATTCGTGATTAACTTTATAAATTAAGAGATCCAAATATGATCTGAAGAAGATGCTGCTCTGAAACAAAAGTTAGCAAGATGTCATTTTGCTAAGTTTTCACTCAATTATGAAGAAAATAGGCTATGAAGATGATGATTATGTCTCAAAGAAACCCAAGCATGAGGAGGAAGAATGGTGAGATGATGGCCTCAGATTCTCTTTTAACATTTGAAATTGATTTGCCAATGTTAACTAATCAACAAAAGGAAGCATACCTGGTATTTAACTTTATTTTAAAGTGAACTAAGCAAAAGCATCTGTATAAGTCTTTTTTGTATTCTTTAAAAATAAAACATTTCTGCTTTGACTGCCCCAATATTTCCATTTTATGACCAACCTGCCTATTATTAACAATTCACAACAGTACAGCACATTCTTAATCATAATGAATTCCATTTTTGTATTTCTCTTTGTAATTAGAATTAATATTGTACCATGAACTGGAAATACTAAATTGTTACCAGCATCGCTGGTGTTTTGTTATTTCTCATGATGCTTTTAGTGATTTCATCATAAGAAATCTAAAACATCACAATTTGTACTCATATGTGTGAAATGCTCTATGGATGTTCTTTTAAATATGTATGCTTTATGCTGGTTTATGTCTATATATGACTCAAGAATAAGACAAAGAGAAGTAGAAAATTATATAGAGGTTGCAACAGTCAGGAATCCAGTGTTACAAATGTTTGGAAACATTAGAGAAAACACACTGAATAGTTTTAATTGTATTATTTGTTTTTCTTCTGTGACTGGCCATTGTATCTTTAGCTTATTTGATCTACTGACTTAATCTCCTATTCTGTGTTCCTTTGGTAGAGATTGTTTCATTCAGTTTCACTTCTAGGTGGAACCTCTCAATTTATTTTAAAGAACCATCTTGGTATTTATACCCAAGATCACACAGGGTTTGGTTTTTATTGTTTATTTATTGTGATTTATTTATTGTAAGCTAAGTTAGAAATTGTTCTTTTTCAGTCAGACTTCGAATAAATACAAAAAAAATCATTTGCTACAATTCTTAACACTTAGAATTAGTCAACTTTGGGTTTTCTCCAGCCTTCTGTTTAATTTTCAATATAAGATCTGAGTTTGAAACCCTGTTCTGCCACTGACTTCACTGCATGGAATGAAGCCAGTATGATTTTTTCTCAGCCTTGATTTTCTATCTATAAAGGAAGGATAATGATATTTACCCCCACTTATCTCACAGGAAATCTATATAGCTCAAGTAGGATGGTGCATTCAAAAGGAGTTTTTAAACACCAGGCTTTGTTCAAGAAACAGGGAGTGGCTGGTAGAATTTTTACATCATCATATCACAACAACAAAAATTGATCACTAAGTTCACTGAAGATTACCACCTCCTCTCTTCACTAGTTCCAGATAATCAATGCAATGAGCATCTGACCTTTTTAAGTATAGAAATGGCAATTCAGTAGTGTGTTAGAGCCAGCTGTCTCAACTTGTCGAATCTATTTGTTAAATTTTCTGTCAAGTCCCAACCATAGTCGATATCAAAAACTAAATTATTTACTAACACTTAAGTAAAATTATTTAAAAACAAAGGTAAAAAATGCACAAAACCTCACTTCCTAATCAGGCTAATATTTTACCACTGTCTATGCCTTAAAGTTACTTTTGTCTGTTCTGTATAGTGGACAAACAATAATATATGTGATTTAGTATACCTCAAACAGCTCTACATTCAGAAAAGATATTTTGGTAATTTGGAATTAACTATGTTGTGGTAGTTTCAATATAGAAACAAGAACACATTACAGATTGGTTTGTTTAATCTAGAGCTAAGGAAGGGATAGAAGATTTGAAAAAAAAAATAATCAAACCTAATTGTGCCTTAAGTTAATGAAAAAAGTAAAAATTTAGTAATATTTTCCAGTGCTTAAATAGTAATCATGTGATTAGTAAAGAAATCACTCACATCTTTAGTTCTAACATATTGATACATCTCTGTTTCACTTTCACCTTGCTTGTTAAAGTTAAAGATAATAATAATAATAAACCTACATTTGTCTTGGAACCTCAGTGGTATGAGTGACTTCTTAGCTGAACTTAATATTAAAATTTTTTTATTTATAAAATGGAAATATTGACAAGACCATAGAATAAGAGTGGTATAATTCCACACAATTCCCAACTCTAGAACTCTCTATCTTATCACCCACCCCAGCCCCACCTTGAAAGCTCTCTTATTCTTTATCTCTCTGGAAGTACGGACCCAGGATCATTGTGGGGTGCAGAAATTAGAAGGTCTGGCTTCTGTAAATTGCTTCCCCGCTGAACATGGACATTTACAGGTTGATCCATACTCCTAGCCTGTCTCTTTCCCTAGTGGGGCAGGGCTCTGGGGAGGTGGGATTCCAAGATACATAGGTGGGGTTGTCTGCCCAGGGAGGTCAGATTGGTATTATGGTAGCATCTGGAACCTGGTGGCTTGAAAAAGAGTTAAGATATAAAGCAGAACAAATTGTTGACTAATAATGAACCTAAAGGCAAGAACATATATATGGTCTGATTTTGCCAAACATGGTTGAATTGGAATGTAGGTTGACTATAGAAACAGGAAAAACTGGAAACATTCTTTGAAAACAAATTGCTTTTTATACAACTTACTAAAAAAAAAAAGGCATATATTTTATTGTTATTATTTGAAAACTGTTATGTATGCTTTAATCAGTAAAATATATAGTAGATAAGCAGATGTTTCCTGTCCCCAGAAGTTGTTAAACATTTACCAGCATGGGCAGAATCTAATTTACTATTTGAAAAGAATCATTCCACATGTCAGGTGGAGCTTGGGTTGTAGGAACTTAGAGAGGAAGCAAGATGAGCTACGAGAGGCTAGATGCAACGATCTAAGGAGAGAAGGAGATTCAGGGGCCAGCTGGTGTCACACCTGGTTAAGTGCATAGATTACAATGTATAACAACCTGAGTTAAAGTTACTAGTCCCCACCTATAGGGGAAAACTTCATGAGAGGTGAAGCAGAGCTGCAGGTGTCTATTTTTTCTTTCCCTATTTCTCTCTCCCCTCTCAATTTCTCTCTGTCTCTATCCAGCAATAAATAAATAAAAGATCTTTAAAAAGAAAAAAAAATCTTTTTATTTATTTTATTTTTTTTAAAAAAAGGAGATTCATACTAAGGTGAGAATAATGGAGATTTGAAGTTATGGTGGAACAGAAGAAACATCTTGGAGATCAAAGGAAGTAAAATAAGTCATTTGCAACTCTGGGAGAGATGAGCTCTCAGAAGTGACATGTACTACTCTACAATCAGATGACTGGTGAAAACTAAGGGTGGCTTAGTGGTTGAAGGATGTGTGTGTGTGTAGAAAGAAGTGCCTGAAAAAAAAGAGTCAGAGTGGCATGCAGAAGTTAACCCTTGAAGTGGGAGTGAAGAGGGGAAACCCCAAGTAACAAACATGTCATTACTGAAATTCATATACTCAAATGTTTCCATACTCATTTAGAAATTTTTAAGAGATCTATTTAATGAGAGAGAGAGAGAGAGAGAAAGAAAGACCAATGAACTGCTCTAGCATATGCAGTATTATGGATCAAACCTGGGGCCTCAGTTTTCCAGAGTACATGCTATCCACAGAACCATATCCTCAGCTGCACATGCAGAAATTTAGTTAACCCGAAGTCCCACCATTCCAGAGCCCTACGTGATTAGGGAAAGATAGAACAGGCTGTGGATATGGATCAACCTGCTAACGCCCATGTCCAGAGGAGAAACAGTTACAGAAGCCTTCCACCCCCTGAACCCCAAAGAAGAATTTTGGTTCATATTCCCAAAGGGATAAAGAATAGGGAAGGTTCCAATGGAGGGGATGGGACACAGAACTCTGGTGGTGGGAGCTGTATGGAATTATATCCCTTTATCTTACAATCTTGTTAATAATTTTTAAATCAATAGTAAAAAAATTAATTTAACAAGTGGGTTTTTTTTGTTTTGTTTTGTTTTCTCAAAAAAATCCAAGAACTCTTAAAGGGTGAAGGATAGAGTGATCTAGAAAGGGGCATGGATATCCAGTGTCCTTTGATGGAGAAAAGGACAAATTGGTGGAGGGTGTAGTATACCAACACCTATTTTGGGGAGATAAGAAACTGTACACCTGTGACAGCAACTATCTTGTTAATTAATATTTCCTCAATAAAGTGACCTACAAAAAATGAAATGGTTATAAACTCTTAAACTAGGTTTATAAGAAAAGAAATTTAGTTGAGACATTTGCCTGTATAGAGCAGTCTATACAGGCAAATCTACAATAATCTACAATAATCCTACCATAATCTACAATAGATTTTCCCCCCCAGTATTTGCCCATTTTCACAGTAAAATTTGTCACTCTGCTATACAGATGGTATTGCTTCTTTATACACAAAGTGTCTGTGTCATAAAGAAGATCCATACTATAAGACATTGTTTCATTGTTATCAGCAAGCTTCTGACTACCACTGCTCTCAATATTCATCCCCTCTTGCCGTTTACAACTTCCAACCTATATTCCACATTACAGGTTGTATGCCTTGATTTAAATATTTTGCAAGAGAAGTTATTAAGCTATGTGATGTTTTGAAAATAGTAAATGCTTTGGAAAATTAAGAAACTCTTCTCCCTATTCACTCACCCTTTCAATCCTAATAACTAGGGAAAGAAAATTATCTCAATATAGTGTATACCTTTATCTCTGAATAATTGGCTATTTGATTAATGATTTCAATTAATAAAGAAGGCTTTACTAATAGCAGGGACTTTCCCAATGAACTTTTTCTCTCATTTGTTTCTTTAGCAAACTAGAATTCTTTCAAAAAATAGCAACTATTAAATGTTAGGCCTTAGTGTCAGAATGAAGGAACATAAAACTGATTTAGACTTAATGTAATTCCCTACTCTGGAAGAAATGGAGACAGACGCAATAATAAGATATCGTCAAACAAAATGGGTTTGTAAACTTGAGTTGGTAGGGCCTGGGGGGACAGCATAATGGTTATGCAAAAAAGACTTCTCATGCCTGAGGCTCTGAGGTTCCTGGTTCAATCCCCAGCACCATGATAAGCCAGAGCTGAGAGTGATCTGGTCCTTTCTCTCTGTGTCTTCCTTTCTGTATCTCTCTTACTCTCATTAAAGTAAAATAAAATATTTTTAAATGTGTTGATAAGTGTTTAGGATACTATACATGCATTAAAAAAAAATCATCCAAATGTTCAAGGATAGAGAGAGGCGTGTGAAGGTGGATGTCAAGGTAGATTCCCAAGAGGTGAGTGTGACTGATTTGCACTACAAAAAGTCCTCTCCAGGTTATTTGGTGATTTCACACATGAAAACAACAACAACAAAAAAGAACAACTTATAAAGGTAGTTGCCATCATTTGTATCAGAATATTTTCAGGTACATTTAAAAGAAACTCAACTGTAAAAGTAAAAAATAAGATATACTTATTTATTAAAAAACATCTGGAGAGTTTAATTTCAGGAATGAATGGCTCCAAGGGGTGAGACAAAGTCAAAATGACTTGGATTCTGTCAGCTTTACCTTGGTCTACTTTTGCTTTATTAATAGCTGGGAAGGCTATCTTCACTTGGCAACCCACAGCACCTGTACTTATAACATCCTACCAGCTTAGTAACTCCACTGGAAAGAGAATTCTTTTCCCAGTAATTTAATGGACTTCCCTGAGAGAGGTTTCACTAGTCTATTTTGTGTCTCATACTCATCCCTGAATCAATGACTCAGAATATATTCTGTGGTTGGCAAAACCTAGGTTAAATGTCCATATCTGATAATTAAAAGTGTGGTACAAATAACAGAAGGGGGTGAAAGAGAGGAAGCGCTCATCAAAATGTAGCTTTTAAATTAAAGCAGGATATGCTGAATATACAGATAATAAAAGATGTTCATAACAAGAGTCATTTATGGAAATACTGACAATAAACATCTTGTTTTAACGCTTTAAGGGAATTAGTCGTGACCCTGAAAATTAAATGTAGGGATTACAAGTCCTATTAGTTTCTCTTCCTGACTTAAACAGAAAAAGAATGTAGATTTGTGCTTTTAAAATATTCAAATAGCACACAAATTAATTCACTATTATTTTGCAGAAACAGTACCTCTAACTGAGCCCTTTTAAGGTGATGTAGGGATGGTTATAAACTCTTAAACTAGTTTTATAATCTTTCACAGAAGGAATTTGCCTTGATTGACTAGGATTCCAGCAAACATAATATGGACTGATGTTTTGCCTGCTTATTTTGCTCCTTCTGTCTTGACCAGCTGAATGTCATGCAAATGTCTCCAGTCTGAGCACCTGGCAGGCAGGAAGCCAGACCCAGTAATAGAAGCAGAGGCACTCCATGAGTACTTGCTGATTAATTTTAGTTCCATTGGCCTGACGGGTTTTCCATCCCTATAATTACCATCAGTAAATACTTATTGAATGATGTCCAGCATATTTTTATTCCTCTTTTCTTGGTCCTGATTTTTTATTTTCTATTTTATTTCTCTGTAATTTCATCATATGTGTTTCTATTTATCAAGCCAAAAGAGCCTCACGTGATGATTCTCTTAATTGCATTGCAGTTATCACATTATCTATCTACCTATCTAAATTTATTTTTGTTATAAATAGTTCAGTTCTTCTCTGGAATTAACAAAAGGATAGTAGGAAAAAGAGAAGGAAAGGAAGGAAGGAAAAAAGAACAAAAGAAAGAAAGAAGAGAAAGGAAGGAAGGAAGGGAGGAAGGAAGGAAGGAAGAACAGAAGAAAGAGGTTACTTAGGGGGCCAGGTGGTGGCACATCTGGTTAAGTACACATAATACAGTGAGCAAGAATCCAGGTTCAAGCCCCTGGTCCCCATCTGCATGGGGAAAGCTTCATGAGCAGTGAAGTAGGGCTGCAGATGTCTCTCTGTTTCTTTCCCTTTCTATCATCCCTCCCTTCTCAATTCCTCTGTCTCTAAGAAATACATAAACAAAACAAGACAAAAAAAGAAATAGGTAATTTAATGCTTATTTTATTCTTGAGGCTGTAGTAGTGCATCCCATGTGCTCTTTAAAAAATTACTATTAAAATTAGAATTAAGTGTTCCAAAGGCTGTAGGCACCAACTGGGTTCTCTATAGAGCAAGTGGAAGGCAGCAGTAAGAAGTGTATGAGTTACGAATGACAAATATGCTAAGACTTTGTAGAAGGATGATCAGGGACTTCCAAGAAAACTGGTTATCTTGATGACTTTAGAAGAATAAACATAACGTATATATTAGATAACCTATTTATTTGCCACCAGGATTATTTCCAGGGCTTGATGCTTGCACTGCTCCACTGTTCCCAGCACCATTTTCTCCTTTCTTTTTGATAGAGGTGAGAGATAGAGAGGGAGAGACAGAGAGAAAGATAAATACTTGTAGCACTGCTCCACTGCTCTAGATGCTTCCCCTCTGTTGGCGGGGTCTGGGGCCTTGAATCCAGGTTGTTGCACATGGTAACAGGTGTACTCTATGAGCTGAACTACTACCTGGTTCCATAAAATATAACTTTAAATATTAATACTTCTGTATCTTATGTAAACTTGGAATACATACTAATGTTTTTGATCTAAACCATGCAGAAGACATAAATATATAAAGTAAAAAAGTAAAAACTCCCTCCCCAACAATACCATTGTGCAGATGGACATTTTTAAAGCATCTGTGTGCATAAATTCTAGATTTTTTATGAATGTGAACCCACATACATACATATACACACTGTTTTTTTAAAAAAAACCAAAAATGGGATTTTACTACAAATATTTCAACTTTTTCATCGATGAAGCTGGCATGGATGTATTTCCACATCAATATGTCAGTTAGTAGCAGCAGAGTATTTTGTTCTTTGATATATTATAATTTATTTAAGCTTTCTCTAGTTGATGAATATTGAAATTGTTTCCATTTTATTTTACTATTATAAGCTGTATTGCAATGAATGTCCTTGTCACTGTATTTATTTTTTTCTACTGTATTTCTTTAGTGTAGAGTTTGACTTGCTTAGACAAGTGTGATTTATGACTATCAAATATGCCACATAGATAGGCTTATTTTTAAACAGTTTCTCTATTACCAGCTAATTTTCTTTCTTTTTTATTTTAAGATTTACTTATTTATGAGAAAGACAGGAGGAGAGAGAAAGAACCAGACATCACTCTGGCACATGTGCTGCCGGGGATTGAACTCATGGACCTCATATTTGAGAGTCCAAAGCTTTATCATTGCGCCACCTCCTGGACCACCCAGCTAATTTTCTACTTTCATCTTCCTATAGGCTTTCCAGAAAAAAATGTAATTAGAGTCCGCATATCAAATACACAGCCTATATATTAAAAAGATTCAGTTTGTGTTTTGAGAAACTTTGAGACACACAACTTATTTTCCCCCTCTCATATTAATTAACTACTGATTTATATGTCTACATTTTGCTAGGAGTGTACATAAACACCATTCCTACCACCAAAAGACTGTGACCCATCCCTCCCACCCACTCCCACCCCCCACTGTCCCAAGAAGCTGCATGTCTACCCCTCACCACAGGGTTTTTACTTTGGTGCCCTACTTACAATTTGATCAGGTCCTGCTTTTAGTTTCCCTTTCAGATCTTCTTAGTCAACTTCTGTTGATGAGTGGGATCATCCCATACTCATCTTTATCTTTCTGACTTAGTTCACTTAACATAATTCCTTCTAGCTCTGTCCAAGATGGGTCAGAGAAGGTGGATTCATTGTTCTTGATAGCTGCATAGTATTCCATTGTGTATATATACCACAGCTTTCTCAGCCACTCATCTGTTGTTGGGCATCTGGGTTGCTTCCAGGTTTTAGCTATTATGAATTGTGCTGCTATGAACATAGGAGTACACACCTCTTTTTGGTTGGGTGTTATGGAGTATTTGATATGCGGATTCTCTCAAAAGCCTAGACCAAGTAGATTAGAAGCATCCAATAGCACAGCTATATACAAGATACTGGATACTGTACAGCAAACCATAACAAAAGGACTTTTCAAAGTTAACCCAATTACCAAATAATGTGATGATAACATTAACTATCGATTGTCTTTTTGAACCCTAAGACAGCAGGAACCTCACATCTCCACTATAGAGCCCCTACTCCCCCCAGTCCTGGAACCCTTGGATAGGGCCCACTTTCCCGTATGCATCTCCCAATCCATACCAAATAATATTGCATCCACCGATCACAACCTAACCAACGCAACGATTGCCACCTCAACATGCTTCACCTCAGACGGTGTCCAGAGACTTCACGTGTGGAATGACAACCCTTCAGCTTCATTACTCGGGTGAGACCTTTCCTTTTATAGTACACTCTAATTTCATCTCAGGTGGTTCACCTTCTAACAAAGTCCCATAACCTAGATATACACCAGTTTCTGTGAAAGAGAGCTTATATTTACACGTATCCATAAACTACTGCAAAATATATACCTGAAAGCAGAAGTACACTAGAGTTTGCAGTGAGTACCTCCCTAACACTTCCTCTCGACTATCCCAAGCTTGGGATCCATGATTGCTCAACAATTTGTTTGGCTTCGTATGTTAACTCTCTTTTCAATCACCAGGTTCCAGATGCCACCAGGATGCTGGCCAGGCTTCCCTGGATTGAAGACCCCACCAATATGTCCTGGAGCTCAGCTTCCCCAGAGACACACCTTACTAGGGAAAGAGAGAGGCAGACTGGGAGTATGGACTGACCAGTCAACGCCCATGTTCAGCGGGGAAGCAATTACAGAAGCCAGACCTTTTACCTTCTGCAACCCTCAATGACCCTGGGTCCATGCTCCCAGAGGGCTAGAGAATGGGAAAGCTATCATGGGAGGGGGTGGGTTAAGGAGATTGGGTGGTGGGAATTGTGTGGAGTTGTACCCCTCCTACCTTATGGTTTTGTTCGTTAATCCTTTCTTAAATAAAAAATTTAAAAAAATGTAATTAGAACAAGAGTCATGGGTGACTATGCAAAATGGACTCTTCTTTGAAGACTTGTAGTGTCTTGCTTATGTGCCTGGTTTTCATGGACTCATTCTTTTTTTTTTTTAATTTATTTTTTATTTAAGAAAGGATAAATTAACAAAACCAGAGGGTAGGAGGGGTACAACTCCACACAATTCCCACCACCTAATCTCCATATCCCATCCCCTCCCCTGATAGCTTTCCCATTCTCTATCCCTCTGGGAGCATGGACCCAGTGTCCTTGTGGGTTGCAGAAAGTGGAAGGTCTGGCTTCTGTAATTGCTTCCCTGCTGAATATGCACGTTGACTGGTCGGTCCATACTCCCAGTCTGCCTCTCTCTTTCCCTAGTAGGGTGGGTCTCTGAGGAAGCTGAGCTCCAGGACACATTGGTGGGGTCTTCAGTCCAGGGAAGCCTGGCCAGCATCCTGATAGCATCTGGAACCTGGTGGCTGAAAAGAGAGTTAACATACAAAGCCAAACAAATTGTTGAGCAATCATGGACCCAAAGCTTGGAATAGCGGAGAGGAAGTGTTAGGGGGATACTCACTGCAAACTCTGGTGTACTTCTGCTTTCAGGTATATATTTTGCACTAGTTTATGGATAAGTGTGAACATATGCTTCTCTCACAGAACCTGGTATATATCTAGGTTTTGGGACTTTGTTAGAGAGTGAACAAACTGGGATGGAATTAGAGAATATTATGAAAGGAAAGGTCTCACCCGAGTAATGAAGCTGAAGGGTTGTCGCTCCACACCTGAAGTCTCTGGACACAGTCTGAGCTGAAGCATGTTGAGGTGGCAATCATTGCGTTGATTAGGTTGTGATCGGCAGATGCAAGACTCATTCTTATGTTCATTGTATTACAAATATGAGAGGACTGAGTTAGATATGTACTGAGTGGCACATTCAAGAGACCATTTAGCGATACCAGAAAGCTTTAGATGACTGACCTCCATCCTGTCAGGGCATCTGATATGTCCTCTATCATGACCACATGGAGAGGGTAGATAATGCTTTGGCCTGCCCTTTAGCCACTCTCAATATGTGGAAATCAAGATTTTGATTTTTTTTTTTTGAAAAATTATCTGTCCTTCAACTATAGTCTATATGTTTGTGGTGGGACTGAACTCTACTGATGGGACAGGCCTGGTCAATCAGAGTCAGCGTTCAGTGATGGGATCATTGACAGACACAAATAAACCTTCATTCTAGGCCTTCTGGGACTATTAGGAAACTAGCTTATTTTCAGTAGGAGAGTAGCTACTCTGTTAAAACACAAGTTCGAAGTATATGTAGTCTACTTCTCAGAGCTTCCATTTTAATAAAGCTGACAAAAAATAAAAGTTGACAGGAATAGGAGAAAGCAAAGAAATCTGGTGACATAATACAAAGTCTAAATCCTAAGGCTAGAACTACCCCTAAGCTTGAATTGTACATACTCTGATAAATTATTATTAATTTTTCAGTCAGTTGAAGTTAGTTCTCTGATACTTGCTTGAGAAAGGTTCCTGATTTCAGAAGTAAAGGTCTAAAACACAGATTATGATTCCTTATTGAATGGAAACACAGGTTAAGGTTACTGGGCATCTAGAGTGACCCCCTCAAAGCAAAGGGGCAGCCAGAAAAAAAGAGCCAGATGAATGCCTAAAAATAAACTTTACCTGCCTCATGAGTTTGGCTTAGAGGTCCTTTTTTAATGATTAACTGGGTGATATGGTCAAACTCCTTCTTTATTTAAAATACATGTGCATAAATGAAAGTCAGCTTAACTCACTGACTGTTCTATATATATGTAAGATTTCCATGTTTTATTAATGCAGAAATTGCTTCTCTATTTTCGGCTACATTTTGAAAGAAAAAAAAAAACCTGGTAACCCAGCGAAAGAAACATCTAATATGTCTTTAGGGCAGCTGATACTTTCTATATTGATCCATTCTAATGTTTTATTGCTTTGTTTACAGAAGAAAATACATAGACTTACATTATCAAATAATCTATAAATTACAGTCTGGGCAAAGTATACATTAAAATATTTTCACATGATGTCAGGCAGTGGTGCAACTGGTTGAGTGCACAGGCTATCATGGGCAAGGGTTTCAGTCTAAGTCCCCCACTCCCCATCTGCAAGGGGGAAGTTTCACAAGCAGTGAAGCAGTCTCTCTCTCTCTTTCTTTTTTTAAAAATTGATTTAATAACCATTGACAAGGCCATAGGATAAGAGGGGGTAGAATTCCACACTATTCCCACCACCAGAGTTCTGTATCTCATCCCCTCCATTGGAAGCTTCCCTATTCTTTATCCTTCTGGGAGCATGAACCCAAGATCTTTAAGGGGTGCAGAAGGTGGAAGGTCTGGCTTCTGTAATTGCTTCTTTGCTCGCCATGGGCTTTGGCAGGTCAATCCATACACCCAGCCCATTTCTATCTTTCCATTTTGGGGCAGGGCTCTGGGGAGGCAGGGCTCTAGGACACATTAGTGAGGTTGTCTAACCAGGGAAGTCAGGTTGGTGTCATGGTAGCACCTGCAACTTGGTGGCTGAAAAGCATTAACATATAAAGAACAATCAAGAACCTAAAGGTAAGAATATAGCAGATGAGATTTGGGGTCTCCATTTTTCAAAAAGCTACAAATTTTATTTTAGGTATACTCTAAGGGGCCCATGACTTTACTAATTTTTGCCTTCTTAAACTCTATGACAGCAGGAACCTTCCAACCATTCTCTGTAAAACCTATATTTCTCCCATTCCTGGAAACTCTGTCTCTATCTTTAACATTTTTTTTATTATTTATTTATATATTGCCTCCAGGGTCATTGTTGGGGCTCAGTGCCTGCACCATGAATCCACTGCTCCTGGAGGCCATCTCCCCCCTCCCCCCGGTTGTTGCCCTTGTTGTTGTAGCCTTGTTGTGGTTATTATTGTTGTTGTTGATGTCATTCGTTGTTGGATAGGACAGAGAGAAATGGAGAGAGGAGGGGAAGACAGAGAAGGGGAGAGAAAGATAGACACCTGCAGACCTGCTTCACCACCTGTGAAGTGACACCCCTGCAGGTGGGGAGCCAGGGGCTCGAACCGGGATCCTTACAACACCAGTCCTTGGGCTTTGCAGTGTGCTTAACCCACTGCAATACTGCCCACCCCCTCCTCTGTCTCTCTTTTTCTATCTCTTCCTATATCCCCAACCTCTCTCAATATCTCTCTGTCCTATAATATAAAAAATTAAAAGAAAATAAAGGAGAGGAAGGAAGGGAGGGAGGTAGGAGGAAAGGAAGAAAGGAAAGGGGATATGGAAGGAAGGAGAAATTGAAGGAAGGAAAGGTGGATAATAAACATGGCTGCTGGGACCATTGCATTCACCAGACAGCCACATAATCCTGATAATCCTGATGGCAATTAATTTTTTTTTCCTATAGGCTAAGAAGATAAGTAACATGGGAGGAAATTTGCTTTGCCAAGCACAATAACTTAGGTTCAGATTCCTTGGTATACCACACACAAATACCTCTCTGCTTCTCTGTGTTGCTTCCTATCTGAAAAATGGCAACTTTGAGATATGGAGTCTCTGAGACAGCAGTAACAATACAAATAATATCTTTTGATCACCTTTGCCTTTTAAATTAAAATTTGATAGCTTAAGGAAAAATTCCACAAATGAAAAATCAATCCTCTAGTTGAATTTAAGCCATAAATGTCTTATACAAATAATTATGTTTTACATATGTAAACACTGCACTTCTCACTTATCTGTAGCAAGAAAATAGGGTGTGGTGGTGTATAGGGGTTATCATTAGTTGAACTCAGCAAATATTTATTTAGTTATTAATAGGTCCATCTCAGTCTGAAATAGACTCGAGAATCTCTACCTCCTAGTAGACATGTGACTTTAGTGAAGTTAGTTAACCTCTCTGGATTTTAGTTACCTTGCAAAATAAAAGCAATAGTAGTATTTGCCCCTTAAGAGTCTTAAACTGGGTAAATAAGCTATTCTAAGTAAAAGATTAAGCACAGCTTCTCTGACACCTTGCAAGTGCTGTTATTTTATATGATTATTGTTGTCACTAAATCCTGTGCCAGGGACAGGAATAATGCAAAGAAAGAAAGCGCTCATAATCCCTGCAAATCGAGGGATGGATTTGTAGTTATAGCCCAATCAGGACAGACAGAAAGACAGACCGACAGACACACATACACACACATACACATGACAACGACTTTTAAACTAACCCATTTTCCCCTTTATGTCATGAATTATGAAGTAAAGCTCATTGAGCATTGAGTAACTCTTGGAGATTCTGTAAAATAAATTCAGGTTTTTCTTTCTTTTTATAAAAGTCTTTAAAATTTTTATTATCTTTTTTTAATTTATTGGATAGAGGCATCCAGAAATAGAGAGGAAGGGGGAGACTGAGAGGGAGTAAGAAAGAGACAGCTTTCACCACTGCTTCACCACTTGCAAAGATTTCCCTCTGCAGGTGGGGGCTGGGGGCTCAAACCCAGGTCCTTGCACATTGTAACATGTGTGCTTAACCAGGTGCATCAACACCCAGCCCCTAAATTCAGGTTTTTCAGTACTTGATTTATCAGGCTTATCACAGTACTGGGCTTCTGCTGTTCTATAAAATACGGTTACATATTGATGTGGGATTTGAATATTATGAAATCCAGCAGAATTATGAATTTCCCATGAATAAGCTTTTAAAAAAAGACATTAAAAAGCATGGAAGTGGGGCCTAGGAGGTGACAGAGAGAGTAGGGTGTTGTACTTGGAAGTATAGGGTCCTAAATTTGAACTCTGGTATCCCATGTGCCAGAGATGCTCTGATTCTCTCTCTTTATCTTCCTCTGTCTTATGTTTATAAATGCAATCTTTGGGGAAAAAAGGATGTATAAAGCCACAGAACTTAATCACTTTTTAAAATTTTTTATGTTTATTTATTTTCCCTTTTGCTGCCCTTGTTGGTTTTTATTGTTGTAGTTAATAATGTTATTGTTACTGATGTCATTGTTGTTGGATAGGACAGAGAAAAATGGAGAGAGGAGGGGAAGACAGGGAGAGAGAAAGAGAGACAACTGCAGACCTGTTTCACCATTTGTGAAGCGACCCCCCTGCAGGTGAGGAGCCAGGGGCTCAAACTGGGATCCTTACACAGGTCCTTGTGCTTTGCATCATGTGCACTTAATCCGCTGTGCCACCGCCCAACTCCCAGAACTTAATCACTTTAACCAGCAGTATTACACAGCCAAAAGAAATAAAAGCACAGAGAAATGGAATGATTTGTCTGGAATCACACTGGTTTGCCAAGGAACTAAAATGTATACATAAGCTTCCCTAACTCCTGGTCTAGCTCTTCACATACTAAACATGATGATACGTAATCTTCAGACATCAATATTTACCCTTTATGAATTTATTGCTGGCCATGTGTCAACCCACACATTCATTTGTTTGCTTACATCAGTGCTGTCAAAAACCTTTGAGCTTCATCATCAAAGTTTGTATAACACAGTGGGCAAAGCAGGGCTGGGTGGAGAATAGACAGCCAGGTTCTGCTTTTGGCTTTGGGATCTTTTATTGCGCTAGTCCCCCAACAGCATAATCTTGGGCAATTTATTAGCATTTTTCTCCTTTTGACTCCTTTTCCTGGCTCAGCCTTTTGAAGTTTCACTCACTATCTCTTTCAATCTACACAGAAGAGAGTATGCTCCTCTTGCTAGCTTAACTGCAAAGTTTTACTATACTGCCCATGTTTATTTTTTATTTCTATTTTTTGCTGAAGACTAAAACATTTATTTATTTATTTATTTCCGTATTGGGGGATTATATTTTACATTCTACAGTAAATACAATAGTTTGTACATGTATAACATTTCTCAGTTTTCCACATAACAATTCAACCCCCACTAGGTCCTCTGCCATTCTGTTCCAGGATCTGAACCCTACCTCCCATCCACCCCAGAGTCTTTTACCTTGGTGCAATACACCAACTTCACTCCAAGTTCTGCTCAGTGTTTTCTCTTTTGATCTTGTTTTTCACCTTCTGCCTGTGAGTGAGATTACCCCATATTCATCCTTTTGTTTCTGACTCATTTCACTTAACATGATTTTTTTCAAGCTCCATCCAAGATGGGCTGAAAATGGTGAAATCACCATTTTTAATAGCTGAGTGCTATTCCATTGTGTATATATACCGTAACTTGCTCAGCCACTCATCTGTTGTTGGACACCTGAGTTGCTTCCAGGTTTTGACTACTACAAATTGTGCTGCTGTGAACACATTTATACATACATCTTTTTGGACGGATGTGTTTGGATGGGTGTGTATCTCCTTAGGGTATATCCCCAGGAGAGCAATTGTAGGGTCATAAGAAAGGTCCACTTCTAACCTTCTGAGAGTTCTCCAGACTGCTGTCCATAGGGTTGGACCAATTTACACTCCCAACCACCCATGTTTACTTGACTCCTACAATATGTCTATATGTAAGGCATTAGAGATAAGACAAACAATGTAGGTGCCTGCCCTGAAGACTTTCCCAGTGATGCAGGGACAAAAAACACAAACATGGTGTTGGGTTGCATCACAGGGGAGAGAAATCTACCGGAGCCAACCTGGGCTGCTGCTTACTCAACGACGTGGGAGAGGAACCAGGAATTCTTAGCTGAGCGGGAACACAATGCAATTCTCTTTTATTGATCAGATACAAAGTGTTTTATATATCTCTTTAACTGGAAGTGGCAAATGGGGAAAGGAAATGGCTAGGAGAGGGGGTGGAGCAAAAAAAGAGCATGAACATAGAAAGCTTCCATAGCAGCTGTTGCGAAGGTTCTAACCAATGGGATTAAATCAATACCCTGCAGGCAGGGCAGGTCTCAGGCAAAACAGTGATTATGTAAATAGACCACAGTATCAAGCTATGCAGGGGACCTGGCGTAATGACCAACAACATGGGGCAAAGTAACCGTGACAACAAAAATATGCACACGGTGTGACCAGGGCACAGGAGGTGAAGAGGGATGCAGAGAACAGGAAAGGTCCAGAGGAGCCAGACTGAGATGTAAAACATGAACAAGAGTTGGTGGCACGTGAGGGGACAGATAGACATAGTTGGCAGCATGAGTTGCTGGGCTAGCTTCACAGGCAGGAGAGAGAGAGAGATAATCCAGGAACCAAGGTTGTGGCAGTAGCAATACAAATCTTTATTCATGCGGGAACCCCAGAGTCGGGCAGTGCAGCAGGTTAAGCCAAGAGGCGCCAAACCAGTGGCGTCCAGCTCCCTGTCTGCACGCCTGCCCTCCTCCAGGTTGGGACACAGAAAAAAAGAGAAACCAGAAACAGAAGTGCCTTTTATAGGATAAAACCAGAAGTGGCAAGTCGGAAACGGAAATGGCTAGAAAGAGGGGATGGAGAAAGGAAAAGGGCACACTGGGAACTTCCTTAGCAACTGTTACAGTGGTTTTAACTGGTGGGATTAATGTTACCCTGAAGGCAGGGCAGGTCTTGAGGTAGAAAGAAGATAGATCAAAGGAATGGGTGGGGAATCTTTCAGGCAAAACAATGATTATGTAAACAGGCCATAGTATCAGCAATGGAGGATGGAGCAGGGGGGCTGGCTTAATGCCCGACAATGAGTGATGACAAAGATTTTTCTGAAGTGAAGGATAGATCTAGATTTTATTAGGCTAGGAGTGGGAAAAATAGTTTCTCCTGTTTCTAGCTATGTGACCTTGGCATACCTACCTGAGTTTTCCCATCTATGAACTAGGCATGTTGATGATTCATGAGGGCTCAAAGAGATAACATTTGCTACTTTTTTGCATGGTATTCAGCACTAAAAATAACAGTAGTTACAGTTAATAGTAATACATTACCAACTTACTATTACCATGACTTATTGCTATTCCTGTTTCCTTACCCTTTCTCCTCTTTCAAGGACACAACATTTGCATAGGCTTACCTAACAAATGTATTCTGTTTATAAATATTTCTAATAACATCAAAGTATACTTGAAGAGATCATAGAGGTGCTATCAATTAGAATGATCTACCCTAGAGCTAGCTCTCAGCTGGGGGTAATTTGGGCCTCTGGCTATGCCTGGAGATGATTTAGGTTGCCATAGGTGCAAGAGGCCAGGAAGGTGGTTATTTATCCTACAATGCACAGAGACAGCCCCAAGACATAGGATTATGTGGCCTCAGATAGTTGACCCAGGGTTGAGAAGCCCTAACTTAGAACTATCTCATTCACTGCTTATTTCCAATAAGCATCTGCAAACATAGTAAAGAAATGTTCCGGGGAGTTGGGCAGTAGCTCAGCAGGTTAAGCGCAGGTGGCACAAAGCACAAGGAGCAGCATAAGGATCTGGGTTTGAGCCCCCGGCTCCCCACATGCAGGGGAGTCACTTCACAGGCCGTGAAGCAGGTCTGCAGTTGTCTATCTTTCTCTCCCCCTCTCTGTCATCCCTTCCTGTTGGTATGCATGAGACCCCTTCTGTTTCATTTGGTTTAAATCCCCCATGCTTAACACTATTCTATTTACATAACCACTGCATTCTATTTATATAACTGCTGTTAACAAGCACCTCCCTCCAGGGCATTGGTTCAATCCCCACTGTTTCATGATATGTTTTTGCTCCACCCCCCTCCTTGTCACACCCTGATCCCTTCTTTATCACACCCTGATTTTCACCAGTCACTTTTCTCTCCACCCTCTCTATGTCACATCCTGTTTCCACCCTACTTGGCAAGTATATATAAAGACAGCATTGTGAGTTTTACAGTACTGTACCTTGAGTTTAGCTTAGCTCGTCTTAGATTGTGCTGTGTCCTGCATGAATAAAGAGATACTGCGTACAGCTCAAGCATGAGTCCCTGGTCGTCTGTTACCCGCCCGTGAAGCCAGCCTGGCGAAAACAACATAACCCGTCGAAAACAACACCTTCCTCTCTCCATTTCTCTCTGTCCTATTCAACAACAGCAACATCAATAATAGCTACAATAATAAAACAACAAGGACAACAAAAAGGGAATAAGTAAATAAATATAAAAAAAATTTTTAAAAAGCAACGTTCCTAGAAACCTTAAGATCAGCTGCAAAACTATATCCTTTGAGTATTTTACACATTTTACAGGTTTTCTTCTTTGTTGAGGGGAGTTAATGGATATAGTACAGTTATTTATATATGTACTCCTATGTTTGTAGCAGCACACCTTGTAATAGCTCAAACCTGGAATCACACCAGATGACCAACAGTTGGCTTTCTTAGTATCTAAGAAAGTTGTAGTATGTATATATTACACATTTTAACATCTTATCTAAAAACAAGCAAACAAAAAAAATTCCTTCAGAGCCCCTGGGAGCACTATTCAGGTTTTCCTTCTACTAAAATAATAGAGAATAATTTTTTAAAATATTTATTTATTCCCTTTTGTTGCCTCGTTTTTTAAATTGTAGTTATTGTTGTTGTTGTTGTTATTGATGTTGTTGTTGTTGGAGCAACTCCCCTGCAGGTGGGGAGCCCTGGGCTCTAACCTTGCGCTGGTCCTTGTGCTTTGCACCACGTGCGCTTAACCTGCTGTGCTACCACCTGACTCACAAGAATAATTTTTAAAACATTTCCCCCTGACATGGGATGGAGACTTTCCTATTCAGCTGGTGGTTCTCATAAAATTCTACAATGCAAAACTACAGAGTCTCAATTAACCCTATATTTAGGAATCTCCTTACAGATGTAGAGAGATTTGCATTAGTCTTGCTGCATTGCTGACCACCCAGTAGGGGCTCCTGCAGCTTCTGTAAAGAGGAAGTTAAATGTCCATTGAGTTTCCATAGTCTTCTTAAGCTGCTGCTGGAGCTGGGCCAACTACAGAAGGCTTATTTTCTTTCTTTCTCTCTCTCTTTCTTTCTTTCTTCCTTCCTTTCTTTTCTTTTCTTTTCTTTTCTTTTCTTTCTCTCTCCTTCCTTTTCTCTCTCTCCCTTTCTCTCTCTTTCTTTCTCCCTTCCTTCCTTCCTTTCTTTCCTTCTCTTTCTGCTCCTTTTTCTTTTCCTCCCCCTCAATTCTCTTTGGGCATTTGCTTTGGATTTACACTTGTGCAATTCCACAAAAAGTGTACTCTTGTGTGTATGTGTGTGGTGATGGTGGGGGGGGGGGCCTTTGTTGGACCATACCTTGTTGAAGGCACATGAACAAGGACCTGAGCTCACCCCTAGGGTCCCCGCCTGCAGTGGTGGGGGTGTTGCTTCCTGAGTGGTGAAGCAGGACTTCAGGTGTCTCACTCTCTATCTCCCCATCACCTCTTAAATCTCTCTGTCCGATCAGATAAAAGAAAGAAGGAGAGGGGGCCAGGCAGTGGCGCACCTGGTTAAGTGTGCACATTACAGTGTGCAAGCACTGATTCACCACTTGAAAAGATTCCCCCATGCTGTGGGGACTAGAGACTTGAACATGGGCCCTTTCATATTATGATATATGGATTGGATGTACCACTACTTGACCCCCATAGGAATGGAATTATATGATGCTTCTATGAGAAAAAATGAGATAAATTGTTTAAACAATGCCTAGGTCACTATAACCATTTAACAAATATTTTACTTTTCCTAACTTTCACCCCCCTCCCTCTATTACTGTTTTCTTTCCTCCCAGAAAATATACATTAGTTATCTACTTGAGACATGACTTTAAGGACCCAGAGATGAATTATATGTGATCCTAGTCCTTTATTGAATTGTAGTCCAATGGGAGAAAAGACACATAAACAACTAGATATAACAAAGTGTTCTAGGTGCTCTGAGAGGTATATGTTCTAAGTATGACTTAATACATTATTGGTTTTATCAGAGAAGAGATGGGTTGAGGAAAAGTTCTGAGGAGGAAGTGACTTTAGTATTCAGCCCTAGAACAGAGATTAAATTAACCCAGTCCATGCAGCAAATATTTACAAAAGTACCACATAGGTCATAGTGTTTGAAATCTCAGTTAAACTTCATATTTTTTTAAAAAAATTATTAACCCAGAATAGTGAAAGAATCTTTAAAAAGTCAAAGTTTAAAGACTCACAATTCTTGATTTCAACACTCACAACAAAGCTATAATAATCAAGACAGCACGGTAAGGAAAGTCACATGGATTAATGGAATAGAATTGGGAATCAAGAAGCCCAAATATCTTTGATTATTTTTGTCTATAGATTCTTGATTTTAGTCAAGACTATTAATTGAAGAAAGAATAAATATTCAGAAAAAATGTATGGGGAAATTGAATAGCTACATAGAAAAAAAATAGACTGAACATTTACCTCTCAAAATATATAACAGTCAACTTAAAATGGGTCAGAGATCTAAATGGAAAAACAAAAACTGCAGAATACTTAGACAAAAAACACATAAGGTATAATTATGTTATAATTATCATAACATCAAAACAGGAAACACGCAAAGACTACCATAAGGATCTTGGTTCTAGCCCCGGGCTGGTTTCCCACCTGAGGGGGGTTCACTTCACAAATGGTGAAACACGTCTGCAGGTGTCTGTCTTCCACTCCCCCCTCTGTCTACCTTTCCTCTATCCATTTCTCTCTGTCCTTTCCAATAATAATGACATCAGTAACTACAACAATAAAACAAAAAGAGCTACAAAAGGGAATAAATAAATATTAAAAAAAAACAGGAAATAGTGTCTTATATATGACACCAAAATCCTAACAAGGAAAATTTGATAAATTTACCTGCATCAAAATGTAAAACTTTTCTGCTTCAAAGGACCTCATAAAGAAAATAAAATAATGCACAGAATGGGAGGAATACCTGCAAATCATACATCTAAATAAAGATTTAGATCCAGGATATGTAAAGTACTGTTACAACTTAATAATAAAAAGATAAGTCTTTCTTTTGAGTGACCAGATAATATGAATAGATAGTTTTCTAAAGAACACCTTAAATGACTACTAAGGGGGCTGAGTGGTGGTACACTTGGCTGAGCACATATGTTATCATGTGCAAGGATCTGGCTTCAAGCCCTTGGTCCCCACCTACAGAGGGAAAGCTTTGTGAGTGGTAGTTGTCTTTCTGTCTCCCTCCCTATGATCCCTTTCCCTTTCAATTTCTGGCTGTCTCTATCTAATAAATAACAAAATAAAAACAAATGACTAGTAAGCACATAAAAAGATGCTCAGCATTACTAGTCATCATGGAAACGAAAATAATAACATATAAAGTGGGGAAGGAGGCTGCATATTAGTTATGTTAAATGATTTTCTTTCCACTTTTTTTTTAATTGGGAAATTAATGTTTTACATTCAACAGTAAGTACAATAGTTTGTGTTGTTTTAACCGAGCTGGTTATATAGCCATCAAAGTAATCCCTCAACAACAACAACAAAAACCAAACACAAGAGTTATGTGACTTAGCAATTCTACTTCTAGCTATTTACCCTGAAAAATGAAAGCAAATATCCACAAAAAAAATAATACCTGAATGTTCATGACAGACTTATTTATAATAGTAAAAAAGCACAATCAGATTCCCATTAATTAATGACCAAATAAACAATATATGGTTTATCCATGCAACAGAATATTATGCAGCCTTAAAGAATGAAGTATTGGCTGACTGATAAATGCTACAAGATGGATGAACATTTTAACATCTTATTTTGTGAATGAAGTCAGACACAAAAAGCCACATATACTATGATTTTTTTTTTTTGAGTGAATTGTTCAGAACAAGCAAATCAACTGAGACATGAAGTTGATTTGTAATTAGCAAGAGTGTTGGGAAGAAAGGAATTGGGAGTGACTGCTTCTTCTTCTTCTAGCGTTTGCCCTTCTTCAGTAGCCAGTCAACAGCAAAGCTGTCAGGAGCTGCTTGTTGCTGGCTTTGAAAGTGACTGGGATCCATGTGGATTCAGTCGGCTAGGAAGGATCGTCAGTTTCCCCAATGAATGGGTACTCCCGGAATGCACCACGAGAAGGTCGATCCAATGCAACCCGGAATGACTGCTAAGAAGTACTAAGTTGATTTATAGCTGGGGAGACAGGAATGCTCTGGAAATAGGGAGGATGCATGTACAAAATCAGGAATAAAATAGGAGGGGAAGCATAACGGTTATACAAAGAGACTCTCGTTCCTGAGTCTCTAAAGTCGCAGGTTCAATTCCCGCATCACCATAAATCAGAGCTGAGCAGTCTTCTGCTAAAAAAAGAAAAAAGGAATATACAAAAAGCCACTGAATTTTACATTTTGAAGTGATAAAGTTGATATCATGTGCTTAGTAATATGAAAAAAATATTTTAAACATACAATTTTTATTTTCTTTGGA
Source organism: Erinaceus europaeus (assembly GCF_950295315.1). NCBI lineage: Eukaryota > Metazoa > Chordata > Mammalia > Eulipotyphla > Erinaceidae > Erinaceus > Erinaceus europaeus. The sequence goes on from NC_080163.1 coordinate 49,051,709, forward strand.
ATGTTGATACATGATACAAATCAACTCCAGCAATAAAGCACATAGCTTAACTTTCTGTAAGACTTTGTGAAAACTGGTGGCTATCCTTGGGACAGGAAGTAGGGTTGGTGGGAGGGTTGAGTGCACAGAACTGTGGTGGTGTATGTGGTGTAGAACTCTACCCTATAACCTTATGTTCTTGTAAAACCACTGTTAAATCACAAATAAAAATAAATTTAAAAAATAGTTAAGGATAATACTTAGCACAATGTAGGTACCAAAAAAAGGTAATTAAACTAAAAGAAAGTAGAAGAGTTAAGCTATTGGTATTTGCTTGATAAACATACATGTATTTCACACTAGGTGAGAAATTGAAGTACATTGAGACAATGATCAAGAGTAGGCAGAGGTCAAGAGTAGATCAAGTTTTCAGAATTTGGTTGTCATGACTGATTTCCTTAATTTTGTTAGTGATATAATATTGATATACATAATTATGAGATAACAGGTGTATAATTCCACACTGTTCCTACCACCTGAGTTCTGTGTCCCCATTTTCTCTATTGGAAACTACAGTGGTTCTCCCAAGGTCACAGATATGGGTTGATTATTATTTATATAACTATCTATATTTATATATATTTGCCTTTTTTTTTTCTATGGCTCTGCCTTCTCTTCCTTTGTAAGTCTCCTTTGTACACCCTTTGTTACTTCCAAATGTCCTTCCTGTTGGTCTTGATAGAATTCAGAGCCCTCTGGTCATCTTCCCCTAACATTTCTCCCCCTCTGTGGGTATAGACTAGAATTCTTTTGGGGGTGCAGAAGGTAGGAGTTCTAGCTTTTGTAATTGCAGGTCAATCCATACCCCCAGCCTATTTCTATCTTTCCTTAGTGGGGTAAGGGTCAGGAGAGGTGAAGTTGCAGGACATATTGGTGAGGTCATCTGCCCAAGGAAGTCAGGATGAAATCATAGTAGCATCTGCAACTTGGTCACTAAAAGGTGGTAAGATATAAAGCAACAGAAAACAATAAAAATAAACAATAAACAGGAACCAAATGTAGAAAATAGTACAGATAAGAATAGGGATATTAGGGTGGAGAGAAGCTAGAAAGTCTATTTTACGTATGTTCCTAGGGACACATGACTTTAGTAATTTTTGTTTGCACTTGATAGCTAACATGCAGGTGGACTAAAAATATTGTTTGGGAAGATGTGGTCAGTGTTGAGAATTGGGCTGTAATGTCTGATTTTTAAAACCTCACATGACAATGTATTTCTCTTCAAAATAGTACTTTGCAAACAACAACAATTTTTATTTAAACTTTATAGTACAATAATCAGAAGGTCACATCCTATCTTCTAGGTTTAACTTGGCAATTTTGAGGCAAGTACAAGTCCTTGTAGTGCACTGAACAGCTGTTTACTTGGGGCTCTAGGGTGCATTTGTTTCTACTCACATGCCCTGCAGGGAAGACTCCACCAACAGTATCTTCTCTCTTTTCCTTCAGTGTGCTTTCACCTTGCTTATTCTTCTAGAGGAGCATCTATATTAGTGGATGTAGGATTTGATTTGCTCTTGGGAATATAATTCATAAATCATGTGAACTTAGTTTTATTTATTTAAGCAGCCCTTTCCCTTCAATTTTGCTCTCCTTTAAAGGAGTTCCAAAGAGAAGACTCCCCTTGGACTCTGGAGCATACCTTGGCAAGCATACTGTCCCTAATCCTCCAGTAGCCTGGTCCACACTGTAGGAGGTTCTGATTCTCATTACTTAGTGTGACAAACTGTGCTCTTCAGCTAAATTTCTCTCCAGATATGTTCCCCCCTCTCCTTTTTTTTTTTTTTTTTTTTTACAGTGAACATATAAGTAAAGTTTCAAAAGTACTTTGTATTCTTAAGAGTTGGAAAAGATGAACATGTTTGGGACTGTGGTGATGGTGGGGTGGGGCAGGAGAATTTAACTGTGAAAGTCACACAAATGAGTCCAGAGGTCATGAAGATGGGTAGAGTGTTGTAACCAAAGGATTTTGTGAGTTAAGGGCCTGCTGCCAATATCTTTCTTATGTGAGATGCCTGGATCAGAACATGTTAGCATGATGAACTTAAAATTAAATTTCTCTGCCTCCCTTCCTTCTTTAGTCTCAGTGTCTACTACCAATTTTCAGAATGCAGAGTTCAGGAGGTAGTTCATTTGGGAGAGTGCACACTTTGCCATGTGCAAGCACCTAGTTTGAGTCTCCACATGGGACCTCACTACAGGGGAACACATGCAAAGACAAAGTTTCACAAATGGTGGAGTAGTGTTTGGTGTCTCTCTTTCTCATTTGTCTCTCACCCCCTATCTTTAAAAAATTATTGTGAATAGTGGAATCATGCAGGCAAGGAGTTGCAGTCCTATGGTGGCAGTCAAAACAAAAACAAACACCCCCAAACAATGATGATGATGATGATGATGATGATGATAATAATAATAATAATACAGGGCTAGTGAAAAAGTCACTTAAATAGTGTACTTTATTGCCTTGTGTGTGACCCAAATTTGAATTTATCTCCCACTAAATTGAAGGAAGCTTTGGTGCTATGGACTTTTATATTTTAGTGATGAAGTCCCCAGAATCTGGTTGATACCTTATGGGTTCAGGCTCTGTCTTTACTACTCAATAGCTTTGTCATCTTACAAGTTTTATAATCTCTGACTTTCACTGGGAAAGGGGACTTTACCACAATTCCTATCTGATAACCTTGTTTTGAGTTTTAGAAGAGGTAATGGTGTAAAATATTTTATACCATTCTTGACACAATGTTAATAACTGCTAACCATTTTGATTACTGCTGTTATTCCAATGCAAGTGTTGAGGGCTGGGGAGGCTGTTTACCTGTGGCAGTTAGGTTTTTCACTGACAATTACCAATTTGGGTTTTTGACTTTATATGCTAACCATATGAAATCAGTGTAAATGGGACAGAAAGAGAGGATGATGGGTAGACAGATTTGGGGTTGAGAACCTAGCAGGTTGTGGATTAGCACAAAAGCTATGGTCAACCAGCAAAGTTATAAATGCCACTTCATGAAGGCTCCTGAAGTCTGTCAGAAAATGCCATTTCAGTCAGGAGCTTGCTTTGAATTTCCCTGGTGGACTCAGTTGAGGAAGTAATAAAATGGGGTCAGTGGTTCACATAGAGGTTAAATACTAAAATACTAATATATTAAGAATATTTCTCGGAGCCAGGCGGTGGTACACCTGGTTAAGTGCACACACTATAGTGTGCAAGGACCCAGGTTCAAGCCCCTGGTCCCCACTTGCAGGGGTAAAGCTTCAAAAGTGGTGAAGCAGGGCTGCAGGTGTCTCTCTGTCTCTCTCCTTCTCTACCTCCTTCTTCCCTTTCAATTTCTCTCTGTTTCTACCCAATACTAAATAAATAAAATATTTTTAAAAAACATATATCTATATATCATGTTCTACCCCTTTCTAAAGCTCTTTGAAGGCTTCCCTCTGCTCTTAGGATAAAAGTCAAACTTCATGTTAGGATTTCCCAAGATTTTTCCTATCCAGCAATTTCTGCCTTTCCAGTTACTTGGCACAACTATCCCCTGTGCTCCTTGCTCTCTAGTTCAGAGGTTAAGGGACTACAGAGAAGTCTTTGTTAGAGTGAGGCACATCCATTTGTTTTTGTTTTGCCTGAGGCTGCTTTCACATTGCAATGGCATAATTCACTTGATTCTGAGACTATATGGTTTATAATGTCCCATAACATCACATGGTAATACCAGACTCAAACTTCAAGGGACCCAGGAAGTGAGGTCTATTTTTTTTTTCCTCTATGGGGTTTTCACTGGGGCTTGGTGCCTGCACTATGAATCCACTGCTCTGGAGACCATTTTTTTCCATTTTGTTGCCCTTGTTGTTATTGCTATTGCTGTTGTTGAATAGAACAAAGAGAAACTGAGAGAGAAGACAGAGAGTGGGAGAGAAAGATAGACACCTGCAGACCTGCTTCACTGATTGTGGAGAATCAGTTGGGAGCCAGGGGCTCGAACCACGATTCTTGCACTGATCCTTGAGCTTCGCACCAGGTGCACTTAATCCACTGCCCGGCCCCTTACTTTTTAAAAGTATATAAAGAAGTAGCATTGCCTATCAGTTGACATATTTTTTTTTGCCACAAAAGCAAAGATATGCTTGAATGTCTTGAAACCCCTATTGCCTTACATATCTAGCATCCCAACCCCTAGGGCACAGTCTGAAGGATTTATTTCTTCAGAGCATATCTTTTGAAGAACTGGCTTCACTAATTTCATTTGGCATTTTGAATAAAGTTACTTTGGCATTTTGATTAAATTTATAACTACTAGTACCAACAGTGCTTTAAAAGCATTCAGTAGGAGGTCAATGATTCCTAAGTTGCTTCAAATTGCTTTTAAATCACTGCCTAGTAGTAAGTAGCAAAGATAATAATAGTAACTACCAAGTGCTACATGCTTTAGATTCATGATCTTATCTAATCCTCACCTATGAGGTAAGTGCTTTTGTAATCCATTTAAGGATGAAGAAACTGACAAAGAAAAGAGAAGTAACTTGTTTAAGGTTCATACAAATAAATAGTATAGGATGGATTCAGGACTCAGAACTAGAACCAATGTGTTTCATTTTATGTCTATATATTTAAATTAATTCTATCATTTATTAATTTAAAATTAATTAATTTAAAAATATTTATTCCTTTTTGTTGCCCTTGTTTTATTGTTGTAGTTATTATTGTTGTTATTGATGTTGTTGGATTGAACAGAGAGAAATAGAGAGAGGAGGTGAAGACAGAGAGGGGGAGAGAAAGATAGATATCTGCAGACTTGCTTCACAGCTTGTGAAGCTACTCCCCTGCAGGTGGAGAGCTGGGGGCTAGAAGCGGGACCCTTATGCAGGTCCTTGCGCTTTGCACCACCTGCGCTTAACCCGCTGCGCTACCGCCCGACTCCCTATTTATTTATTTTTTTATGAAAAATACAGAGAGAGAGAAAGAGAAAAAAGGCCAGAGTACAGCTCTGCTCTGGTTTATAGTTGTGGGGCTTCAAAGCCTTAGGCATGAAAGTCTTTTGCATAACCATTACGCTGCTTCACAAGCCCAATTTGTTTCATTTCTGTAACTACATTTATGGTTAAACTAATGCTACATATTCATACAACAGTTTCTAACTTAAAAATGCTGATTATATTTAACATTGAAAATTGAGGATAGTATGCAATGATTTCCTTTTTCTTCTTTTTTTTTTGCTACTATGCTACTACTTGCTTGGTGCCTGCACAACTACTCTACCACTCCCATGGCCATTTTTTTTTTTAGTCAGGGGGTGAAAGATAGAAACAGAGAGGCAAATAGATTGACTAAGAGAAACCTGCAGCACTGCCCCATCTTTTGGGAAGCTTTCCTCTTGAAAGTAGGGACCAAGGGCTTGAGCCTATACAGTAAGGTGTGAGCTCTACAGGTTGTACCACCACCTGGCCCCAAGATTATCCTCATTTTGCAGATAAATACACGGAGGTTGGAAAATGCTAACTCTTTTGAGATGGTTACATACTTGGTTAATGGCAAGGGAGTAAAGAATTCAGTGTCTGCATCCTCCTATCAGAAACAAAAGTTCAAGGTGAACTGTGCACCTGCCTACAACACTGCCCTCACAGAACACAGGTAGACACTATATCAGAACAAGGTCTCTGTAATAATTTACATATGTTCCAGAATGTCAAAGATATTCCCTTAACAAGAGAATTCTGCTCCTCATTAATAAGACAGACAGTGTAGCATAATAAAAAACTGAAACCACCTTATTATCAAATAATAGAATGGTATGTTATGTTATATCCATAAAGTGAGATGCTGTGATCAAACTTGTGTTTTTTAATTACCTGTAAAATACATTAATATATATATATATTAATGTGTATTCATTGTTATATCCAGTTAGTACTTACTTTATGTTATATACACATATGTAGTATGTATAATATGTATAGTATATATAAAACACATGATACTATCTTCATTTATCTTTGTGCATTCATACTGTTATATAAAGTTATATTTTCTAAATTATGTTAAATGTACTTAAACTTAAAAATAATTTTACAGAGAGGACCAGGCGGTAGCATAGTGGGTTAAGTGCACATGGCACAAAGCCCAAGGACTGGTATAAGGAACCAGTTTGAGCTCTGGGCTCCCCACCTGCAAGGGGGTCACTTCACGAGCTGTGAAGCAGGTCTGCAGGTGTCTATCTTTCTCTCCCCCTGTCTGTTTTCCCCTCCTTTCTCGATTTCTCTCTGTCCTATCCAATAACAATGACAGCAATAATAACAATAATAACAATAACAACAATGATAAACAACAAGGGCAACAAAATGGAAAAAAAGGCCTCCAGGAGCAGTGGATTTGTAATGCCAGCACTGAACCCCAGAAATAACCCTGGAGGCAAAAAATAAAATAAATAAATAAATAAATAATTATTTCATAGAAACTGCAGTAAAATTTTAATCAGATCTATCTTTGGGGTGTAATGATGATTATTATTTTTTGCTTCAACATATTTTCTGAACTTTCCTACTTTCTCCAATGAAGATATAATTTTTTTTTTTTTTAAATGAGAAAGATAGGGGTAGAGAAGGAATGAACCAGACATCACTCTGGTACATGTGCTGCTGGGGATTGAATTCAGAACCTTATGCTTGACAGTCCAATGCTTTATCCATTGTGCCACCTCCCAGACCACAGATGAAAAAACTTTTATGACAAGAAAAGTTGCATGCAGTTTTAAGGAAAGATAGTGTTACATATACTGTTCACTAAGGCTCTGCCAGCTTCTGGAGTGTTTTGATTTTATGTGGAACCATTAAGCACTCTTCCCCTTTTGAACTTCTAAGTAATTCTGAATTCCACTTAAGAACTCTCAGTTAACCATTAGCACCTGCAAAACTTGTTTTGGATTCAATCATTTGCAATGTTGCCTGAACAGAAATGCAGGGAGGAGAGGGGAGGATTAATTGAGGTTCCATGGGGGGTATGGTTTGGTGTTCCTTCAGAAAACAGGGAAAAGGTTCAGAAATGCAATGAAATTTTAGTTAGATTTGTCTTTGGGCTTTCCATGATGATCATTGTTTGCTTCAACATAGTTTCTGAACTGCATTAGGACAACAGAGTGTTAGGACTGGGCAGACATAGTGGTTCTGGAGCTTCTTTCCCTCCTCCAAGTCATTTATTTATAAATGCTGATTTCCCACCAGACTTAGGAACCTGCAGGAAAAGGAAAGGTATCCTACACAGCAGTCTGCTACAAGTCTGTGCTGAGAAGTGGGAGTACTCACAGGTGGAGGCCAGGTGATGGAGAAGAGCTCACATGTCCAGAAGAGTAAAGCCATCACTGTCATTCCAGTGACAATGGCTAGTGGACAGTGGGGGTTATGGGGAGGCTGTGATCTTATCCTAGAACTTGTCCTGATCCAGAACCCTTAGAAAAAGATACACTGGGTGTGAATTAAAAGGAGGTTAGGTCTATAAAGGTGGCAACACAGTGGAGTTGGAAAAGCTTAACAGTCAGGCCCCTGAGTGTAATTTACCTCAGTGAAATGTGGCTTGAACACAGAGGTTACTCTCCCTCAGGAGGTCACAGTAGCTGCAAAGATGACAGGAATAGACTTTCAAGCTTAGAAGTGCAGTACATCTGAGAAACTGTGGAGACATGGGCGATAGCTTCCTTACTTGGTTCATGGTGTCCCCAGTGACAAAACCACACCAGCAGCCACTATAACATCTGAGGGTGAGCAAATGTACTGTGAGACTCCTCTCTGAATATAACACCAAGTGACTTGTCTTGATGCATAGTGGGGAGGTGATATGGGCTTCCAGCTTAGGTAGATGGCAAGTTTTCTTGACTCACCACCCTTGGGGTTGCATGATTTCCTGGCGGGAACTATTGGAGTAATATTGGAGTAATAGGAATAGAATTCACTAGCCCTGAGGGTTACCTTTGTGGAAACATGAGAACTGGGGACACCAAATAGTATACCCCACGGAATCACAAATAATTTGATATATTGAATAATTATTTCTAGTCACATGTCAGTACTTTTTCATGCTAAATGTCCCAGAAATATTTAGGGGGAGACAGATTCTTTAAAAGGGACGCCCATAATTGGAGAAGTGTGGTGATACTTGGGGATGCATTTGTTTAAACGAAGCAAGCCAAAGGAACCATTAAAGCATATGTTTCTCCATGAATTCAATGTTTTTTTTTTTTTAATTTATTTCTTTATTGGGGAAGTAATGTTTTACATTTTACAGTAAATACAATAGTTTGTACATGTATAACATTCCCCAGTTTCCCATTTAACGATACAACCCCCACTATGTCATTTATCATCCTTCATGGACCTGTATTATCCCCACCCACCCACCCCAGAGTCTTTTACTTTGGTGCAATAGAATTCAATGTTTTTCTAGGGTGATTTGGCTTCTGTATCTACTCATCAAATCTATTTCAAAGAGGTATCCTTCTACAACTTCATTTTTTATTAGATGAAAGAAACACTGTGACATGAGGCAAATCTGGACAACATTTCATTGTAGACAGAGTTTATTTTTCAGGCTCCTCCCCCAAGGGATCTTCTCAGTCTGTCTCAGCAAGCTCCCAACTATTGCTTTTTCTGCCCCACTATGCATTTTCTTCCTTCCTCTTCTTCAATCATAAGCTGGTCATAATGGCAAGAAAAACAACCTGATATAGAAATTCACTGTAAATCCCAAATGACTGACAGCAGCTCAAGCTTCTATTTCAAAGGAGTATGTCTGGGTTCCTTGATAACTTAGCAGAAAGGAATCAGGCTAATAGTGAGATTCTTTCCTCATGACAGGCTTTGGGCCTGGGAGCTTCCTGGAATCTTAATAATACCCCAAAGGCAACTTAACTGACTCATAAAGTTAACTCTGATGGTGCTGATGATATAACTAGTATATCTTACACACCCGCAGAACCTAACATTTACAAAGTTAGTCAACATAGCTTTGTGAGGCAGGGAAAGTAGAAAAGACCACCCTTAATTCACAGCAAAAATATCGAGGAGAGACGGGGCCACTCACTTGCCTAATCTCTCAGCTCCAAAGGCTGAGTGTGAGATGAATGTTTTCCTTGGCTCTGCTGGATGTCCTGGAACATTACACTTGGAGGGTTTTACAGATTAGCTAAATTATCTGCTCCGTAAGCCTCTCTCTCTCTCTCTCCCTCCCTCTCTCTCTCTCTCTCTCTCTCTGCATAGCCAGCACTTCAGCAAATCCTGTTGATGTCACTTAGAAAAAATGCTGTGCCTGACCACTCCACCCTACCTGAATCTTCACCATCCCTCTCTCAGATGATCAGAAACAGCTTTCTGAAGGCTTTCCTGCAGCTTCTTTACCTGGCCTTCTATGTTCTTCAGGCTCCAACCAAACTATAAGTTAAATCCCTCTATAGCTGCCAGTCCCATCAGAGTCAAAACCAGAACCTGTCCTCTGGCCCCTGCTGCTTTGCTGGCTGTGTTGCTGTACCACCTCTGCCGTGACTTGTTTCGGTCACAAGGATCTTTTTGCTGTTCCTCAAACTCCACAGGCACCTTCCTCATCAAGCTTTGCTACTTTCTGTACTCCTCCACACAGTCTCTAGCTTGTCTCTTCACTTCATTCAGATTGTTGTTCACATATCATTTCCTCAGAGAAGCCCCTGGCCTGCTCTAACATTGCCTCACTTCACCATATATTCCCTCATTATATCTTTATTCTATTCATAGCACTTTTCACTGGACACAATATACATTTAAAACAATACACATGCTGGTTTTTTTATATCTATGTAAGATGTAAGTACCATGCAAGTTTTTGTTTGTTTTATTCACTGCTAACCTTTATTGCCCAGAGTACTGCCAGATACAGAATAAATGAAAGTGAAAACTTAGCAACACTTTTTTTTTCAGATAAGCCCCTTATCCTACACCCACACACACAAAAATTTCTTTTCAGTTTGAACTACCCAACACATGACGTTGTTTCTGTGGGCTCTTTCTTCCTTCTTTCCTTCCTCCCTTCCTTCCTTTCTTTCTTTCTTTCTTTCTCTCTTTCTTTCTTTCTCTCTTTCTTATTTTTCTTTTACTCCAACACTCTGACCTCTGGGTGAACTTTAGTAATCTACTCGACTTTTTTTTTTAAATTTTTTTTTATATTTATTTTATTTATTTATTCCCTTTTGTTGCCCTTGTTGTTTTATTGTTGTAGTTATTATTGTTGTTGTCATTGTTGGATAGGACAGAGAGAAATGGAGAGAGGAGGGGAAGACAGAGAGGAGGAGCGAAAGATAGACACCTGCAGACCTGCTTCACTGCCTGTGAAGCGACTCCCCTGCAGGTGGGGAGCCGGGGTTCGAACCGGGATCCTTATGCCGGTCCTTGTGCTTTGTGCCACCTGCGCTTAACCCGCTGTGCTACAGCCTGACTCCCTCTACTTGACTTTTTAAGAGCTCACTTTACCCTACTGCTGAATGTGAGTAAAAATATCACCTACTTTGGGCCAGGCAGTGGTGCATGTGGTGCATGCACCACTACAATGCACAAGGACCCATGTTCAAACCCCTGCTCCCTACCTACAAGGGGAAAGTTTCATGAGTGGAAGCAGGGTTGCAGGTGTTTCACTGTCTCTTTACCTCTCTGCCTCCCTCTTTCCTCTCATTATCTCTGTCTTTATCCAATAATAAATAAATGAAAAGAAAAAGAAAGGAAGAAAACACACACAAAAAAAATACTACCTACCTCCCTTTTCTGAAACTTTAAGGAAGCAAGCTCTGAAAAGTTTTCTTTGTTCTCTGAGGGGAAGGACCACCCAGATTAATTTTTTTCTCTGTAAAGTTACAATTAAAGTCTCATGAAGGTAGATGTGTTTTGTTAACCTCTGTTCTTCCAGACCACAGTAAGTGCTAGGACATAAACTGTACCTGCTTCTTCAGCAATGCTATGGAAGCCGACCCCCTTTTTGGGCTAATGCTTTAAGAGGAACAAAATCTAACTTAGATGTGATACATTTTTGTTTTCCTTTTCTTTTCTTTCCTTTCCAGAAGCTAACTGTAAGGATTTGATGTACAAATATGTTTGCTGCTTTGTACAAGAAGCAGGGAATTTCACCAGGAAAATTCAGATCAAAGGATTCTTTTTCTTGGCTATAACTTTGCTCAGAGTAACCCTGATTATGATTCTGCGTGCTGGTGAATTTTCTGGTTCAGTTCAGAGTTTCTGGTCTGGCAAACACTTCCATGACATTAATAGAAACTAACACAAGAATTTGGTGCCAGGCATTTTCTGTACTAAGGGAGTAGAGAATAAGTAAATAAATGCAGGAGTTTCACATAAAATGATTTCCTTTTTTATTTTATTTTAATTTTTAATTTAAGAAAGGATTAATTAACAAAACCATAGGGTAGGAGGGGTACAATTCCACACAATTCCCACCACCCATTCTCCATATCCCTCCCACTCCCCTGATAGCTTTCCCATTCTCCATCCCTCTAGGAGCATGGACCCAGGGTCATTGTGGGTTGCAGAAGGTAGAAGGTCTGGCTTCTGTAATTGCTTCCCCGCTGAACATGGGCGTTGACTGGTCGGTCCATACTCCCAGTCTGCCTCTCTCTTTCCCTAGTAGGGTAGGTCTCTGGGGAAGCGGAGCTCCAGGACACATTGGTGGGGTCTTCAGTCCAGGGAAGCCTGGCCGGCATCCTGATGACATCTGGAACCTGGTGACTGAAAAGAGAGTTAACATACGAAGCCAAACAAATTGTTGAGCAATCATGGACCCAAAGCTTGGAATAGTGGAGAGGAAATGTTAGGGGGGTACTCACTGCAAACTCTAGTGCACTTCTGCTTTCAGGCATATATTTTGCAGTAGTTTACGGATACTTGTGAACATATGCTCTCTCTCACAGAAACTGGTGTATATCTAGGTTTTGGGACTTTGTTAGGAAGTGAACCACCTGAGATGACATTAGAGTATACTATGAAAGGAAAGATTTCACCCGAGTAATGAAGTTGTTGGGTTGTCATTCCACACGTGAAGTCTCTGGACACAGTCTGAAGTGAAGCATGTTGAGGTGGCAATCGTTGTGTTGGTCAGGTTGTGATTGGCAGATGCAATATTATTTGATATGGATTGGGAGAGGCATACAGGAAAGTGGGCCCTTTCAAATGGTTCCAGGACTGGGGGAAGTAGAGGCTCCATAGTGGAGATGTGAGGTTCCTGCTGTCTTAGGGTTCAAAAAGACAATCGATAGTTAATGTTATCATCACATTATTTGGTAATTGGGTTAACTTTGAAAAGTCCTTTTGTTAGGGTTTGCTGTACAGTACCCAGTATCTTGTATATAGCTGTGCTATTGGTTGCTTCTGATCTACTTGGTCTAGGCTTTTGAGAGAGTCTGCATATCAATTACACAGCCTATATATTAAAAAGATTCAGTTTGTGTTTTGAAAAGCTTCGAGACATACAATTAATTTTCCCCCTCTCGTATTAATTAACTAGTGATTTATATGACTACATTTTACTAGGAGTGTACATAAACACCATTCCCACCACCAAAAGACTGTGACCCATCCCTCCCACCCACTCCCACCCCCCACTATGGACATCTAATCTTTGATAAGGGGGCCCAAAGGATTAAATGGAAAAAGGAGGCTCTCTTCAATAAATGGTGCTGGGAAAACTGGGTTGTAACATGCAGAAGAATGAAATTGCACCACTTTATCTCACCAGAAACAAAAATCAACTCCAAATAGATCAAAGACCTAGATGTCAGACCAGAAACAATCAAATACTTAGAGGAAAACATTGGTAAAACACTTTCCCACCTACACCTCAAGGACATCTTTGATGAATCAAATCCAATTGCAAGGAAGACTAAAGCAGAAACAAACCAATGGGACTACATCAAATTGAAAAGCTTCTGCACATCCAAAGAAACTATTAAACAAACAAAGAGACCCCTCACAGAATGAGAGAAGATCTTCACATGCCATACATCAGACAAGAAACTAATCACCAAAATATATAAAGAGCTCAGCAAACTTAGCACCAAAAAAGCAAATGACCTCATCGAAAAATGGGCAGAGGATATGAACAAAGCATTCACCTCAGAGGAGATCCAAAAGGCTAATAAACATATGAAAAACTGCTCTAGGTCACTGATTGTCAGAGAAATGCAAATTAAGACAACACTAAGATACCACCTCACTCCTGTAAGAATGGCATACATCAAAAAGGACAGCATCAACAAATGCTGGAGAGGTTGTGGGGACAGAGGAACCCTTTTACATTGCTGGTGGGAATGTAAATTGGTACAGCCTCTGTGGAGAGCAATCTGGAAAACTCTCAGAAGGCTAGACATGGACCTTCCATATGATCCAATAATTCCTCTCCTGGGGTTATACCCCAAGGACTCCATAACACCCAACCAAAAAGAGGTGTGTACTCCTATGTTCATAGCAGCACAGTTCAAAATAGCTAAAACCTGGAAGCAACCCAGGTGCCCAACAATAGATGAGTGGCTGAGAAAGCTGTGGTATATATACACAATGGAATACTATGCAGCTATCAAGAACAATGAACCCACCTTCGCTGACCCATCTTGGACAGAAAATGATTTCCTTTTGACATTGCCCCTTTCTCTCTGTCTTCCCCTAGTCTCTTTCTGTGTCTTTTTTCCTTTTTTTAATCCCCATTCATGACCTAGTTCTTTTCTTAGACACATTTTAAGGTTCCACTGGCCTTAAAAGATTACTGACCCAGGGAGTCGGGCAGTAGCGCAGTGGGTTAAGCACAGAGGCATAAGGATCACGGTTCAAGCTCCCAGCTTCCCAACTGTAGGGGGGTCGCTTCACAAGTGTGAAGCAGGTCTGCAAGTGTCTCTCTTTCTCTTCCCCTCTGTTTCCCCCCCTCCATTTCTCTCTGTTATATATAACAATGACAACATCATCAACAACAACAATAATAACTACAACAACAATAAAAAACAAGGGCAGCAAAAGGGAAAATAAATCACATCAAAACTATTGGGTTTGCAGTCAACAATATTCATATACTTTCCCCATATTTGGGAGCTACTCTCTTCCCTGATCCAGCTTTCTGGTCCTTTTTCCAGCCATGACATTATCTCCCCAGGCAATAACTTGGATCCACCTGCACATCAGATGTCAGGCTCAGGAAAAAAAAAACAAAACAAAACTAGTATAGTCATGGAACCATTGGAATATAACTAAAATAAGCTTACTAGCGATCTACAAAATGGAGAACCCCCAACTCCTCATCTTAACTATTCCAGCCATTAGGTTCATGACTAGTCAACAATTTGTTTGACTCTATATTTTAACTCTTTTTTCAGTCACCAGGTTCCATGATGCCAACTGGACTTCCCTGGACAGACAACCCCAACAATGTGTCCTGGAGATCCGCTTACCCAGAGCCTTGCCCCACTAGGAAAAGAGAGGCAGGCTGGGAGTATGGATCGACCTGTTAAAGCCCATGTTCAATGGGAAGCAATTACAGAAGCCAGTACCCCATCTTCCATCTTCTTTACCCCATAATGACCCTGGGTCCATACTCCCAGTGAGATAAAGAATAGGAAAGCCATCAGGGGAGGGGATGGGATACAGAGTTCTGGTGGTGGGAATTGTGTGGAGTTGTACCCCTCCTGTGTTTTTTGTTGGTGTTTCCTTTTTATGAATAAAAATTTTAAAAAAGAAAACAGTTATAAAAAAACCCAAAAAAAAAAAAAAAAGATTACTAACCCTCCAAAGCCCAGTGACTAAATATCAGATGATCCAAGTTTTTTCCTTTGCTGTGCCACTTAAAGAAGAGCATTGTAATTTCCCCAGCAGAAGTGAAAGTGACTGGTGTCTTCTCAAATATCTGAGCAGGCGCAAGAATGAGGGTCAGGAGCCTGAGAAGAGGAAGAGGGGATTTTGAAGGGCTGACAGCAAACACTTATGTGCATTTTGATCACCCAGTGGAAGGAAATAAAAAATGTCATTCTAGGGCAGTTTTTGCCATTGATTGCAATTTCTGTCGTCAAGCAGGTGCCAGCAAAATAAAAAAAAAAAAACAACTTTGATTTATATACCTTTATTTTAACAATTGGGAATTCTTTATTTGCTTAAAGAGAAACCATACCACGATCTACAATTTAGTATATGGCCATACTACCCTGAACACACCCTATCTTATCTAAGATCTACAATTTATAGTTAAATTGAATATGAATAGAATATTCACACGAAGTTTGTTTCCCCTAATACAAAAATCCCTAAATCAGCACAGTGGCCAAAGCTACCACTGTACTCATGCATTTTGATTGTTTTTAAGCACCTTTGTAACAGATAAGCAAGTGAGAGACATAAAGTATTATGTGGCAACATAGATAACAGTGATGTGACCCCTAAAATGTCCTGTCTTGAGTACCCACAGAAGAACCAAAAACATTGATCTCTTTTTGATTAATACTACTAAAAATCAGGTTTCCAGTTATTGCCTTCAGTACTAATCATAGCAGAATCTTTCAAATGGGTTTATTTCCAGAAAAGTTACTACCTGACAAAGATCAAATGGCAGAAGCTGTAAAGAACATCGCTGCTTTACATAAAAGATTTGTGGAAATTACCCTAGAAATTTGCTTTCTTTTTTATCTCATTAACAGGTATATGCAAAGTTGCAGCCAGATCACACTGTTACTACTAAAGATCACTTTAAAGTACATTTGCAATTATTCTAAAATATTAACAAAAAATAGCTGCTAGATATAAATGGTTATGCTTTGCTTAAGAAGGCCAAATTATGGAAAATTCATTAAGAACTTATGAAAAAGAAACCGGCTCTAAGAATATTGTTATTTTATTTGTTGGAATTATATTATCAGTCTTTTATCTATACTTTATGACTCTACAAAAAGTAGTTTCTTTACACTCTTAAACTTTCTATAAAATCACTAGATTGGGGGTCCTTTGGTGATGCACCTGGTATATTACTGTGTGTGAGGACCTGGGTTCAGCCCTCTAATTCCCACCTGCATGGAGGAAGCTTGAGCAATGCTGCAGGTCCTTCTCTCTCTTTAATTGTTCCTAGCATTATTGCTAGCCAGGAACTCACCACTCATATTGGAAAGTTTTTCCATATTTTATTTTATTTCATTTCATTTCACTACATAGGACAGAGAGGCATTGAGAGAGAAAGGGGAGATAGACACCTGCAGACCTGCTTCACCACTCATGAAGCATTCCCCTTGCAGGTGGGGAGTAGGGACTGGAACTCTGATCCTTGAGTTTGATAATCTGTGTGTTTAACCAGGTGCACATCTCTCTCTCTCTCTCTCTTTACCTCTCTCTCATTTTGTCAAGAAGAAAGAAAATGGGGACCCAGTGGTAGCTCAGCTGGTTAAATGCACATGGTGCAAAGTGCAAGGACCAGTGCAAGGATCCTGGTTCGAGCCCCTGGCTCCCCAACTGCAGTATGTGTGTGGGGGCGCTTCACAGGTGGTGAAACAGGTCTGCAGGTTTCTATCTTTCTCTTCCCCTCTCTGTCTTCCCCTCCTCTCTCCAATCCCACAAAAACAATAGCAATAACATAACAACAAGGAGAACAAGGGCAACAAAAATGGGGGGGGGGGAGGAGTGGCCTCCAGGAGCAGTAGTTTCGTAGTGTAGGCACTAAGCCCTAGAAGTACCCTGGTGGGAAAAAAAAAAAAAAAGAAAGAAAGAGAAAATAAAATGAAAAAGGGGCCGGGTGGTAGAGCAACTAGTTGAGCGCACAGGTTATAACGTGCAAGGACATAGGTTCGAGCTCCCAGTCCCCATCTGCAGGGGGAAGGCTTTACGAGTGGTGAAGCAGGGATGCAGGTGTCTCTCTGTTTCTCTTCCTCTCTATTACTCCCTTCCCTCTCGATTCTGACTGTCTCTATCCAATAAATAAATAAAGATAATCAAAATATATTTAAAAAATGAAAAAAAAGGCTGATTGGGAATGGTGATGTGGATGCTGATGGCAAGGAAATATCAAAACTAATCAAACAAAAATGATTATTTGTTTTAATGCAAAGAAGGTATAGGTTAAAAAATTAATTGCTTTTGGTCAATGGGGCTGCAGCACTCTGAGGTGACTCTCTCTTCCTTCAGTGTCACAGTGCTCCCATGTTGTATCAGGACTGGAACTAGGTAAGCCTGGCAGAGCAGGTGCCCTCCCAGGTGAGGCATCTTGCTAACCCCTGGTTTTTTTGTTTAATTTTTTTTTGATGCAATTGACTTTTATTCTCACAGTATTTACAAACTGATTGAAATTAGAATTTTTCTAGAGATGTTTTGACTTGGGAATTACTTTACATAGAGTCAAATACTTCAGAGTACATGGTCTTTTTCCACCTATGTTCTTTTTATTTAATTTTTTATTGACAATCATCATTTCCTCTTTGTTTTGCTTCTTGGTAGGAAATTCAGAATCAAATTTACAGCCTAACTCTAATGATGTTTGTTTGCAATTCTTTCTCTTTATATTTTTTGCGGGGGAGTGAAGTGGGGTTGGGTGATTGTGCATTATTTTTACCCTTGGTTTTACTTTCTCAATGATATTTTCTCTTCACTCTTTAATTTCTTTTTTTCAATTATATATGTTCTTAGATTTTACTATACAAGATGAAGCATAGATATATAAATAAATCTCATCTAAAGATAACACAAAGAAAGAATATATGGCAGGGGGCTAGGCAGCGGCACACCCCATTGAGTGCACACATTACTATGTGCAAGGACCTGGGTTCAAGCCCCTAGTCCCCACCTGCAGGGAGAGGGAATGGTTCAAGAAGAGTGAAGCAGGTTTGCAAGTATCTATATTTCTTTCTTTCTCTTTTTTATCACCCCTTCCCTTTTAGTTTCTCTCTGTCCTATCAAATAAAATAGACAAGGAGAGAGGGAGAGAGAGAGAGAGAGAGAGAGAGAGAATTGGTAAGGCCATTAGGAACAGTGGATTCATAGTGCCTGCACCAAGCCCCATCAATAATCTTGGTAGCAATTAAAAATAATCATAATACATGGATGACTGTATTATTCTCATATCAAAGGCTACTTGAGAGAGAGGGAGGGAGGGAGGGAGGGAGGGAGAGAGAGAGAGAGAGAGACCAAAACACTGCTCAACTGCTCAGCTCCCACATAAGGTGACAGGGCAGGTACTGTACCTGCAGCTTCTGGGGCCTCAGGCATGCAAATTGGTGTTCTAACAGACTGTGTGTGTTATCTCCCCAGTCCTACTGATACATTTTGAAGCTAGGAAAGAGAGAACTTATTAATGGATTGGCTGTGAGTTATGAAAGAGAAGAATGGGATGATTTCAAATTGGGTGTGGTTATATTTATTCGTTTTTAAATTTCTTTATTGGGGTATTAATATTTTACATTCCATAATAAATACAGTAGTTTGTACATTCATAACATTTCTGTTTTCAACATAACAATTCAACCCCCACTAAGTCCTCAGTCTTTATTCTTTTTTTTAAAATATTTATTTTATTTATTTATTCCCTTTTGTTGCCCTTGTTGTTTTATTGTTGTAGTTGTTGTTGGATAGGACAGAGAGAAATGGAGAGAGGAGGGGAAGACAGAGAGGAGGAGAGAAAGATAGACACCTGCAGACCTGCTTCACCGCCTGTGAAGCAACTCCCCTGCAGGTGGGGAGCCGGGGTTCGGACCGGGATCCTTATGCCT
This sequence comes from Erinaceus europaeus, assembly GCF_950295315.1. NCBI lineage: Eukaryota > Metazoa > Chordata > Mammalia > Eulipotyphla > Erinaceidae > Erinaceus > Erinaceus europaeus. The sequence continues at coordinate 49,070,476 of NC_080163.1, forward strand.
GTCCTTGTGCTTTGCGCCACCTGCGCTTAACCCACTGCGCTACAACCCGACTCCCCGTCTTTATTCTTTAACAAGTTTAAATCTCCAGTGTTCACCACCTCCCCCTGATTAACTATCTCCTCTCACCTGTGGTCCAGCTATACGTCCAGCTGATATGTTAGTACAAGTTTCCTGTTCCAAGATATATAGAATCTATTCCTTTATGATCTCTTCCTTTATGTGAGTTAACAGAGTCCAGATTGAGTTTAAGACTGGAATCATAACTAGATGCTTGTACTAGTTTCTCTTTTCCAACCTCTGGTTTAAAGATAAAGTATTGTATTAAAATAATACAATACTTATATTTGTGGTATACTCATGGGCCAGCAAGATCACTTACTTGGATAATCCACCTGCTTTATGATGCACACAACCTAGGTTTCAGAGCAGATCCTACCTCACTGGAGGAATCCTCAGGGCTGTAGTATCTTACTCTCTCTCTTCCTTCCCTCCCTCCCTTCCTTCCTTCTTTCCTTTCCTTCCTGGGTTATTGCTGGCGATCAGAACCAGCAATATGAATGCACTGCTTCTAGAGACCATTTTTTCCTCTAGGATAGGACAGAGAGAAATTGAGAGGAGAGGGGAGATAAAGAAGGGGAAAGAAAGATCCTTGCAGACTTGCTTCACCACTTGTGAAGTGACCACCCTGCAGGTGGGGAGCTGGAGGCTTAAACCAGAATCCTTGTGGGGGCCCTTGCACTTTGTGCTATGCAAGCTTAACCTGGTGTGCCACCTCCCACCCCTCACCCCGCCCCCACCATATATTCTTTTACTGCTCCTATAGTGATATAGACTCATCATTTCCTGTCTACATTGATAATAGACTCTCCCATTGCTCACTCCACTTCTCCTCTTGCCTTTGAACATGCTATTCCCCACCCAGAAGCCAACGTGACCACACAGAAAGAGACCACCCTCTACTCCAGTATCCCATGTCACTCTACTTTTCATCTCATTCACAATTAGAGGCAACTCTGTATCCTCCCACTTATCTGAGTTCCCCCCAACCTTGCAATGCTGTCACATATACCCCAAATGTCTCTCATCCAGTATATCCCCTGTGCCTGGAAAAATTCCCCCAAGTCTTACCCTTATCTCTCTCAGATCTTTGCTCAAGTGCTTCCTCATCAGAGAGCTCATCTGATCTGAATCTTTAATCATCCGACCAAAAATAGTTTCCTCAACCTATTCAGTTTCTAGCCCCTTGTTTTTATTTTTCTTGTTAGCATTTATTACTATATAACATAATGTACCATACAAATTTATTGCTTCTATCTTCCAACCTGTCTTTCCTTGAGTACAACTTCTGTGAGGGAAGTTTCTTTTCTTTTTTCAACACTGTTACTTATATTGTATGCCCAATACTTAAAGCAGTGCTGAGTGAATAGATAACTCAATACATATCATTGAATGAGTAGGTAAAGTAAATACTATGGTCTCACTGGCTCAACTTCTGAATAGATAAGCAAATATAGTAAAGTGTCATTCAAAATTAAATACTAGAATAAAAGCAAATTAGAATAAATGAAGAAATAGTTATTTGGGGGCAAATAATATTTATTGTCTTAAAGTCATATATAATCATAGGACCATAAAGCAATCTGGGCTCTTATTACTGCCACCTGACTGTGTGAAGAGGAGGGCAATTTTGATCATGTTAAAGGGGATCTTTTCTATGTTTAAGGGCATTTGGAGAAATATTTCGGTTTTCTGGTCATTCATTATTTTCCCTTTTGATGTCCAACAACTCACCATCTGTTTCCTTTTATAGGAAAGTCATAACTCTACCTTAAATCACAGTTATTGAAATGAAAAGTCAGTTGCAATTATATCAGCTCTTTATCTTTGACTATGTAGTCTCAAACAGCAATAGGAAAAAGTACATTGTTCCTCAGGTATCTATAACAAAATAATCAAAATTCTATTAAACAATACTGAAAATTCAATTTTTTCTACATTATCTTAAGTCATTTCCTTCCAAGTACAAATTCTATTATAAGTTACAAATAACTTCCCTTTAAAGTTATTTTGGGGGCTGGGGAAATAATACAATGATTATTAAAAAGGACTTCCACATCTGAAACACCAAAGGTCTCAGGTTCAGTCCCCAGCATGACTAGAAACCAGAGTTGAGCAGTGCTCTTGCAATAATAATAATAATAATAATAACAACAACAACAATAAACCAGAGTTACTTGCTTAATTTTGGTTGTTGGTGATGTTAAGGTGGAATCTGAAACCTTTTGCATGTAAGTCACGTGCACTACCACTGCGCTATTCACTATTTCACTGCCCCTTAATTATTCTTGTTAGCCACCAGGGTTATAGCTGGGGTTTAGTGCCTACTTGATTCCACTACTCCTAGCAGTCCTTTTTTTTCTTTAAGAATATTAGACAGAGGGTTACAGATAGACAGACAGACAGACAGACAGACAGGGAAGTAGGCAGAAACAGGAGAGACAGTAGAACACTGCTTCACCATTTATGAAGCTTCCCTTCTCCAGGCACTCTCAGGTGAACTTGAATCCAGGTCTTTGTGCATGGCAACACTGTTAACATGTACTCTACTGCATGAGTTACCTCCCAGATCCTTTTTTTTCAATAGGAAGGAATTTGAACTGTCAACTCATTTTTCTTTTTTAAAGTTTGCATATTATAGGTGAGGTTATGATGTGACAGTGTGCAACATTAAACGAATTGTAGGATTTTCAGGTTTAGCAGAAGGTCAGTATTTTTGCTAGGATATTATTTATGTTGGCTTTGCTTTAAGTCAGATCAAAGCAATAGCAAGTTCCCAGTGAAACGAAGTTTCTGTGTGTGAGAGGTAGGTGATATGAGATCAGGTTGGAATTTGCATCTCATTCTGTTATGAGTCTGTTGTGTGTGTTTGAAACAAGCTACTCACTTTTTCTAGACCTGAGTTTTATTTTCTATAAAAGCAAAGCTTTAGATGTAAAGGAACTCTATACTCTTTTTTCATCTTAAGAACTTATTGCATCCGCCGATCACAACCTAACCAAAGCAACGATTGCCATCTCAACATGCTTCACCTCAGAGTGTATCCAGAGACTTCACGTGTGGAATGACAACCCTTCAGCTTCATTGCTCGGGTGAGACCTTTCCTTTTATAGTACACTCTAATTTCATCTCGGGTGGTTCACTTTCTAACAAAGTCCCATAGCCTAGACGTACACCAGTTTCTGTGAGAGAGAGCGTATGCGCACACGTGTCCATAAACTACTGCAGAATATATACCTGAAAGCAGGATTACACTGGAGTTTGCAGTGAGTACCTCCCCAACACTTCCTCTCCACTATTCCAATCTTGGGATCCATGTTTGCTCAACAAATTGTTTGGCTTTGTATGTTAACTCTCTTTTCAATCACCAGGTTCCAGATGCCACCAGGATGCTGGCTAGGCTTCCCTGGATTGAAGACCCCACCAATGTGTCCTGGAGCTCAGCTTCCCCAGAGACACACCTTACTAGGGAAAGAGAGAGGCAGACTGGGAGTATGGACCGACCAGTCAACGCCCATGTTCAGCGGGGAAGCAATTACAGAAGCCAGACCCTCTACCTTCTGCAACCCTCAACGACCCTGGGTCCATGCTCCCAGAGGGCTAGAGAATGGGAAGGCTATCATGGGAGAGGGTGGGTTATGGGGATTGGGTGGTGGGAATTGTGTGGAGTTGTACCCCTCCTACCTTATGCTTTTGTTCACTAATCCTTTCTTAAATTAAAAATTTAAATAAAAAAAAAAAAAAGAACTTATGAATAGTTTGAATAGTTGAAATGAATTTAACCTGCAATGTTTTATTTGGATTTTCTTCATTTTATCTCACCTTTTCTCTCTCCCTGCTTCCTTCTCTGCTTCCCTCCCTCCTTCCCTCCCTTCCTTCCTCCCTCCTTCCTTCCTTCCTTCCTTCCTTCTTTCCTTCTTTCCAGTTTGATTCTCTTCTTCTTTTCCTCTTCAGTTCTCTTCTTTATTTTCTCTTTCCTTTTTATTGCAATACCGTTTTCAGTTCTTTATCTTTTTACTTGTCCTACTTTGTTTATTTTATTTTATTCTTTCTCTGCACATTTTTCATTTTTCCTCCTTTTCAGTTTTCTTTCATTCCCTCAACAGCAAATCATATGACTCTTCAACAGATCCATAAAATAGTAGTAATTTTATGGGCTGGTGTTAACACCTATTATGACCAGTCAGGCATTGCAAACTGATGTGAGTGCTGATAGAGTGGCTATGAGGCCTTGCATAGAAAGTAGCCAAATAGGCACATGGATATTATTTAATGATGCGCAGAGACCAACAGGAAATGTTCTACAAATTAGTTCACAAATTATGTGGTGGTTCCCTGCCTTCTTATTACTGGCATGAAATAGATTTATGAAACTAGGTGCTTATATTCAACTTTTTTCCTTGTCATAGGAAGCCTCACAGCAACTTTATAAATTTAAATTTACCCAGAAAATACCATAAGCAAAGAAAGTACAAAACACAAGCATGGAAAATATTGAAAATACAATGAAATTTGAAAGGTATAATTTTCACAATATATAAAACATTACTCTAAATTATTTATATTTATATGAGTCATTATATATAGACATATCTATCTTTTCAATAGAAAATGGAAACTTTTATGAATAAATAATTCACATAGGAAAAAATTAGATGTTTGACCTCAACAAGAGAATTCACTTTTGAGTCATTTTTGAGATATAAATATGATATAACCTTATCATGTACATTATTAAAAGAGCCTCTAAAACACCTTCCAAGAAAAAGTTTTGCCAAGTTACATCCACTTCATTCTTTTTTCCAAAGTTTTAAAAATCATGAAACTGAAAGAAATTGGAACACCTCTGACAGTCTCTTCACTTCTATCTCTTAGTACAATGGAAAGTAAAGATCATAGGATCTGGAGTCAAAGCATTCTGAGGTTTTAACCTTATCTCTGTGTGTTCTGGGGAAAGTTATTTTCTTAAGTTTTAGTTTCTTCATCTGCAAAATAGAGTTAAGACTTGTATGTGATACTGTGTATGTGAAGTGCTTAGCAGAACACCCAGTAGAGAACCAAAGAAATTAACTGCTGAGATAATGATGCTGATGATAACACTGATGGAAATTCATGATGGTGTTGGTAATGAGAATGAGGCTGTGGTGCTACAGTGATGCTGAGGCGATAAAAGTTTAAGGAGACTTGTCTGCAAGTAAGAAAACCTATCCTTACTAAGAGGGAAACTCCATCTAATACCTGTAAATTTAGAAAGAAGAGGCAAGATTTCACCTGAATGTTCAGAAGAGAATTTTAATACTTATTCATCTTTTGAATCAAAGTCCCTTGAAACCTTGCTAAGTCAGTATAATGCAGGCAGGTATCTCATGCTGCTGCAGAGTTAAGCTGTAAAATTGTTCACAAATTCAAACTAAGAATGAGAGAACCCAGAAAGAAAAGAATGACAATAGTAGGCATAGTAGGGGAGGTAAATACACATTTAGGTCTGTGTATAATTTTGACAAGATATGCATCAACATCTAGTAACATTCCAAAGATGATGATAGGTAATTTTGACAACCTAGCTGACACAGCCACTGGAGACAAACAAACAAAAAACACAAGAAGATTCACAGAGAGACACAGAAGAAAATTTGGCCTATGTTCTTGGTTCACTGATGGCTCAGTGTTAATTTTGTAGTAAACTTGCAAGCCAACGTTTTTGTTTGTTTTTACTTAAATAACAAATGTCTATTACACATTCATAATATGCCACTTAAACTGGATTTAGCACTGGGAATATAGACATATTCTTTACTCACATGAAGCTTCTTAGGAAGGTCTTTTTCATTTATGATAAGCAAAAGATGCAGCCTAGCCTTCACAAGAGTACTTTAAGTTGGAACTTGTTTGTGCTGTTTTATTGGCCCACGATACTGAGGCTCATAGAAAAGATCTAGGGTGATTTAAACTTTCCTCAGGGGCAGGGGAGATAGCACAGTGGTTATGCAAAAACTTCTTATGCCTTAGACACCAGAGGCTCCAGGTTTAATCCCCTGCACCACCATAAGCCAGAACTGATCAGTTGTCTGGTAAGAAAAAAAATAGATAAAATAAATTTCAATCAGTCTGGTATTGATACCCCTGTAATGAGCATGAATTTTTATTGGAGCAATGTGAATAAGGATAGAATAGCTTTTGCTGGATCATATGGAAGGTCCATGTCTAGCCTTCTGAGAGTTTTCCAGACTGCTCTCCACAGAGGCTGTACCAATTTACATTCCCACCAGCAATGTAAAAGGGTTCCTCTGTCCGTCCCCACAAGCTCTCTAGCATTTGTTGATATTGTCCTTTTTGATGTATGCCATTCTTAGAGGAGTGAGGTGGTATCTTAGTGTTGTCTTAATTTGCATTTGTCTGACAATCAGTGACCTAGAGCAGTTTTTCATATGTTTTTTAGCCTTTTGGATCTTCTCTGGAGTGAATGTTTTGTTCATATCCTCTGCCCATTTTTGGATGGGGTCATTTGCTTTTTTGGTGCTAAGTTTGCTGAGCTCTTTATATATTTTGGTGATTAGTTTCTTGTCTGATGTATGGCATGTGAAGATCCTCTCCCATTCTGTGAGGGGTCTCTTTGTTTGTTTAATAGTTTCTTTGGATGTGCAGAAGCTTTTCAATTTGATGTAGTCCCATTGGTTTGTTTCTGCTTTAGTCTTCCTTGCAATTGGGTTTGATTCATCAAAGATGTCCTTGAGGTGTAGGTGGGAAAGTGTTTTACCAATGTTTTCCTCTAAGTATTTGATTGTTTCTGGTCTGACATCTAGGTCTTTGATCTATTTGGAGTTGATTTTTGTTTCTGGTGAGATAAAGTGGTGCAATTTCATTCTTCTGCATGTTACAACCCAGTTTTCCCAGCACCGTTTATTGAAGAGAGCCTCCTTTTTCCATTTAATCCTTTGGGCCCCCTTATCAAAGATTAGATGTCCATAGTGGGGGGTGGGAGTGGGTGGGAGGGATGGGTCACAGTCTTTTGGTGGTGGGAATGGTGTTTATGTACACTCCTAGTAAAATGTAGTCATATAAATCACTAGTTAATTAATACGAGAGGGGGAAAATTAATTGTATGTCTCGAAGCTTTTCAAAACACAAACTGAATCTTTTTAATATATAGGCTGTGTAATTGATATGCAGACTCTCTCAAAAGCCTAGACCAAGTAGATCAGAAGCAACCAATAGCACAGCTATATACAAGATACTGGGTACTGTACAGCAAACCCTAACAAAAGGACTTTTCAAAGTTAACCCAATTACCAAATAATGTGATGATAACATTAACTATCGATTGTCTTTTTGAACCCTAAGACAGCAGGAACCTCACATCTCCACTATGGAGCCTCTACTTCCCCCAGTCCTGGAACCATTTGAAAGGGCCCACTTTCCTGTATGCCTCTCCCAATCCATATCAAATAATATTGCATCTGCCAATCACAACCTGACCAACACAACGATTGCCACCTCAACATGCTTCACTTCAGACTGTGTCCAGAGACTTCACGTGTGGAATGACAACCCAACAACTTCATTACTCGGGTGAAATCTTTCCTTTCATAGTATACTCTAATGTCATCTCAGGTGGTTCACTTTCTAACAAAGTCCCAAAACCTAGATATACACCAGTTTCTGTGAGAGAGAGCATATGTTCACAAGTATCCGTAAACTACTGCAAAATATATGCCTGAAAGCAGAAGTGCACTAGAGTTTGCAGTGAGTACCCCCCTAACATTTCCTCTCCACTATTCCAAGCTTTGGGTCCATGATTGCTCAACAATTTGTTTGGCTTCGTATGTTAACTCTCTTTTCAGTCACCAGGTTCCAGATGTCATCAGGATGCCGGCCAGGCTTCCCTGGACTGAAGACCCCACCAATGTGTCCTGGAGCTCCGCTTCCCCAGAGACCTACCCTACTAGGGAAAGAGAGAGGCAGACTGGGAGTATGGACCGACCAGTCAACACCCATGTTCAGCGGGGAAGCAATTACAGAAGCCAGACCTTCTACCTTCTGCAACCCACAATGACCCTGGGTCCATGCTCCCAGAGGGATGGAGAATGGGAAAGCTATCAGGGGAGGGGGTGGGATATGGAGAATGGGTGGTGGGAATTGTGTGGAATTTTACTCCTCCTACCCTATGGTTTTGTTAATTAATCCTTCCTTAAATAAATAAAAAAAAAAGAATAGCTTTTACTGCAGTAGCAGACTATGTCCAACAACATTTTATAGGTAGTATAGTAGAGGAGGGCCCAACTACCTATAGCCACTGAGATTTATCAAGAACAGACAAATTCCTTGGATTCCTAAGAAAAACAATAGATAAAATAAATTTCAATCTGTCTGGTATTGATACCCCTGTAGAGAGTATGAATTTTGATTGGAGAAATGTGAATAAGGATAGCATAGCTTTTGCTGCAGTAGCAGACTACGTCCAACAACATTTTATAGGTAGTAGAGGAGGGCTCAACACCTATAGCCACTGAGATTTATCAAGAACAGACAAATTCCTTGGATACTGTGAAAGAGGAAGAACACATGGAAAGCCATAGAGTGTTGGTTCATAAGTGTTCCTTCCTACTGCAGTTCACTGACTAGACCTTGTAACATAGCCTTAAGCAGCATTAGGATGGACAAAAGAATGAAACCCATTAGTATGTAATCCAAAGAAGCACTGAATTCTAGGGCCATGAAAACACAGGGCTGGACCAAGTTGCAGACACTATCATGATTCCATCCTGACTTGCCTAGACTTTAGAGTACCTTACCAATCTGTCGTGAAGCCTTGCCTCTCTAAAGTTCTAACCCACTAGGGAAAGACAGAAATAGGCTGGGGATATAGATCGACCTGCCAATGCCTATGTCCAGTGTAGAAGCAGTCACGGAAGCCAGAACTCACACCTTCTGCACCCCAAAAATAATTTTGATCCATTCTCCCAGTGGGGAGAAATGATAGCGGAATGATGACCAGAACTCCACCTTCACCAGGACCCAGAGAGAGAAGAGGAAATAGGGAGGGACATTTGGGTATAACAATAGGTGTATGTGTGACTTGGAAAGGAAGAGAAGATGGGACCTTAAAAAAAGTGTGGGGGGAAATATATACAAACATAGACAGATAGTTGTAGAAATAATAGTTAACCCCTATCTGCAAACTTAGAACTGCTGTGACTTAAAATGGAGGGCTTGGAGATCCAGAACTCTGGTGGTAGAAACAAAGTGGAGTTGTACTCCTGTTATCTTGTAATTTTATAAAGCAATATTAAATCACTAACAAAAAATCACTAAGCAAACAAACAAACATAGGGCTGGTATTTGTGTAACCTCGAATGTAAGCAACTCCTACCTTCTATTATTCATTCCAGGTACCTTGTTGATCTCTCCCACTCCCAGTGCTGACCCTCTTTAACTAAAAGGGGAAAGGAAATGTAGTGTTGCACTTACATCAGGGGGAAGAGGTAGCAGCTTGAAATGTCAACTTCACTAGTTACCTTGCATTTTGCTCTTTTTACCCCCATATTTTAAACACAGGAAGTCAGCACACTTTGGGATTTTAACCAAATACAACAGAAGTGTTAATATATCATATACTTGCTGTATTTCAGATATCCTACTAGGCACACTTAATAGTCAACATTGTTCTTCCTTCATTTCACAGTCCTTTGAAGAAGATCCCAATACTAATACAGTTTTTAATGAGACAATCTAGTATTGAAGATATTGAACAACTTACCTGAAGTCACTGTTTATAAGAAGTAAAAGTTGAGGTTTGGCGTCTTATGTATCTACAAAGACTTTGCTCCTCCCACAGCCTTGATCTCTTGTCACTTAGCCTTACCATGAATGCCCACACTCAGGATGTATTCCAAGTGTACTACAGCAGCCTAACCCAGGCAGTAGTTGGAGCAAAGAGTACTTACTGACTTGCAACTGTAAGAAGTATATGTAGACATCATTATAATGAGTCAAGCTTATGTCATTGGTAAAAGGTAATAAGATTTGTTTTGTTTTGGATTTCCACATGAAAATTCAATGCCACATGTAGGATACAAAACGTGAAATTTTCACTATTAAGATGTACTGTTAGGGGCAAAGTTAGGGCAAAGCATGGACATTACAGAGTTATCAGAGACCTGGGCCTTTTGTTTTTGTTTTTGGCATAGAGAGGGAAGGGAAAGGAAGAAAAACAGAGGGAGAAGTAATCATTATGGGATAGATGTAGGCAGGCTTAGAAAGGAAGGAGAAGCTTGGTTCTTAAAAAAAAAAAAAAGAAAGAAAAGGACACACCTTGAGAACAGGATCAGTAGGAGGCCAGGTAATTTAAACAACTAGTGAAGTCTATTCCAGGTGGACTGGTTGGGATATAAAAAGCCAAACTTAAATCAGTTAATTGCCATTCCCTCCAGATGATTCATACCTGCCTGTACACACATCTTCATTTTCCTAAATAAACTATGTGATCCCTGATCATGGACTCTCCAATTCTTTTTGGAAACCTACCATGATGAACCAGACACTATGATGGAGACACTTGAGTCTTTTCTCCACACAACATGTATGATTAATGGAACCCCCTTTCCCTCAGTATTTGCCTGCTATCAAATGAGGGGACTGAATTAGATCTCCAAAGGCCACCCTCATTATTGACCTTATAAAACTCATCATAGGATGTAAGATATTTTCAAAAACATGAAGATGTTCCTCAAGTAAAACTGTAAACACTGCTATCTTTGAGAGGGTGAGGGGGAGGTGGGGGAGGGGTACAATGCTTGACTGCTAATTAATGCAAATTTATTGTGATATTCCACCAGATCCTCAAAGAAGCAAAGAATCAGACAAAAAAGTAAGTGTAAGGTTAATTTCACATGTTAATTTTTAGTGCAAATTTCAAAGTTTTTCTTTGGGGTTTATTGAATGAATGTGACTGGAATTAAAAGTCTGATTGCCCCTGAGGGCACAAGGGCCAACTACAAATGACTGAAATACTGCAAGACTATGAAGACAGAGACAATAGCTGTCTTTTACAAAGAACTGGGGGAGCACTACCTTGCTTAATTAAGGGGGAGGAGCATTCTGAAGCAGTCATTAAGAATGAAGTCATGTGCACCAGCGCATACATAAAAGAACCTTTGCCTTTACATTTTTTGGTGGAAACATCTGGCAAAAACATGTTGAGAAAAGAAGACTTTTTGGTTTTTTGCAGCAGGATCTTGCTGTGAAGAGATGAAAACTTAAGCTAATTACAGGATGTCTACAAAGAAGAAAGGGCTAGCTTTACATTTTAGACCTCCTTTTCATCCTACAGGGTAGACTGCCTAAAGTAGAAGCAGTGTTATGCTGTGGGAAATAAATATGGGGTAGGAAACAATGAATAGCATCTAGCATATAGCACTATGCCATGAGGGTTATTAAAATTGCATTCCATTGTTACTTGCTTTTATAAGTCAGCCAAGAGAAAAGCAGACAGCTCTGAAGCCTACATGATAAAGACCACAAGACCATACGTTTTCTTTTTCTCTTTCACTTGCTGAGGACTCTGGTCTGTGCTATTCCACAGTACCTGGCATTTACTTTTATTTCCTTTATTTTTAATTTTAATAGGAGTATATATTAACATCATTCCTGTCACCAAAGGTCTGTGTTCCTACCCCTACCCCATAGTAAAGCTGAAAATCTACCCTCACCCTCCACTCAGAGATTTTTACTTTGGTGTTCCAAACTCAGTCAAACTCTGCTTTGTGCAGTTTTTAATTTCAGACAGAAGGAGAGAGATAGAGATACCACAGGGCAATTCCACCATTCACAAAGCTTTCCTTGGTGCTGTTTATGATGCTCCTAAATGCTGTTAGGGGCTTGGCCTGGATCTCTAGTGTAGTAAAGTGTGGGTTCTTTCTGGTGATCTATCACTTGGCCCCTGTACATTTTCTTGGGTGTAAAACATTCTAGCTGTTTTGTTAAAAATATCCCAGCTATGAGTCTATGTAGAAGCAAATGACAGACAGTTAATTTTTTTTGCTTTGTAGAGAGGCTGGATGGTGGCACACCTCATTGAACATGTACAATACCATGCACACTGACCCAGGTTCAAGCTCTGACATCTTACATGTAGAGAGAAAGTTTCACAAGCAGTGAAACAGTTCTGTAGGTGGGGGCAAAAAACCATCCTGCACTACTGGTGGGAATGTAAATTGATCCAACCTCTGTGGAGAGCAGTCTGGAGAACTTTCATAAGATTAGAAGTGGGGAAGTCAGGCTGTAGTGAAACAAGTTAAGCATATGTGGTGCAAAGCGCAGGGTTGGGCAGAAGGGCCTTGGTTCGAGCTCCCGGCTCCCCACCTGCAGGGGAGTCATTTCACAAGCAGTGAAGCACATCTGCAGGTGTCTATCTTTCTCTCCCCTGCTCTGTCTTCCCCTCCTCTCTCCATTTCTCTCTGTCCTATCTGACAATGATGACATCAAAAGCAATAATAACTAGCTACAATAAAACAACAAGGGCAACAAAGGGAATAAATAAATACTTATTAAAAAATTAAAAGTGGACCTACCCTATCACCCTGCAATTCCTCTCCTGAGGATATATCCTAAGGAAACAATCACACTGATCCAAAAAGACTTATGTATACCTATGTTCATAGCAGCACAATTTGTAATAGCAAAAACCTGGGAGCCTACCAGGTGTCTAGCAACAGATGAGTGGTTGAGTAAGTTCTGTTCTATCGACACAGTGGGATACTACTCAGCTATCATCTTGGATAGAGCTTGAAGGAAATCATATTAAGTCAGATAAGCCAGAAAGAGAAGGATGAATATGGGATGATCTCACTTATAGACAGAAGTTGAAAAATAAGAATAGTAGAGAAAATATAAAACAGAATTTGGACTAGAGTGGGTATGTTTCACCAAAGTAAAAAACTGTGGGGTGAGGAGGAGTGTCAGGTCCTGAAACAAGATGGTGAATGAGGACCTAGGGGGTTAGAGTATTATGTGGACAATTGAGAAATATACATGCACCAAATAATGTACTTTACTGTCTGCTGTAAACCATTAATTCCCCCCCAATAAAAAAACAAACAACAACAGCAACAAAACATTTTGGCTTTGTATGTAAGACAACATTCTAAAAAATGTTTTGAAAACTTCCTTTTGAATGTTCTGTAGCCCTCCTTTGCCTTTCCTTATAACCTCATACCTTTATTTCATCCCTTTCCCAGAGCTGGGAGTAGCCTGGATGTAATCTTTTTTGGGGCATTCCTGGAGACTCTGCCAAGACTCTAGTCATAGGAATTCAGGAGATTAAAGTCATTGCTTGCCATTTAACAAGCCTTCAAGACAATGAACTATTTCCAGAGAATTCGGATTTGGTCAAGGCAGAGAGAGAGAGATGCTTAATCCCACTGGTTTCTTCCTATATTAACAAAACACTTAAAACCACCCAGAGGAGCATTTTCTGACTGTCTTCTGAAGTACTGAAGGAAAAGGGTTTCTTCCTCTTATCTCTAGAGTGTGGATGAGTATTTAAAATGTCTTTTTTAAATTTTTAAAATTTATTTAAAAAAGAAGACATTAACAAAACCGTAGGATAAGAGGGGTACGACTCCACAGAATTCCTACCACCAGATCTTCTTATTCCATCCCCTCCCCTAATGCTTTACTATTATTTATCCCTCTGGGAGTATGGACCCAAGGTTATTGTGGGATGCAGAAGGTGCATCTGGCTTCTGTAATTGCTTCTCCGCTGAACATGGATGTTGACTGGTCGATCCATACTCCCAGTCTGCCTTTCTCTTTCCCTAGTGGGGTAGGGTTCTGGGGAATCTGAGCTCCAGGAAACATTGATGGGGTCATCTGTCCAGGGAAGTCTGGTTGGCATCATGCTAGCGTCTGGAACCTGGTGGCTGAAAAGACAGGACATACAAAGCCAAACAAATTATTGAGCAATCATGGGCCTAAAAGCTGGAATAGTGCAGATGAAGTGTTGGGAGATACTCACTGCAGACTATTGTGTACTTTTGCTTTCAGGTATATATTTTGCCATAGTTTATGGTTATATATGAACATAGGCTTTATCTCATGGGACCTGGTCTATCTAAGTTTTGGGACTTTGTTAGGAAGTGAACCGCCTGGAATGGAATTAGAGAATACTATGAAAGGAAAGGTCTCACCCGAGTAATGAAGCTGAAGGGTTGTCATTCCACACCTAAAGTCTCTAGACACAGTCTGAAGTGAAGCATGCTGAAGTGAAGTGGTACTCATTGCATTGACTGGGTTGCGATTGCCTGATGCAGTATTATTTGGTATGAATTGAGAGAAGCATGCAGGAAAGTGCGCCCCACCCTAAGGTTCTAGGACTGGGGGAAATATAGGCTCTATAGTGGAAATATGAGGCTCCTGCTGTCTTAGGGTTCAAGAAGACAATAGATAGTTATTGTTATAATCACATTAATTGGTAATTGTGTTAACTTTGAAAAATTCCTTTGTTAGGGTTTACTGTATATTGCCCAACATCACCATAATTTATGTCTTTTGACATTATTTGTATATAGCTGTGCCACTGGTTGCTTCAGTTCTCCCTGGTCTAGGCTTTTCAGAGAGTCAACATATCAAAGACTCAGACTATGTATTAAAAAGACTCAGTCTGTGCTTTAAAAAGTTTGAGACATACAATCAATTTTCCTTTCTTATATTAATTAAATAGTGATTTATATGACTACAAATTAATAGGAATGTACATAAACACCATTCCCACCACCAAAAGACTGTGTCCCATCTCCCCCCACCTCCGCTGCCCTGGGAAACTGAATATCCACCTTCACTCTCACCCCAAGGTTTTTACTTTGGTGCCCTACTCCATTAAAATGTCTTTATAAAGAGTTAGACCAGTGATTATTTGCTTCCTAGTGGTATGACACCACCTACACGTTAGTGTACCTGGCTGTGCTTTGTGAGTTCAGAGGCTCAGGCTCCTGTCACTCTATACCTTACCTATTTCGACTATCCTCTGCTCTGTGTGAAATGGTCAGTTCATTTCAGAGACAGAAATTTCAAAACTGTTGGGAGAACACATTTGAAAGTGACACTCTAGGGAGTTGAGCGGTAGCTCAGTGGGTTATGCACAGGTGGTGCAAAGTGCAAGTATCAGCTGAAGGATCCCGGTTTGAGCCCCCAGCTCCCCACCTTCAGGGAAGTTGCTTCACAAACAGTGAAGCAGGTCTGCAGGTGTCTATCTTTCTCTCTCCTTCTCTGTCTTCCCCTTTTTTCTCCATTTCCTTCTGTCCTATGCAACAACGACAACAACAACTACAACAATAAAAAACAAGGACAACAAAAGGGAATAAATAAGTAAATATTAAAAGAAAGTGACGCTCTCTAATTCCACATACTCCCCCTTCACTCTCTAGATTCTCTCTAAAATCAAGAGTCCGCCATCCATCATTTTTACAATTTTGGTTTCTTTAAAACTTTTTTTTGTATCATGGGGTGAAAGAAGAAAAACAGTTCATCACCTGCCTTATTGGTCATACAGTTTTCCTATAACAACTTAGGCCCTCTTAAAGCACTTCAGACCAGGTGCAAAAATGCAGTGTTGGTATGCTTCTGGTTCTGCTTCTGGGATCCCTTCTGTTACATTGCTTGATGTTGTGGTCTATTTACATGATCATTCCGGCAAACGCTAGAAGAAGAAGAATGATCATTCTGTTACATTGGTTTGGTCTCACTCCCCCTGCCTCCGGGAGATTTGGTTTAGCCCTTGCTAGTTTAGGCTTCTTCCTTCTCCCCGCCCCCTACCCTACGTACTTCCTGAGTTCCTGGCTGCCTCCTGAGGAGAAAGATGCAGGACAGATTTGTGTGCTGATTAGATTAGATTAATTTTTTGAACTGTTTGCTCGTGAATAAAGAAATACTGCTTCTCTGCTCAGCCGTGTGTCCCTGGTCTCTGTCTCCCTCCCGCAAAGCTAGCCCGGCATACTGGTGCCATGAACTTTGAACAAAAATGCAGGCTTTGTGCCTGCATGAATCCACTGCTTCCAGCAGAATATATATTCTTCTTTTTAATTTCAGATAGATAGATAGATAGATATGGTATAATGTGTAAGAACCCAGGTTCAAGTTCCCACTTCCCTCCCGCCTGCAGGGGAGATGCTTCATGAGCAGTGAAGCAAGTTTACAGGTCTCTCTCTTTCTCTCTGTCTCCCCTCTCAATTTCTCTCTGTCCTATCTAACCTATCTAATAAAAAAGAAAGGAAGGAAGGAAGGAAGAAGGAGGAGGAGGAGGAGGAGGGGAAGGAGAGGGAGAAAGAGTAGAAGAAGAAGGAGAAGAAGAAGGAGAAAAAGAAGAAGGAGGAGGAGGAGGAGAAGGAGAAGAAGAGGCAGCCAAGAATGGTAGATGATTTATCATGCAGGCACTGAGCCCCAGAGATAACCCTGTGGCAATGAAAAAAAGAGGATGCGGATGCAGTGAAGGAGGAGGAAAGACATCAGAAAATCATGAAACTTTCCCCATTTAGGTATTCCTGTGTGGTGCAGGAGCTCTAGTTCAGATCCTATTTAGGTATTCCTGTGTGGTGCAGGAGCTCTAGTTCAGATCCCATTTAGGTATTCCTGTGTGGTGCAGGAGCTCCAGTCAGATCCCATTTAGGTATTCCTGTGTGGTGCAGGAGCTCTAGTTCAGATCCCATTTAGGTATTCCTGTGTGGTGTAGGAGCTCCAGTTCAGATCCCATTTAGGTATTCCTGTGTGGTGCAGGAGCTCTAGTTCAGATCCCATTTAGGTATTCCTGTGTGGTGCAGGAGCTCTAGTTCAGATCCCATTTAGGTATTCCTGTGTGGTGCAGGAGCTCTAGTTCAGATCCCATTTAGGTATTCCTGTGTGGTGCAGGAGCTCTAGTTCAGATCCCATTTAGGTATTCCTGTGTGGTGCAGGAGCTCTAGTTCAGATCCCATTTAGATATTCCTGTGTGGTGCAGGAGCTCTAGTTCAGATTCTAGCGGATGATAAAATGTGTGCACTACCAAGTGAGTTATATCAGGGTCTTGGCATGATATTCCTAAAAATATTTCTCTTACTTTCAAAGAGGAAAGACATGTGTATCCTTAATGAAAAAGAAATCCAATTAATTGAAAATAAATTCTTACATATTGAATAAAATATTTCTCAGGGCCCTTTTTCTCTCTGAATAAACTAGAACAAAACAAAACAAAATGATGTAGTTAAACTTTAATACTGTCAGTGTAATAAACATCAAACAGACTAAGAGGAAAATTAAAACAATTTCCTGTAAACAAATATGAAACTGGGTTAATAGAAACCTTTAATTCACTGACTCCTTTCTGAGACCTTGAGAACCATTTCATTTAGAAACGATCCATTTATATGGAACAGACTATGTGCTGCTGCTTACCTTCTGCTGTTTGCTTTGGGGACATGTGGGTAACAAAGAATTCATCACTAAGTGCTCTACAACATGATTCAGGACACCAGAGAACTGATCGTCATCTTTAGAGTCTTGCATATTATATTTGTGGTCACAGTCCTCTAATTCAGAGATTTGGTTGTTAATTCACTACACTTGGGCACCAACATGTCTTCTGAAGTCAGGCTCTTCATTTCAGTCTTATCAACAGACTTGCTTGCCTGAGACTCTGAGGTCCTAGTCTCAGTACTCGGCACCACAATAAAACAGAGCCATGTAGTGCTCTGGTCAAATAAAACAGAAGCATTTATTTATTTATTTATTTATTTCAAGGCAAACTAGATGGCATGAACTCTGGTAGTATCTGAGAACAAGACCTTTGTCAAGTTCTTAGTCTGGCAGGGGAGAGAAGTAACTGGTAATCTTATAGAGGACAACTTAACTACAATTATGGTAAAAACATTGAGGAAAATAAAAAGAATTTGACTGGAACATACACAGGGGACCCAGATAAACTATCTGTATCTGGAGGAATGTGTGGAAGCTAGCACAGGGATGGCTAGGGAAATTTCTGAAAGTAAGTGATATTTATTTATTAAGTTTTTATTATCTGTATTCTATTTATTGGATAGAAACAGGCAGAAATTGAGAGGGAGGAGAGACAAAGAGAGACACCTGCAGCACTCCTTCACCACTTACAAAGCTTTCCCCCTTAGGGTGGGGATTAGGGGCTTGAACCCAAGTTCTTACACATTTTAATATGTGCACTCAACCAGGTGTGCCACCACTTGGCCCTGGAAGTTATATTTAAATTTAGGTCCATAGACTTAATGAGTGGTCTAGGGAAATTATGTTTCAGGCATTACAAGCTACATTATAGACTCTGCTTGCTTATACTTTTTTTTCTCCCTGAGCACTACTCAGCTGTGGATTATTTGTGGGGGTGTTAGGGATTGAATCTGGGGCCTCTGGGGCCTCTTGGGCCTCAGGCAGTTGCCACTATCAATAGTGTTATCTTCCAGCCAGCCCTGCTTGCTTATACTTTTGACTCAAGTGGAAATTTATCTTGCACACAGGCCATCATGTCTTTTCTGCTCTTACTACTTCTGCTTTATTCTCTACTAGCTCTTCCTCACGTTTGTAATGGAGAAAAGGTGATTAGGCTGGCTCATCTTTTTACCCTCCACTTGCATGATTTTCAAGTTATTCTTGTTTCTGCAATGAGAGTCAAATTTCTCCTTGGGCAAAAGCCAGGGTCCTCAGATGACCTTGCTTTGCATGCTCTGGAAGGCTTCTTAGCCACTGCCACATGACAATCTCTCTTTTCTTTTTCTTTTTGCCTCCAGGGTTATTGCCGGGGCTCGGTGCATGCACTAGGAATTCACTGCTCCTGGAGGCCATTTTTTTCCCCTTTTTGCTACCCTGGTTGTTTTATCATTGTTGTGGTTATCACTATCATTGCTATTGATGTCGTTGTTGTTAGAAAGGATAGAATGAAATGGAGAGAGGAGGAGGAGACAGAGAGAGGGATAGAAAGATAGATACCTGCAGACCTGCTTCACCGCCTGTGAAGCTACTCCCCTGCAGGTGGGGAGCTGGAGGCTCAAACCGGGATCCTTATACCCGTCCTTATGCTTTGTGCCACGTGCACTTATAAGGCCCACTGCGCTACTGCTCGACCCCCAACAGTCTCTCTTTTCTTATGGGGAGAGATAGAGTTTAGACAGCCTGGTAAAGCAACACAAGTTATTCCACTACCACACATGATTTATCTTAGTTATAAGAAAGAATGAACATATAATATATATGTATATATATGTATATATATATTATACATAAGTCCTACATAAATTATTTAGAGTTCAAAAGAGAGAGGTATGCCCCCCTCTAGCCCTGATACCGATCTTGAGTGCAGAATGATGAAGGAATGGGGAAGAGTTGGGGGCAGGTGAGAGAGTGTGTATGAATATGTGTACCCGTCTGCATAGACATAACAGCGTAGAGATAAGAATCATACAGCAGTTCCTTTTGTTTTGATTTTCAATACTATGTGGCTGTAGAAGTGTAGTTTCATACCTACATATATAGATGTGTGTATATGCATGTGAGTATATGTACCTCACTACACCCATCACCCATCACAGTAAAAGACCAATTGATATGTAAATTTCTTTTAGAGATTTATAGGGCTCCACCTTGGAAAAATCCAAGGTCTCTTATGAGAATGAGGAGCCACATATAATAAAAATTATTCTTTTAAAGAGAGCATACACAACAAAGTGAGACACACTCAAGGAAAACATTGGGAAATAAGGAAAAGCTGAGAAATAAGGAAGAAAATTAGTGAAAAGGAAGTGGAGTACAAAGAGGGCAAGCAAAGTCCATTATGCTTCAAAACATTAGTGTAGCTCTCTGACTTCTTTGTCAGGCAGAGTCTCAGGCACTGAAGCAGAAAGTGGGTGTTTGAAAGAAGCAGGACCCTGCCTCAACCAGAAATAATCCGCTGAAGTTCTTGTGGACTCTCCTCCCACTAACTCACCACCACTCAACCTCACCAAATCTACTTTTCCTTCTCCACAAAACCCTCCTTTAACTCCCAAGGCAGAATAAAACACAAACTCATTTCTACACTCACAGTCCCCACCTGTTTACCCTGTAAGTATTAGTGATTTTATTAGAATGGCAAATCTTATGACATTTGATTTTTATCAAAATAAAAAAGTTATATATACACATTATATAATAAATTTTATATGCCATTCAATGACAGGCCAATTAATTTATAGTTCTGGAAATCAGAGAGTATTTTCTTAGAATTGTGGAGATTTTATTGGAAAAGGGTAAGGGAAACTTTTTGGAATAAGAAATGTTTCATATGTTGTTTGACTTTATGATTACATGAGAGTATGTAACTGTCAAAGTTCATCATTGAATATATAAGATCTGTGATTTTATTTTTTATTTTTATTTTTAAATTTTATTTATAAAAAGGAAATACTGACAAAAACCAAAGGATAAGAGGGTTACAGCTCCACGCAATCCCCACCACCAGAACTCCATATCCCATCTCCTCCCCTGATAGCTTACCTATTCTTTATCCCTCTGGGAGCATGGACCCAGGGTCATTGTGGGATGCAGTAGGTGGAAGGTCTGGCTTCTGTAATTGCTTCCCTGCTTAACATGGGCATTGGCAGGCAGGTCAATTCATACTTCCAGCCTGTCTCTCTTTCCTTTGTGGGGTGGGGTTCTGGGGAAGCAGGGCTCCAGGACACATTGGTGAGAAGACTTGTGCTTTTAAGTGTATGTTAGTTATTTCTCAAAACATGAAGTTAAAAAAGAGGTAGAACAAGAATTTGTATGACTAACAGGAGGGTTACCAAATACCATTAATGTTGGGGTTCAGGGAAGCCTTCTTAAAGGACAGACAACTAATATGTACAATATATTTAAAGGAAAAAAGAAATTAAGGAAGAGGAAGTGATATGTCTCAGGTCCTGCCACTTGTTGATGGTGGAACTGGAAATAAGATTTAGTTTTCTGCTTCCTAACCCAGGTCACATTTCTACCTACCATGCTGGTGAATGATGCTACATTTCACTCTGAGCTTTGAGGTATGTTGTGCCATTGGGAGGCAGCAGTGGAAAATGGGAAGGAGGGAGAAGAGAGTGGGTGCAGTATGTAGCTCCGAGCCATTGTTTCCTGGTGCCCCAAGTGTCAGAGACAAATATGCACTAAAGACATAATCACCAGGGCTAGGGCATTGGAGCTCATGAGTAACCACACTTGTTATAACACACAGGATCTGGGGAAGCTGCACTGTGTTGAAGTAGTGTGTTTCTCTTTCTCTCCCTAGTTCTCCCTTCTTATTTCTATAAAATAAATAAATGCTTCAAAGATCTTCAGAGGTTCAAGTACTAGCCACCTAGTGAGTTCAATCAGTGAGCACAGTACCAAGCTCCAATGACAGAGGCATGAGTTCAGACCAGGCCCAGATATCTGAACTGCAGTGAAAACTAAACTCACATGTATCACCATGCTCAAGGATCTGGATTCTAGCCCTAGCTCCTCACTTGCAGGAAGGATGCTTCATGAGTAGTGAAGCAGGTTTGAAGGTGTCTATCTTTCTCTCTCCCTCTCTATCGACACCAAGTGTCAGCAATAACCCTGTTGGCAATAAAAAACAAAACAAAACAAAACAAAACAAAACCTAAATTTAGTACCACTATCCCCATGCCATTTCCTCTCCTGGTGCTTCCAAGCTGGGTCAGTGAATGGCAACATATTATCTAAGGGCAATCTTGACACTTCCTTCTTACTTACTTCTTATTCCAAGCGATGACTAGATCCTGTTTTCTTGTTTTTTTTTTCTTTATTGGGGGATTAATGTTTTACAGTTGATGGTAAATACAATAGTTTGTACTCCTGTTTGACTTCTTAAAAGCTTAGAGCTAAGTATCAGGCTCAGGCAAAAATCACTAAAGTCATGGGCTACATGCAACATACCTAAAAAATGACTTCCCAGCTTCCTCTCACATGAACACCATTAGTTTCATTTGCTCAATTCCCATCTGTGGGTGCCTGTTTATCGAACAATTTGCTTTATATAATACTGCCTTTTAGCCACCAAGTTGCAGATGCTACCAAGAAGCCACACTGGACAGACAACCTCACCAATATGTCTCCAGAGCCCTGCCACACTAGGGAAAGATAGAAACAGGTTGGGCATCTGGATCGACCTTCCAAAGTCCATGTCCAGTGGATAAGCAATTACAGAAACCAGACCTTCCACCTTCTGTACACCATAAAGAATTTTGGTCCACCCACCTGCAGGGGGAAAGCTTTGCAGGTAGTGAAGCAGTGCTGCAGGTGTTTTTCTCCCTCTCAATTTCTGGCTGACTCTATTCAACAAATAAGGATTAAAAAATAAATTTTTGATCTCCCAGAAAGGGATAAAGAATAGGGAAGTTTCCAATAGAGGAGATGGGACACCAAACTCTGATGTTGGGAAATGTGTGGAATCTGTTATCTTACAGTATTGTTAATCATGATTAAATCACTAATGTAAGATAAAAATTTTCGTGACAGATCTGGCCTTCATTCTTTCCTTCCAGATTTGTTATTCCCTTCAATTTAATGCAGTTTTTAGTCACTGAAAAGGACTCAGGAGCCTTGATATTTAGTCAGATTCCTATTGGGATTCAGGTTATATCCCAAACAAGTTGATTAATTCCTCTAGTTTTTAGAGGCTCCCCAATTATAAGATTAAAATGTGGAATCACCATAATTTATGTCCATTGACATTATTTGTATATAGCTGTGCCACTGGTTCCTTCTGTTCTCCCTGGTCTAAGTTTTTAAGAGAGTCAACATATTACTCAGCCTATGATCTGTGCATTGAAAAGTTTGAGACATTCAATTAATTTTTCCCCTCTCATATCAATTAAACAGTGATTTATATGGCTAAAAATTAATAGGAGTGTATGTAAACACCATTCCCACATCAAAAGACTGTGTCCCATCATGTCTTCCACCCCCTGCCACATGAAGCTGAACATCCACCCTCACCCTCAACCCAGGTGGTTCACTTCCTAACAAAGTCCCAAAACCTAGAGATAGGGCATATGTTCACATGTATTCATAAATTAGGGCAAAATATATACCTGAAAACAAAAGTACACAATAGTCTACAGTGAGTCAGTATGAAGTTCATAAAGAAATAGTGTCTACTTAGACTTAGATACCCCACTCACCTATTTCCTATTATACTTCCCTCACTCACTCCCAAGCTATCCTTATCAAAGCAAGGACTGCAAAAGCTGAATAAGGGCAAGAGACTTTTATATTTTAACTATGACTCTTAAGTCACTATCAGGCCACCCCATCAGCTGGGGCCCTATTCGGGGAGTCCTGAGATTCCCAAAAAGATATGATGGGCCTAGACTTCTAATAAATCCCTCTCTCCATTTTTTTCTTTCTTTATTGGGGGATTAATGGTTTACAGTGAACAGTAAAATATAATAGTATGTACATGCATAACATTTCCACATGGTAATACAACCCCCACTAGGTCCTCCTCTTGCCATCAGTTCTGCTTAGTGTTTTCCTTTCTGAACTTGTTTTTTAACTTTGGTCTATGAGTGAGATCATCCTATATCCATTATTTTGTTTCTTTTTCTTAAAAATTTCTTTATTGGGGAATTAATGTTTTACAATTTACAGTAAATACAATAGTTTGTACATTTGTAACATTTCCCAGTTTTCCAATAAAACCACCATTAGGTCTTCTGTCATCCTTTTGGGATCTGTATTCTACCCCCCACCCACCCCAGAGCCTTTTACTTTGGTGCAACATGCCAATTCCAGTTCAGGTTCTACTTGTATGTTCTCTTCTGATCTTGTTTTTCAACTTCTGCCTGAGAGTGAGATCATCCCATATTCATCCTTCTGTTTCTGACTTATTTCACTTAACATGATTTTTTCAAGGTTCAAAACCAAGATCGGCTGAAAACAGTGAAGTCACCATTTTTAATAGCTGAGTAGTATTCCATTGTGTATATATACCACAACTTGCTCAGCTACTCATCTGTTGTTGGACATCTGTGTGGCTTCCAGGTTTGGGCTATTACAAATTGTGTTACTAAAAACATATGTGTACATAGATCCTTTTGGATAGGTGTGTTGGATTCCTTAGGATATATCCCCAGGAGAGGAATTGCAGGATCATAGAGTAGGTCCATTTCTATCCTTCTGAGAGTTTTCCAGACTGTTCTCCACAGAGGTTAGACCAGTTTACATTGTGGCCTAACATATGGCCTATCCTTGAGAATGACCCATGTGGATTTGAGTAGAATGTGTATTCCAGTTTCTTGGGTGAATGACTCTGAAAATGTCCAATAGTTCTATTTTATCTATCTCCTCATTTAGCTCCCTTATGTCTTTATTGATTTTCTGCCTGGATGATGTGTCAAATTGAGAGAGTGGGTTGTTGAAGTCCCCTAGTATTAATGTGTTGCTGTTAATATATTGCTGTAGCTCTTTCAGTAGATGTTTGATGTAATTTGATGGATTCTCATTGGGTGCATAGATGTGAATAATTGTTAAGTCTTCTTGATTGACTGATCCACTGAGCATTAAGTAGTGTCCATCCCTGTCTTTTAAAATTTTATTTATTTTAAAGTCCATCATGTCACATATAAGAATAGCTGTTCCTGACCTTTTTTGTGGGCTATTGGCTTGTATGATAGTTTTTCATCCTTTCACTTTGAGTCTGTGTTTGTCTTATTGAGTCAGGTGGGTTTCCTGTAGACAGCATATTGTTGGGTTGTGTTTTCTGATCTATCTTCCTACTCTGTGCCTTTTAATAGGTGAACTCAGGCCATTGACATTTACTGATATTATAGATTGAAGATACTTTAATGTCATTCTTTTAAAAAAATTTTTTTAAATTATTTTTATTTATTTATTGGATAGAGACCAGTAGAAACTGAGAGGGAAGGGGATAATAGGGAGGGAGAGAGACAGAGAGACACCTGCAGCCGTGCTTCACCACTTGTGAAGCTTTCCCCCTGAAGGTGGGATTGAACGTGGGTCCTTGTGCATTGTAACATGTGCACTCAACAAGGTGTGCCACCACTTGGCCCCATTAATGTCATTCTTGTAGATTTTTAGAATGCTCTGATATATGGCATATTTATGGTGGTCTGACTGTTTTTTGGAGACCTTTCAGAACTTCTTTCAGGGCAGGCTTGGTGATAGTTGATTCTTTCAACTGTTGCTTGTCTGAGAAGGTTTGTATGCCTCCATCTAGTGTGAATGACAGTCTATCAGGATACAGTAGTCTTGGTTGGAAGCCTATCTCATTCAGCCATTGATAAATATCTTGCCATTCTCTTCTGGCCTGTAGTGTTTGTGTGGAGAAATATGCTGCTAATCTTATGGGTTTTCCTCTGTAGGTGACTCTTTGTTTTTCTCTTGCAGCCTTCAGGATCCTTTCTTTATCCTTATTCCTTTCCATTCTAAATATGATGTGTCCTGGTGTCTTTAAGTCTGGGTTAATTCTGTTTGGGAACCTCTGGGCTTCTTGAACCTTTATGTCTTTGATGTTCTCTAGACTAGAGAAGTTCCCATTTACTGTTGCTGCAAAATCTATAAAATACCCAGGAATAATGCTGACCAAAGAAGTGAAAGACTTGTATATTGAAAACTATGAGTCACTATTCAAGGAAATAGAAAATGATACCATGAAATGGAAAGACATCCCGTGCCTGAGGGCTTTTAAACTATAAATAGGATTCTTACCTTAATCATTGACTCCTGATCAAGAGATAAAGCAGAATGTGGCTGAGATAATACAGTGGTTATGCAAAGAGACACTCACAGCCCCACCGGTAGGCCACCAAGGTATTGATCTTCTTCTGTTTCCTCATTAGCTCTCTGTCCTCTGGTGTCAGCACAGGGCCTCCCCCTTGTTGCTCCAGATTTTGAAGGCAGTAGCAATGGATACTCACAGTTGCATTTGCTGAGTCTTAGGGGATTCCTTTCCTCCTTTCAGCTGTCTTTTTGTTGGTGAAACAGACTGGAGGTGGTCTTTCAACTGCTAAACTGATGGACTGTTACCAGCCACTTAACGCTCATTTCTGTCCATGAGCCACCATTGACTAAACCAAAGAGGGGTACAGCTTCAAACAATTCCCACCACCAGAAATTCATATCCCACCCCCTCCCGTGGTAGCTTTCCTATTCTTTATCCCTCTGGGAGTATGGACTCAAGGTCATTGTGGGATGTCGAAGGTTGAAAGTCTGGCTTCTGTAATTGCTTCCCTGCTGAACATGATCATTGACTTGTCGATCAATACTCCCAGCCTGTCTCTCCCTTTCCCTAGTGGGGAAGGGCTCTGGGGAAGTGAAGCTCCAGGACACATTGGTGGGGTTGTCTGTCCAGGGAAGTCTGATCAGCATCATGCTAGTATTTGGAACCTGGTGGCTGAAAAGAGAGTTAACATACAAAGCCAAACAAACTGTTGACCAATCATGGACCTAAGGGATGGAATAGTGCAGATGAAGAGTTGAGGGGTCCTCTATTTTGTAGGTAGCTAGTAGGCATATTTTAGTTAAATTCCAAAGGGCCTGTGGCTATACTAGTTTTTTTTTTTTTCTTTTTCTTTTTGCCCCTGAGCCTGAAATCTGATATTCCAGAGGATCCAATTTATTATCTGGGAGCTGATGTCATGGCTCTAAGAAGGACCAGAAAGCTGGATCAGGGAAGAGAGTAGCTCCCTAATATTTTTTCTTGCTTGTTTGTAACTCTTCTATGGTTTCCTCCTGCATTTGTAGTAAAATTTGTATTTCTAGTCTTGACACACAAATTCATAATGATTCAGGTACTAACATGGGAACCATGCTTCACTGTCCAAATTTCCTTTTAGGAGAGAAGGATTTATTTATTTATCTATCTATTTATTTATTATATTTTGCCACTAGGGTTATTGCTGGGTCTTTACAAATCCACTGCTCCTGCTGGCCTCCCCCCCCCCATTTTATTTGATAGAACAGAGAGAAATCAAGAGGTTAGAGGGAGATAAAGAGGAAGAGAGAAAGATGGGTTTCTGCAGACCTGGTCATGGTTTGTGAAGCTTCACCCCATCAGGGGCTGCAACCCAGGTTCTTGTGCATGGTGATATATGCCCTTAAAGGGTTCACCACCACCTGATAGTTGTTAGATAGGACAGAGACAAATGGAGAGAGGAGGGGAAGACAGAGAGGAGGAGAGAAAAATAGACACCTGCAGACCTGCTTCACTGCTTGTGAAGTGACTCCCCTGTGGGTGGACTCCCCTGTGACTCTCTGGCAGGGACTTGAACCAGGATCCTTATGCCGGTCCTTGCTTTTCAGGCCACCTGTGCTTAACCCATTGTGCTAATGCCCGATTCCCATGACAGTACATTTGTATTGACTCAAATTTGGATACAACCAAGATGCCCAAAGTGAGTAGCTAAGAAGGTTGTATTATAAACACACAATGAAATATTACTCAGCAGTAAAGAAAGAACTTATTTATTTTTATGATTTAGATGTTATGGAGGGAGAGAGAGAGAGAGAGAGAGAGAGAGAGAGAGAGAGAGAGAGGAACCAGACCAGTTTATCTCTGGCACAATATGATGCCAGGAATTGAATCTGTATCTCCTGTCCCCATTACTTCTCTTTGTAACTTAAGTTCTTCCAATGCCCTCTGAGATCTCTTATATCTCTAACATTAAAAGCCATATAGATGCCTCTTGAGGTGGAATGAATAAATTAAGTAATATTCATATGATGGAATACAGCATCATAATGAAAATGAATTAACCAAAGCTATACATTCCAACATAGATATAATTCAAAAACAGAATGCAATGTAAAAATTGCCATCATAGTACTAGGCTACAGAAACATAATTTTAGAACATAAAAAGACATAAAAGCATAATTAATACAAAAATTGGGACTGTAGCTACTATGATGGAGGGAATAGGAAATAAAGAAGAAATTACAGGAGACTTGGGAGATAGCATAATGATTTTACAAAATGACTTACATGCCTTATGCTCCAAAGTCCCTGGCTCAATCCCCAGCACCACCATAAGTTGGAGCGGATCAGTGCTGTGTTTACTTTTATTTTATTTTATTTTATTTTTACAAAAGGAGTAAATAAGTAAGACAAGATTAGATGATTTAATACAGCTGAGTGGTAGAGGAATAGATTATCATTATTTTAAATGCTAAACTCTTTAAAAAATTTTTAAATTTCTTTGTTGGAGGGTTAACATTTTACAGTCAATAGTAAAATACAATAGTTTGTATATGCATACCATTTCCACATAACAATACAACCCTCACTAGGTCCTCCTCTGCCATCATGTTTCAGGACCTGAACCCTCCCCCCCACCCCAGAGTCTTATACTTTGGTGCAATACACCAGCTCCTGTGCAAGTTCTGCTTAGAGTTTTCCCAGCTAAACTCTTTCATATGCCTAAAATTTCAAAATAGGGCCAGGAAGACCAGCTCACCTGGAATAGATATTTGTGGAGGGTTTCTGCTTTGCCATAAGTATGACACAGGTTTGAATCTAGCCACCAATACACTGGTGGAAGCTTTGGTGCTATTCTCTCTCTCTCTCTCTCTCCCTCTCCCCCTCCCCCTCCCCCTCCCCTCCCCCTCTCCCTCTCCCTCTCCCTTTCCCTCCCTCTCCCTCTCCCTCTCTCTCTCACTCTCTCTGAAAAGACGACTTGGTGAAGCCTTGGTAATGACAGAATCAAAACAATTAGAACAATTATCGATATAATACTACTGACTGTGCTCTAAACAGTCACTGAATGATTTTATATAAATCAACTGGATCCATGAATTATATATTAGGAAGTACACAGTATGATGGGGAATCTGTGTAAAGGTTAGTAGATCAAACCAACTCTAGACTACAGAATGTAGTATGACAATGGAGTCCAAGAAAGTTAGCTGAATGCTGAGGGAATCCCAGAGAGATTTTAAGATGAAAAGATATATCCCAGAGCTGGGCTTTAGGAAAAGCAAGGGGAAATAGGAAGATTAGAGGGAGGAATTTAAAAGTAGGGAACCATCCAGAAGGCAGTCCGTCATATGAGAGGGAGTGAGGCTAGAGGCTGAGGGTGGACACCTGAAAAAGCAGTGACTGGAAACAAAGCTATGTTTTTTTTTTATTTGCTGCCTATTTTATTACTCACCATAGCCCTATAGAATGATTTATTTTTTTAAAAAAATTTTATTTTTATTTTTTATTTTATTTTATTTTATTTTTTTTAATGATTTCTATAATAGTCATTTTATTGATGAGGAAATGGAATCTCTACTCTCTAAGACCTGGTTCCTGGTGATGCATTGGCTCTATATGTTAACTTTTTTTTCAGCCAACAGGTTCCAGATGCTACCATGATGCCAACCAGACTTCCCTGGGCAGACAACCCCAACAATGTGTCCTGGTGTCCTGCTGTCCCAGAGCCCCACTTCACTAGGGAAAGAGAGAGACAGGTTGGGAGTATGCATCGACCTGCCAACACCCATGGTCAGTGGGGAAGCAATTTACAGAAGCCAGACCTTCAACCTTCTGCACCCCATAATGACCCTGGGTCCATACTCCTAGAAGGATAAAGAATAGGAAAGCAATAAGGGGAGGGGGTGGAATACAGTTTCCTGGTGGTAGGAATTTTGTGGAGTTGTACCCCTATTATCCTATGGTTTTTGTCAGTGTTTTCTTTTTATAAATAAAAATTAAAAAAAAACTATCCATGACATTCACTTTCTCTCAGTTCTTCCCAACTTGCACAGTTTCTGAGAACTTCACTGTGATGACCTAAAAAAATCTTTCTTTGCTGCTAAATATAGACCAGTGAAATTAGTCATTATTAGATAGTGCTTGCTTAAAAAAAAGTCTGCAGATAGATTCCTGGAATTGCGGAGTAGGGAAGAAAATAGTCTCATTTCTTTTAAAAATAAATGGGGTTGTGGGAGGTAGCTAGTACAGTAAAGTTTCTCAAGGAGAGTGAATTGCAGGTCAGGGGATTTGCTTTGGTAGTGCTGTGTCTCTCTGCACAGGGGCTTCCAGGAGGAGAGCTGATGCTTCTAGAAGTTTCATCTGATCACCTTGTAGAAAGACTACTGGAGACCAGGTCCTGTGTATGGACAGGGGGACAGGGTCCTCAGCTTAAGCTGTCAACATCTTAGAAACAGGCACAGAAGGGGGTCGGGTGGTGGCGCAGTGGGTTAAGCGCATGTGGCGCAAAGCGCAGGGACGGGCGTAAGGATCCTGGTTCGAGCCCCCGGCTCCCCACCTGCAGGGGAGTCACTTCACAGGCAGTGAAGCAGGTCTGCAGGTGTCTATCTTTCTCCCCTTCTTTGTCTTCCCCTCCTCTCTCCATTTCTCTCTGTCCTATCCAACAATAAATTGCGTCAACAAGGGCAATAATAATAACCACAACGAAGCTACAACAAGGGCAACAAAAGGGAAAAAAAAATGGCCTCCAGGAATGGTGGATTCATGGTGCAGGCACTGAGCCCAGCAATAACCCTGGAGGGGGGAAAAAATAAAAACAAAACAAAACAAAACAAAAAAAGGAAACAGGCACAGAAAACCATAACAATGTGTACTCACTCCTACAATCAAATTTCTGTCCCTTTGCATGTGGGATAGGCTGCTGTGAAATCTGTAGAGTATGTTTGTGATAATCTTACAATAAAAGTAGGCAATACAGTATACATACAAATGAACTTGTGAGGATTCCTGTCGGGCATTAAGCCAGTCCTCCTGCTCCATCCTGCATTGCTGATACTATGGCCTATTTACATAATCATTGTTTTGCCTGAAAGATGCCCACCCATTGATCTATCTTCTTTCTATCTTGAGACTTGCCCTGCCTGCAAGGTAACATTAATCCCACTGGCTAAAACCATCGCAACAGTTGCTAAGGAAGCTTCCACCTTCCCAGCATACCTTTTTCCTTTCTTCTCCCCCTTTCCTAGCCATTTCCGTTTCCAACTTGCCACTTCCGGTTTTATCCTATAAAGCCACCTCTGTTTCTGGTTTCTCTATCTTCCTCTCTTCTGTGTCCCAACCTAGAGGAGGGCAGGTGTGCAGGGGGAGGCTGATGCTGGCCATTGAGGTTTTTGGCTCCAAGTGGCCTAACCTGCTGCACTCATGCTTGACTCTGGGGCATCCACATGAATAAAGATTTGTATTGCTACCTCCATGAGCTTGGTTCCTGGGTCATCTCTCCCACCTGTGAAGCCAACCTGGAATATTGGCGCCCAACATGGGGCCTTCCCCCCCTCAGGCATACGTACAAAGGCGCCCCAGCCCCCAGATAAGGGTGCTGCCACTTGGCTTTCTACGGCCTCATGTTTTAAGAAGGCACTGTGGTTCTTTTTCTCCCTCTTCTTATTTTTCTGAGACCCCTCTGCATGGGC
Organism: Erinaceus europaeus; assembly: GCF_950295315.1. Taxonomy (NCBI): domain Eukaryota; kingdom Metazoa; phylum Chordata; class Mammalia; order Eulipotyphla; family Erinaceidae; genus Erinaceus; species Erinaceus europaeus. Next base: position 49,101,939 of record NC_080163.1, read on the forward strand.
AACCTTCCTCCTTATCAAGAGGATTACCAAACCCTCTACTCCTTTTTCTCTAGACAGTTTTGCTCTCTCTGGGACGTTTTGCTCTGGGCCACACCTTGGTTCCTCTTAACCATGATAGTAGCGCTTGGGAGATGCACAGGGCCCCCTCCCATATCTCCCGCCAAGAAGGGCGACTCTAACTTGCAGAGCCTTCTCCAGAACTTTGGCACTCCCCAAGACTGGAGACACATAGTTCGTTCCACCCTCCCAAGTCCATTCTTCCTTCAATGGGAAGCCATTTTTGGGAATGGGTGCTTGCAGATATCCCACAGGAACAGTCAGAACCAGCCTAACTTGGATTTAGAGGCCCTTTGTGGAGTAGGATGCCCTCCAGGAGTCATAATACAACACAGCGGGATCTGAAAATCCTGGTTTACATAGCCCAAAAACAAAACCTCCCTACCACTTCTCTCTCTCCCCTTGTTCTCTCTGAATGTCTTGAGCTTGCTGTCTGCCCCATCTGCTTCCAGTTGTGTTTTGTAAGAGAGTGATTTGAAGGATTTTTGTTTTCGCCGAGCTGGCTTCATGGGCAGGTAACATGACCAGGGACTCATGGCTGGGTTGTACGCAGTATCTCTTTATTCATGCAGGATACAGCGCAATCTAAGCCAAGCTAAGCTAAACTAAACTACTACAAACAATCTTGTCCTTATAAATATACTAGCCCAGTAGGGTGGGAACAGGATGCAATGCAGAGAGGGTGGGGAGAAAAGTGACTGGTGAAAATCAGGGTATGACAAGGAGAGGGGGCGGAGCAGGTGAGAATTCTATCACTGAACCACCAATGCCCTGGAGGGAGGGTGGTGCTTGTTAACAGCAGTTATGTAAATAGAATACAGTGGTTATGTAAATAGAATACAGTGGTTATGTAAATAGAATGCAGTGTTAAGCAGGGGGTATTTAAACCAAATGAAACAGAAAAGGTTTTTAGAAGTAGAATTAGAAACATACCAACAAATGACTGAATTTTTTGTATGACCCATTTTGCTCAGACTACTCTGAAACTTAATTGACTTTATATAAAAATGCTGGATGCAACCATGACTTCTGGAGATATCCAGAAACAACCCTAAAATTTTTTTTTCTCTTCTTTTCTCTTCCTCTTTTGATTTTTTTTTTCCTTTTAGTCTTGGTATAAAGGTGAAATATTTATTCTTAAACTGTGTGAGTAAAATAATACAGTACAGATCTAAATTTGTGTTTGACATGATATGTCTTTGTAACAAAAGTTTTTCTCTTGTGTGTTAAAGACTACATGTTTATGTGTGTGTTTGAAATTTGGTAAACATTAGCTTTAAGGTTAAAAGTGTATCTTCGTAGCTATATTCTTACCAGGCAAAGTTAAATGAAGGATTTTTCAACACGATTCTCATAAAGGTAAAATTAATTTGCTAAAGTAACTGAGTACTTAAGGTAAAAGTCTAAATATTTAACGTGACAATTCATCATCCCCAAAATTAAAATAAAAATTCTCTATACAGGACATTTTTGAAGGGCCCCCCAAAATTCCCCGTAAACTAATCTTGTGTAAATTAATCCACAACATATCTGGCATTAACCTGGCATTGTAAATGTTCTAAGAAACGTTGTCACTAACATGTGTTAACTCTCTAAGTAACCTGAGTTTGCTTAAAGTCTAAGTTAAAAATTAGTCAAAAATCAATATATTTTAACTAAACCAAACTGTTGTTGAAAAGGCCCACCAAACACTTAGGCTCAATTAAGTAAAGAAAAAAGGGGGATACATCCCCCCAATATCCAGTTGGCTAAGGCACTAATTACACTAAACCCTTTTTAATATTTATAAAAAATTGAACCAGATGCCCTGCTAACCATAGGAAGCAGATTTGTATGTGTTTCTTTCACAGGAATCCCCAGAAATCCATTTTGACCCCTGTCCTCTGACATTGCCCACAAAATGGCATGACTACAGCGCCCCCCCCCCCACGAAACCTATGATATGATATGACATGATCTGAAAAACCTGATTCAGATTCCAAGGGCAGAACTTTCTTACTGCCTTTCTCTTGCCCATCATTGTCTGCCCTTCCTGCTTCTGTTTCACCTGTCACCCTTTGGCGGTTTCAGCTCACTCTCTACAGAAAAGCAAAATTCCAGTGGCTGTCTTCCCCTATCAAGATAAGATGTATGGTGTTTCTTCCCCTGTTCCTTGGCATTGGATTGATGCTTCTATCGGACTTGCTGGTGGAGCTCTTGAAAACTCCCTTTATGCTGCTAGGCTTCTCAAGGACTGACTGCAGCAGTCCATGGACTTTGCATCCAGCTGTCTTGGGACTCGACAGCACCAAATAGCCCCTTTGTCTGACAGGCCACAAGCCCCTTCACCTGGCAGGCCAAATGCCCCCTTGCCTGCAGGCACTGCCCCTTGGAGGCAGGAAATGCCTCCTTGCTGCCAGGTCCTGCCCTTTGTTGGCAGGAAACTCACCTTTGCCATTAGGCCCCACCCTCTTTGCCCATCAGATAGCCCCCTCAGCCCACCAGGCCTGCCCTTTGACATCATACTGGCTCTTGCTGCTCTCCTACTTGTCCCTCCCTGTCTTATTCCAGTTCTTTTGAAAATTCCTGCATGATGTCATTCAGGTTTCTGCCCAAAATGTTTCTGTTCACTCCTTCACTGCTATTCCCCTGACAGAAATGGAGTCTTTTACAGATAGCGATCCATTTTTATATGGCCATTAAGAAAGAGGGAGATGTTGGGAAATTGTGAGGATGTGGTTGAGTTTGGCAGTGCTTGAACCTGAGGGTGCATCTATCCTGTTAGTCAGTCTCTCTACCGAGAGGTTGAGCAAGGAGGGACAGTAGTAACCCCAAAGGTGTGCCTCGTCCTTTCAGTTTCCCTGTCTCACAAAGGACCCTGCATTCCTGATGCTATGGACATTAGATAAAAAGAAAGGGGGAGATGTTGGAGCCCCCCCTGCCATTGATCTATCTTCTTTCTGCCTTGAGACCCGCCTTACCTACAGGGTAACATTAATCCCTCCCCTTATATCTTTCCTATTCTTTATCCCTCTGGGAGTATAGACCCAGGGTCATTATAGGGTGCAGAAGGTGAAAAGTCTGGATTCTATAATTGCTTCCCCACTGGACATGGACGTTGTCAGGTCGACCCATACTCCCAGCATGTCTCTCTCTTTCCCTAGTAGGGCAGGCTTCTGGGGAAGCAGGGCTCCAGTATACATTGGTGGGGTCGTCTGCCCAGGGAAGTGCAGTTGGCATCATGTTAGCATCTGGAACCTGGTGGTTGAAAAAATAGTTAACATATAGAGCCAAACAAATTGTTGACTAATCATGAACCTAAGGCTGGAATAGTGCAGATGAAGAGTTGGGGCGTCTCCATTTTGTAGATAGTTAGTAGTCCTATTTTAGTTATATTCCAAAGAGTCCATGACTATACTATGTTTTTGTTTTTTTTTTTTCTTTTTTTCCCTGAGCCTGACATCTGATATGCAGGTGGATCCAAGTTATTGTCTGGGGAGATGATGTCATGCCTGGAAAATGGACCAAAAAGCTGGATCAGGGAAAAGAGTAGCTCCCAAATATGGGAAAAGTGTATAAATACTGTTGACTGTAGACCCCATTGATTTGATATGATCTGGGGCCCATATTCAGCTTAGGAGCCTATTAGACATCTGCATCCCTTTAGATCTGAGCTCACATTCTGTGGTCATGAGTAGTAACATTCCAAGCTGCCCCAATTTCAGAACTCATCTTCCTCAGTGGAAGACTATGTTGTCCAGCCTCCCTTCGGAGGATGGAACATTCTCTACTGTTGTTGATCCACATTGAGAGCAAGGTCCTATGGGTGCCCACAAAAGAGTTTATTGTGTTGTTCCTGATAGAAATGACCAGTAACAATGGAGAGAGGGATTTATTTGAGGTCTAGGCCCATCGTGTCTGTTTGGGAATCTCAGGACTCCCTGACTAGGGCCCCAGCTGAGACTGTAATATTTTAATGGTGACTCTTTAGTCACTATCAGGCCACCCCATCAGTTGGGGCTCTAGTCAGGGAGTCCTGGGATTTCCACAAATTGATGTGATTTACAGCCAACAATATTTATATGCTTATCCCATATTTGGGAGCTATCTCTTCCCTGACCCAGGTTTCTAGCCCCATTTCCAACCATGAAATCATCTCCCCAGATAACAACTTGGGTCTACCTGCATATCAGATGTCAGGCTTGACAAAAAAACTAGTATAGTCATGGGCCCTTTGGAATATAACTAAAAAAGGTCTACTATCTACCTCCAAAACAGAGACCCCAAATCTTCATCTTCAATATTCCAGCCTTTAAGTTCATGATTAGTCAACAATTTGTTTGGCTTTATTATGTTAACTCTTTTCAGCTACCAGGTTCCAGATTCTTTCATGATGCCAACAGGAGTTCCCGGGGCAGATGACCCCACTAATGTGTCCTGGAGCCCTGCTTCCCCAGAGCCCTGCTTCACTAGGGAAAGAGATAGACAGGCTGGAGTATGTATCGACTTGCCAAAACCCATGTTCAGTGGGGAAGAAATTAAGGAAGTCAGACCTTTCACCTTCTGCATCCCATAATGACCCGGGGTCCATACTCTCAGAGGGATAAAGAATAGGAAAGCTATCAGGGGAGGGGGTGGGATACAGAGTTCTGGTGGTGGGAATTGTACCCCTTTTATCCTATGGTTTTGTCAGTGTTTCCATTTTATAAGTAATAATTAAAAAAATATGTTTCTTTGCCTGGAAGGTGACCTCAGGAGGATGACCCTGTGAACAGATTGTAGCAAAGCGTCATTCTTGTTTGGTGAATGTTCAATTTAAATTATTTTTCAGCTGAAAAAATTAAGAATATATACTCATTTGCTTTATGACACTTTTTTCTTCAATGTTTTTTGTTTTCTTATTTTTTTTAAATTTTGTAATACAGCTGTTAACATATGGGTACAATATCTCATCAACCTATGATAGTTATTTCTCCCCCAATTTAGATCCATTTACACAGTCATACTAGGACCACAAATTGAAAAGCTTCTGCCCAGCCAAAGAAACTATCACACAAACAAAAAGACCCCTCACAGAATGGGAGAAGATCTTTACATGCCATACACCAGACAAGAGACTAATCATTAAATCATACAAAGAGCTCAGCAAACTTAACACCAAAAAAGCAAATTACCCCATCCAAAAATGGGCAGAGGATATGAACAAAACATTCACTCCAGAGGAGATCCAAAAGGCTAACAAACATATGATAAACTGTTCCAGGTCGCTGATTGTCAGAGAAATGCAAATAAAGACAACATTGAGATACCACCTCACTCCTGTGAGAATGGCATACATCAAAAAGGACAGCAGCAACAAATGCTGGAGAGGCTGTGGAGACAGAGGAACCCTTCTGCACTGCTGGTGGCAATGTAAATTGGTCCAGCCTCTATGGAGAGCAGTCTAGGAAACTCTCACAAGGCTAGACATGGACCTTCCATATGATCCAGTAATTCCTCTCTTGGGGATATACCTCAAGGACTCCATAACACCCAACCAAAAAGATATGTGTACACCTATGTTCATAGCAGCACAATTCATAAGAGCTAAAACCTGGAAGCAACCCAGGTGCCCAACAGCATATGAGTGGCTGAGAAAGCTGTGGTATATATACACAATAGAATACTATGCAGCTATTAAGAACAATGAACCCACCTTCTCTGACCCATCTTGGATGGAGCTAGAAGGAATTATGTTAAGTGAGGTAAGTCAGAAAGATAAAGATGAGTATGGGATGATCCCACTCATCAACAGAAATTGAGAAAGAAGAACAGAAAGGGGAACTAAAAGCAGGATCTGACTAAATCGAGAGTAGGGCACCAAAGTAAAAACCATGTGGTGAGGGGGAGCGTAGACATTTGGCTTCCAGGGGCGGTGGGGAGGTGAGGGTGGGTGGGTGGGATGGAACACAGTCTTTTGGTGGTGGGAATGTTGTCTATGTATACTCCTATTAAATTGTAGTCATATATAACACTATTTAATTAATATGGGGGAAAATTGATTGTGTGTCTCGAAGTTTTTAAAACACAGACTGAGTCTTTTTAATACATAGGCTGAGTCTTTGATAGGTTGACTCTCTCAAAAGACTAGACCAGGGAGAACAGAAGCAACCAGTGGCACAGCTATATACAAGGTGTTGGGTATTGTACAGCAAATCCTAACAAAGGGACTTTTTTTTTTTTTTTTTTCCATATCCCACCCCCTCCCCCGATAGCTTTCCCATTCTCTATCCCTCTGGGAGCATGGACCCAGGGTCATTGTGGGATGCAGAAGGTAGAAGGTCTGGCTTCTGTAATTGCTTCCTCGCTGAACATGGGTGTTGACTGGTCGGTCCATACTCCCAGTCTGCCTCTCTCTTTCCCTAGTAGGATGGGTCTCTGGGGAAGCTGAGCTCCAGGACACATTGGTGGTGTCTTCAATCCAGGGAAGTCTGGCCGGCATCCTGATGACACCTGGAACCTGGTGACTGAAAAGAGAGTTAACATACAAAGCCAAACAAATTTTTGTGCAATCATGGACCCAAAGCTTGGAAAAGTGGGAAGGTAGTATTAGGGAGGTACTCACTGCAAACTCTAGTATACTTCTGCTTTCTTACTTTGGTGCCATACTCCAAACTCAGTCAATTTCTGCTTTGCGTTTCTACTTCTTTTTTTTTTTTTTTACATGCATAACATTCCCCAGATTCCCATTTAGCAATACAACCCCCACTATTTAATTCATCATTTTTCATGGACCTGTATTCTCCCCACCCACCCACCCACCCCAGAGTCTTTTACTTTGGTGTAATACTCCAATTCCATTTCAGGTTCGACTTGTGTTTTCTTTTCTAATCTTGTTTTTCAACTTTGGCCTGAGAGTGAGATCATCCCATATTCATCCTTCTGTTTCTGACTTATTTCACTCAACATGATTTTTTCAAGGTCCATCCAAGATCGGCTGAAAACGGTGAAGTCACCATTTTTTACAGCTGAGTAGTATTCCATTGTGTATATATACCACAACTTGGTCAGCCACTCATCTGTTGTTGGACACCTGGGTTGCTTCCAGGTTTTGGCTATTACAAATTTTGCTGCCAAGAACATATGTGTACACAGATCTTTTTGGATGGATGTGTTGGGGTCCTTAGGATATATCCCCAGGAGGGGAATTGCAGGGTCATAGGGTAGGTCCATTTCTAGCCTTCTGAGAGTTCTCCAGACTGTTCTCCACAGAGGTTGGACCAATTGACATTCCCACCAGCAGTGCAGGAGGGTTCCTTTGACCCCACATCCTCTCCAGCATTTGCTGCTGTTACCTTTTCTGATGTGTGACATTCTCACAGGAGTGAAGTGATATCTCATTGTTGTCTTGATTTGCATTTCTCTGACAATCAGAGACTTGGAGCATTTTTTCATGTGTTTCTCGGCCTTTTGGATCTCTTCTGTGGTGAATATTCTGTCCAATTCCTCCCCCCATTTTTGGATGGGGTTATTTGTTGTCTTGTTGTTGAGTCTGGTAAGCTCCTTATATATGTTGGTTATTAAACTCTTATCTGATGTATGGCATGTAAAGATCTTCTCCCATTCTGTGAGGGGTCTCTTGATTTGGGTAGTTGTTTCTTTTGCTGTGAAGAAGCTTTTTAATTTGATGTAGTCCCATAGGTTTATACTTGCCTTAGTCTTCCTTGTAATTGGATTCGTTTCATTGAAAATGTCTTTAAAATTTATGTGGAAAAAAGTTCTTCCAATATTTTCCTCTAAGTATCTGATAGTTTCTGGTCTAACATCCAAGTCCTTGATCCACTTGGAATTTACTTTTGTATTTGGTGAAATACAGTGATTCAGCTTCATTCTTTTGCATGTTTCAATCCATTGTTTCCAACACCATTTGTTGAAGAGACTCTGCTTTCCCCATGTAATAGTCTGGGCCCCTTTGTCAAAGATTAGATGTCCATAGGTGTGGGGCCTCATTTCTGGGCTCTCAATTCTATTCCACTGGTCAGTGTGTCTGTTCATGTTCCAGTACCAAGCAGTTTTGATGACAATGGCCCTATAATGCAGTTTGAGATCTGGCAGTGTGATGCCTCCGGTTCTGTTCTTTTTTCTCAAGATTGTTTTGGCAATTCTAGGTCTTTTCTGGTTCCAGATAAACATTTGTAGCATTTGTTCTATTCTCCTAAAAAATGTGCTTGGGATCTTGATGGGGATAGCATTAAATTTGTAGATGGCTCTGGGTAATATATTCATTTTGATGATGTTAATTCTTCCAACCCATGAGCATGGAATATCTTTCCACTTCTTTGTGTCTTTTTCAATTTCTTTGAGTAGTGACTCATAATTTTCAGTATACAAGTCTTTCACTTCTTTGGTTAGGTTTATTCCTAGATATTTTATTGTTTTTGTTGCTATAGAAAAAGGAACTGATTTCTGGATTTCAATTTCTTCTAACTTAGTGTTTGCATAGAGGAATGCCACTGACTTTTGAATGTTAATTTTATAGCCTGACACAGTACTGTATTGCCTGATGATTTCCAAAAGCTTCTTGCTAGATTCCTTAGGTTTTTCCATGTATACTATCATGTCATCTGCAAATAAGGAGAGTTTGACTTCTTCTCTTCCAATCTGTATTCCTTTAATTCCTTGCTCCTGCCTGATTGTTATGGCAAGAACTTCCAACACTATGTTGAATAGTAATGGTGATAGTGGGCAGCCCTGTCTAGTACCTGATCTGAGGGGAAATGCTTCCAGTTTTTCACCATTGAGTATGATGTTGGCTGTAGGTTTGCTATATATAGACTCCACTATCTTCAGGAATTTTCCATCTATTCCTATTTTTTGTAGTGTTTTGATCATAAAGGGATGTTGTATTTTGTCAAAGGCTTTCTCTGCATCTATTGATATGACCATGTGGTTTTTGGTCTTGCTTTTGTTGATGTGGTGGATCACATTGATTGATTTACGTATATTAAACCAACCTTGCATGCCTGGGATAAACCCCACTTGGTCATGATGAACAATCTTTTTGATATACTGCTGTATCCGGTTGGCTAGAATTTTGTTCAATATTTTTGCATCTATGTTCATCAGAGATATTGGTCTGTAGTTTTCTTTTTTGGTTGTGTCCCTGCCTGCTTTTGGTATCAGGGTGATGTTGGCTTCATAGAAGCTTGCAGGGAGTATTCCAGTGTCTTCAATCTTCTGGAAGACTTTTAAAAGTAGAGGTATTAGTTCTTCTTTGAAAGTTTTGTAGAATTCATTTGTAAAACCATCTGGTCCAGGACTTTTATTTTTGGGAAGATTTTTGATAACTGTTTCAATTTCATTAGCTGTGATGGGCCTGTTCATGTTGTCCACTTCCTCTTTACTTAGTTTTGGAAGTTGGTAGGTATCTAGGAAATCATTCATTTCTTCCAGGTTCTCTAACTTGGTGGCATATAGTTGTTCATAGAAGCCTCGCATGATATGTTGAATTTCTGCAGTGTCTGTTGTGATATCTCCTCTTTCATTTACTATCCGATTTATTTGGGTCTTCTCCCTTTTTTGTTTTGTGAGTCTGGCTAAAGGTTTGTCAATTTTGTTTACTCTTTCGAAGAACCAACATTTACTTTCATTGATCTTTTGTATGGTTTTCCTATTCTCAATGTTATTTATTTCTGCCCTAACTTTAGTAATTTCTGTCCTTCTGGTTGCTTTAGGGTTCCTTTGTTGTTCTTCTTCTAGGTCTTTAAGATGTGCAATCAGGCTGTTTATTTGTGCCTTTTCTTGTTTCCTAATGTGTGCTTGTATAGCTATGAACTTCCCTCTTAGGACTGCTTTAGTTGTGTCCCAAATATTTTGATAGCTTGTGTCGTCATTTTCATTGAACTCTCGAAACATTTTGATTTCTTCCTTGATTTCCTCTTTGACCCAGAAGTTGTTAAGAAGTGTACTGTTGAGCTTCCACATTTTGGCACTGTTACTAATCTTTTGTTGATTGTTAAGTGTTAGTTTAATTCCACTGTGGTCTGAGAAGATGCTTGGGATGATTTCAGTGCTCTTGAATAGGCTGATGCTGTCTTTGTGGCCTAACATATGGTCTATCCTTGAGAATGATCCATGTGGATTTGAGTAAAATGTGTATTCCAGTTTCTTGGGATGAATGACTCTGAAAATGTCCAATAGTTCTAGTTTATCTATCTCTTCATTTAGCTCCCTTATGTCTTTACTGATTTTCTTCCTGGATGATCTGTCAAGTTGAGATAGTGGGGTGTTGAAGTCCCCTACTATGATTGTGTTACTGTTAATATATTGCTGTAGCTCTTTCAGTAGAAGTTTGATGTATTTAGATGGCTTCTCATTGGGTGCATAGATATTAATAATTGTTAAGTCCTCTTGATTGACTGATCCTCGGAGCATTAAGTAGTGTCCATTCCTATCTTTTTTAATCTTATCTATTTTAAAGTCTATCATGTCAGATATGAGAATAGCTGTTCCTGCCCTTTTTTGTGGGCCATTGGCTTGAATGATAGTTTTCCATCCTTTCACTTTAAGTCTTTGTTTGTCTTGTTGCGTTAGGTGAGTTTCCTGTAGACAACATATTGTTGGGTTGTGTTTTCTGATCCATCTTCCTACTCTGTGTCTTTTAATAGGTGAATTCAGGCCATTCACATTTATTGATATCAAAGATTGAAGATATTTTAACGCCATTCTTGTAGAGTTTTAGAGTGTTTTGATATATGTTCTATTTGTGGTGGTCTGGTTGTTTATAGGAAACCTTTCAGAACTTCTTTCAAGGCAGGCTTGGTGATGGTTGCTTCCTTCAACTGTTGCTTGTCTGAGAAGGTTTTGATGCTTCCATCTAGTCTGAATGACAATCTAGCAGGATATAGTATTCTTGGCTGAAAGCCTTTCTCATTGAGCACTCGATAGATATCTTGCCATTCTCTTCTGGCCTGTAGTGTTTGTATGGAGAAGTCTGCTGCTAATCTTATGGGTTTTCCTTTGTAGGTGACTCTTTGTTTTTCTCTTGCAGCCTTGAGGATCCTTTCTTTATCCTTATTCCTTTCCAATCTAAGTATGACATGTCTTGGTGTCTTTAGGTCTGGGTTAATTCTGTTTGGGACCCTCTGGGCTTCTTGAATCTTTATGTCTTTGGTGTTGTCTAGACTAGAGAAATTTTCAGCTATTATGGCCTGGAGAACGCTTTCTTCCTCCCCTTCTCTTTCTTCCTCTGCTAAGCCAATAATGCGTATATTGTTTCTTTTGAAGTCATCCCATAGGACTCTGTTGTTGTTTTCAGCATCTCTTGATCTCTTTTTGAGATCTCTTACTTCTTCTTTAGTTGTCTCTAATTCATCCTCAATCTTGCTAATTCTGTCTTCAGCCTCATTGATTCTATTCTCTCTGCCCACTACTGCTTTCTGGAGTTCATCTATTTTGTTGCCCTGCTCTGATACTGTTTTAGCTTGTTCAGCTAGTTGCCTTCTTAGTTCAGCAATTTCAGCTTTCAGCTCTCTAATAACCATGAGATTATTAGAATTTTCTTCCATATTCTCATTTGTTGTTCCTGCAGTTCTGATTACAATTTTTTCAAATTCTTTACTCACTCCTGTTATTATTTCCTTAGCTAATGTTTTGATGTTGAACTCGTTGTTTTGTGCTTTGCCCTCTGGAGGACTTTTAGCTGGACTCTTGTCCTGGTTCGAGTCTCCATTATTTTTTCTTGTTGTTTTAACCATTTTATATAAGTTAACAGTTTTTTCAATCCCTGAGTTGGAGTTCAGTGGTGTAAAAGCCTTTTTTTTTTCCCCTGTAGGCTATGGCAGCCTGAGGACTTTTAAACTATCAGTAGGCTTCTTGGCTTAATCAATGACTCCTGACCAAGAGATAAAGCAGGGTGTGGCAGAGATAATCCAGTGGTTATGCAAAGAGACTTTCACAGCCCTTCAGCTATGCCACCGAGGTATAGGTCTTCTCCTGAGTTTCCCGGTTAGATCTCTGTGCCCTGGTGTCCCTCCCTGTTGCTGCTCCAGATTCTGAGGGTAGTAGCAATGGAGACTCAGAGTTGTACTTGGTGAGTCTCTGGGGAGTCCTTTCCTCCCTTCAGCTGTCCCCTTGTTGGTGGAGCAGACTGGAGGTGGTGTCTCCACTGACAGACTGTCGAACTGTTAGCAGTCACTTAATCTCTCCTTAGGCCCCTCTCTCCTCTCTGTCACCAGCCACGCGTGTTTGTACTCACGGGTGATTTACTGGGTTTCTGTGGTCATTCTAGTCCTGTCTTGTTTCGGTCCGGGTGGTCTCCTTTGGTATTCCTAGTTGATCCGGGACAAAGGGACTTTTCAAAGTTAACCCAATTACCAAATAATGTGATGATAACAATAATATCCATCGTCTTCTTGAACCCTAAGACAGCAGGAACCTCACATTTCCACTATAGAGTGTATATTTCCCCCAGTCCTGGAACCTTAGGGTGGGGCCCACTTTCCTGCTTGCTTCTCTCAATTCATATAAAATAATATTGCATCCGCTGACACTTTTTTTTTTTAAATTCAAGCTACCTAAAAGAGGTAAACAGGTGTGACTATCACTGTTTTTAAAATAGATTTTAAAGTTAAAATAGAGTTATATTTGTAGAAAAGGTTAAAGAGAGTGGAGAATTCCCAGTACCACATAACCAATTTCCCTTGTTATGTAATTTTTGTATTTGTTTCATGCATTTGACATATTAATGAATGAGTGATGTTATGTTAGCTAAAGTCCAAACTTTGTCCAGATTTCCCTAATTAAAAAATGTTTTTTTTATTTTTGCTAGGATTAGTACTGGGGCTGGGTGTCTTTATGAAGAATCCACTACTTGTAGTGGCCATTCCTGCTGCCTACCCCTTTTGTTTTGATACAGACAGGTGTGAACTTTGAACCCTGGTCCCTGCAATGATAACATGTGCACTCTATTGGCTGTGCCACCATCAGGCCCTTTGATTTTCCTAGTTCCATCCCACTGTCATTTTCCTGTTCCAAAATTATATCTAGGAAAAAAAACACATTTTATTTAATTGTCATATTTCAAGCTTGTCTCAACTGTGACAGTTTTTCAGATGTTCATTGTCATCTTTAATGACTTTCGCAGTGTGGAGGAGTATGTTGTAGAATGTCCCTCAATTGGGAATTTTCCAACATTTTTCCTGGGATTATTCATATTTTGGAGGAAAGCATAGAAAAATATCTTTCTCATCACATCAGACCAGCATACACAGAATCACTGTTTCTGTTAAATTTTGTTACCTGGCTAATGTAATGTTTGGCAGGTTTCTCTAACTTGTCTTCCCCTCCCCTTTCTTTCCACACAATAGTCTTTGGGTGGAAGTCTCTATCTCCCATGCAAGGCCCGTACTTGGGTGGGGAGTCAGGCTTTTTCCTTCTGGAGAGATTCTATACAAATTATTTGAAATCCTTCTCCATGCATTTAATTATCTTTACCTATTCATTTGTTCATTCCATTATTATCAGGATGGACTTTAGAAATATTTATTTTATGCTCTGGATTATAATCCAATGCCACTTCATTATGTTTTTCAATTTGTTCCATTTCCAGTCACAAGGTTCTCTTTCAGTTGACTCTTGTGTTCCTTTGACAGGCTTATCTTGTATCCAGGCTAGTCATTCCCAGGAATAGTCATATCTCCAAACAACCTTTGTTCCCTTTAGTGAAGAATGGTATTGAAAACCAAGATCTAGGGACAGAGAGGTAGCTCACACGGTAGGAGTCCTGCCTTGCTATAAGCATGGCCCGGATTCAAATCCTAGTACCACATAAGAGTGTCAGGACTTTGGAGGAAACTGGTGCTGTGGTGTCTCTTTCTGTGTTTTTAAATGAAAAAAATGAAGCAGGGCTGGTGGTTGCAGACGTAGGTAAGTGTACACATTATCATGTGCATAGACTAGGGTTTGAGCCTCCACTGGCCACCTTCAGAGGGGATGCTTTATGAGTGGTGAATCAGGTATGCAGGTATCTATCTTTCTTTCTCCCACCCCTTTTCCTCTCTTAATTTCTCTCTGACCCCTCAAATAAAATAGAAAGAAATAAAGGGGGTGGGTGGGATGGGCACTAGGAATGATGGGTTTGTAGTGCTGGCACAGAGCCCCAGTGATAACCCTGATGGCAATTAAAATAAATTTATAAAAGAGAGAAAAGGGAACAAGAGTGATGAAAGCATGCAGGTAGAATGAAGCTCTGAGGGACCCAGTGTGGCCCAGTGGGTTAAGCGCACATGGCGCAAAGCGCGAGGACTAGCATAAGGATCCTGGTTCAAGTCCCCTGGTTCCCCACCTGCAGGGGGTCACTTCACAAGCGGTGAAGCAGGTCTGCAGGTGTCTATCTGTCTTTTCCCCTCTCTTTCTTCCCCTCCTCTCTCAATTTCTCTCTGTCCTATCCAACAATAACAGTGGCGATGACAACAATAGCAATAACAACAAGGGCAACAAAATAGGAAAAATGACCTTCAAGAGCAGTGGATTCATAGTGCAGGCACTGAGCCCAGCAATAACACTGGAGGCAAAATAAATAAGTAAATAAAAAAGAGTAAGAAAGAAAGAAAAAAAGGAAACTAAGTCTCCGGCTCTGAGTATTATGCTCATTTCTACTTTCTGTGGGAGAGCAGTAATATTCTAGGAGACTTTCATTGTTTCTTAAAGAAACCACAAACTTCTACAGTTTCACTGCCTTTGAGAACTTGTTCCTTGCTTTTCTGTGCAGTAAAATAGCTTCCTTGGTACTTTTTGTGAGTTTTCTCTGAAAAATACCCTCCTCTTTCTCATCAGGGTTAATGTTTGTCACCCTGGGCTCCCATTGTGGTTTGTAAAGGAAGGACTCTTTATAACTTATGTTACAGCTTGTTAATATATGCCTGTTCTTCTGACTTAGGTTACTCATCTAGAGCAATTGATAGGTGCTTGGTAGGTATTGTCTGAATGGTTTGTATATGTACACTTCATGTTTGAAGAGGAACATAAACAATGAGCAGAAATATGAAGAGGGTGCTTTAAAAGGATGCTTGGAATCACCTTACTTCTGCTTCCCCTCTTCCCATTTAGAAGTCTTTCCTTTGGTAAAGATTTATGGCATCATGTGGAGCTGATAGGGCCAGAGTGGGAAGGCAATCTCTTGTCTCCGCTTCACACCAGTTGTTTCTAAACAGGCCTGTCCCTTGAAATCACCTGGGAAATCACAGCAACCTCTCCTAAACCTCCACTCCAGAAATTTGATTTCAGGATGTCTGTGATAGCAACTGGAGATCTGTATTTAATATCCCCTCTCCTGAAAAAGAGAAAGTAAGTGAAGCCAAAGCAGGCTGCCTGTAATCTAATGTTGTCTGTGAAACATAGCCTCTTGCACCCAGTGTGCAGTAAATGAACAATTTTTCAACTGGAATCTATACTTCCTCTTATAATGGATATAATGGGGAACAAAACTATGGAAATTTAAGTGAGGGGAAACATAGCCTCAAGAGAGTCATTGGAAATTCTTCCGTATTATAGCCTTAGAATTGTATTTACAAGGTTAATCTGGGCCCGGCCAACTTTATTTATTTATTTAATTTTTTATTTATAAAAAGGAAACATTGAAAAAACCATAGGATAAGAGGGGTACAGCTTACCACAGTTCCCACCACCAGACCTCCGTATACCAACTCCTCCCTTGATAGCTTTCCTACTCTTTAACCCTCTGGGAGTATGGACCCAAGATCATTGTCGGATGCAGAAGGTTGAAGGTCTGGCTTCTGTAATTGCTTCCTCGATGAACATGAGTGTTGACAGGTCGATCCATACTCCCAGCCTGTCTCTCTTTTTCACTAGTAGGGAAGGGCTCTGGGGAAGCAGAGCTCCAAGGCACATTGGTGGGGTTGTCTGTCCAGGGAAGTCTGGTTGCATGCTGCTAGCATCTGGAATCTGGTGGCTGAAAAGAGAGTTACTATATAAAGCCAAACAAGCTGTTGGACAATCATGGACCTAAGGGCTGGAATAGTGCAGGTGAAGCGTTGAAGGGTCCTCCATTTTGTAGATAGCTAGTACCCTGCCAACTTTAAATGGAACAGTTCAGAGTTTGATCATTGGACAGTCTGTCCATTTTTCCTGTGCAAGATATATTTGAAGCTCTCTCATCCTGTGCTGTGGTCCCAAGAAATATAACTGATAACTAGGGGCAGACTTAACAAGGTTTATTCTGCCACCATGACAGCTTCACTAATGTCGCCTAGTTATGAAGTCTAGCTCATCTCCCCACAAGCAGACTGTTTTACAGTCAATCTGTGTTCTAATCACTTTCTTCAGTATGAGTAAGTCCACAAAGGACTTTATCTCCTCTCTCCCATCTTCTTCCCTCCCCAAACTTTTTCCTTCCCTTTCCTCCCCTCAATCTCCAGCCACACAACTCATTTGTTTGAACTTGGTGCACTGACTGAATATAAGAAAATCAGAGTTTTAGACTCTATTACAAAATAATTGTAGTTTATTGCCTTCAGCTATATTTAGGCAGAGAAATGAAGCTGAAAACATGACAGGAATGTTGCTATCATGCAGTTGATTACAGAAGACCAAGCTTCTAATTAGTTGTAATTTACATTTTCTTGTTAATTATCTTCACAAAAATTAATGTTGTTGTTGGTGTTATATTTTGTCCCAAGCCATTTTATTTGGGAAATTTTGGCTTACAGAACAGTTGTTGATACATGAATATAGTTTATCTCCCTGAGATAGGTGTCTGTACACCACTTGTACCACCAACCCAAGTAATTATTTTTTCTACTAGGGTTATCACTAGGTTTCAGCACCTATATGACTTCATTACTTCCGGTAGCCATTTTTTCCCTTTTCTCTTTGATAGAGAGTGAGATACACAAAGAGATAGAGAGAAAGTGAGATACAGAGGCTGAGAGACACCTATAACACTGCTACACTGCTCATGAAGCCATGTTCAAGCCAAGGGCTTGTAGTATGTGGGCTCTTAACAATTTTGTGTGTGGTTCTATGCCTCTGTGATTCCACTTCTCCCAGGTCATCTATGCTTCATTCTTTTCATTTCAGATAAAGAGCTAAAAGGAGAGAGACAGAGAAAAGAATTGGTACTACAGCACTACTCACTGTGGAGCTTCTCTTGGTGCTGTCCATAGTGCTCCCATGTGGTGCAAGGGTCAAACTCCAGTCCTTGCACATGGCAAGGTGCATATACTCTAGTGAGTGAATTTTCTCCCAGGCTCTATACATATTTTTATTATGAAAGTATACTCCTTTCAAAATCTTACTTTAATATTTTCTTAGCAGAATAATTACTTTTTGTAACCAGTAAAGGCAAAAATTTCACTCTGGCTTCAAATGAACACACATACCAATTTTTGTTGTTACAATGACAATAAGAACTCAATGACTTTGAGTGCTTGCCATATGCTAGTCATTGAATTTGCATTATTTTATCCAACTCTCATATCAGCCCCAGAGGAAAGTAGATAAAATTATTACCATTTTTTGGAGGTTAAATAACCTTCCCAATTTCAAACCACTAATAAATTGACTTGGCTAAATGACATATCTGGTCATGATTTTTGTCATGACACTATAGCATCTACAGTGACTCATGTAGGTTTTAAAGGTATGGCAGTAATGACACTGATGATGATAGAAGAGTCCCTTTGGAATATAACTAAAATATTCCTACTAGCTAGCTATAAAACAGAGACCCCCCCCCCAACTCTTCATCTGCACTACTCTAGCCTTTAGGTTCATGATTAGTCAACAACTTGTTTGGCTTTATATGTTAACTCTCTTTTCAGCAACCAAGTTCCAGATGCTACAATGATGCCAACCAGACTTCTCTGGGCAGACAACCCCAGTAATGTGCCCTAGAGCTCCAGTTCCCCAGAACCCCGACCCACTAGGGAAAGAGAGAGGCAGGCTGGGAGTATGGATTGACCTGTCAATGCCCATGTTCAGTGGGAAGCAATTAAAGAAGCCAGACCTTCTACCTTCTGCATCCCACAATGACCTTGGGTCCATACTCCCAGAGGGATAAAGAATAGGAAAGCTATCAGGGGAGGGGATGGGATACAGAGTTCTGGTGATGGGAATTGTATGTAGTTGTACCCCTCTTATCCTATGGTTTTGTCAGTTTTTCTTTTTTATAAATTAAATAAATAAATAAATAAAGCTTATCTTTGGAGGGAGGTGGGAAAAGCATGTTACATACAAAATGTGCACAGATTCTCAAGCTTTTACTGAATAGTACCATCAGCAAGATAGTGAAATAAAAACCTCTAGCTGTCTTTCCTTCACAAAAAAAGCAAAACAACACAATACAATACAACACAACACAATACCATACAACACAACACAAAGCAAAAGGAAAACCACTGTGAATGAGAATATCTGTATGGGAATCTGAAAATTCAACAGAGAAACTTCACTACATAACTAGAATGACAACAACAACAACAAAAAGCATTTAAAAGGTGCTGGAGAGATAACTCATAGGGTAAGATGTATGCCTTTCTATGTGCTCCATTCAGGTCCCAGACCTGATATAATATGGGAGTGCCATGACACCAGAGGAAAGCTATTTTTTCTGCTTATTTCTTTATATAAATAAAAAAGAAAGTCCAGAAATAGTGGGGGGAAGCAAAGAAATGAAAAGAAAAGAGAAGAAAGTAGGTACACTGAAGACAGTAAGAAGAATAGTTTCACATTAGTGGCCTGGAAGGTGGTGCAGTTGGTAGAGTACTACATTTGGATGCCTGAGCTTCCAAGTTTGATCCCTGGCACTGCATATGTATTCATGAATTATGCCTCTCCATCTCTATTTCCCATTCCTCTCAAGTTCTGGCTGTCTCTATGCAATAAATAAAGATAATTAAAAAATAAAAAGGCGGTGATGGAGCACCTAATTGAACACACATGTTACATACAGTGCACAAGGACATGGGTTAAATCCCTGGTCCCTACCTGCAGGGGGAAAGCTTCACAAGTGGTGAAGCAGGGCTTCAGGTGTTTCTCTCTGTCTCTTTCCCTCTCTTTGCTGTGCAGATGTTCCCTCAGGCTAGTGCCAGTTCCCGCGAGAGTTAATATGATATTCTCGAAGTGCCCTTCTCAACCAATTCTGTCCTGGCTCGTCACTCCAAGTTTTTGCCCTATAAAGCTGTTCTTCTTCCGCCCCTCTCTCTTTTGCCTGGTTTTCACCTCAGTGGTTAGATGCAGAAAAGGGTGCTGGCTAGCTCCACGTGGCCTGAACCACTGGACTCTCACCCAACTCTGAGGTGCCTGTGCGAATAAAGAATTGTGTTTCCTTTCTGCTCCGGACCTCCTCTCTCTCTCCTCCGCATCGCAGCCGACATCTCTATTTTCCTCTTACTCTCAATTTCTGGCTGTCTCTATCCAATAGATAAAGAGAACAAAAATTTAAAAAAAAGATGCTCTGATTTTCTCTCTCTCATAAATTAAAAAAATAATAATTCTTTGTAAAAAGAATATCTTTACTTTAACTGCTTCACCCCTGTCCCAAGTTGGCACAGCTCAGTATCAAGAGAGGCACATTAGCCTGGTTTTCTCTCCAACAGAAAATGAGAGTGTAGTACATGCATAGCTTCCTTTGTCACATGGGTTGTAGCTTAAGAGGCCCAGTTCTTTCTTGCTTCACTCCAGATACTGAGAGATGTGCATGACCAAGTGTTTGTCAAAATCTGGATATATGATAGAGAGGTGGAAACTCATAGCAACCAAAGAATCAACTAAAGACTGTAATCCCATTAACTACTTCAAAGTTTCCATCAGGAAGTCAGCACTCAAACTACTTGAGATATACTGCTTGCAGTCTCTTCCAACTGACCCATATAACTACTCAGTTCTCTGAAGCCCTACTGTCTTCAAAGTCGTTGTGTGTGGTTTTTGTGGTCAGCTCAGGAGCACACACAGAAAACTGGCTTGACACTGTGGAGTTGGGAGAAGGTTAAAAAAAAACAAAACACCAAAAACACAGCATTCCAGGGTTTTACTTTGGGAAAAACAAATAGAAGACTCTTTTATGCTGGTTTTGGCAATGATATTTTGATTGGATTTGATAGCAAAATCAACAATAAGTAAGTGGGAATGCATTAAATAAAATGGAAGGGAGAATAATATTTGCAAATCATATATTTGATTAATATATACAAATGCATAAAAGCTGTATCCAAAATATATGAAGATTTCATACAAGCCAATAGCAAAAAAAAAAAAAAAAAAAAACAAGAACAAAGAAAACCCCATGATTTAAAAGGGGAAGAGGATATAAACAGATAGTTTTTACTAGTGATTTAATATTGACTTACAAAATTATAAGAAAATAGGGGTACAATTCTGAACTGTTCCCACTACCAGAGTTCTGAATCCCCAATACCTCCATTGTAAACTACAGTAGTTCTCTTAAGGTTGTAGATATGGATGGACTAACTACTATTTCTACAACTATCTTGAACAGACTTTTTTTAGCATATAAGTGATCAACAGGTTATGTGAATAGGTATTTAGTATCACTATCAGAGAAATGCAAATAAACATGTAATAATATATTACCTCATAACTGTTAGAATGAGTATTAACAAAAATATAAGACATAACTAGTGTTGGAGTGACTATGGTGAAAAGAGAGCCCTTGAATTTGATTTTAGTAATAATTTCACAATGTGTGTCAAAACACCTCTTGTACACCTTAAAGAAAGTTTTCACAGGCCCTTTGAAATATAACTAAAATATGCCTACTAGCTATCTACAAAATGGAGGACTCCCCCCAATGCTTCACCTGCACTATTCCAGCCCTTAGGTCCATGATTGGTCAACAATTTGTTTGGCTTTGTATGTTAACTCTCTTTCAGCCACCAGGTTCCACATGCTAGCAACATGCGACCAGACTTCCCTGGACAGACAACCCCACCAATGTGCCTTGGAGCTCTGCTTCCCCAGAGCCCTTCCCTACTAGGAAAAGAGAGAGACAGGCTGGGAGTATGGATAGACCTGTCAACACCCATGTTCAGTGGGGAAGCAATTACAGAAGCCTGATCTTCAACCCACAATGATCGTGGGTCCATAC
The DNA here is from genome assembly GCF_950295315.1 of Erinaceus europaeus. Taxonomy (NCBI): domain Eukaryota; kingdom Metazoa; phylum Chordata; class Mammalia; order Eulipotyphla; family Erinaceidae; genus Erinaceus; species Erinaceus europaeus. The sequence goes on from NC_080163.1 coordinate 49,123,078, forward strand.
TCCTAGGGGGTTGAAGAGTAGGGAAGCTATCAGGGGAGGGGTTTGTATATGGAGGTCTGGTGGTGGGAATTGTGTGAAGCTGTACCCCTCTTATGCTATGGTTTTGTCAATATTTCCTTTTTGTAAATAAAAAATTTTAAAAAAAGTAATAAAGTTTTCTTAAATTGTCAGAGTCATTCTAATGAATAACAAATTTACTTTTGAGGACTCATGCTTAAGTAAAATGTGTTTCCCCTGTTACTGTTTTTCATACTAGGCTAATATTAGAAGGGTATAGTTAATTTTGACAAAATTATTATTCTTTGCAAATGATTTCTCAACCAGTCATAACTCTGGCACTAAGTCCCTTTAACTTTGTAAGTTTCAATTCTATGAAATACTCTCCCCAACCGAGTTCTGGTTTCAACATGCTTTTGAAAAGTTAAACAACCCAGGAACCCAGAAACCTAGCACAACCTTTTCCTGACCTGTGTTGATTCAATGGGAAGAGAGCTAGAAGCAGTCATTCAAAAAGCACATTCGATCGCTGTCTCATTATTGCTACCAGCAGCTCCTTTCTTATCAGACATATTCTTTGAAGAATCCATCAATGTGATTGCTTTACAGAAATATGTTTTTCTATGTCTGGTTACTGATTCTTCTGGAATGAAAACAGTTTCCATCATTCATTGGCTTTCCCTTGACACTAAACAAAGTCCCTCTGAATTTAACACTATAGAGTAGATGTCTGAAGAATACTATCATTCTAGCATCCTCATATCAAACTTCTTTGATGAAAAGAGAAAACATGTTTACTGAAAATTGGATGTTCTCAATAATTCATTATGTGACTAATTTGATCAGTGTGTCTTTTCTTCCTCACATGCAATTGCCATGTTTCTGTCTAGTTGGTCAACAACATTTATGGGTTTCATTCCCAAGGTGGTAGTCTCTGCTTGTTCAATAAAATGGACAAAAATTTGTACTTATAAGGTTCATATTACACTGTACACACACACACACACACACACACACACACACACACACACACACACACACACACACACACCCTAAGGCTAACTTAATTTAATTCTCTTCATTTCCACATGCCATAATTTAAAAAAATATTTATTTATTTATTCCCTTTACTTGCCCTTGTTGTTTTATTGTTGTTGCCGTTTTTGGATAGGACAGAGAGAAATGGAGAGAGGAGGGGAAGACAGAGAGGGGGAGAGAAAGATAGATACCTGCAGACCAGCTTCACCACTTGTGAAGCAACTCCCCTGCAAGAGGGGAGGCGGGGGTTTGAACCAGAATCCTTACGACAGTCCTTGAGCTTTGCTCCACGTGCACTTAACCCGCTGTGCTGTCACCTGACTCCCTCCATAGTTTGTTTTAAATAAAATTAAATGGAAGAATAAATGGACATATTTTCTTGAGGTCTTTGTGAGAATGGAATGCCTTCACTTCATTTGGTGTTAGTTGACTTTACTGTTTTCTCATGGCTATAGAAATAGATCTCTCATCTACTAAGCCTCTTATGAAATACATTTTATTGATCACATAGGACTTGCATAACAGAATGTAGATGGATGAATCTGTGTTATTATGACTCCTAGACAAAAAAATAATAAATCAAAGTGTATGTTCCATATATTGATTGATAATGCATTGAGATGGCTTATTTGTCATCAAATGCCACTAAATTGTCTTTCTAAGATGCCCCTTGAATATTTATTACTGAAACATTGACACAAATGAAACATGGGGGAAGCAACCACTTCTATAATGACTTTTGAAGTAAAAAGAAAGCCCCATGTAGAGGCAACTGAGTTAAAAAATAATCACATTCTATTTTAGAGTCAGAGAATACAACCTTTCACTTAGGATATTAGAATCTTTCCTAACTTTTAAATTGAAACAATAAAACTAAATATTCATTTGCTCATCCACTCATCTATTCCACAAGCACTTTCTCCTGTCTATGAAACTATGTAGGCATTGTCAAGAGCAAACATTGACAAAGATTGACTCAGAGCTTGAAGCATTTTTGGAGAGGGAAACAAATGCACGAGAAGGGTGTTGTGTGGGGGACCTGAAGGTTGTACAGAAGCCTAGACTGGACCTCAGAAAAGAAAACTGAGCTGTAATTGAGAAAGATGTGAATTTCTTTTTTTTTTTTTTTCAGGTGGAGGGAAGATATGTGAAATGAGCAATGAGGCAGAGTGAGATAGTAGGGTGGAGAAAGTCAATGTTTCATGTGACTGCCACACAGAGTATGTTGGGAGATCAGTATGAAGAGCAACCAGGGAAGAATTTGTCAAGTATACAATGTTGTTCCTTATGGCAGGAAGTAAAGAGGACCCTACAGTAGATATCTGATTAAAGAGTTTTGTAATCTATTGTTGAAAAGACCTCAGAGAGGAGGATGTTTGTGAAAGCAAATTGATTTTTTTTCCCCCTTCACATTTGTACCAGGTGGTTTTGTTTTGTTTCCACATGTACAAACTTTCTACTACATCATAATGCAGGCTCATGGCTGTGGTTTTAAGTTCTTGACTGTAACCTTTCCAAGCAGGTCAGAAGTACTATAGCAGGAAGGAAAACTTACACAGTCCAGGAACTTTGTACCTCAGATCAGAGAAAAAATTCAGTATGGGACCGCCAAACTGGCAGCTTTCCTGGTGCTGAAATCAGTGTGAATTTGTTGAACTTTTTTTTTTACAAAGAAATCTAAAAACATCAGAAATTACGTAACTTGGCTTTAAAAAACTTTTACCTCCTTTTGGGATATTGGATCTTGCCTTTTTGCCTCCTGTAAAGATACATGCCAATCTGAATCTACTCAGAATGAACCTCATGGCTTATTCCTGGCTCCATGTAGATTTTTCTTTTCTTTAAATTTTTTTTATTATTATATTCATTTATTTATTGGATACAGACAGGCAGAAATTGAGAGGGAAGGGTGAGATAGAGGGGAAGAGAGAATGAGAGACACTTGCAGCACTGCTTTACCACTTGCAAAGCTATTCCCTTGCAGGTGGGGACCAGGGGCTTGAACCTGGATCTTTGTGCCTTGTAACATGTGCTTTCAACTAGGTGCACTCTGCTCTGCCATATAGATTTTTCTAACCAATCAAGGACTTCTTTCTGTATGAGTCCAGATTCACCAGTGAAGTGATTCAGTCTGCCACTACCAACCAGAAGTAACAGAGACCTTTTGAATATGAGTCATAAATATAGTTCATACTTTTCTAGTATTCACATGAAAAACTCAAACTGGAACAGGGGAAATTAATTTGACAGTATATTTTATATTTAACAAAATATACCTAAAACATTAACATCTCTAGGAGTAATAAAATTACATTTTTAGTGAGATATTTTTATACCCTTCTTCTTCTTCTTCTTCTTCTTCCTCTTCCTCTTCCTCTTCTTCTTCTTCCTCTTCTCCTCCCCCCACCCCTGCCTCCTCTCCTCCTCCTCCTCTTCCTTCTTCTTTTTGCATAGCTGGGGCCATATGCATTTGTGATTTTACTGTTCTGAGCCTTTTTTAAAATTTAGATTGACAGACAAAGAGAAAAAAGGAGTGACAGTACAGTACTAGAGTTCCTTTCATGTGTAACTGGGATTCAAACATGCAAGACATGCATTCTACCCAATGAGCTATCTCTCTAGCTCTACTTTTTTTTTCACCATGGTTATTACCAGAGCTTGGTACCTTCTTGAAGAATATACTGCTTCCTGTGGCCATACTTAAAACATTATGATAGAGACAGAATCAGATGAGAGAGAGAGAGAGAGGGAGAGAGAGAGAGAGAGAGGGAGAGAGAGAGAGAGAGACAGAGAGAGAGAGAGAGAGAGACTTGTAGCCTGCTCTGCTGCTCACAAAGCTGCCCTACACTTGGGTTCTTACGCATGGTAACTTGTGTGCTTTACCAGCTGTGCCACTATTTAACCACTTACCGCTTATTAGCCCTACATTCTTAATTTTATACCAAGTCTTCAAAATCTGATGTGTATCTTTATAAATACAATGATAATATTTTAATCTGTACATCTCAAGTATTCAAGAGCTACATGGATATAGTTGCTACTATATTGACAGTTTAAGTCTAGAATTGTCGTTTTTGCCGGGCTGGCTTCACGGAAGGGAGACAGAGACGACCAGAGACTCATGGCTGAGCTGAGAATGCAGTTCAATCTTTATTCACGAGCGGGGATGCAGTTCAAGAAACTAATCTAATCTAATCAACCCAGTTCTGTCCTCCATCTCTCTCCTCCTGCGGAAGAGTCAGGAACAAAGGAAATATGTACGATAGGGGGTGGGGAGAAGAAAGAAGCGGGAACCAGCAATGACTAACCCAAATGTCCAAGAAGCAGGGGGAAGGAAGACCAAACCAATATCCTGGAGGCAGGGGGGTGCCCAGCCAACAGTGGACGTGCAAACAGAACACATAGCCAGCAACACAAGCGAACCCAATGTGATGATAGAAACAGAAGGCTTCACAAGCAGAATCCAGAAGCATACCAACATAGAATTGTCTCAGGGAAGCTCAAGGAATACACTAAGAAACTCTACTTTGGTGACCAAACTCCTTCTGGATCTCTGGATGTGCCAGGAAGGGGTATGAGTCAGGCAGAGACCATAGAAAGCCCACTTTATGACTAGGCCCTACAGAGTATGTACAGCAAGAACTGCTCTCTACAAAGTTGAAATTGACCACAAAGTCTGTAAATATCTTAAATCTCCTGTGGATATTATAGTAGACAAAATGTATGATGAAAATGGAAACATACTTTTAATGATGCATTTGCTTTCTTTGAAGAATAATTTAAAGTTGGATAACATACTGTTTATTTAGAAAAGATATTTAGAAACAGGCTCCAGAAGGTTAGGATTGAAAGAGACTTTGAGGTCTGTTTATACATTTGCAAACTGAGGCCCATGAGGCTTAAGGGTCTTTATCAGTCAGTAGCTGGGGTAGAAATAATGTCAAGTCTAAAATATGGTTCTTCCAAATCCTTATCCTAAAACAAATACATTGGGCCTATGTCACAAGGTCATACAACATTAGAATGGAATATTATCAAGAAATATATCATAGAATGAAGATGCATACACCGCTGGCTAACTTTATTTTTGTAGGAACAAATAAATAATGAGGGCTATTTTTTGTTTGTTTTTGAAAAGTGGGGATAGAGGTAGTATTAGTTTCCTTTCTTAGTGTTCTTGCTTTTATCCTGATCAATTTACAAGGCAATAGCTACTTCATTATACACTCTAGTGAGAGAGAGAAGAGAGAAAAAGGAAGAAAGAACAATAGAAAACATTTGATGAATGAGGTCAAGTATAGCTGTCATGTGAAGATGAGTTGAATTATAGCCACATAGCTGTTCTTCCACCTATTAGCATATTATTAGATTCCCTTTAACTTCAAGAGTCCAAGAATTGAAAATACGTTTTATGTTGTCTCATAGAACTAGGGAGGAAAGGAGTTTTGGTTCTGAATGTTTTTTTTTTTAGTAGAAAAAAAATATAAGCATATGATTGAATTACTGGTCCTTGAACTGATTTATTTTTGGCAACAACAACAAAGTCATACAAACTAGTGACTGAAGTCAAGTGATTGCTCTCTTTAAAATGTGGGAGATGTTGAGAGAGAAAGGGAAAAGAAATAGAAAGATAGGAAAAAATAGCTCTGATGCTCTTACTTCAAATTATGTCTTCAAGCCAGACTGCAAAGAAGGAATCTAAAATTCAAGGTCCTCAAGTCTATTATTTCTCTTCGTTATTATTTTCTGAAATAAGACCTGGGAAAAATAAATTCAGGTTCAGAAAGAATATTACTTTAATTTTCTATATAAAATTGTCAGGAAGTCTAAGTTAGAAGAAGGGAAAATTCAGACAACTATCACCCAGGCAGAAATTAAATGAACAAATGAAGTAAAGTACATTTATATTATCAAAACTCTGGTCATGAGACAAAACACATCTTTTGGGTACAAACTCATAGGAGTTTCTGAAAAAACAAAACCATTCCAGAAACACAAGTGATGAGGTAATGCCCCAGAAAATAAACTCTCCCTTGAGTGTTAGAAAGTCAGTGCTAGATCAAAGAGAATTAATTTTATTTTGATGCTAATGTATCCTGAAAATTTTCAATCTGAATTTATCTTATATGTGATTTTCATAAAAATGATGTATATTATTTTTTCCCTAGCAGAGTGGGGTTCTGGGGAAGTGGAGCTCCAGGTCACATTGGTGGGGTTGTCTGTCCAGGGAAGTCTGGTCAGCATCATGCTAGCATCTGGAACCTGGTGGCTGAAAAGAGAGTTAACATACAAAGCCAAACAAATTGTTGATCAATCATGAACTTAAAGGCTGGAATAGTGCCGACGAAGAACTGAGGGGGGGGTCCTCCATTTTGTAGGTAGCTAGTAGGCCTATTTTAGTTATATTCCAAAGGGCCTGTGGCTATACTAGTTTTTTTTTCCCTGAGCCTGATTATCTTTGGGTTAAGTAACCTTGGCAGTTTTTTTTTTTTCTAGGTTGAATTGCTGGTATGATGGGAATGAGCCAGGATAGTCTATGGGGGTTAGTATGATACAGGGAGATGCTTTCTTGATTCTGTACTTAATAGGTAAATGTCAGTACATCCTCTGGATGGAGGAAAAGCTAAAGTTGAGCTTTGGGAATCAGTTTAGCCATACCAATGAATGTTTAAGACCAGCATATGTGTTAATGATGTATATATATGAATATATAAATACATACACATAGAAATAACACATATGTATATACATAAATATATGCTCCAAGTATATGCAAATTTATAGATAGAACTATATATCAATATCAGAGGATTCCTCAGCTATGAATATTACTGGTGCTGGGAATTGAATCCAGAATCTCTTGTGTGCAAGTCCTGTATGCTACTAATATGTTACCATCCCAAGCCACCTTATCATGAAAAGAAATAGCCTTCTAGCCATTTGGAGATAAAATGCCTCTATTTTTCATCATTTTTATTTTAAAGAGATTTATTTATTTGAGAGAGAGAGAGAGCAAGAGAATGAGGGTATCATTCTGGCATATGCGGTGTTGGAGAACGAACTTTGGTACTTCACACATGTCGTTTATGCTTCCTACCACTTAACTCCTTCCCTGGTTGCATCGTTACTTTATTTTATTTTATTTTATTTTTGGATACCCTGCCCATTTTTCTTTATTTGTTTTTACCAGAAAATTGCTCAGCTCTGGCTTATGGTGATGTTTATGACTGAACCTGGGAACTCAGAGCCTCAAGCATGGCAGTCTGTTTGCATAATGATTATGCTATTTCTCTTGATTTATCTCTCTTGATTTCTCTCTCTCTCTTTTGTTTCACTAGAGTACTGATTTCTCTTGATTTCTCTCTCTCTCTTTTGTTTTTCACTAGAGTACTGCTCAGCTCTGGCTTTGTGGTGTAGGGGATAGAACCTGGGATCTCAGATCCTCAAGCATAAAGTCATGGGCCCTTGGAATATACCTAAAATAGAATTCCTAGCTTCTTTCAACATGAAGGCCCCAAATTTCATCCACTATACTTTTACCTTTAGCTTCCAGGTTATTAAACATATTGCTCTGCTTTATATCTTAATGCTTTTCAGCCACCAAGTTGCAGATGCTTCCATGACACCAACCTGACTTCTGTGGACAGATAACCTCACCTGGAACCCCACCTCCCCAGAGCCCTACCACACTAGGGAAAGATAGAAACAGGCTGGGGGTATGGATTGACCTGCCAACACCCATACCCAATGGAGAAGCAACTACAGAAGCCAGACTTCCCACCTTCTGAACCCCATAAAGATCTTTGTTCCATACTCCCAGAAGGATAAAGAATAGTGAAACTTCCAATAGAGGGGACGGGATACAGACATCTGGTGGTGGGAATTGTATGGTATTGTACCCCACTTACACCACAGTCTTGTCAATGATTACCAAATCACTAATAAAATTTTTTTTAAAAAACAAATTTTTTTGCATAACCTTAATGCTATTTCCCTAACAGTCTTATTCAAGGGCTGCCCACTTTAGGCAGTGATATCTCCAGATGATTAGGACTTACTCTGAATATTAGCTCCACGAAATTGAAGCTTGCCCTTTCTGCATCTCATCCCCTCTTAATTTTGTTCTCTAGTGACAAGAGAGAGTCTAATCTATGGTTTGCTATATCTAGAAGGAGTATCATAATTCAGATAAGAAATAATACCATAACTTAGTTTTAATTTTATAAAAGGTGGGAGCCAAGTCCAAAAACATCTTTAGTATAATAATGTTTAATAAGTATCTACTTGAGGTTAATTAGGGCTACACATATAAATAAGGTCAGCTTCTTAGAATGGTTGTTCAGTAGTAATAGAATCACAAATACATAGCTGGAATATGTTAGGTGCAAATGGCATTCCTGGGGTAGGCAGAGCTCTCCCAGCTTCTTTGAGATGATGTCTAGGCTAAAATATAAAGATGAGATACAACTGGCCAGGTTAAAGTTAAGCAAGGGAAGTAAAAGAGACACTGCAGGAAAAGGTACAAGCAAAGACTTGACTAGATTCAGTTTGGTGTGTGTGCATGCCTGTGAACCTCTGAAAACTCAGCTTTACTGTGATGATAGTGTAAGCCAAAGGCTGGAAATCAGACAGAGGCCTGCAGACAGGGGTGTTGACCTTAATCTTTCAACCAGTGGAGTTGGGAGGTAGGTGTGGTGGGTGGCAATGAAGAATTATAAGCTGATTTACTTTTTGGTTGAATCACCATGGGAACACTGAGATCAGGGAATAAAACAGACTAGAGGCAGCAATGCTACTAAGTCTAGATCCATGGTATCTTTTTTCTGGACCCAGTGTCTCATCTGTGATAAGGTGCCTTCATGGTCTCAACTGGAGGCATTGGTATTGGAAAGGCCTTCAGGGATTCCCTTAGTTTTGTGGGCTTCTTACCTGGTGGCATCCATTTCTTTCTTTATCTCATGGCAACAGCATTTCCATTCTCTCTGGGGAACTTTCCATATTCCACACTAAATAGGAACTTTCAAGAATGGATGGCCTCCCCACTAGAGACTGACCTCTGAAACAGATCTAGCTATTCAGGATATTCTCTCCTCCCAGGAGAGTTACTTGTTGCTGAGGAATTATTCTGATGCAGTCTCCGCCCCCAGGTTTTACCATGCCCTGGGAAATCCTAGCAGTGCCCCCTTCAACCAGTCCTGGCCCCACACATCACCCCTGGTTGTTGCCCAATAAAAAGCCCCCTCATACCCCCCTCTCTCTCTGGGCTCTGGGCTCCCCCCTCTCACAGACCACCGTGGTCAGGTAATGGGGACGGCCCTGACTCCACGTGGCCTGAGCCACCCCCCCATCCTATAATAAAGATTTGTGTACCCCCTTGCTCCGGACTTCCTCTCTCTTCTCCGCGGTGCAGCCCGATACCTGACCACAACAACAGTTACTGGCTCAGTGAAGGACATGCAAATGCAGACCAGGCCAGTCAGATTAGTTCTACCCTATTTTTTTTTTGTTATGCTATCCATCCTCACTTTTTAGATTTGGCTTCAGCACCTACCAGCAGATTCAACTAAATCAAGAGAAACATTTCTGAATGTTTTCTGTGCCACAGATTCTACATGGGGATTCCAAATGCCACACATGGGTGTGGATGAAGATATCCAGAGACTTATATCTACTGATGACTGTCCATTAACTACATCCAGTTCTGAAAACCAGCCCTGATTTCCATGTCCAACTGACTATGACAACACCAACTTAGTCAAAGATGAGTCTTGTGAAATTGCTTTCTTGACAGAGGGATTGTGTGGCAAAACACCTAAAGGTGAAGCTGGCATAACAGCTCATTTGGATAGTGTGCTGCTTTGCCATGTCTGTGACCCAGGTTCGAAACCACCTCCCACAACATTGAAGGGAGTTTGAGTTCTGTGCTCTCTTTCAGTCTCTTTGACTCTGAAAAAGTTAGCAGTGAAGTGGAGAAACCTTAGAAGTGAAAATAACAACAACAACAATAATAATAGAGGCACAGGGCCTCAGAGACTTAGTCTTCTGCATGTGGTGACCTATTTCTTTCTGCATGTAGTGACCCATTTCTCTCTTCTTGCTTGAATCACAATCCCTGGTACTAAGGGAGTGGCTCAGTGACAGTTGGCTCACAGAAAAGCTGCCTAAATGAACTACTCCACGTTGTAGTTTGAGACATAATTTTTTTTAGTATTTATTTATTTATTTATTTATTTATTTTTGACACCTGCAGACCTACTTTACCGCCTGTGAAGCGATTCCCCTGCAAGTGGGGAGCCAGGGACTCGAACTGGGATCCTTGTGCCAGTCCTCGCACTTTGCGACTCGTGCATTTAACTGCTGCACTACCACCCAACTAGTATTTTATTTATTAATGAGACAGGAGGGGAAAAACTAGAGCATTGCTCTGGTAGATGCAATGGCAGCATTCAAACTCAGGACTCCATGCTTGAGAGTTCAATGCTTAATCCATTGCACAACCCCCTGGGTTACTGTAGTTTGAGATCTTAAGAAGTAGATCAATTGGGGCTGGGAAGTGGCATACCTGGTTGAGTGTACATGTTATGATGCAAGAACCCTGGTTCAAATGCCTGGTCCTCACCAGCAGGAAGGGAAGCTTCACTCTCTCTCTCTCTCTTTCTCTAACTCCCCTCTCTCAATTTCTCTATTCCTATCTAATAAATAAATTAAAAATATAAAAACAAAGAAGTGGGGCAGTTTTCCTGAGAGAAAACTTCAGGGTCTGAGTTTTCTCATTCAGATTTCTCTGGGCAGAACTGAAATTGAGCAAGGGTGTTTGGGGATGTAAAGACCAGGAGGACAGGACCAGCACAGTCAAGATACACAGAAAGGCAATGGAAGGTATCTTCATGTCCACTCAACTATTGTCACAGGTTTATTAGAGAAACACTTAGAAAACCCAGTAGAACTTTGGTGCTGGGTGTGCTATGGAACTATACTCTATAATCTTACAATCTGGTAAACCACGATTAATCATATATTAAAAAATATGGGTGGTCCAGGAGGTGGCGCAGTGGATAAAACATTGGACTCTCAAGCATGAGGTCTTGAGTTCAGTCCCCGACAGCACATGTACTAGAGTGATGTCTGCTTCTTTCTCTCTCTCCTCCCGTCTTTCTCATTAATAAATAAATAAATAAATTCTTAAAAAAAAGAGATGGAGAAAAAAATCTAGTAAAGAAAAAGAATATAAATATAAAAATAAAAAATAAAAAATAAACAATAAAAAATAAATATTACACATTATGATATATAATCTATAATCTATAATCTATAATATATTAAATATAAAAATACAAAATAAAAAAATAAAAAATAAAAATAAAACTATTGCCATCTTCCCATTCTGGACAGCTAACTCAGATTAACAGATTGTATGTGTATTGAATTTTAGGCTTCCTTTCCATGCAGATGTATTCCTGCATATCTATAAAGGTATGAGCATCTAGAGACTCCCAGGGAACTGGGTCCTGCCTCTGTTTTTTTGTGCCTGGCTTTTTCCACTGCATAGTATATCTTGGGCATTTCTATCATATGCATAGCATTTTCAAGCAGGCTAGATTAACGGCCCAACAGTTCCAGGATGCCCTTATCTGACTCCCGCGTTTCTAAGTGCTTGCCAGGCGCCTGAAAGCAGTTTTCTCTTGGCCATTGTTCCAAGGGAACATCTGCCGGCTCTGCCTCTTTCTCCTTCTGCAGCAGCCAAATGATCTATTGACCCCAGAAACAGCACAGACCCGGGGTCAGGGACAAACCCTAGGACAAGAGGATAGAGAAGCACTTCACTGACAGCAAACATGTATACAACTCTAGTTGCAGTAGCAGTACTGTTTGCAGTATTGCTGGTGCTGCTGAATCCAACCCCACCATCCACTCCCTACTTTAAAAGGCTCCTTGACTGCCCACTGCTTTCAGACAACTACCTAGCCCTTATCAACAGGAGCTATGGGTAATTTGAGCTACTCTGCCCATCTTTGTGATGTGACCTTTATTTAATTTATTATTTTGCATTTTTAGAGACAGAGCAAGTATAGAGGTAGAGAGAAAGTGAGAGACCACAGCATCAAAGCTTCCTGTATAAGTACTACGCGCTAACTGATTGCGCCACTGGAGTTTGAGCATCAAAGCTTCCTTCAAAGTGATGAAGGCTAGGCTCAAACCAGGGTTGCATACATAGCAAAGCAGCATACTATACAAGAGAGCTGTTTCACCCAGTCTGACTTTTCTTCCATTTACTAGTACTGCTAGTCTCTTTAGGGATTTAGGGCCTCTCTACTGCCTCTGACTCTTTTTCTAATCCTGTGTAATTATTTAAAGTGCCACTTATACTTCAGTCTCAGTTGCATCAACGCTTCAGGAAAAATGCCCTTAGAATCAGATAGAGTTGGGACTAGGCAGTGGCACACCTAGCAGAGCACACACTGCCAGGCACAAGACCCTGGTTCAAACTCTCAGTCCTCATCTGCAGGAGGAATAAGCTTCATGAACAGTAGAGCAGAGTTGCAGTTATCTCTCCTCTCTGTCTCTGCCTCTTTCCCTCTCTCTCTCTATCACACCCTCTCAAAACAGTAAGAAAAACTGGCCACTGGGAAGATGTAGGTGTGCAGACACTGAGCCCCAGTGATAAACCTGGTGGAAAACATAAAATCAGATGGGGTCCCTTCCTTGAGCGCACCCAATCCACTTCTATATGAAGATGCCTATCAATGTAGGTGATTGCTAGCTTGACACCTCCTTCTCCATACAAATACCCTGATAGATTGCAAATCCTGAGGGTAGAGAAGGTCTCTGTCACTCCCTGGGCTATCCTTGATGCCTAGCACCATGCTGAGTATTAGTAAACTCTCAATATATCAAGGAAGGAAAAACTATCTATTGTCATTTGGGGGTTAGGGGAAGCACATAGCAACTTTATTGCTGCCTCTCTCTTCTTCCCTCTTCTGCTAATTTTGCTGACTTCACCAGTTCCCTTATCATCCTGCAACACCTTGGTTTATCTTTGATTCCAAACTGCTTTATCTTGTTTCCCTGCCACAGACAGGGGATGAGAGGGACAGTGATCAGAACCATAATGTTCTGCTTTTACAACACTAGTGTGAATCCCTGCCCCAAACTGCCCTGAGGGTCCTGAGCTTACAATAGCCATCAGAGACCTCATAGTTGTAAGATTAGCCAAGGTTATAGAAACAAAAAAGAAGGGGAAACCTGATCCACTCAACTACTTGAACTTGGCATAGTTTATGCTTATGTAACTCACCACATGAGAAATTACAGGGGGAAAGTGGTTACTATTTTCCCACTTTTGGTCTGACATTCTGTTTTTCTGCTCTTCCCTTTGACTGAGGGATGGCTATTGTTATAATAATAGCAACTCTAGATAGTATCATTCTCTGAGGGCAGAAGGTTTCGCACCCAGGAGCTCACAGGTGAGTGCAACAAATTACCAGCTTAAACATGTGTTTTTATTGCCTGAATCTTAACCTGAATTTGTGCTTCTGCCTTGTGTGCATCCCCAACCTTTCCCTTCCCTCCCCTCCCTTCCCCTGCCAGTTACTTGTCCCCTTGGTGACACTTCCACCCTGTTTTCCTGTGCTTTCTTTGTGGATATAGCCGTTTCTAGTCAGGCTTTACTGGTGGCACTTCTCTAAATGGGGTTCTTGGCCCTTTCCTCTCCTTTCTCACCTTAGTACAAAGGACCCACACATATTATATCCTCATCCTAGATACTTCCTTAGTTTTAAACTTGTATATCCAAACTTCAAGATTCTAAATAGTATTCATTCACCTACAATTTTACCGAGACATGATTCTCCTCTCTGCTCCCCATCTCCCCTTCCTTCAACCTGATCTTCTCCCATTGTTACTTTTCTCAATAAATGTCTTTACCATCCACTCAGTAAGAAACTCAGAAATCTGGGAGTCAGTCATCTTGATTCCTCTTTGCTTTTTTAAAAATAAGACTTATTTTTTTAATGAGAGAGACATACTCACAGAGGTCAGAGCACCACTCAACTTGGGCATAAAGTGGTGCTGGGATTGAACCTGGGATCTCTGGGATTTCAGGCATGAAGGTCTGGGGCTTTGCCACTGTAATACCCCTCCAGTCCCTGAGCTCTTATTATTAACAAGCACAATGTGCCAGACTCTGGCTTTCATTTATGTAGTTCTCTGTTTAGGTCAACTTTCTCTCCAATAAGACTGCAAGTTCCTGGAATGTAGAGCCTCTATCTTTTATGCATCATGCCAGACCCAAAGTGTAGCATGCTGCCACATTCCTAGTAGGTAGGTGCTCAATGAACTTTATGACAGTTGAAGTCACAACTGCCATAAGCATGGCACAAACGTATTAAGAGGGTAGGTAATTATTTTTTTCATTCTTTCATGCTGCCCAATACCCAATGATTAACTAGACCAAATGCAAGAGACTTTGAAACCTTCCCTGTATTTAAATCTAGGACTCTACTAGACTATGCATGCATTTAAACCAGTGGATTCTGTTGGTATAGGTATCAAATGTTTATTTATTTATTTATTTCCTTTTGTTGCCCTTGTTTTTTATTGTTGTTATTATTGTTGTTGTTGATATCGTCATTGTTGAATAGGACAGAAAGAAACGGAGAGAGAAGAGGAAGAGAAAGATAGACACCTGTAGACCTGCTTCACCGCCTGTGAAGCAACGGCCTTGCAGGTGGGGAGCCGGGGCTCGAACCGGGAGCCTTATGCCGGTCCTTGCGCTTCGCGCCATGTTCGCTTAACCCGCTGCGCTACCGGCGGACTCCCTCAAATGTTTATTTCTTGGTTTTTCAAGCATCATGGGGCAACAATCAGGTCACCTGTATGAAATGAAACGTTGAGTCTGTTTTACAATGTGAAGGGTTATGTAAGGGGAAAAGACTATAAGGAAAGTGATATATGGAACTAATTACAGATATAAAAAAGGGGTCAGATTTATGACATTTGATGAGGAATTATGGACATTTTAATATGAAGACCACTAGGTGTACAGATGTGAATTCTACATTTAGGGGGTTGGGCAGTAGTGCAGCGGATTAAGCGCAAGTGGCGCAAAGTGCAAGGACCTGCATAAGGATCCCGGTTCGAGCCCTCTGGCTCCCCACTTGCAAGGGAGTTGATTCACAGGCTGTGAAGCGGGTCTGCAGGTGTCTGTCTTTCTCTCCTCCTCTCTGTCTTCCCCTCCTCTCTCCATTTCTCTTTGTCCTATCCAACAATGAACGACATCAAAAACAATAATAACCACAAGGCTACAACAACACGGGCAACAAAAGGGGGGAAAAATGGCCTCTAGGAGCAGTGGATTCATGGTGCAGGCACTGAACCCCAGCAATAACCCTGGAGAAAAAACAACAATAACAACAAACAAACAAACAAAAAAACAGATGTGAATTATACCTATAATTATTAGGATTTTTTTTTCTGTAAAGTGGGATTTTAGGTGAAAATGTTCTACTGCATTAAATTGATTAATTCAGTAATTTTGACATGTCAGTGCCTTAAGTGTATGTAATTTCACAACTCCTGAGCTGCTTTTTAAATTCAGATGGAGAGACAGAAAGAGAGAAATCCATGAAGGCCTCCCTGCAGGTGGGGAGTGGGGGCTAAACTAGGGTCCTTGAGCATGGTGGTATGTGCATTTACCAGGTATGCCACCTGGTCCCCACAATAAGATACTTGTGTCTTCTGTCATTGTCAGGCCTTCACTGCTTCAGGACAACTTTTTTAGACAGAAAGAAATTGAAATGAGATGGGAGGGTTGGTGGGTATCTAAGCACAAGAACTTCCTCTAATTTGGTGGCACCTGGGCTAAAATTTGTGTCATACTCTTGGCAAATCAAGTGGACTATCGAAATGAGTTATTTAGGTAGCCTTAGAAATTAACATCCCCCCCCAGATTTGTTTATTTGTTTTATGGGAAACGGAGAAACCAGAACTCTACTCCATGATGATGTATATGTTCCAGAGATATAACTCAGGGTCTGATACTTGCAAGTTTTGTACTCTATTCATTGAGCAAGCTCCCTTGTTGTAATAATAATAAATAATAATAATAATGATATTTGGCTCAGGGTTTTCCACCTGCTCTTGGAAACCCTTTGTCATTTTTTTTCTCCCAGATACAGAATGAGAGACACATAGATAATATTCTGTAGATACATGTTTTATATCTACAGAATATTAGCTAAAAAAATTTAAAAAAGAAAGATACAAAATATAAAGAAGAGAGACACCGGTCATAAACTTTTCTCTTTGGCTGGTGACTTGAATCCAGGTCCTCATGCATATTAAAGTGAGCTTTATCAAGTGAGCCTCACACATGTATAATGCCATTGCCAGGAGCCAATTTTCTCATTCTATTTTTTTTCAGGTGGGAAGGGAGAGACAGAAAGAGAAGATACCACAGTACCACTATTATTATTTATAGAACTTCCCAAGTACCTGCCATTCATAGTATTCCCATATGGTGATGTGGCTCAAATCCAAGGCCTATACTTGCTCAGGCACATGCTGTACCAGATAAGCTGCCTCCTGGTCCTCAATCTTTCTTACTTAAGCATTCTCATACTATGTATCTCCTTAAAGTAAGATCTGCAATAAAATAAAATAAAAAATAAAAATAGAAAAAGAGGAGGACAGAAAACACTGTTGATTCCAAGTTAGACCATGATTATAAATACATTCTTTTTTAAAAATTTTTTTAAATTGGGGAATTAATGTTTTACTTTCAACAGTAAGTACAATAGTTTATACATTCTTAGGGGTTGATTCTATTTTTCCTTCTATAGATCTTGGTGGCTATAAGGTAGGTTTCATGAAAGGCAGAATTTAGGCATTAGAGAGAAAGAGATTTTAGGCTAAGGGCCTCTTTGGCAACAAGGGGACATCACCTAGGGGACAGCCCTCTCTACAGTTGTATGGGATTGGCCTTGAACAGTTTTGGTTTGTGCAATGATTTGGGTGGAGCTTGTACTTTCATTCCTAAAGAGTGCTATGAACTTTCTCTTCTGAGAAAGCCTATAGTTGGTGATGTGCTTTAGATCACAAGAGTCCTCAAATTTCAATTTTAATTAGCTGAAGCAATCTGACACCCTCTGCACTGAAAAATAGCTGTGAAGAATAACAATTATTCTTGGCCACTGTAATAGTCCTTAGGGGAAAAAAAAAGTTAAAGTGATTGTCATAAAGACCCCTGTTCATGGTAGTAACCCTCATTCATACTTAATCCTATACAGAGATATGGATATAGAATTCAACAAACATCTTATTTCTATGCAGGAAATGTTTAAATATCTCCCATGTTATTAACTGTCACTTGGGACTAGGAAAATTTTAGTATGTAAGGGAAAGATAGAAGAGACTTCTTGGAAGCAAGTAAAACAAGTTATTAGGTCAAAATAATCATACATGGAGTCCCTGTGGGTTTTGCATTAACCATAGCTTTATAGAAAATACAGATTGAGGCAATTAGTCCTTTTCAATTTTATGCAAGCAGTAGCAATGGGAAGGATGCCAAGAGGGATGATTAAGGATTAAGCAACAGCCTGGGAACTTAATCAGAAGTTCCAAAATTTTGTTGCCAGCACCTGATATTTCTACATCACCACCACCTCCTTGATTGTGAAAGGTGGGGGCCTTTCTTCAGGACCCCACCCGCTGGTCCTCTTACTGCTCAAGGGAAAGTTGAGGAAGAGAGAGATTCTGCCTCCATCCACTTTGCATAGGGAACACAGCCAGAAGAGGCAGGAAGAAGCATGCTCATTTCCAACCTTTTTGGCAAGCTCAAGTGGGAGCAAAAACCACTGCCAATTCTATTTTTTAATACAGATTTAAAAAGAGTTGTGTCTCCACATGCAAAGGGAAGTATACAATGCATTGCGATAATTTAAGCAGCACAACAATTTTTCAATTTTTAAAAAAACTAAACTGTTGCCTGACCGTCCAGGTATTTGCTTGACACGTGATATATCCAAATTAGGGTGAGATTCTGCACTCCATGAAGATCCTGGGTCCATGCTCCCATAAGGATAAAGTGTAGGAAAGCTTTCAAAGAAGGGGATAGCTTACAGAACTCTGGTGGTAGAAATTGTGTGGAATTGTACCCCTCTTATCCTATGGTCTTGTCAATAATTTTTATTTTATAAATAAATTAATAATAAAAAATTAGGGTGAGAGAATGAAGTGCAAGAACTTTTTGTAGTCCTAGATGACTTACCTTGATCCTCATAAATTACCCACCCTTTCAGTAAAAAACGAAGAGAGATTCTTTTTCCTTTTGGAAAGAGATGTGAGTCCTAAATGTAGTAATTCATGATGTGAGTAGCATGTTAGCCTGAGGTAGTAGCTATCAAGGGAGAATAGTCAAGACAGAGAAGACAGGAGTCCCACTTCTCTCTCTTCTTCATGAGTACTTCCCACAGCTGACTCCACACTAATACTTAAAAAGCAGATTCGAGGGCATGAAGAGTGGTGAAATAATGTGTGTGTGTGTGTGTGTGTGTGTGTATGTGTGTGTGTGTGTGAAGCCCTGACTTTGCAAACAAATAAATAAATAAACAAATAAGAATGTTGATTTGAAGGTCATCGACATAGCTTAGTGGTAGAGCACAGGGCTTCCATGCATGAGATCCCAGGTTTTATCCTGGACACCAGTCACATATACCAAAGCTGAGCAGTCTCTGGTCTCCCATTAAAGCAAACAGACAAAACGCTCCAAAAGGACTGGCAATATAGCTCACTTAGATAGCACACCTACCTGCTTGGCTATGTGTGACCCATGTTCAAGCCCAGCTCCCACCACACTGGAGAAAGCTTTGGTGTTGCAGTTGCCCGCCCCCCTCCTTTTTAAAAAATACTTAATTTTGATGAGAGATAGAGAGAAAGAGAGAGAGTGAGAAAGACAGAGAGAAAGAGAGAGGGAGAAAAAGTTGGCAGAGTACTTCTCAGCTCTGGCTTCAGGGTGGGGCTGAGGGTAGAACCTGGGGCCCTAGAGCCTCAGGGATGAACATTTTTTATAAAACCATTATGCTATCTCCCCAGCCCATCTCTCTATCTGAAAAGTAGGCCTAGAGCAGTAAGGACAAAAATATATCAAATATTAAAGGATACAAATATACATAATCTATAAGTTTGTTGTTTAAAAGTTAATTTGATGTTTTTGAATAAAATTGGTACTTAAGAGATCACACATAGTAAAGCAGTTTTTAATTTAATCTGTATGAAATTTAGCATTTTTTTTTAGTTTAGTTTAGTGTTTTTTTTGGGGGGGATAGGACAGAGAGAAATTGAGAGGGGAGGAGGGAATAGGGAGGGAGATAGAAATATAGATACTTGCAGACCTGCTTCACTGCTTGTGAAGTGACCCCCAACAGGTGGGAATCCTGGGGCTCAAACTGGGGTCTTTGTGCTTCACACTATGTGTGCTTAGGGTAGGCCACCACCCAGATCCCTAGTCTAGTGTTGTGTTTTTTTTTTAATTGAAAAAGTATCCTTGTCTTATGTCACCACAAATAGTGCTGTAATGAGCCTCCTTATAAATATGCCTTTATATACTTGTTCCAGAACAAGTTGGGAATATAAATGTTAATTCAAAGGATATTTTCATCTCTTCTGAGTATCCCATAGTGCCCAGCATGCTCTACGGAGCAGGGAACACAAGAATGCGGTAGACAAGAGGTGGTATAGCATTGTGATTGGAGCACCAGCTCTGCAATTAGCCAGTCCCAGTGCTGCAACTTCTGGCCAGTGTGCCCTTGGCTAAGTGATTTAACCTTTCAAACCAGAGATTATCAGCTAATAACAATGATATGTTGAAATAGCTGTGTGCCACATACTCCTCTAAGTGCTACTTACTTTAAAACAGCCTTGTGATGGAGGTTCTATAAGTATCTAAGTATCCCCATTTACAAGTGAGAAAACTAGACACAAAGAAGTTACATACTTTGCCCAAGGCTACACAACTGGTAAGGAGTGGATTTACCCCTAGGAAATCTGGCTTTACAACCAAATCACAACACTTCCATAGGGGATGTGTTTATGATAATGAGAACTGATAATGGGAAGATAGGTAGATGCATTGAGAGGGAATAGAGGGAGGGAAATGGCAGAGGAAATAAAAAAAGAGAGTGAGTTTACTGTACTGTGTGGCCCTCAATGAATTTACTTGGCTTGATTTGAGCCCTTTCCTCCAACAAACATTCTTTAAGAATGGACATACTGACTTGAAGGATTTCCTTAAGATTTTATTTCTATGAAGTTGAAGGCCAGGAACAGAGAAGCATGTGATTCTGGACTTCTGTTAAATCTCTTAACCTAGAAATCAATAGAATCCTGGGAATATGTACATTTCTCAGACCAGGAAGCAAATGGTACTGATTAAGGAAGTTATAGTGACTATGGAACATTAAATGTCTATCTGAGGAAAGCCCAAATGGATGGGGTGGAGCAAATTCTGAAACCTCTGTAAGTAAGAGTGGACAGTCAAGTCAGGCCATCTGAGGGACTTTTCAATGATGAAGTAATTTATGTATTGCAGCAGGGATAGCGAGGCCCCTAAGGAGCATGTGCTTTTATTTATCACATTCAGCCCAAAGAGGTGAATTTTTTTTCTGTAAGAGACCACCCTCAAAACAGGGCTTATGTCCTGTGTTTACCACTAGGTGGGTAGCCTTGGGCAGCATTCTTCATAGCTACAAGTCTATGTTCTGATCTGTAAAATGGACATAGGAGTGATATCTAGCTTGTAGAGGGGGAGTTGGGGGGGTGTAGGTGAGGCGATTCATGTAAAACACTGAACATAGTGGATGACATGTGCTTAGCCCTTAAGAAATACACTGGGAATCAGAAAATACAGATTTTTACAAAACTGGTGTCAAAAATCACAATGGTTAAGATTATAATGATTTTATAGAGTCATGAGTACCTAAGAATCTCTTGCCTAAGAAGCAGAATGTACTTCAGACCATATGCCATTAGTTCTAATGAAGCCCAGATAACATTAAAGATTATTATTATTTTAAATTTTAATTTATGAGTTGCCAGAAGCCATTACTCTGCTTGATAGAAGCTAAGCCTTGAAACAATAGAAGCCCTCGAGATAAGTTTCTAATTCCCGTAGGAAGGATGTTTGCCAGAAACTAAGTGACATACCATATAGTTATAGTGACATACCATATAGTTATAGTTTAACAGAAATAGTTGCAAGGGACCCTCCACTGCGATCTCTGCCTCCCCCTTCCCCCTATGCTCCCCCTTCCCCAAAGCCTTATAATGCTTGTGAACACAATAAAATTTTGCAGCTTGATCAGAAACCTGTCTTGCTGTCATTCTTTCGTGTCTCTTGTTCCTGTCATTCCAGGTCTTTAGATTCCTAGCCCCTGTTCACCGCCCCGCTAGTTGGGGCAATGAGTCTTTTCTCTCACCCTCTCATAAATCAAAATTTAAATACCTATGGACATCTAATCTTTGACAAAGGTGCCCAGATTATTAAAAAAAAAAAAGGAGAGTTTCTTCAACAAATGGTGTTGGAAAAGTTGGGTTGAAACATGCAGAAGAATGAAATTGAACCTCTACATGTTACCAGACACAAAAGTAAATTTTAAGTGGATCAAGGACCTGGATGTTAGACCAGAAACTATTAAATACTTAAAGGAAAATATTGGCAGAACTCTTTTCTGCATAAATTTTAAAGACATCTTCAATGATACAAATCCAGTTAACAAAAGACAAAAACAAAAATAAACTAGTGGGACTACATCAGATTAAAAACCTTATGCACAGCAAAAGAAATCACCACCCAAAGAGACCCCTTATAGAATGGGAGATCTTTACATGCCATACATGCCATACATCAGACAAGAGGCTAATAACCAAAAAAAGCACCAAACTCAACAACAAGAAAACAAATGACTCCATCCAAAAATGGGGAGAGGATATGGACAGAATATTCACCACAGAAGAAATCCAAAAGGTCAACAAACATATGAAAAAGTGCTCCAAGTCTTTGATGGTCAGAGAAATGCAAATGAAGACAACAGTGATATACCATTTCACTCCTGTGAGAATGTCATACATCAGAAAAGGTAACAGCAACAAATGCTGGAGAGGTTGTGGGGACAAAGGAACCCTCCTGCACTGCTGGTGGGAATGTCAATTGGTCCAACCTCTGTGGAGAACAGTCTGGAGAACTTTCAGAAGGCTAGAAATGGACCTACTCTATGATCCTGCAATTCTTCTCCTGGAGACATAGCCTAAGGAACCCAATATACCCATCCAGAAAGTTTAGTGTATACCTATGTTCTTAGCAGCACAATTTGTCATAACCAAAACCTGGAAGCAACCTAGGTGTCCTACAACAGATGAGTGGCTGAGTAAGTTGTGGTATATATACACAATGGAAAATACTACTCAACTATTAAAAATGATGAATTTACCTTCTTCCCCTCCTCTTGTATGGAACTTGAAGGAATCATGATAAGTGAAATAAGTCAGAAACAGTCTGAGGAGATGATGTCATTGTCATGACTGGAAAAGGGGCTAGAAAGCTGGATCAGGGAAGAGAGTAGCTCCCAAATATGGGAAAAGTATATAAATATTGTTGTAAACCCCATATATTTGATCTGGGGCTCATATTCAGCATAGAAGCCTATGTAACCTCTACATCCCTGTATGTCCAAACTTATATTCTGTGGTCATCAGTAGGAACATTCTGAGTTGCACCAAATTCAGGATCCATCTTCTTCAGGTGGTAGATAGAGTATGTTATCCAAACCCCCTTTGGAGGATGGAACAGAGTCTATCATTGTTGATCCACACAGGCAAGGTCCTATGGGGGCCCCTAAAGGGGTACATCATCATCCCAGACAATAACCTGTATCTACCTGCATATCAGATATCAGGCTCTTGCAAAAACTAATAAAGTCTTGGGCCCTTTGGAATATACCTAAAATAGACCTACTAGCTATTTCCAAAATGGAGACCCCAAATCTTCATCTGCAGTATTCCAGCTTTTAGGTTCATGATTAATCAATAATTTGTATGGCTTTATATGTTAACTCTTTTTCAGCCACCAGGTTCCAGATGCTACTATGATGCCAACCGGACTTCCCTGGAGAGATGACCCCACCAATGTGTCTTGGACTCTGATTCCTCAGAACCCTGCCTCACTAGGGAAAGAGAGATATAGGCTGGGAGTATGGATTGACCTATCAATGCTCATGTTCCACATGGAAGCAATTAAAAAAGTCAGACCTTCCACCTTCTGTACCCCATGGTCACCCTGGGTCTGTACTCCCATGGGGTTAAAGAATAGGAAAGCTATCAGGGGAGGGTATGGGATAAGGAGCTCTGGTGGTGGGAATTGTACCCCTCTTATCCTATGGTCTAGTCAGTGTTTCCATTCTATAAATAAATAAATTTAAAAAAAAAAGAAACAGAAGTGCGAATATGGGATGATATCACAGCAGAAGTTGAAAAACATCAGGGAAAACAGTAAACAACCCTTAGAGTGGAGTTGGTGTATTGCATCAAAGTAAAAGACTCTGGGGTGGAGGGGAAGGCTCTGGTCCTGGAACATGATGGAGGATCTAGTGGGGGTTGATTATTATGTGGAGAAATGAGAAATGTTATGTGTGTACAAACTATTGTATTTTACTACTGACTATATACCATCAATCTCCCAATAAAAATTAATTTAAAATAATAATAATAATCCTTAATGTAATCTGGGCTTTAGTAGAACTGTGGCACATGTTAATGCTGAGGATGAAACTTGGGACCTTATGTTTGAGTCTGATGTTTTATCCAATAAGCCACCTTTTAGTTCACATTAAATATTATTTTTGACTAGTAATTTTCCTTATTTAAAATGACTTCAGATTTCCCCTTGTTGGGACTAAACTATGCCCTGCTTGGATTAAGTATCTAAGCTGAAGCTGATCTCTCAGAATTATTAATAAAATAGAAAGCCAAAGGAAATTCACAGGAATGATCAGCCTAGCACATAGAACACACCTTTGGCACTAATTGATGGAAGAATTTCCCCTGGTGGCAAAAAGTTGAGGATGCAGGACTTTTTAGAAAGAGAAATAGTATTTCATTGCAATAGGATGATGAAGTTTACTATTCATTAAGTTCTAACTCTGACCTTGGCTCTGAGCCATGAGCTTGACACACATCAGCTTCCTTAGACCTCTCAACAGTCCCTAGTGCTCTAGAGTGGGATTTATCCCTATTTAATTCATAAAGAAAATGATGCTCTAGTCAAGTGTAAAACATTAATCCCCCAATAAAGAAAAAGAAAAGAAACTGATGCTCTCAGAGATACATAATCTGCTTGATTTATCAGCAGCTTATCTGTTACCTCCTTTCTCCCACACTTTGTTAATAGCACATATAAGGACTCTATTACTAACTAAGTAGCTCAAAATGTCCAATAAAGAATTACTTAAAATCATACTTACAATTTTATTATATAACATGATGCAAACGACACATAATTTCCTGGCTTAGTTCAGGTTACTGACTGTAAGAGTTGGGTGGTGATGCACCCAGTTACATGTTACAAGGACCTGGGTTCAAGTCCCTGATATCCACTTGCAGGGGGAAAGTTTAGTGAGTGCTGCAGATGTCTCTTTATCTTTCACATCTACCCCCCCCTTTCCTGTTGATTTCTCTCCATTTCTATCCAATACATAAACTAATAAAATAAAAAAAATCAAATCTCAGTTATGTACCATATTGAGTTTTTAAATGTAGGGTCATGGAGACTAAGAGAGAGCTCATATGTTAGAGGATACATTTTGCGTATTCAAGGATCTGGGTTCAAGTCCCTGGATACCACATGGGAGCACCAAACAAAGGGAAATCTCATAAGCTGCAAAACAGTTCTGTAGTGTTTATTTTCTTCCTGTTTCCCTCTCCTTCCCTGACTTTCCATCTCTATTTGGAAAAAAAAAAAAAGTTGGCGGTGAGCTGTGGAATCTTACAGGCAGGAAACCCTGGAGGCAAAAAAACAAATAAACAGACAAACAGATGAAGCCATGATTCTTTTTGAAGCCACAAAGCAGAAAAGACAGGAACATAGATTTGGAGGGTCTTTGTACTCCTATAAAGCAGGTTTCTCTGCTTTGCCAAGTTGGCTCAGATCTGTCATTCTCCCTCCACAACCTTATGAAGCCTCTTTCAGCAGAACCTTGGCCCTCCTGGTATTGATGTCGTTGGGGAGCATGTTCAGCCTCTTGATTGAGGGAGATGATGAGGAAAACGGCTGCACTAAGTCACTAACAGAAAACACTGGGGAAAGATTAGCCTGGAACTAACAGCCCTTGTGTGGACTCCCAAGTCAGGGTCAGCAAGCATCACAGACCCTCTATGTCCAGGAATCTCAAATTAGTGCAGGACTGCTACAACCAGAAAACAGATGGCGGTGAAGCTGAGGCTAACCAAGGACCTCTATTTCATGGACTCTTCTTCCTCCTGAGAACAAGGTTCATGGTGGGAGTATATTAACTCCAGTTTCTCTGGCCTTTCTAGGCTTCCATTATGTATCAACACACACACACACACACACACATACACACACACACACACACACACACACACACACACACACACACACACACACACACGACGATTTCCAGCTTCCTCCCTTACACTTTGAATATGCCACACACTTCCTGTTTCCTACTCCACAGGGCATTGTTTCTTCCTTTAGGAGTTTTCTCTCCTTAGCCCCTCACACTGTAGATCTTAACCCCCTCAGAATTCTTCCCTGACCATCTTCTCTAAGTAGTAACACTTTTCCTGATATCTTTCCCTCACTGTTTCCTAGGTAATGTGTTACATGAACTTAATTCCAAGTCTTTTTTAGTCATTCATTTATTGTCTGCTTCTGTCATTAGCCTCTAAGTCCCAGAAGGGCATGTCTGACAAATGTTGATTTCAGTGTTGACCACAGATCTGGAAAGAGTAGGTGTTTGATAAATGTTGCCAAATCCATAGAAGAAAGAATGAAATCCCTAACCACCCTCTGGGTAACTTTGTTTTTTTTTTAATAAGAAAGTGTCAAATAAATATGGAGTAAGGAATGATTAAGGGCCTTTGGAAAAGAGGGTAATTCAATTTTTAAAACATCCTCAGTGAGGAAATCCCAGGAGGAAAAGCAACATAAATAAGCTGGTTTGTGGTATTTCCTGGAAATGTCTTAATGAGATCGCTCATCTGACATCCAAACACTGTGAGAATGCTGCCCCTTCCATAGTCTGCCTCTTCTTGGTTGCTTTTCCAAAAGGATCATAATGATAAAAATTACTAAGTAAATGCCAGAACAGTGAGGTTTCCAACTATGCTGAAATTACATTTATAGACTGTGAAGGGCTCTAGTGGCAATATGTACATCTTGGCTACTTTACTCCTCCTCCACATGAAAATATGAACATGGAATCTGGATATTTAATAACAGTTCTAGTAAAGATGTGAGAGGAGAGGCTGAAGTCTATATTATGACAGTAAATTTCATTTGTATAAATGCTCTCATGCTCCCAGGACCATAGTCTAAGACTCTCAAGTTCATAAACCCAATTCCAGAGTGACACAGTGGTGATTGTAGCTTTCACTGGCTGGGGTTACCCTAAATCTGGTGGAACCAACTACAAATTGCTATATTGACCTGCTGATTGGGGAGTGGAGGTCCCCAGCTCTAGGATTATTATTAGAGCTAGAGAATTAATCTGAGCACAGAGTAGGTCTACTTCTTGGAATATGGGTCAAGCATCCATATGGGAGAAGGATGATTTGAGAATCCACAAGGGTCAGGGAAGCAGAGATAAATCTGCTTTATCTCTAATGTGTGTGCATAGGGGAAGCTCACTTAGAATTCACTCCTTTATTCACTCACTCATACATTCATCCAAGTTCAAAATTATATCCATGTGTGCATGTGGAGTAACCAACTACAATGTAGCTGACAGACACGTGTTGGATGTTCAATATGCACAATTCTCACTTTGTATAGTGGGGCAGGACCATTAATGTTACCATGTATGCCAGAACTGTGCAGAGTGATCAGTGGGAGAAGCATAATTGTTCCATGATCTTTAAAAACTTTACTGTAGGATATAAAAATATATGCAAATGAAAAAATAAGATTATTATTTATCTGACGTGATGTAATTTAAAACATCAGCAACACCATGAATTAGTGCAAGAAATTTATCAAGTCATTTGCTCAGTGCTTGTCTTCACGTAACCTAAGATGAAGCAAACATCCTTTCTATATATTAGCAAATTTTTATATCTCTCTTGAAGTTTGGATCAACTATTCTAATGATTTATCCTCTGCTCTTTCTAGGTCAGTATGAAGTATTTTTTGAGAGTTGCTTTAGTTTAAACTAATTTGCCAGAACCAACTCTTCTAGGACTTCATCATTATTTTATCATGATAACTTTGCTCATTTATATCAGTAAATTGGCCTTCATCAAGCTCCTGATACTTTATTTGAGTATATCCAGCAGAAAAGATGTCAACATTTCATGGTTCTCCTATTTCTCTAATATCGCCACTTACATTTGACTTACAGGGTATTTAGTTTTTCATTTCTTTGCTGTCCTTTCATTTTTCCTAAATGCAGTGCCTTAGACCTCTTGGCCATGCTACCTAAGAAACCCTTTCATTTTTCCTTGCTAATCTTCTCTTCTGTTCATCCATATATGTAAAACGTCATGTTTGAGTTTATCACCAGGAGATAAGAAGGCAACAGAACTATTTTGTTATCTGTGTATGAATCAAATAACAAATGTACAGTGGTCAACTACATATAGATTTTGGAATAGAAGACTAAAATCACCATTGATCCTGATATGAATCTTACTTTTTAATGGTGTGATTGTGGACTGAAGAACAACCAGTGAAGTTTATGCTGCATACAGTTATGGATTGTATGCCATGGTCATTGAGTTTGACTGGTATTGGTGGTAGGGGGCTTCATTAAACCGTGGTGACTGAAGTTCATGTATGCTGACACTGTGCAGTGAGAGGGCTAGTTATACATGATGGGATAATAAAACAATGCCATGAAGTGAAATAAGTCAGAAACATAAGGATGAATATGGGATGATCTCACTCACAGGCAGAAGTTGAAAAACAAGATCAGAA